>NC_081781.1:16051852-16693545 GCF_963082965.1 Carassius carassius
CGACATAGTGAATGTCGGTATGTCTCTCATGTTTGCGCTTTTATTGAGGAAATCATCCAATTACACAAATGAGCGATTTACGCCAATAATGTGATACGGCTGGTGGATAATCAGCATACGTTGTGGAGAACATTAACACACTTATGGCCGTGAGGGTTTGGGATTGTACACTTGCTAAATTATAAACACATACTCATATTTATTTCTGCATGTACGTATTTCAATAAGCCCCGATAAATGCAGTTTGTACTATTTCTAAAACGCTTCTTTATAAAGAACATTGTTTTCTCAATACTTTACCTATACCGCTGTGAAGGAAAGAGCGCACAATCGATCATCGAGGCGTCGATATCAACCTATTCAGCGCCTCCACCATGGACAGCAACTGCTAAGGTCGAACTTAAGAAGGTTTACCTTAAGCTACATCCAAAGGTATAGTTCGGAGAACACACGTAGCAAAGGTATACCTGTAGTTAAGGTGTACCTTTTGAGTATTCGTAGCGCGCTAAGAGACAACGTTATCGGAGAACGCACCCCAAGACATTATGGAATTATGCAGTTTCATGTGAATCAAATCAAAACTCATACATCCTTCACAGAGGTCTTGAGACGTGCTTTTATGATGTTATAAAACACCACACTCATGCGAGACACTGAGAAGTGGTCATAAAACAATTAAAGGGATATGTAACACTGTTGTAAGATGGGAAGAAGGAGGTGGGAACCGGCAAACATTTAAACAAAACTTTAATAATAAAATAAACACAAAACAGCGCAAAAGCCCCTCGCAGATGACTGCCGCGCACAAACAAAACCAAAACACAAAATAAAGCCCAGGCCTGGTCCTCTCTCGTCCTTCACTGTCGTAACTCCTCCCTTTATCCTTCCGGAGCTCCTCCATGGGACTTGAGACCAGTGAGTGGTGCAGGTGTCGCTCATTTCCAATTACTCCACCGGCTTCGAACCGTTCCCACCAGTGGTGTAGTCCTAAAAAAAAAAAGTGGTTTACTAAACCCCACCCCCAGAGAAAAAAATAATTAAAGGCAAAAACATGTCAGAAGTCATTGTTTATTTGGTTTATTAGGTATATATCAATTCATATACATTTATATCAATTTACAAGTCATTGTTTTTTTTGTTAATTAGGAATATATACATTTAAAACTACATTTACAATCTGGCGTTTTTTTTATTTACATTTATCTATTATGCATTTTTTTTACAGTACGTTCCAAACAGATTTACTATTTTTTGTTATATTTACAGATTTACATTGACGTGACTGAGGGTCATTTGCAGTGCGATGATGTCTTGCCCAGGAATTAACATATTTCTCTGGGTTGAACAGTGAAATTGGTGGGCCATTCAGGTTGATCATCATTAAATTTGAAACATGTGAAACAAGAAGCAAAGACCTCTTGTTGGTCAAGATGGTATTCATCAGACTGAAACCTCTTTCACATTCTGCAGTACTTACAGGAAAAGTCTGCATGCAGTTCTTAAGGGGTTTCAAATTCTGACTTTCAGTTTGGGGAGATTCAATTAAGTCTCGCATTCCCTTAATGGCCTGGGGTGCGTTCTCCGAAACTACCTTAACGCTACGTCGTTCTTAAGTTGTACCTTAAGAAGTACCTTATCGTTAATACGTGGTTTCCGAAACCTTCTTAGTTAAGTATACCTTCTGCAAGTCATACGTTCGTAAGGTTGGTCTGGAGCGCTCTTAGCTATACCTTATCGCTGCTGACGGTTCATACCGCTAGTGGCCACCACTACGCAAAAAGATTTTTTACATCGCAGTTTAATTACACATAGAAAATTTTATATGAACATTTAATATAAAATCTGATTTAGTATTAAAATTACATTTTTACTTTACTTTAAAATTATACACATAAAATACTTAAGTTGTTATAGCCTACACCCAGTGTATGGAAGTGTTTTCATTAATAAAGTTTCCATACACTAATGGTTGTTAGCTTTTTTAATTACTATCCTAAGGCACATCAGCTGGCGAACCATTTGACAGAAAAGGCTTAGGAGTCTATATAAAGAAAGATGAGTTTACACAAACGTTATAGCTATGGCAGCGAGACAGCGAGTACTTGTTTTAAATCAAAGACGGCGGCGTCCGCGGAGCCAGTTAGAGTTTGTCAACTACTTTATAAGAGAAGCAGCACGGAGCTCGACGGAGCTACCCACTCAGCCCCGAAATTCAGCTGCTGGCGGCTCTTCGTTTTTATGCCGTGGTGGAGTTTTCTGGAGGTTGTTGGGGATGGATATGGGCTGAGTAAGACCTCAGTGTGGCTGGGCGATCTCTTTTTGCGGACTTTTTTCCCCCACATAGTGAATGTCGGTATGTCTCTCATGCTTGCGCTTTTATTGAGGAAATCATCCAATTACACAAATGAGCGATTTACGCCAATAATGTGATACGGCTGGTGGATAATCAGCATACGTTGTGGAGAACATTAACACACTTATGGCCGTGAGGGTTTGGGATTGTACACTTGCTAAATTATAAACACATACTCGTATTTATTTCTGCATGTACTTATTTCAATAAGCCCAGATAAATGCAGTTTGTACTATTTCTAAAATGCTTCTTTATAAAGAATATTGTTTTCTCAATACTTTACCTATACCACTGTGAAGGAAAGAGCGCACAATCGATCATCGAGGCGTCGATATCAACCTATTCAGCACCTCCACCATGGACAGCAACTGCTAAGGTCGAACTTAAGAAGGTTTACCTTAAGCAACATCCAAAGGTATAGTTCGGAGAACACACGTAGCAAAGGTATACCTGTAGTTAAGGTGTACCTTTTGAGTATTCGTAGCGCGCTAAGAGACAACGTTATCGGAGAACGCACCCCTGGTCAGGGCACACATTAAAACGTGCACAAAGCCTACAAATCTCTGCTTCACCATAACGAATGCTAGGCTCTGATGGCCACCTGCTTGTGTCAAGAATACTTAAATCTTTGAGAATGTCCTCTTCAAAAGGAAGACGTTTCTGTAGACTGTCAATTAGCCTTTGCAAGAATTCCTCAGTGTTAATGGACTTCATCTTAGGGTTTGACTTCAAGTGCACATCTTTAAATGTGCCATGATCCTTTGCTTCCAGGGCAGCTGATAGTTTCTCTCCTGGTTGAGTTTTAAATGATGTTAAAACTCTGATTGCTCTTTTCACAAGAAGATCTGCTCTGAGTAGGGTCATAGTTTGAGCTTGTAGTTCCTCAGATACAATGGACAGTTCATGCAAGGTATCATACATCAAACCAAGATCACAGAGAAATTCTGGGCTCTTCAGTCTGTCACACAAGCCTCTGTATGTCTGTCTCTCAGTGCAGGTCCTCTGGTCATCATTGGAGGCCTTTTCAAAGTGTCTGGCAAGAGCAGTAAAAGAGGTCCAGACAGCCCGAATGGTCCGAAAACTGCTGGCAACCCATCTAACATCTAAGATTCTGCCAATTTTGAGAACCTGAGAGCCAACCTCAGCTGCTGATTCTAAAAGCTCTCTTTGGTTTTTGTTTGATTTGCTATAGATGTTGTGCAATTTTTCAACAAAGACTCTGAAGTGATTTATCGCAGTAACTTTATCTACAGCATCAGAAACTGCCAGTTCTAACCTATGATTCATGCAGTGCCAAGTGAGCAGGTTTGGAAATCTCATTTTCAATTTAGTTGACACACCAGAGTGTTTTCCTAACATTACACTAGCACCATCTGAGACAAAAGATACCCAGTTTTGTTTTAGCCACTCCTCTGTGAATCCTGCTTTTGTTAGGCAACTCATTAAAGCATCAGTTATTCCTTCAGATGTCTGGTCCTTAAGTTCCACTAGATCAAGAAATATGAACTCTGGCGGTTCACCTAGCACAGAGGTTTTGATGTTAACAATCAAGGTGGTTCTTCTACTCAAGGTGGAAGCCTCATCTATTAGTACAGCTAGTTTGCTTGAGGATCTAATAATGTTATTCACAATTGAACACTGCATTTCTTTCGCAATGCTTTCAATAATGTTGGTGGCACTGAAACGAGAGTGCAGAATGGGTCCCATTTTGACTCCATTTAGCTGCTGGAGTTCTACGAGCGTTTCGTGATCTGTGAAGGGACGATTATTTTTGTCTAGGTAATATGCAGTTCTGAACACTGAGTAAGTCTCTTTTAGTAACGACAAGTTCATTGTGTCCACATTTTTTCCCAGCACATCTTTTTTTTTAAGTTTTCTATATTGTCAGCATGAGCATGTGCTTTTGAGCAATAACGTCTTTTGATTTTGTTCCTTAATGAACATAAAACAGTGTCCCTGTTTTCATTGATAGAACCTTGAATTTTAAATGTAGACCACTCCATGGAAATCTGGACACCTTGTTCTTTAAAGACCCCTGTTGATCCTGCATAAAGAAAGTAAAAATGGAATTAGTTGTATGCCATTAATTTCAGTTGTCATTTGTTTATTTTAGATTTTAGCTGCATTTTTTAAATTTATTACCACAAATGCCATAAACCATGCTTCATTCAAAGACAGCTAGGTCAAGAATTTCATGTTGTTAGCATAAAATGTTTATAAAATCTTTAAAAGAATAAGAAAAACAAACAAACATAGGCCTTAAAAAACTCCATGTTATATATGTTATGCTATAGTCATTTTAATATTAATTTAATTTGAACAATAGTCTCTGCTTTTATTTTACAAGTTGTGAAAAAAGTAAAAGCTCATATGAATTAAAGTCAGATTGAACAATCACATACCAAGCCTCTTATTCTTGCACCCCAACCAAGGGTTCTTTGATTTAAAAGCTTCTCATTGGCTTTTACTCCTAATGTTCGGCCAATTTTCAGTACATGGTATGCAAGGACCTAAACAAAAACATGATTTCATTGCACACAACTTTAATGTAAAGCCTACCCTATAAGACTGATGTGCTTTATAATTTCATAAATAAAAGACTAATGTTAAAGTGATAGTTCACTTAAAAATGAAAATCCTGCCATTATTTCCTCCTTCTCATGTCATTCCAAACCTGTAAGGCTCTCTGTAAGGTTCAAAACACTAATGAATATATTTTGGATTGAATCATCTGAAAGTAATGGACAATACAGTGTACACCTTTTAAAGGTTGTATCAGCGATTTCTAGCCTAAAACATAAAGTGTCAATTTCAGCTGACCTTTCTTCACGATCCGCTCGCTGCCTGCCCTATAAATTGTCTGTGAAAAAAACGCGTCTCTCTGGTCAGCCTAGGGTCCGAGATATGCCAAAAAAACAATCGGCACTACCATCCTTTCCACACGTAAACAAACAGTGTTCCAACCAATCAGCATCCGGGGTTTAGTGTTGTGGACTTTCGCTCCGCCTCCCTCACATCCCAGCACCAGTAGGAAAGTCCACAACACCAAACCCCTGACGCTGATTGGTTGGAACACTATTTGTTTATGTGTGGAAAGGTTGGTAGTGCCGATTGTTTTTTTGGCATATCTCGGACCCTAGGCTGACCAGAGAGAAGCGGTTTTTTCACAGACAATTTATAGGGCTGGCAGCGAGCGGATCGTGCAGAAAGGTCAGCTGAAATTGACACTTTATGTTTTAGGCTAGAAATCGCTGATACAACCTTTAATGCAAAATATTTTAAATTGTGTTGTGAAAATCAACAAAAGTCTTGTGGGTTTGGAATAATATTAGTGTGAATAATTAATGATAGGATTTTTATTTTTGGGTGAACTATCCCTTTAACAATTGCAATTATGTGTTTTACAAAAATGACATATTAGTCTCTGAAAGTGAACTAATCCTAATAGTGAACTACTAGTCTTGAGCAGGTTATAAATCCAGCCACATTGTGAGATGCCCATCAAATTATGAGCAAACAAAAGACTATAACTGAGTGACACATAATACTAACCTACTTTCTACTCTACTAAATATTAAATCACTATAGTAAGCATTTTCCTATTATGACTTTGGAAAGACCTGAGCTGTCTGTGCTGGTCTGATAATGGCCTGTGCTGGAGGTCTGGTCTGTGCTGGTCTGACTTGGGCCTGTGCTGGAGGTCTGGGCTGTGCAGGTCTGATAATGGCCTGTGCTGGAGGTCTGGGCTGTGCTGGTCTGACTTGGGCCTGTGCTGGAGGTCTGGGCTGTGCTGGTCTGACTTGGGCCTGTGCTGGAGGTCTGGTCTGTGCTGGTCTGACTTGGGCCTGTGCTGGAGGTCTGGTCTGTGCTGGTCTGACTTGGGCCTGTGCTGGAGGTCTGGGCTGTGCAGGTCTGATAATGGCCTGTGCTGGAGGTCTGGGCTGTGCTGGTCTGACTTGGGCCTGTGCTGGAGGTCTGGTCTGTGCTGGTCTGACTTGGGCCTGTGCTGGAGGTCTGGTCTGTGCTGGTCTGACTTGGACCTGTGCTGGTTTTTGAGTAGAACTGGCCTACATGGCTTCTCTTACTCTGCACACTAAAAGTAAAAAAGTAATCATTACCTTTGCTGTTGGCTGACAGGTCAAAAGCCAACATTTACAAGTGGGACACTATGAAATTTCCTTTAGTTGGCCTACCTTCCAAAATAGTCAGTTAGACTGACTTTCCTTTTCTCTCCTCTTCCAACCATTTTCTAGATGAGATAGAGACAGAGATAGACTTGAATTATGCATCATTAAACTAACATGGGTCGCATAATCTACCCAAGTCTTTACTTTGTCATAAGACATAAGATAACACATCACAAATGTTTGCTTTTTAAAAGGTATTTGCAGTGGGATAACCTCGTAATGTGTCATTACAATTTTTATTTAATTTAAATTTGTTGTTGGATAAACATTAAATGACAGTCAGTAGCAGATGCACAAATCCCAAAGCAGCCTTCTGATTTTATCCCAAATGCTGCATTTATTTAACACATAACGTTAACAGACTGTTTTATGCAAATATTCATCATGATGGCAATTTTAGTATTTTTTGTGTATTTGACTTTCTGTCTGTGGCTTGTTAGCTACTTTAAACATAATTTCTGATCAATTTCTGATTCATGTATATGCTTCTTTATCAAGTTGAAATGTTTATAACTTCAAAAATCCTGTGCTGCTTGAATAACGTTATATTTCTGCCATATACGAAATCATGATGAGGCAAAGGCATCATAAATCAGCAACGGCATAACAGACTGTAATTACCGGTAGCTGTAATTAAACTAATTTCAAATACGTTTATTACCTGACTGCCTCAACGTGAAACCATCTTCCGTCGTCAATCGATGAACACTGTGCTCGCTCGCTGGCATCCTGCGAATGATGCTCGATAACGGCGTCGTCGGGGGCGGGGAACGACAGAATTCAAACAAAAATGCACCAAATACAACAAACGTTCGCGAGTTAAAAAAAAACACTTGGGATACAGTTAAAGGGGACGCTAAAACAGGAGTAGATTAGGGACGTCTTAATCAGCAAAACAAGTGAGTATACAGAGGGTATACGCTAATATTGATCCTCAGAAGTTGTAATACGCAAACAGCCCTGGGGAAAAAGTAAGCATACGGAGTATACGTGCGTATGGCCCCGACTACACCACTGGTTCCCACGGTTCTTGACCCCGCCCCACTCGTCACAGGATAGTTCACCCAAAAATTTTAATTCTGTCAATGTTTACTCAGCCTTATGTCGTCCCAACCCATAAGTTCTGCGTTTATCTTCAGAACAAAAATTAAGATATTTTTGATGAAACCCTGCACAGACAGCAAAGCAACTGATGCTATGAGAATACTTTATGTGCACAAACAAAAATAATTTTATTCAACAATTTCTATTCTTCTTAACAACAGAATTTTCATTTTTGGGTGAACTAACCCTTTAAAAATTAGCACAATATAATGGAAGTTTAGTCTTAATTCACATTTCACCATTTTGGGGTCCAATAATGGCTTGATTAGATTCCAATAGCAAACAACAAATGGTGCTAATAAACACTCACAGAAGATTATTGGAGTACATTTTACAAGAAAATACTCTTTCAGTATTTCTGCTTCAAAATGTTATTTTTAATTCAGTGTTGCTTGGCATTTCCCAGTAATTATTTGTGAAAATCACGAACAGTTTCTTTCAAATTTATTTCAAAGTAAATCTACATCAATTACTTTTTAGTATAATGCTTACAAATCAAGAAAGTGATCCTACTATCTAAATGGGACACGGCTTAACAATTCACTCAATTAACATATAAATACAAAGATGGAAAAAATGGTTTTGAGAAATAGCTGAACTTCTTATAACTTGACACACCATTTTAAAAACTTGGGGCTAATGTGTGAGACTCTAAAAACCAGACATTCAAAGATGTCAGTCTATCACATGTTTACATGAAATTGAAAAGCAGTGCAGTGGACGGGATAAAATCTCTACCTGTCTGAACCGGCCCTTAGAGGGAGGTTGTGTAACCATAGCGACCTCTCCTTGAGTTCTCAAGCTACCATTAGTCACTGGCAATCAATGAGCTTTGACTTTGTGTGTGTGTGTGTGTGTGTGTGTGTGTGTGTGTGTGTGTGTGAAAGACAGTAGTGCTGGTTCTTTTCTGACATACACTTTAGTACTTTTTTAGCCTGTACATTTCTGTCCATCTCACTCAATCATTGCAGTTGTCTTGAAAACAAACATGAACTCCAATCTTATGTTCTCACAAATATTCTCCTTCCTAAAGTGATCTCTGTTCTGTGTGATGTAACCCATCTCTTCGTACAGATCCATAACCGCAGCCTACTGTCAAATGAATAAATAAATACCATCCTCTCAAAACAAAGCATAAATAGTCATTCATTGATGCAGCTTACATAAGACACTCTAAGCCACCCGACACTCATAGATGCGTGTGTGCTATGATGAGAGACGTTTGATGTCTTTGAGGTTCGCTCTCTCTCTCTCTCTCTCAAGTGAGTCATAGAGATATTCTGCCACAGGGCTCACTAAGGGACAGCAGGTGGCCTTAACCAGTCTCTCTCTCTATCAGTCCAGATGTCCTCCTGTTCACTATTTTGTCATCTCTCTTTCTTCTTTCTGTCAATTTTTTGCATCAGTGTCTCTATCCATCTAGTTTCATTCATCCTAATATTTCCAAATGCTCACAGGTCAGTTACTCTAAAAGCTTCGGTGCACTGGCAACCTTGACTGTCACATTTAATAGAGACAATTTTCTGACATGATCATCATTTACTGACTAATTCTGAAGAGGTTTTTTTTTTCCCGTACTCTATTTATTTGTCCAGTGGGTTTTATTTAGGCTTAGTGCACCTGGAATCAGATATAACATGAAATGCAATTCATCATAAGGCCAATATCTTTTTCTCCTTGTGCTTTTTCAAGGACAGCATTTTATTTCTCCAAAAGAAAGTATTCAGAGAAAATGCAAACCAAAAGTGTAAGACAGTTCAACTTTAATGGTATTTTCTTTAATCTTTCCAGCTTATTGAATTGACTCGTTCTCAAATTCAAAAGTTCTTGACTGTGAGTTTCAATTCTAATAACATTTTAGATTAAACAGTTCCTGAACAATAAAAGCTTCAAGACCAAATGAAGACTTCCTGAACTCCTGACATTGAGAAATGCATTGCAGAGTGCTGTTTGAAATTGCAGACCGATTCTAAATGATGCTTCTGCTTCTTGAGTGCATGACACTGGTGAAAGGTCATTACAGTATTTTATTCTTGTTTGGATGTAGAGGTGTATGGTCCCTTCAAGCCAGCAGAAAGAGGTGAGGCAGAAGGCTTATCACAGGAAGTGCTAAATCATCTTGTGGACAGAAACGTCTCTGCTGGATTTACAGAGAGTCAAATATTTACACAAGGTATGCTCTGACCCTCTGTCTCCGCTTATTTTATTGCCTTTTTTAAACTTTTTTTGTGTGAGCTGAAATGTTTTATATCCTTCCTGTGTGAGATACAGGGGAAGCATTATAAAAAATTTTTATTACTTTTTTTTTTTTTTTTTTGAAAAGCCAAAATATTTATCAAAGACTATTATAATAGATATTCGAGGGGATATCCAAGCTGAAATATGTATGACAATTTTAGGACAGTTTCAATACAGAAAGACATTTCCATTATCCTCTTTCTTTGGTCACCACTTCTTTCTCCTCTTTTCGTCCTATGTTTTTCTATGAATGGCATAAACATGATTGCTGCGGGAATAAAGAGGAAACAGAACAGGCTCCAGAGAGAAGGAAAAATAAGAAATAAAGGTAATGGTGAGGAGAAGGAGTGCAATAGAGAGAAAGGGAGAGAAAAAATAGAAGATATATGGAGAAACTATCAGGAGCCTCAGGCAGAAGAGCTCACGTCAGCAGTGTAGATACAGTCGATTCTAAAAATGTTCTTCAGTGATATGGAAGAACTGATGGAAGTCTCTTTCTATTCCATAATACCATAAATAACTCCAGTATAGCCCTCCAGTCAATGTAACCAGCGCAAAGAAGAAATGTACATCATACTTTATTTATTTTATTTATTTACATTTATTTATGTGTATGTCTATGTGTGCTTAGAGTTCATTTTGGGTGGTGAACATTTCTTAATTAATGTTCATTGTTGTGTTGCTTTGAAAACTTGATACAACCCCCTCCCCCCACACACATAATTATTTTATGGATTGCATATTTTTATAAACAGAATTTCACTGAAATGGAAATCTTATGTAACATCATATATGACATTACTGTCATTTTAAAGTCATTTAATGCATTGTTGCATCCTTGATGAATAAAAGTAATTTATTTAAAAAAAAATAATACTAATGAATAAATAAACATTGTTATTATTATTATCATTATTATTATTTAATGTGGCTTTCTGAATACATTCCTGTCTACCTCAATGGAATAAATAAACATTGCTGACTTATTTTGTGAAATAAGGAGACATATTTCCCTCCCCAAAACACACACTGCCTGCCATTAAATATGCATTTATAATTCGCAAAGAAAGAGGATCTCTGTTTTTACTAGTTATGAGATTTATGCTAATTTATGCTCTATTGAGATTTATGCTAAGTTACTCTTTTGTTTGTGGATGAGGATGTGCAGTAAAAATATTCACAAATGTCACTTGTATGCCTTAATGTAGAAAATGACATCAGGCAGGTAATGTCACAGCCGGCTCTCGTGTCTAACAATTTACGCTTGGCAGAATCTGCTTCTATGAATAATGAATCAGTGTGTTTGCATGTGTTTACATACAGTGCTGGGGATTGTGAATTTACAAGTGTGGAAAAAACTAGTTATTCTGTGAATTCTGAAGCACTGAGACTAACGAAGCTCATTTTGCCTTAAGACAACCTGCACAAAATCCTCTCATCTTTCTCCTGTCCTTCATATTTTTTCCTCCTTCATTACTGACTGTCTCATTTCCAGTTGGTGTTTATCAATTTCCAATTCTAAAGACCCTCATGCTTTTTTGTTAAACTAATATTTATCATTCTACCATCGTGTACACACATCTGGAGGCTTATTATACATACGACTCAAATTTCCTCTTCTGCGCTGCATGTTATTGCAATAGTTACACAAAGATCTGTTGAAGTAAACTGGTGACAGTTATTAGTCCTGTTTATGTGGGAGACACAGATTGTGTATCCCAAAAGAACAGGTTAAAAGCAGTATGTTCATTTATTCATTCACTCACTCACTCACTTAGTCTAATGTAATGCAATTTCTGTACTCCTTTTTCAATCCAAATTATTCCAAAACAGCTTTACAAGGGGAAAAAAGCACCCAGTGAGCGAGATAAAGGCAACTTTGGAATGGTTACATCTCAAAAATATTTTTAAACAAATAAAAAAGTAATTTTTGGTAGGAACTAAGACTCACTCATTTGGTCATTAATATGCTATTTCCTCAAAATTGTAGTCTGTAATTCTTATTTTTATAGTTCTTTCAAACAGAGTTTCTGTGCAGTTCTCTTACCGTGGTTATCTGTCAGTTTTGATCTTTCGTAAGGCTTTTAAGTTGAGAAAATGCAGTTACCCTAAAAATGCCAGGTTTATTTTTTTGGTATCTCTCTTCTCTGTGAATGCTGGAAGCCTCCTGTAGTTGTGAGGTGGTGCCATTAGTAATCTACAGCTGAGGTCTGGAAATAAAGAGAAAGACACAGACAGACAGAAAAGTCAGAGAGACAGACCCAGACTACAAATGAAAAGATTTCCCTCCGCTATTTTTTTACTTAGTGCTTTTCACTTGAATGTCTGTACAGGTATGTGTGGCTGAGACTTTCAAATTGCAAAAAAGATTATAGAGGATGCTAGCTATTAAAACAAGTGAAATAGAAGTCCACCTCAAAGAAATCTCTCCATTCAAAAGGATGCAAGCCTGCCTTTGCGTCAGTGTTTAAAAAGAAAAATGTTTTTTCATATCTGGGCATTGCAAACTTATCTTACACATACACTGCAGTTCAAAAGTTTGGAATCAGTAAGATTTTAATGTTTTTTTAGAAGTTTCTTCTGGTCATCAAGGCTGCATTATTTGAGCAAAAATACAGAAAAAAATATTGTTAAATATAATAAAATATAAAATAACATTTTTATATTTGAATATACTGTAAAATATAATTTATTTATATGATGCAATACTGAATTTTCAGCATCATTACTCTTTCAAAAAAAATAAAATAATAATAATTACTGATCCCAAACACTGTAGTGTATGTTATTACAAAATATTGTTTCTAAATAAATGCTTTAATTCATCAAAGAATCCTGAAAAGTATTGAAAAATACCAAAAACACACACACAAAAATATGTAAATTATATATACATTTTGAATGGCTGTCTATAGAGATAGTTGCCTCATAATTTGTAGTAATGGCACTACCAGCAGAGTCTAACTAGACAATATTAAGCAGCCAAACTCTGACCCCTTGGTTCCTGCATGCTTGAAAACAGACCTGATAAGGGATGACCTGGCTTAGAAGATCCTTTTCTTTTTTTTTGCCCGTGGAAAATACCGTGCATTCCCCAAATAACTGTTTACAACAATATACTTTGATATCCCTTGCATCCACACACGTACAAACTCAAGCTCAACACAAACACGTCCAGACATATTCATAATATTCTGATTTGTCTGAATTAAGCAGTGTCATCAGTTCTTCTGGAAAACTTGCAGAATCTAATTTGCATGACAGTGATAGTCAGTGCGTGTATGTGTGTAAGAGAGTGAAAGAAAGTGGGTTCCTTATCTCAGTATGGACAGAGATTTATTCAAGGCTTTGAAATGAGACACAGACTAACACAGACTTTTGCTGTAATCCTCTCTAATGAGAGGACGAATCTTCTCCCTCATCCAAATGCTTCAACGACAGCTGAAAGAAGAGCAGTAAATGGAGAAAAACTGAATGGATTTAATTTTTTTGACTCATCCCAAGGAATCATAGACAGTGCAAAAGAAGCAAATATCATATTCAGAAGAAACAAAATCACATTATACATCACTCAGTTCCCTCCTTTTTTATTGGTCAAGATCCAATTGTGATCAATATGTATACAGGCACATCAAGGCTTTTTTTTGCTGTTGGGCCTTAACTTGTTTTTGCGAAATTGTTTTTACACAAAAAAACAAAAAGACTGGTATGAATAATAGTTTAACTGAAATCAAACTTTAAAAATTGCTGTTAACACACACATGTTTTGTAAAAAAAAAAAAAAAAAAAAAAACACACCTAGAGGCATGTATCTTAAAAGTTTGACCTTATTTTACATTCTGGGTGAACGAACGGTTTTTGTTTGTATCAGTTTCATTTCACTTGAACAGAATATTAATTGAACTGTTCCTTAAACGTCTTGTTTTTTATAAAAGCAATAGCACACCACTGAGTTGTTATTCTGAATATGAACATTCAAATGAAAGATACTGTTTAACAGTGTGTTGACGTTGATTTGGTTACATTTATCGCCGTATGTAAATGTGTGTTTTGTCGACAGTGAGTCTCATTGGGCCCCTTATATGGGTTATGACTCAGGCGCTGGTCAGTTCTGTCACTGGAGAGCCATCATTCACAATACTGAACTGCTTAGACCTCGCCATCTGGAGCCTGTTAAAACACACTCCACCTTTCTCTTCCCATCGGTCGACCACTTCACCTCTCTCCAACCCCTTTTATTTCTCTCTTTTACGCCGTCCCATGCTGTCTTTCCATGTCCGTCTGTTTGCCTTTCAGCCTGTCTGTCTCTCATTCTGTGTGTTTCAGCAGGACCACATGTATAAACATTCTCCAGCATCCATTATGCAAACAAAATAGTCTAAAAATGCCTTCAAGAAAAGGAATAGTGGAAATGTGTGCAAAGTTGATGGAGAAAAGACATCCAACATTGACTAAAAGGCACCTTGCATGTGCAAGTTTAATAAAGTAATAACTTGATTGTCTAATTAATTAACTTTTACTATGAAAAACTGACATTTAGCCACAACCTGCATTTACAGGGACATCACACATAAATCAAATAGGCATTCATTGCCTAACTGAACTTATCTGCATACTTTCCTTGAGAGAAAACACAAACCAACCATTAAATATCCATTAAAGCAACCCCACAGAGCCAGACTGGTTGTAACTGGTCAGTTTACCCTAAATTAGCACTATTGTGACACCATAAATCTGATGTTCCAGGATGAATGTCTAACATTACATTGCAAATGTTAAAGTTTAATATTGGAAACTGGAGTTTAAAGAAATAAATAGCTTCTGAGAGCTTCAGTGTAACTGTGTTCTGTGAAGTCTTATGGTGAAATACTTCATAAAAACTATAAGTGCTGCGGATTACACTTAAGTGAGCTAGAATATTTTAATATAAAAATACAATTAATATGTTTCCTTTTTGCCTCCTAAGTGGGAGGAGCTAGGGTGCAAGGAAAGGAAACAAGAATGCACAAATAAGAAGAAACTGAGAAGCACCCAGACAGATGAAGAAGCATAGGTTTTTCTCACCCAAGGCTATCATATTTTTTCAGGAGGCTTGGAATATAGCGCATGAGGTATATGGACTAACTGTATGATGATTTATTTGTCATACCTTTTGAAGCCTGAAAATTATGGGCTTTATCCAATGCTAATACATAGAAAGAACAAACTGGAACATTCTTCCAAAGTTCACCTTTTGTGTTCCATGGAAAACAATCAAGTAATAGCCTACATGTTTGAAACAATATGTGAGTAAAGTTGACTGAATATCATCAACAGACATTTATCCATATTTAATTTAATAAGTTACATTGAAATTTGTTTGACCAAAGTGAATTGTTTTATCGGTTTACTTACCACTAATACACTTGAATTGCCAGCAGAACTAACTTTTCTTTAGGTTCTATTTTTCTTTTTTTTTCATGTGTGCATAGTTTGGACAGGTCCTTATGGTAGGCTGCAACAAAATGTTTTAGAAACAAAAATGTGATATATACCATATATTCATTATATTTATTAATGGCCATTGACTTGACATTGCTCTTTGGCCCTTTACTCGTTTAAATTGCACAGGAAATAATGCTAATACAAATGCTATATAACATAGAATTCGATATGAATTTGTAATTAAATATATGACTCTTTTGAGCCAGTTCTATCTATAAAGCAATATGTCCTGTGAAGCTATGCACTTTACAGTTAAACCACAGCTTCACGGGGGTTGTTTTTATAAAACGGGTATTCCAAAAAAATCTGTAATTTAATGTTAATTTTAAAGTAACCACATAGCAAAGCTCTCTCTCTCTCTCTCTTTCTCTCTCTCTATATATATATATATTTTATATATATATATATATATATATATTTTTTTTTTTTTCAGCAAAACAATGTAACAATGTACAAATTTTGCATAAAAATATAAGTTTCGTACACCTTTGTAATATTTATTTTGAATTGTTTTCCTTGTTTATGTCATGGTTTTTATTTTATAGCACACAGGGTTTATGCAGGATTTTTAAGCTCAAATGTAAAACTTTTTAAGACTTTTTTTTAACCTGCACACATTAAATTGATGCCATATGAGTAGGGTGGGGCAATGTCAATAGTAACATTAATCTGAAAAATTACTGTAAAAAGCATACTTTACAGTTACAGGTTTTCACAAACAAATATAATATATATATATATATGGGGGGCTGGGGGTCACATAAAGTTGTCACTGAAGGTGAGGGGTCAATGTTGTTACAGACAGAGAAAGGAGACATAACATCATGTTACTACAATACTTCCCTACCACCTATACCAACAGATCACTTCTACAGTAAACAAGCATCACATAAGCAAATAAACAGTGGACACGCAAGAAGTATAGATATTTTTCCCTATGTTTTTATATACAGTTTGTAAAAGTCTAAAGTTTTTTTGGGGGGGGGGGGGGTGGCATAAAACTTTAGTATAGGGAACTAATTGGTTGCTTATTAGCATGCATATTACTAGCATATTGGCTGTTTATTTGTACTTTTAAAGTAAATATTCTGCAAGACCATATTCTACATCCATAAACTTACTACCTTACTAAGCAGTAATAAGTAGTTTGAGGCAAAAATCGTAGTTACTGATTATTCAAAAGTGAGAACTGGAACTTAAAATAAAGTGTGACTATTTTTTCCAGGTAAAATATCAAAACATCCTTAATCCAAAATAAAGGTTTAAAATGTAAATTTGGCTCACTTTAAAAATTAAAATAATTTAAAATTACATTTTAATGATTTTCATTAAATACATTTTAATTACTTAAAATAATTTCAATAAAAAATAAATGAATAATGAAGTATGTCACATTGTAAAGGTTTAGATTTTAAATGTTTGTCAATTAGCTAACAATTAAATCGAATTTAAGAAATTATCTGCAAATACGTCTTTATTTTATGCCATTTCTGAAGTCAATGTATCTACTGTAGCTTTAGGGATGTTTAGATATTTAACCCATGACAAAAAAATAAAATAAAAAATAAAACATGACAAACAAACTTAAAAAAAAAAAAAAAAAACGTAACATTTTGGTTACACTTATTCATGAAAAGATATACATGTAATGCATTAAAATGTACATTATAAATGTATTTGTAATACATTATATATAAATGCTATATAAATATATTTTTTACTGAAAAGCAGAAGCAAAATATGGTCACACTTTAGTTTGGGGACCAATTCTCATTATTAAATAACTATTGCATTGACACATTTTCTGCTTATTAATAGTTAGTAAGGTAGTTGTTAAGTTTGAGGTAGGATATATGGTCAAGCAGAATAAAGCATTAATATGTGCTTTATAAGTAAATAGTCAATATGCTAATATATGCATGATTATAAGCAACTAGTTAATAGTTTGAACTGGTCCCTAAACCAAAGTGTTACCCAAAATATTTACTTGTGTCTTAAAATATACTGTTGAGAGGATGTGTGAGTGTGAATCTTGTGTGTATCCTTGAGTTAGTTCATATGTCATCATTGTTTGCTCAAAGATTTCCCGTATCTGCTTGTTCCAGAGGAATACTGTCAAGCTGACACCTCTGTTAAAGTGTTCAGTATCAGTGTGAGTGAGATACAGAGAGAGTGAGTGTTGTGTATGTATGATTCTGTGCTGACAGATCTGCACACTGGTCATTCAACAACTGAGGTAAACACCCCATTAATCTTGGGTTGTCAGGGTAATGACCCCAGTGACCTCTCTGGGCTGTTGCCGAGTTGTCCCACATGGGTGTAATTGAACATCAGCCTGCTGCTACAGGATGAGAGGTGAACTCTGGGTAAAATACCCATTAGCCAATTAGAGCCTGAGAACATCTAGAGCAAGGTGATAAAAGTTCACTTATAAATTCTATAAGCTTAATTTGAAGTAAATTGCAGAGACAAGCAGGCAATTTTTGGGTGAAACGGTCAGCATTTGTAACTGATTATAAGACACTCAAAACGTTTGTCACTGGGCTTTATGACCATTATGCTTGAGCTGTGTGTGTTTGTGCACACACTCACATGTAGCCACAGTTTGGGCTGATCTTATGTGTTAATACATTTATGGACCTTCATGAGTTTGTTTCAGTCTCCAAGTCTGACAGGTAACTTGTGTATACAAGGAACATGTTTTATCATCTCCTTGTTTTCTTTTAGAGAAATTTGCTGAAAATGTAGCCAGAATCAAAAATCCAAATCTCCTGACACACACACAAAGAGAGAGAGAGAAAAACTCCATACGGGTTTTGTCAGTTCAGAGTTTGTCTTTGTACATTTTATTTAAATTCTATTGAACTCTGCTTCCTTACATTCAAACTTGAATTGCAATTATGCTTTCTGTTTGCTACCCAAATTTTAATTCAGGTTATTAATTAATTAATTTAAATTTTTTAATTTAAAAGGCATTTTAAAGTTAAATCTGACTAAACAAGATTTTTCTTCTTCTTCTTCTTCTTCTTTTTCTTCTTCTTTTTCTTCTTCTTGTAAAGGGACAATTATTTGAAAATGTGATCACTATTATAGGGAAGTGTGTTGACAACTGACTGTTCTCTTGAGAAAAAGTACACTTTAGCATACTTGAGGTAGAGATGTTAAAAATATACATTAAAAGCATATACTTGTGTGATATTTTCAGATACTTAAATGCATGTTAATCATTAAAAATATATGTTATAGCTTAAATATACAGTATATTAAATGCAATTAGCTGTAATTCAGAGTGCTTTTTTGACCCACCCAACTAGTACTTAATTGAATCTTTATATAAATGTACAATTTTATTATCTTTGAAATGTGATTAATGGTAAACTAAAATATGCTTCTATTAAACTTATATAGCATGTATTTAAATATTTTTAATTACACATTTGTAATGAAGTTTCAGTATGATATTTTTAAAATATATTAACTTTATATTGATTGTAATGTTGAGTAATGTTTTGCTATAAATCTACGGAGATCAATAGGTTATCATCAGAGGTTTACGGTTTAGCAAATGCCATTTCTGAAATTTCCTCACTAATGTAACAAAACCAAAATGTGTATGTCTGTATCCTGTGTCTATCCTGCATTCTAGGGAGGTCATAGTATTGGGGTTTAGCTTTGCTTTCTCCTCATGTCTATCTAGATAAAACATCTCAGTGCTTGTCAGTTATAAACAATGACTTTAGCAGACTCTCCAGCCCCCAACGTCTCTGAGCCAGGACAGTGGACTGCCAGCACATTCATAAAAACGCTGTGTTTGGAATGCTGAACACAGAACAGGCTGCTTCCAAATGAATCACAGAGCTTACGCATTTCTCTGAGGGATAAGAGTATGGCTTTTTCCAATCATGCTGGGCGGTTATATGACACATCATGAAGTTTGTCGTATGCAGTTCTGACCAGCAGGATGTGGAGTGATGGGTGTTCAGCTCAGCTGTCATGGGATGCCGTATGACTGATGGCCCAGTCAGCCTGTCTCTGTGTTTACGCTGTCTTGACCTCTGACCCTGAAGGGTCGAGGTAAGGTTAGTTTATGGAGTATCACGATGCTGATGCTGACCATGAGACTCAACACTGTCAGAGACAACTGACAGACCAACTTGAAAAAAGAGAGATAAAGAGAGAATGTAAAAATGAGGATGACTTAGATAAGTGAATGAAGGCGTATGCAATCTGAAAAGAATAACATTGTGGGAACATATTCCAAAACAACATAATTAGGCATTTTAGGAAACATGAATGACAGATCCATCATGCAATTCTAAATAACTTAATGGCTTAAGACAATTTATACTACAAAAAAGCATAATAATCTTTATTCAGAATATAGTATTTTGGAATATGAAACAAGTGTTTTAGTATTTTTAGTATACTGTTATACTTTTTTTGTACAAAGGACATGTCAGGAGAGTAATAGGACAAAATCTAGAACTGAAACACCACAAAAATAGACAAACAACAACAAAAAGGTTGAACGTGATTATGTGAAGTGTGGGTGTGAGGTTGTCTCTATCCAAAATGTGTCTAAATATATATGTAAAGCAGAGTGTGGAAGAAGGAAGAGAAAATAAATAAATAAAATAAAAGTAATAATAATTATAAATTTATTTATTTATTTATAAATTTATTTATGTTTTAGTTTTATTAATATTAGAACTAATGAATCTTTATTTAAAGGTAACTTTTTAAAAATAAGTTTAAGTTTTTCCATCTAGCTTGTGTCCTTCTTGCAGCTTTATTTTAATAAACAAATTTTTTATTTATTTAGTTAATAACAACACTGCTATTAAAGTTACTTTGTAATAAATCTTACACATTAGACAGCATTTATTTAAAATGTGTATATTTTGTGACAAAAATCTTAATTTCTTTATAAATAAAATTAACTGACCCCAAACTTTATTATATTAAAATTATTAAAATTATTAAATAATATCTGTAACATTTTGCAAAGTGAATGAACAAATTTAAATTGGTTGAAGTTTTATTATTGTGGGAATTCACTCCTTTGTGCAGAAGGTGTTCCGGCAACATTTTTGCATGTTTGGTCATAATGTTGCAGGTTAAGATCAGGGCAGGAAGTACTGACCATAAATCAGTGGGATATCACAGACTGGAGTCAGTTACTCTAGTCCAGGCCGGCCAGCGACTCAGACCCCCCAGCAAGCAGATCAGACCCAGAGCACATTTCATCTTAACAACACTGAGAAAGAAAGAGAAATAAGGAAAGAGTAGAAGAGAAACTCATATGGCGAAACGATTCAATCAGATCAGAGATATGAATCTGCAGCAGATGGATTTCTGAAGAATTGTGAGGTAACCAAATAAAAAAGGAGGAAAACTGGAGCTTAGGATTGTAAGAAAGGAGAAAGGAAGAAGTATGAATGAAAAATATAAAGACTATATGCTAAAAAAATGCATGTGGCCAAGTAGGAAGTAGGACAAAAAAATGAAAATCCATGCACTTTCATTAGGAACTTTGAAAATGTTTGTTTTTGTACATTTCTGTGCATGTGCAAATGAATAATTTGCATAATAATGCTAACGAGCAACGAGCATGTTTGGACATTATCGCCATGCCTTGAATGTGCCAATGTGTTTATTTGTGTGTGTGAGCGAGAGCATGTTAATGAGCGGTCTTCTCTTATCTTCTCTCTTGGGTGTGTTGTTTGTAGCTGTTGTACGTCACCCATCTCTGGCACTTCAGACCAGACCATCTCTCACTGTCTCCTCGTCTCCACAGCGACCAGACGGCTGTGAGGCCACTGGATGGAGGGAGTGCAATGAGCTGTCTTTTTTCTAATGAATAGCACTGCTATCCTGTGAGTGACCTGTCAGATGTGACAGGCGAGACGTGAAGGATTGTTCAAAGGTAAAGTTTTAAACGACATGCAGAAAAGTATCCAAAGGAGACAGACACCAAAAAGGCATGGCTATTATGGGATAGCATGGCAGTATAGACTTATCTCTGTAATGAGAAAAGGAAAAGAAAGAAGGGGTGGAATCCCAAAGGGTTTCTCTGGTCAAGAAGATAAGGGACATCAATGTTGTTGTGCATGCATTTTACAGCATGGAAGGCTTATTGTTAAAAATGTTTCCCTTTTGTAGCTCATGAGACTTTGTCTCATTAGTTTCTACTAAAATTCTTGAGATTAATGAGATAATTGATGTACTTTTAGAGAGTTGTGAACTGGATGTGGATATGACATATTCCATTTAATAAAAATAAAAAAATGATAAATGCTGATATTTAGGAGGGAATGCTTGAGGCTAGCAGGGAACAGATAGAAAAAATTATCTCAAAAACAATCATAAAATAATCAATAAAACTGAATTATAAGTAAATATATAAAGTTTATATAGTCAAGGGCAAAAGTAAAAATGAAAGTGTAAGTGTGAGATTAAAAATGGTAAGGAAAACATTGTCACAAATCAATTGTGGCATGCATTCAAAATTGTATGTTTTTTTTTGTTTTGTTTTTTATAGGCCCAATTGAATCCACATGAATTTGAATACAATCTGGGCTTACTACATTTACATTTTAGTCATTTAGCAGACGATTTTATCCAAAGCAACTTACAAATGAGAAAAAAAAAACATTTGTCATGTTACTTATCACTTCGTTGCCACTCACAACTCCTCTCCCATAGCCTCAAATAGGATAGTAAAGTGTCCATCAGATGCACACTCTTTCAGAATTTCAGCAGATGTACAGTAGTATAGGTCGGTCATCCACCTACTGTTTTATGAATGCTGTAAAATCTGCTCTTTTCAGTCTTTTCACACACTGTCACCTACTATGTAGGGAAGTGTGTATTCACATGCTGGTAATCATGTTGTAAGATAAAAAAGTTGCAATTAGCCTACCTTGTTTTTTCTGGGCTTACATGAATAGTCCTACTTGACAGCACAATGAACTGAAAATGTCTCTTAGTTGCTTCATTCAACATCAGAGTACATTCACCAGCTCCCACAGAAATCTTGTAAATACCCAAACATAAGTTTTTCCTGTCTGCTCTCAATTATGCCATCATTTTATGATGGCATTTTTTTTATCCCTATGATTAAGACTTATTCATGTAGGCTATGTCAGGGCTAGCTTTAAAAAACAGCCATTAAAAACACAATTAAACATTAATTTACGGTTAGTTGGAGGTACTACAAAGAAGCAGCATTTTTAGACATTTAGTTACATTCCAGAACACCGGAAGTTCCACTCATCCGAAGCGTCTTTCTCATTAATCGCGTTTTATATTATGCTATGTTGTTTAATCGCCAAAACATGCTGGTCTCAAACTGCCTAATTCAACAGTAGCCTATCCTATCTTTGGAGACAGTTCATTCGAGATGCTACTCGAAAACAAAGGTATATTATGTACAAAGCGCATTCATTAGTGGTTAAACTGAGGAGGATTGTTGAGGTGACAAAAGCTGCATTGTGAACGCGGCAGGTCCTCTCTATAGGTTACATCCTCCACGACTCATCTTTCCGACATAATATCTGGCTTAACATACAACTTTGTGTGAAGGGTTAATTACAGATGTTTAAGCTTGTAGCCGATTATATGGACCACGTTCATTACTGTCATTAGCCTACTTAATGCAGTAGGCTATTCTAATTTATCATTATTTGTTAGATGTATTAATTGAAACAAAATGTTGTTGAGTATAACTGATTTGATTAAACAAAAAGTGTCATCTGTTTTATCAAGCTGGACAAATACTACCAGATAAACTCAGTATATGTGTCTATAATGGGATATGGAAATTATATGGAATATTTCAATCAGCTTTTCTGAGAAACTAACGCTTCTCCAGTTACCACATTGCTTTATTCATTAGCATTATTTATTCCTCATATGTACCGATAGGGGGCAATATGTGCCACGCAATAACTTTGTGTCCCTTCACTGTCATCTGTCTTTTGAGATAACCCTTAAGTGAATAGTTGACAATACAGTGAATAAAAAATACATTATGTTTACTAGGGGTAGAGAACTATATTTAAGTACTTATTCATTGCATTTAATTGTTTTGTGGAGGGGGAAAAAACATCTTAAGGAAATAATTTATGGACTTGTATACTTTACTTGTAGGCCTGTCTCCCTTTAATGCTTTCTAAGTCTCTCTTTTTCTTTTCATTATGTTTAATTACCCTCCTAACACCCCCACGTCAGGGTCAAGAGTCTTTCCCTTTCTCTTTCTCTCTTGACCTCCCAATCTGTTCATCCTTATAGTCTTTTTTGCCAGCCCCCATATACTCTAAAGCAATCTAATGTTGTCAGCTTTCTCAAAGTATGTCTTTGGCACAAGTGTTTACATTTTGTCTGGGAAGACTGTGTGCATTTGCTAGAGTGATTCCTTCTTTATTTTTATATTCTTGTGAGTCTTATGCAAATTATTGTCTCTCTGAGTGTGAGAACGGAGAGATAAATGGGATGTGAACCTATTTACAGTATAGTACTGTTGTAATTAGATAAACAGGCCTCTAATTTTAATATAATGGAAGCCCTGACAGTAGACCCACACAGAAACCCACACAGCATTCATCGCTGGTATCAATCAGTCATGAAACATAAAGTGCCTGGTGTCTGTGATATAAGAACAAGTCCTTTGCTTCACTGTTGCCATTGAATTCATTTTTGGATTTTGAGTGTGATTTATTTCACAGCACATGGACAAAGGGGAACTGATCTCTGGGATAAAACAGTTCAGACAGTGAGCCTCACATGTTGCTTTTGTGTGATCTACTGGCAGGTTTTTTTGTTGTTGTTTGTTTGTTTGCTTTTATGGTCTAGGGTAAATTGAGATTTGACATTTGTCTGGGTGAGCAAGCAGAGGCCATAGAACTCACCTCTCCGCCACACACCACAAAGACACACACACACACACACATGCTTCAGCAGATTATGACAGCTAATCTCACTTTATGGCACGCTGCCTCAGGCTGAACACTCTCACATTCACTATCTCTCTGATCTCTCATTCTTCTTCTGTTGCTGATATACACACATACAGCTGGAAGCTGGCCAGGCATCAGATCACTGTCAGTTCAGCTGAACAGAGTGAACTAATTCAAGATGAGAATTCTGTGTGCATAAAAACAGTTGCCGCACTCATATTGATAAAAATGACAGTTGACAATTTTGTGGTATACAGTGGCTCCAAAAGTATCTGGACATTAAAATATATGAATGCCATTGAATTAGATAATGGAATGGGAAGATAGCACAAGCACACTTTTCTAACAAAACATTTCAATGAATGTGTTTTTAGAAAAAAAAACAATATAGTATTTTTTTAATTATTATTATTTGTTCATTCATCAGTTGACATTTTGTTTTCTAATGCACTGTGTATTTTCATTTGCAATATATATATATATATATATATATATATATATATATATATATATATATATATATATATATATATATATTGATATTGTATAAGTCCAAAGAAAGATCTCATTATTTCCTTTTTTTTCCCCCTTGTATTTCATTAACAATTTTAACTGTGAATAACTTTTTTTTTTTTTAGTTAGTTTGAATTTCTAATGCGGTTAAATTCATGCATTTCCAATTGTCATTTACATTTTCGAGTTTAAATAACATTTAAAAGGCTAGTTAGTACCTTTTGAAGCTTTACTTCCCTTTGTATCTTTTTTGAGTGTGCGTGTATGTATATACATTGGTTTTGCTGCTGATACCACAAAGTGCTGATTGTCACTGTTTCTTCTCACAGTGATGAGAAGCATAAATCAGAGAAACTGTGGACTTTTTCTTTTCACTGTGGTTCTTGTTTTTTTGCACCTCTAAGTGGCTTTCAAAGAGGGTTTGCCTTTTGTGTCATCAAATGTGATTCCAACATTTTTTTTTCTAACCCTCAGACACTAAAAAAAGCAACAACACAAAAGCCTGAACTTCAAGAGCATCTCCAGACCACAACAAAACAGCAGTAAGTGCACACACATGTATTTAAAACTTAAATGCTGACATATACATTGAAAATCACACAGTCACTGTTTACTATAGAGTGCCAAGCTCCCTAACACATACAGTACGTGCCAAAACAGTTAATGATCCGGGACACATCACACAAGCCCACACATTACTTTCAAGCACACTGATCAGAAACAGGCCTTTCTTACACAGACATATAGAGGCTTGAACACAAATAAAACAAAGACCAGGCCTTATTCTGCATGCCCTTAATATGAATCAGCAGTGAAGAAATTAACCACTAGACTGTTCAAATAAAAAGTGAGAACAAATGTTCAAAACATTTATTATGAAAACATGAATAAATCAGGGAAGTATGATGAACTTATTTTTTTGCACTATGATTACCGTGTCAGAAATGTGACAATTTAATATTTTATTTCATTTTTATGTATTTTTAAGCAATCAGAGATGGACAATATATCCGCAGCATTTCAGTCGTGTATTTTTATTTTTTTTTTTGCATTCTCATTCCCCGTTCTTACGTTTGTCACTCTCCTAAAGTAAATCTTTAAATTAGGTATACATAAATTAACACCATAAAGGTTATCATCTGATATTTAATAACATGCCGATTACTTTTGGTGTCATCTAATACTCATTGAGAGCAATAAATGTCTAAAGGAGTTTTTATACATTTCCCATCACTTTCTTGTGCCTGTGAAAAAAATATGTCTGAGCATTACTGCTTCTCAGCATCTTTAGCAGCGCATCTCTCTTCTAAAGTGAAGCTCACTGTAAAGGTAGCCTGGGGGAGCGTTTACACAGCACTAATGTGCATGAAATAGAGGATTAGGTTTCGAGGTGGGAGGGGAACGGACATCTCAGGGCCCAGTAGCTGCTGTGTCGTGTTCATGTTCCTCATGGGAAGGCTTACCCTAATCGCCCCGCTGTCGCTGCAGCCCCTCAGGGCCCCTACACAACACCCAGAGGCCCCAAGTCTTTAATAAAACAGGGTTATGAATGTATTTGTCTTAATGCTCCACTACTGCTGGTGTGTGTGGGTGGCAGAGAGGAGGGAGAGAGAAGACGAGAGGAAAGAGAAGGGGAATGGTGCCGCCTTTGAATGGCAGGACTGTCCAGTTTAACGGAGCCACTTTAAGCCGATTTCTTCGGGTCACATCGGCACCAATGAGGGATTAACTTTGTTCACATCAATGCCCGATTGAGATCCCAGCCTCGCTGCATCCTACATCTCGCTCTGAGGAGAAAAAGTCCACAGTAGTCCAATTTGTACAAGGCAGGGAGAAGAAAGAATTGGCCATCCTATAAAGGACAAAAAGAAAAATTAGCTCAGTTTTGCTGCTTTTTTTTTTTTTAGTCCCTGTCCCAGAGAATTAACGTTTTCCCACAAGGGATCAAATGGATGATGAATACTGTCTCTGATTCTCCTTTTCTGTCCATTAAAAAAAGGAGCTTGTTCTCACAGGCATCAACGTTTGTTAGTGCATACAAGTGTGTTTGTGTGTGATTGCCAGAATATATTCACAGTTAACAGGTGTGAGTCTTTACATTTCAATAATTAATGTCTTTTCTGTCAATTTCCCACAGTGACGTGTTTTCTGCCCTGAAGCGGTTTGCACAGATTCAACAGCATTTTCATTTGTAAAACACAATTAATCATAAAAGCAATTGTGAGTGCGTTTGTGTATAATCTCTGAGGAAATTCCAGTTTTCTCAGGTTGAGTTGTGAATATCGTGTTTACCATTTTCTCCTGGCTCATTCTCACTATGTTATTATCCATAATAATATGAGTAAACAAACTCTCTGAAAGCTGCATAATTAATGTTGGCTTTGTCAGCTCCTCTGAGCCTCTCTCTAATCTATTTTTCTAACACACTCTCGTTATAAACCTAAAAGACTGAATCAGAAATGTGTTGGAGTAGAGTACATGAACAGACTTGGACACGCAGTCATGGTGTTAAAAGAGAGGAGGAGAAAGAGTCAGACTGAAATCTGTTAACTCTATCTCAGCAATGTAAACAACAAGGTTTAATGATATTTACATGCACTAAACATTAGTATTCAGACACTGTTTGCACAGAAAATGTGAGAAATTGGTGCAAAACTAAATTCCAGCGTTGACGTCTTTTGAATACCTTTGAATAGCTGATCAAATTTTTTCTGCTATCTATTACAGTTTTTTTCAATTGTTTACACGCAATTTTGAGAACAGAGTTCTTTTTTTCAAAATATAATCACAATTATCCAAACACCAAAATCAATTAGCAAAATTCCTAGATTGTTTGCAAAATGACACACTTCAGTCAAAACATATACACATATTTGTGAAAATGTTATTTGTTTTCATTTAACCAACACAGTCATCAATGATCATACACTATTGGCAATCTGGTGCTTTGTAATTACAAGGAAGTAACCTCACAATCCTTATCTGTGTCTAAGGTGTGAAAATGTGTGTAGAGTTTTACAAATCACTGTGTGTAATGTTTTGCAAAAAGGGTGAAGCAGACATTGTGTGTAATGTTGTGCAAATCTGTGGAGGTGTTTTGCTCATTGGAGTAACATTTTGCTAATTGTGAGGAAATTTTAATTTTAGTGTGTAAACAATCGTAAAAAACTGTAAATTATTCAAAAAAATGAATTCATACATAGTCTACTAAAGAGGACTTATTCAAGACTGTGTCAAGACCCAATATGTACTGTATGAGATCATTTGACCTGTTTACAGCAAAGTGAATGCTATAAAATATTATGAATTACTCATTTATAATTGGTGTAAAAAGAGTATTACTTTTTACTTTATAGTTAAACTATATGACATTTTAGTCATTTAATTAAAACCTTTATTGAAAATGTTTAATGAAGTTTTTCAAAACCCATATATAAAACCAAAATAAATATATAAAGTACATGTTCTTTTCTTTTCTGCATTTTAGCACAGGTTCACAGTTAGTGATATTTATTTAACTTTTAATCTTTCGCATCTAAATTGATGGTGACTTATAGAGGACATGCATAAATCAGGGCCCTCTAAACAAAGTCACTGCGATGAATGTCAACTGTGAAAGAAAGACAGAAAAGAGACATTTTGCAGGTGCAGTGGATGAACACATGGGGGCAACAGAAGAAACTCATTATACATATAAAATCAGATTCATGTCATGACCTCTGACTTTTGGGTGGATGCAGCTGGAGTGGGTGTGGACAGCACTAGTTCTGGCCAGTTCCTGATTTAGCTGTTCTCTGATTGGCTGATTAAGTTGGAGAATCCACAAAGTGGTAAATAGATTACAATCCTCTGCATCTGGGCAGAGAAGAGCATTGCAGTATTTGTGGGAGACAGGAAGGAATAGAGACAGAAACTTACAGTATATGGAGAAAAAAAAACAAGACATTCATAAATCATATGTGACATTAGGGAAAACTAGAAAACCACTGAGGTCACCATTCACACCATAACTGCAACCAAAAATTATAGAGTGACTGACAATGGAGGGAAAAAAATAAGGACATGAATAGATATGTGTGAAAAAATGCCTGGAGCATTTCATGAAATTATCATGCAGCATTTTTTTAAGTTGCACTCACTTTATGCAACTATAATTTGTGGATGGATTATTGGCAGCTAATCCCACTGAGGTGAATTTAGTGACCTAATTCAGTTGCATAAAGGGATGACTTTGTACATCCAGGTGCATAGTAACCCCTGGGGTCGACGCCCACACTGGTGCGGTCTGTCTTATATGTTCTTGATGGCCGAGAAAATAACTAAAAATACTCTGTCAGTTTTTATCGTACAGATAAGAATAAGGTATAATTTGAAACAGCAAAGGGTCTACTTTTTTGTGTATACTCATAATTACAACAAATCAATGTGCTTTTGTAAAATAAAGAAAATAAACGGTGTGCTCCGTGCTGTCTCAGTCTCTGTCACATCTCTTCACAGACACTTAAAAATAAAACAACCTGAATCTATGTGAATAGCTGCCTCAAAGACATGAGAAATACATGTATAGAAAGCTTGAAATGTTTACTTTTACTTGAATTATGTCATGTCCAAAACAAATATTCTCTGTTAAAGTAATCCATATGAAACCAACGCGATGTCAAGTTTTTCCCTTCTCAACTCATATCTATAATTCGGTCACGCCCACGAGCCGATAGCGCTTTTTTAAATTCTAAACATCCACGTGAGACAGCGCTCATGTAAACGGCAACATCACCTCGGCGTAACGAAATAAGTTCATCACACTTTTGGAAGAAGATGCGCTGAGCGGAAAAAAAACATAATTTACTTTAGAAGAACACAACGCGATGCATCACGCGGCTAGATCCAGTGGAGAATATCATTCTGATGAGTAGCCTAAGATTACTTGCATCTGTTGTTTTTGTGTTATTGTGACATAATGTATACACATTTTACCTAGTTTTTTCCTTAACCTTTTTTTAAACTTAATTTTCCTGACTACATGTATGAAATCAAGCGAAACATTTTGAAATATGTGTAGTTTTAATTTAATTGTCTAAATGTCTCACAACGCTAAGATGTGTTTAATGTTTTATAACATATTACAAGATATATAAGTATCGTTAACACTATATTAGGGTCTATGAATGTTTGGCACAAAGGTGTGTTACTGTTCAAGTCTCAGTGTTCATATCAGTATGTTCAATCATGTGTCCTTAACCTTCACTGTGTATGTTTTTATAAATACAAATAAGAATCAAAACCCCACATTATTTTACTCTCCTCACACTCTTTCTTTCCTGCCTCAGTCACATTTATATTGATGGCCCATTATGGGAGGCCTTTTGTTTCTCATGTGTGAATCACTAAATATTCGTGGCCATTGTCACTCCCTCGCATAAAGGCATTCTATCACAAAACATGTTTTATAAATGTTAAATCAATATATTGTTTTCTGTTAATGGGTGTTTTTTTAAGATACTGAAAAAACCCCACAAATGTCAGGGCATGGCAAAACTTCTCCAGGGCCCCAAAACACCCTTAGACGCAAAAGGGTTAAGAGATAATGCACATTCATCGTTAAAATAAGCCCTGACAGGGCATTATGACACTTTGAAGGGTTTATTTTGTGACAGTGGTTTTACATTATCCAACTTATTACATGACAGTTTATCAAATAAATGAATGGGTATTTTGTTCTGGGTTTATTTTATTATGTGAGAAGAAAAAGACCGCAGAAGGTTATTACACCTATAACTAGCAAAACATTGCATGCAATCAGTCAATTATTTAGATTAGTACTCAATATATGTAGAAATATTGAATTGCTTGATTTTGTTTGGTCAATCGCAGAATTCTAAGAAATAATCAAACTGAAAATTGTCTGTCACCAGTGCTCACTCAAAGAAAATAACGCCCCTTGAATAAAAAGTTAATGATCTTTGTTATTATTTTAATATGTTTTTTTCTTTCCTTCCATTTTCAGGCCTGCAAGAGGAGCTGACAGGTCTCCTGAAGAGTGATGGCTATTTCCACATACAGTGTTACTGGCACGAGCGAGGAGAATGGCAGCCCTCGCAAGTCCACCTGTGAGTGTTTTCTGAAGAGAGGATAGAAAATACAAGAGGAGTGGGTGGTCACCGTGCTACTGGGTTTGTGTGGGTGAGCGTGTGTGTGTCTTGGTGAGCCAGCTCCCATGCTTGGTAAAAATCACCTAATTTTTCACTTGAGTGGCTCTCTTTGGGGAGCCACCCCCCTCCATCGACCCCTTCAGAGTAAAATTCCTCTAGTGAGTGTGAAGACTGCACTCGCAGTGCCCCCCACTCCCCCAGCACACACCGAGGGGCATTGAAAATGCATTAACACCAAATCAATGGAAAACACTGGAAAAAAGCAAAAAGAGAGAGGACGAAAAAAAATCTCCTTAGCAACATAATCTAGATGGCCTCACGAAAGGAGAGGGGAGAGTGAAAAGAAAGGGGAAAAGGGGAAAAGAGAAAGGGGAGGGGGTAGCTGAGCGTTTAGTGCCGAATAAGAGACTGAACACTGAGAGGTCTTGCACACAGACAGCGACAAAATGAGGAGTTAACACAAGAGAAACAGTTCCTATTTAACACCAGGGGAAAAGCGACTATATTAACACCCTCCCATTAGGGGGCAGGGGGGAAGAGCGGAGGCTGGGAGGACAGGATAGACCCCTAAAAACACTCTCCCAAGGGAACAGAGAAAGTCAGCAATAATTGATTGTGTTTGTGTGTTTTACATTTTTTTCTTCTTCCTGATAACGTATATTTTCTTATATACAGCAATAAGTTGCAGTACATAAGAACTGCAATAAGTTATATAAGTTAATAGGTTAACTTATATGTAAGAAATTATTTACATGATTCAAATTGGCTTATTTAAATTATTACTTTTAAATTATTACAAATTACCACAATAGCAGTCTTAATTCACAATACCTGTCATTGTAGCAATGTCCAAAAATATATTATATGGGTCAAAATTATACATTTTAAATTTGTGCTAAAAATCATTAGGATATTAAGTAAAGATCATGTTCTGTGAAAATGTTTTATAAATATGCTACCATCAATAAATCAAAACTTAATTTTTGATTTGTAATATGCATTGCTAAGGACTTCATTTAGACAACTTTAAAGGCTATTTTATCAATATTTATATTTTTTCAAATAGTTGATTCTCAGCCAAATATTGTCCTATCCTAACAAACTAAAGCTTATTTATTCAGCTTTCAGATGATGTATTATATTATATTATATTATATTATATTATATTATATTATATTATATTATATTATATTATATTATATTATATTATATTATATTATATTATATTATATTATATTATATTATATTATATTATATTATATTATATTATATTATATTAATTATATTATATTATATTATACTGAGAATTTTAACAAGTATTTTCATGTGTATTTTTGCTTACCTTTTATCACTTTAAATGTCACTGACTTAAAGTTTTTTCTGAATGCTTACGCGCTAATCGTGATTCTTGTAGCACAATTTTTAAAACTATTAATACGTATAGCAAAACCACTCACTGAGTTTGCAAAACTGTAAGCACAATTCACTGCACAACACTCTTTTTGCAGAACTTTAAACACAACTCACTGCTTACACTCAATTACCAAATTTCCAACACACTCCTAGCAAAATTATACACATGTATGGCTATCATTAACACTATTTTGCCAACTGTCTGGCACACTTTCACATGTGAAAACTGTCTTAGATAATTAGTTCACTTTGCAATCAGCCTAAGCACTATAAAGGTAAGCTGTCTGTGTGGAGTACAATGGAAGGAGCAGTAAGAGTGAGAAGAGTGAGAATAAGAGGAGGCCGAGGGAGAGGACGTGGAGGTGAAGAAGTTGGAGGAAGAGGACGTGGAGGTGAAGAAGCGAGAGGGTTAGAGGAAGTTAGAGGAAGAGGACAAGGAGGAGCAAGAAGAGGACGAGGAGGGGAAAGAGGAAGGGTAAGAAGAGTAAGAAATAGAATAACTGATTACATCAGAGCTACAATAGTGGACCATATCATCAACCATGGGATGACCCTGAGGGAAGCTGGCCAACGGGTTAAGCCTAATTTGAGCCGCTACACTGTGGCAAGCATCATTAGGACATTTCGAAATGAGAATCGGTAAGTACTTTGTAGCACTGCCATACTCTAATGAGAAACACAACAGTACCATACATGCAAAAATACTGAAATTGTTACTTTACAGAATTGCTAGACGTCCAGATGTTGGGGGCAGAGGAAGAATGTTCACTCCAGAGCAAGAGACCCATATAGTGAACATGGTGATTGCCAATAATGTAAAAAGACTGCGCGAAATACAGCAGCGCATAATTGATAATGACACCATCTTTCAAAATATACACAGTGTAAGCATTTCTGCACTAAGTCATGTACTTGCGTGCCACAGAATAAGAATGAAGCAGATTTACAGAGTTCCTTTCGAGAGAAACACAGAACGTGTAAAGCAACTGCGATATGACTATGTGCAGGTAAGCTATAGTGTCATTGGTTTTGAATTTTGGAAGTGCATACTGTAGTGCTGTGCATGGGCCTGATGTGTTGCATTTGTTTTGTCTTGTCCAGAGAGTGATGGAACTAGAAGCAGATGCCATGGGACATGAGCTACTTTTTGTAGATGAGGCCGGTTTTAACCTCAGTAAAACCAGGAGACGTGGCAGGAACATTACTGGACACCGTGCCATCATCAATGTCCCAGGACAACGTGGTGGTAACATAACCATGTGTGCAGCTATAAGCCAAAATGGTGTTGTTGTTTGTTTTGCAAAAATAACCAATAGTTACAAAAAATGTGCTTAAGCAATCAGAAAAAACTGTAAATATATTTATATTAATGATTTCAGTGCAAGGTGTGGGTGTGTGTGTGTTTGTGTGTATGTATTGTGAATCATCTAATGTGTAGACTATGTAACTCAAAGCAGGCAGTGAACTGACACAAAAAGAAATAACAAAATCTCTCTCTCTCTCTCTCTCTCTCTCTCTCTCTATATATATATATATATATATATATATATATAAAGCATCAAAAATTTTGAAAAGAATAAAGGACAACATTTTTTCTAGTTTTGTTATTGTAAATTCTTCTTAATTCAGTGTCTACCTGAGTTATGAAAGCTTGGTATTAAATGAGTCATTCTGAGTATTAGTTAGATCCGTTAATTCAGGAAGTATATTTGAACTCCATTGCAAAATTCAGTTCAGCAAATGTCCAACTAAATGTTATTTAAAAATCTCTCGAGCCATGAGACCAGTTGCCATGGCGCTCACTAATGGACAAGGCAGAGAGTGACAGACAGAAGGTAGATCTATTATTTTGATTGGGGACTGATCAAAATGCTATACTCTGTGGAAAGAAAAGGAATGATGTATTTAGCAAATGTAGGTGTTCCCATTTCAATTAGTTTGGTGGTGGACACTGGTTACCAGTCTCTATGTAAATGACCTTTAACCTCTACTACATGATCTGGTCAATGGTAGGAGGCATAGACTTAATTAGGAGGTCATTAAAACCTGCCCCCTGCAAGCCATTAGCTTTATAACTTCCCACACACATACCCACAGCTGACCCACGGCTATAATGAGCCAGTTCAGTCAACTTACTCAAGAAACGTGTTGGAATCTTTCCGTTTCACGGCATCTGCACAGATCAGAATCAAGGTCTAATACCAATAAGTGAAGATTAATTTGATGGTATTATTACACTTCAGTCGCTTGAATCCTATTATTAAATGATAAAGTAACATGTCATTGATTGATGAAGTGGAATCATGCAAAGTGAAATGTCGAACTAGAATCATATTTTTAAAAGGGAAAAACACATATTTTCCAGCTGAGTGTTTCTGGAGCGTTCGGCCCATTATTTTCTAGGCTGTATTAAATTACTGTAGCAAAATGTGTTCCCATGCTCTCTGGCAAGCTGAAGTAGGATAAAATGAAGAATTAAATTGCACGTTTAGCATAAAAAGCTTTATAAACCTTTATGTGCATGTTTATAAGTTGGGCAACCAAATTTGGGGTTAATGGGAAAAGCAATGGTGTTCAGGTGAAGATTTCCTGGTTGAATGGGAATCTGGCGCTCAGAGGGCCCATCTAAAGACTGAAAGATTAAAATAAAACAAGGGAGACTGAATGAGAAGGAGAGAATAAGTGAGAGCTGACAACTTCATCTACAGAGGCATTAACAAAGACAGTACAAAGGCGAAAGAAGAGAAAAGGGGAGAAAGAAAAGGGCCAGAGGTTAGCGAAGACAGAGAGAGATGGAAAAACAGCGAGAGAGAGACAAGATGTAAAAGAGGGAGAAAAGAGAGCGACTGATGTAGATAAACAGTGAAGAAAAGGAGCGAAAGAGAGATTAATACAGAGGCAGAAGTGGAGAAAAATAGAAACTGAGGGAGAAAGAAGGGACTCCAGTGACTCTCTTTGTCCTGATCGTCGATTTCACACCGACACAAAGGGCTCGGTGGACGTTTCATCCTTTCATTAATGTTTCTCTGGCGTTTATTCAGCGTTAGTCTGTGACGTTATGAAGTCAGCCCCATTCAGGCCACATTATAAATCACCTCCACCGCTGCAGAGCATGGCCAATCGGCCAATTACGCAGTGTGGCCGCCCCTGAACATGCAGGACAATGGCATCACAAGGCCAATAAACAAGCCTCTAATAGGACGGCGGGGAAACGCGCCCAAAACAGGCCCCAACCGCCCGCCGCACGCACGTATTCCATCATCCCAATGCCCTCGCATTTCCTCCCGCTAACGCTAGTGCACACACACAGCTGGGGAGGGAGAGAGGCAGGGGCAGAAGGATAGCACTGGCACACTGAGAGAAAAATGACCCAGCGCCAGTGCACCATGCAAACCCCCCCATGGCCCTTTTCAGGCTGGGAGCCAGAACAAAAGCATACTGTTGCCATACTGTGACGTTCATGCTAGCCAGTTAGCACAGCTGCAAGAGCTCACCTTGCGCTAGCGACTATTGTTGGCCTGTTTTAGAGCCTCTTCCATCCATCTTCTGGACTGGAAGAGACAAATACAGACAGAGAGAGAGAGCTTGGCTGAGAGAAAGTGGTCGGGTGATGCAGCTGCAGAGTGAATGAATGCGAGCGTAAGGTGAAAAGGGGAAGACTGGAGAGATGGAGAGAGAGGTGTCAATGTAACAGACCACAGGGTGGTCCCAACCACTCACTTACAGAGCAGCTGCAGTTAAACAGTACCCAGAGAGATCAACTTGTTTCCAATATTTAGAACTTTTTGCACTTTAGATCTATTTAAAAAAAAGGAATGTTCCAGGTTCAAAACAAATATAGCTCAAATGGCTTTGTTTTTGTTTTTTGTTTTTTTTGTTTTTTTTTTGCATTTTGCAGTTTGCATTTTGTTATTACACAAATCACACTTCTCTAGTTTTCTTTATAGGAAAACCAAAATGGAGGTTATGGTGAGGCAATGACAATATATTATAGTTTATTAATATATGATAATAATAAATATTAATTAATTTTCTATAATTAATTATAATATATTAACAAAATGTATAATTAATAATTCATAATAATAATAATAATACATTTTGTATATATAATCAAGTAACCATTATTTATAAGCACTTTTTACAATGCAGATTGTGTTAAAGCAGCTTTTCAGTATTAAAAAAGGAAAATAGTGTGTTGAAATGGTTAACTCTAGGTTGCAACAAAGTCCGATTGTGCTGAGGATGTATATATATGCTGTAGGGACTCAAACACAGCTATTAAAAAAGGTTAAAACATTCACTGATGCTCCAGAACACGATGCATTAAAGGGGTCATATGATGCGATTTCAAGTTTTCCTTTCTCTTTGGAGTGTTACAGTTTAAGTTGCTTAAAAGTCTCTAAAGTCTCACTTTATAAACGTTAAGAATTAACCACGCCCCCCTAAAACTGATCTTTCTAACATGCCCCCACATGTCTACATCACAATGTGGGAAAATTTACATAACACCGTGCAAATGTTCACACAAAGAAAGAAGGTGTCACCATGTTGCCGGCACCATGTTGTGGAAAAGATGTGTTTTTTGTTGTGAAAGCGAAACTACTTTGTTTGGTCTTCCAAAAGAGGACACAACTTCAATCAGTGGATAAGTTGTATTTACAACACTTTTCCAGAACAGTTCAACCCAAATATGTGTGCAACACATTTTAGGGAGGATGAGGACTATTTCCTGTGAATCCTACACCGAATGTTTTATTAACAAATTCCATATTAGCAGGGTCAGTCTGTCTCTTCTGACTCACAGTATGCAAGTATGTTTACATATGTAAAGGATTTGTCATTGATGATTCAATCGGGAGTTTTAAATGGTGTAGAGTAGTGCTTGTTTGTCGTTTCTCTGTTCACAAATGCAGACATGGTATTATGTTTACGCAGCACGATACGCAACACAACGCAATGCGTAAAAAGACAGTGTAAGCACTGGATGCAACAAATGCCTCGTTTGTAATGGGTTTTATTGTTTTTGTCTTATTGTGCCGGGACACACGTCAACACAGTAAGGTGAGGGGTGTAACATTTCTGTCACACGCTTGAGACATTCGTCCAGTCTCAACGCACTTTATAGCTGGCCAATCAGAACACACCTTGCTTTTCAGAACTATGAGCTTTGTAAAAACAATGCATTTTAGAACAGCAGTGTCACAGTGTCTGTGTTGTGTCCCTGGGTTTCCACTAGATGTCCCCCTTTCTCACAGTGTCTGTCACCTTATCACTTCCTGTTCCCTTATTTGGTCACCTTCCTCCTTGTTAGTATTGATTGTTCCCCACCTGTCTCCTGTTCCCTCATTATCCTTCTGTGTATTTATACCCGGTCTGTCTGAGTCTGTGTTACGGAGTCCTTGTTTAATGTCCTATAGTTATTCATGTCCGTCGCTTCTTGCCTTGCTTTGCCTTGTCTTCGTGTCTTGTTTATGTTTGATATTCTGGTTTTGACCCTGCCTGGACTGTTTACCCCTTTGGATTACCCTTTAATAAATGACTTACCTGCAATTGGTTCTATCTCCGTGCCTCATTGGATCCCTGCCGTGACAGAAGGACTCCGTCACACTAGGAACCAGCGGTATGTCATTTTTCCGTTCCCCAGCCAAGATGGCGGAGCGGCGAACCAAGTACCTTCGGTTGATCGCCCTCCGCCAAGAGGGCAATGAAGTGGGTGCCCTGGCTCAGGTGTTCTGGTCCCTGGCCGAGGGCATGGGCTACAACGATGCGGCCCTCAAGGACTATTTCAATGGCGGGCATGGATGATCCAGTATCTCATGAGGAGATGGTGCAGTTAGAGACACTGGAATTCTGGGAATTCGTTCGCTACCTGCAGCATCGGCTTCGGTGGGATGACCCAGCCACTTCGGTCTCTTCCGGCGTGGTGGTCGTCAGCCCAGCACCACTGCCCAGGATGGCAACCAGCCAAGCGCCACAACCCAAAATGGCCACCAGTCCAGCACCACTGCCCAGGATGGCTAACAGCCAAGCGCCACAGCATAAGATGGCCGCTAACCCAGCGCCAATGCCCAAATTGGCCACCGTTCCAGCACCACAGCCCAAGATGGCCGCCAGCCCAGCGCCAATGCCCAAATTGGCCACCGGTTCAGCTCCACAACCCAAGATGGCCGTCAGCCTAGCGCCACAGCACCAGATGGCCGTCAGCCTAGCGCCACAGCACAAGATGGCCGTCAGCCAAGCGCCACAGCACAAGATGGCCGCTAACCCAGCGCCAATGCCCAGATTGGCCACCGGTCCAGCGCCACAGTACAGGATGGCCGCCAGCCCAGCGCCAATGCCCAAATTGGCCACCGGTTCAGCGCCACAGTACAAGATGGCCGCCAGCCCAGCACCACAGTACAAGAGGGCCGCCTGTCCAGAGTCATGGCCCAAGATGGCTGCTTGCCCAGCGCCGTTGCACAGGATGAGAGTCTCAGTTGACCCTCCGGAGTCTAGTCAGGTTCCAGTTGACCCTCCGGAGTCTAGTCAGGTTCCAGTTGACCCTCCGGAGTCGAGTCAGGTTCCAGTTGACCCTCCGGAGTCGAGTCAGGTGCCAGTTGACCCTCCGGAGTCGAGTCAGGTGCCAGTTGACCCTCCGGAGTCGAGTCAGGTGCCAGTTGACCCTCCGGAGACGAGTCAGGTGCCAATTGACCCTCCGGAATCGAGTCAGGTGCCAGTGAACTCTCCAGAGTCGAGTCAGGTGCCAGTGAACTCTCCAGAGTCGAGTCAGGTGCCAGTGAACTCTCCAGAGTCAGGGCTAGTCACCGCTGATCCTCCAGAGTCAGGGCTAGTCACCGCTGATCCTCCAGAGTCAGGGCTAGTCACCGCTGATCCTCCAGAGTCAGGGCTAGTCACCGCTGATCCTCCAGAGTCAGGGCTAGTCACCGCTGATCCTCCAGAGTCAGGGCTAGTCACCGCTGATCCTCCAGAGTCAGGGCTAGTCACCGCTGATCCTCCAGAGTCAGGGCTAGTCACCGCTGATCCTCCAGAGTCAGGGCTAGTCACCGCTGATCCTCCAGAGTCAGGGCTAGTCACCGCTGATCCTCCAGAGTCAGGGCTAGTCACCGCTGATCCTCCAGAGTCAGGGCTAGTCACCGCTGATCCTCCAGAGTCAGGGCTAGTCACCGCTGATCCTCCAGAGTCAGGGCTAGTCACCGCTGATCCTCCAGAGTCAGGGCTAGTCACCGCTGATCCTCCAGAGTCAGGGCTGGTCACCGCTGATCCTCCAGAGTCAGGGCTGGTCACCGCTGATCCTCCAGAGTCAGGGCTGGTCACCGCTGATCCTCCAGAGTCAGGGCTGGTCACCGCTGATCCTCCTGAGTCAGGGCTGGTCACCGTTGACCTTTCAGAGTCAAGTCAAGTCACCGGTGATCTTCAAGGACAGAGTCAAGTCACCGGTGATCTTCAAGGACTGAGTCAAGTCACCGGTGATCTTCAAGGACTGAGTCAAGTCACCGGTGGTCTTCAAGGACTGAGTCAAGTCACCGGTGGTCTTCAAGGACTGAGTCAAGTCACCGGTGGTCTTCAAGGACTGAGTCAAGTCACCGGTGGTCTTCAAGGACTGAGTCAAGTCACCGGTGGTCTTCAAGGACTGAGTCAAGTCACCTCTGATCTTCATGAACAAAGGCAAGTCACCAATGATCTTCATGAGCAGTGTCAGGCCAGCACCAATCTTCTGGAGTCCAGTAAGGACACCAGGGGATTACCAGAGTTTTGTTGTCCCATTGATCCAGCCGCACGGAGGTCTGCTCCGCCTTGGGGGGCTCTGGTCCTGACCACATGGCTGTGGTGGTCTTCTGCTCCGCCCTGGGGGGCGCTTGCCCTGACTACACGGTTGTGGTGGTCTTCCGCTCCGCCCTGGGGGACTCTGGCGTCGACCACGAGGACGTGGTGGTCCTCTGCTCCGCCCTGGGGGGCTTCTGCTCTGACCACACGGACATGGTGGTCTTCTGCTCCGCCCTGGGGGGCGCTTGCCCTGACTACACGGTTGTGGTGGTCTTCCGCTCCGCCCTGGAGGGCTCTGGCCTTGACCACAAGGGTGTGGTGGTCTTCTGCTCCGCCCTGGGGGGCTTCATGTTGTTTTTTTCCTTTGGTTTTTGTGTTAACGTCTGTCCCTGTTCCTTTCTGTTAGTCTGGCCCTCCGTCCCTCCCCCTGAACCTCCTCCTGTCCTCCTCCCTCCTGGTCTTTCTGTGTTGTGTTTACATTCTAGTGCCTGTTCCCCATGTTTTTCTTTTCTGGCCCTCCGTCCCTCCCCCTGAGCCTCCACCTGTCCGCCTCCCTCCTGGTCTCTGTTTTGTGTCTGTCGTGGAGCGTCTGGGAGCCGCTCCGTAGAGGGGGGGTACTGTCACAGTGTCTGTGTTGTGTCCCTGGGTTTCCACTAGATGTCCCCCTTTCTCACAGTGTCTGTCACCTTATCACTTCCTGTTCCCTTATTTGGTCACCTTCCTCCTTGTTAGTATTGATTGTTCCCCACCTGTCTCCTGTTCCCTCATTATCCTTCTGTGTATTTATACCCGGTCTGTCTGAGTCTGTGTTACGGAGTCCTTGTTTAATGTCCTATAGTTATTCATGTCCGTCGCTTCTTGCCTTGCTTTGCCTTGTCTTCGTGTCTTGTTTATGTTTGATATTCTGGTTTTGACCCTGCCTGGACTGTTTACCCCTTTGGATTACCCTTTAATAAATGACTTACCTGCAATTGGTTCTATCTCCGTGCCTCATTGGATCCCTGCCGTGACAAGCAGGGCATAGATGAGGAACAATAATTTACATTATGTGGAAAATAATGTGTTTTTTTTAACCTTAAAGCGCATAAACACATTTCATTACATCAAATACACAAAATAATGTTCTATTTAGCAACATCATATGACCCGTTTAAGAGCCAGGGGGTGAAGACTTTTTGAAATTGAAGATCAAGGTAAATCTTCATCCTGTTCAAAAGTTGCGTTACGACCCATGGCTCGTAATGCATCATGTTTTCTTCTGGAGCATCAGTGAATGTTTGAACCTTCTTTTAGAGTTGTGTTTGAGTCCCTCAATTGTCCTCAGTGTGAAAAGATGGATCTCAAAATCATACAGTCACTGCTGGAAATTGTTAAAATATGCAAAAGATGCTGGAAAACTGAAGAATCTGCAGGACCTGGAAGATTTTTCTGAAGAACAGTGCTCAGTTTAACTGGTCAGAACAAACAAGGGACTCATGAACAACCATCACAAAACAAAAAAACACAGTATTAAAGTATTTGAAGGGGGTTATTTTAATATTTTTATATATATAAACCACAAAAAAACAGCCAGTATGTTAATAATAGGCTTGCTAATAAGCAACTTAATAATGAAAACTGGTCCCTATACTTAAGCGTTACCATATACATTTTGTTAAAAAAATATCTATTTTGAAAGTGATTCCAACAATATCATTCCTCTGTGTCATTATTTTTATAGCTGTGGTGTGAACTCTACTGTTCTCACTGAATTAGATTTTTCATATTTTATCGTTATATTTGTCATTATAGTCATTGTTCTTGGGTTAAACTGGCCTGAAATGTTTGTATTATTTGAGTTGTATAATTGTAAAGTTATAGTTTTAGGGTTTATTGTGTTTTCTTTTCTTTGTCAAAGTTGTAAAACTTTACACAGAAGAGGTTAGCAAGTTTTTTTCACACCACAGTATTTACATCTTGTGGCTTTACTATTGAACAGTAAGTATTTTAATTTTTTATGGATTGGCCCTATTAATTTTAATTGAAAATACCTCACTGTAACCTAGTTTTTAAAGAAAAGGAGGGACACATGGATAATACTTAAACCTTGTGTATGTGTGTGTGTGTGTGTGTGTGTGTGTGTGTGGTAATCAACATTACACATGAATGCTGTCACTAACGCTTAGCTTCTATTGAGCTTTGAATATTTCATTAAATATGAATGAAAGTGCAGGGCTGCCCGCCATTGGCCCAGCTGCAAGTGTCGAAATTAGAGACAAAGGTCATCTGCACTACACCCTGTCCTCATGAACCAGCCTCATGTACCAACAACGCTTGCAAAAAAAAAAAAAACACAGTCACGAATCGGCAGTGCCCCGTTCTCTTACACCCATACAGACTTCATCAACGGCCCACGTACCTCCGTGAATGCTCCCTGTCTAGATGCTCTCGCTGAAGGGTCTGCAGCTGCTAAGAGAATGTTAGTGTCATCTATTGGTTGAGTGAGTCTAATAGCACTTGGTACTATGACACTAAATACCCCTCGCACAATTCTACCTTATTCATTAAAAAGACCCCAGGCACGTTACTAACCCACTAAATATCTCTGCTACAATGCCAGTTGCACACAAAATTTCCACTATATAAAAACACCTTTTGCATGAAATCTTTCCAGTGCATTTCTAAAATGCCCACTCGACTAAATCACCCTGTAGGCAATACCAGCTAAACAATACAACTTCATGTTCTTATAGGCTCCAGCCATCCATTGTGTCTGTGCCAACATTTAACTAGTTTTTTTTCTTCTTCTTCTTCTTCTTTATTTAAAAAAAAAATAAAGCCACATATAAAGTATAGTTTGCATACGTTTGTGTAAAGTTTTACATCTTTACATCTTTTCTCAAAGCCATTTGTAAATCTGTTGGATATATCCAGTTATATTATAATATTTTGCTAATAACAATAAATGAGCCAGTTCATTATTTTCTTGCCATAACCAATAACCGGAAAAATACCAATATTAACAAAATGGAAAATACATATTTTTTATGCATTTATTTATTTATTTATTTATTTTTATCTTTGCTGTACTCTATTTTTAATCATTTGATTTATTATTATTATTTAATATTTAGGCAATGTATAATTATTTTATGTCTGAGCTTGTGTAAATTGTTATTGTTTTACTTATATTTAAGAATAAATAAAAAATAAAACCAAAATCAATTCTTTTAAATGTTACAAGTGAATATAGGCATTAGGCATTAGTATTATAATGTACGGTATCAAAATGGATATTCATTGTGAGAGTTTCTAAAGATTACGTTTAACAGTGTTATTGAATAATTGGAGGGAGTTTTTAAAGATTAACTTTGAGTGATTATTAGATGGCAGCATGTATCTACATGTAAAAATAATGGAAATGACCAGCACAATTAAATATCCTGTATTAAATATACACATAAAAAACAACATAAATATTGACTGATCATTTAAATAGTATTAATATTCAAGATTCAAGATTTTTATTTGTCACATACACAGTTGTATAGAGCATATATATTGTGCATATTGTGGCATTTTGGATAGTAGAGACATTTCCCAGCTCTTCTGTTTTGCTCTCTGTCTGTCTCCGTCTTTTTGTATCTGTCTTTCTAACCCATGTCCCATTTACAATCACATGCCAGTGGGGCAGCTTGATTACCATTCAGGTGGACGTCTGGCTGCAGCGTGTACTTGTTGGAAGAGCTCTTTGGAGTTGCTTAAAGAAGTGTGTGTGTTGTGTGTGTGGTTGGAGGGGGTGGTGGTGCTGAGGGATCGATTTGATTCTAATCGGACCATGAAAAGAACATGATCTAACTGCTTTCAGCTGGGAGTACATTTGGGCCCTCTCCACTGTTTGCTCTCCCTCTCTACTCCCCTTTTCCTCTTTTTGACACGCTCTCTCGCTCTGTCTCTCGCTCTTTGACACACAATGTCTCTGGCCGATTCAAAAAGCCTTGAATATCTCATTAATGACTTTGTGAATACTGGGGTAGAGAGATTTGAGGATGGACATGGGGCGGGAGGGAGAAAAAACAGGGGTGGAAAGAAATGGGTGGAGAAAGTGTAAAAATTCCATGGTTGTTTAAAAGACTGGCTAAGATATATGCCATGGATTATCATGACAGCGTTTTAGAGGCTCAATGGGGTTGACCCCTTTGAATGCCTGCCTATTCGGCTGGATAGACACTCGCTCACTAACTCTGAAAGTTTGTCTTCTTTCTGCATTCTCCTCCAGTGTCCCGTCTCAGCATTCGCAGTCTTTTCTGTGTGTCTGTCTCTCAAATTTTATATCCCCATTCCCATCTTCCATTGTCACTCTCTCTTTCACTCTCTGACTCCCTGTCGGTGACATCATTTATCCATAGTTCACTCCTGTCTTTCCATCCACTTGTCATTGGGTGAAAAATATCTCCTCGCTCTGTGATTCTCCCTTTAAGGATAAATCTGTCCATGTTCCCTCTGCTTTTCAGCCGCTCCTGTCATCAGGATAGTTAACACAACACTGAGGGCCATAAGTCAAAAGCCAAAGGTCAAAGGTCAAGGTGATCCTGAGGCTCTCTTTTTCTGAATTTCTATTTAATTTGACTTTTTTTTTCCTGTGAATACTTCACACATGGTAATAGTAGGGCCAAATGAGAAGTAAATAATTTTGTCAGAAGTAAAAAAGTCAAAGCAGATATGCTTTTTAAGCCTCTCCACAAAATAGACATGCTTATAATAAATTACAAAAATAAGTATCACATGCTAAGAATAGATAAATAGGAAAATGTTATTATTAGTAGTGTCATTATTAGTTGGTGCTGTCAAATCAATGAATTACATCCAAAATAAAAGTTTGTTTACATAATATATGTGTGTGTCCTGTGTATATTTATGTATATATAAAGACATGTATATGTATTCATATATTTATATATAATATACATTATATATAAATATGAAAGCAAATATATATTTGTGTTTTATATAATTATATATTTGTGCTGTCAAAATTAGCGCGTCAACGTGGGTGATTTATTTTTTCAGTTTAATGTATCAAAAATATTTAAAGGGGTAATATGATGTTGCTAAAAATAACATTATTTTGTGTATTTGTTGCAATGAAATGTGTTTATGCACTTTAAGGTTAAAAAAACACATTATTTTCCACATGCTGTACGTTATTGTTTCTCCTCTATGCCCAGCCTTCTGAAACGCATAATTTTTTACAAAGCTCATCGGTCTGAAAAGCGAGGTGTGCTCTGATTAGCCAGCTATCCAATGCTTTGTGATTGGCCAAATGCCTCAAGTGTGTGACTGAAATGTTACACCTCTTGTCATACTGTGATGCGTGTCCTGGTCAGAAAACCGGTGCAGCAGGACAAAAACAATAAAACCCATTAAAAATTAGCCTTTTGTTGCATCAAGTAGTACAATACTTATTACCGTATTTTTCGGACTTTAAGTCGCACCTGAGTAGAAGTCGCACCAGTCCAAAAATATGTCATGATGAGGATAAAAACATATATAAGTCGCACTGGACTATAAGTCGCATTTATTTAAAACCAATTCATTGGGTTCATTTCTCTCGGTTCATGTCAAATGAATTTTGATAAATAAGTCGCACCTGACTATAAGTCGCAGGACATAAAAACAGTGGTGTAATGTAACGAACTAAAAATACTAGGTTACATTACTTAAGTGTTTTTTGTGAGTATCTGTACTTTACTTGAGTTTTTATATCTCAGCCAACTTTTACTTTTACTCCAATACATTTCATCTAAGTATATTCGTTACTTACTACAAAATACTCAGAAGAACACAGACTGCAGGAAAGCAGGTTTGACGAATCAGTGGTCTGGCGTTTGTTGGTTTAGACTCCTAAAACACCTTGCTCATGTGCAAACCTGCTCATGTGCAAACAAGTGTGCACCGCGCACAACCAAGGATAATTTCATTTTCCACTCAAGTCGAGGCTGGGGTGTGCAATATACAGCATCGTCTGCGATAATATGGTAAGTGTTGTTGTAATGATGTGCAGTCTGACGTTATCAAGTAGGCCATATCACTAAATCACACACAGAGTGCACGCACATTGATTTATTAGTCTATTAAAACTCAATATTTCAGGCAGTTTAAATTGTAGATGGCAAAAATGCTTCTGTAAGTTTTTATATTTATATAATTTATTTTAGGCCTAGTTAACTTAATCTATATCAAACAAAGAGTACCGTTTCTCTGCAGATGCATGAACACATTTAATAATAATTTTATACAAGTTCAGTAAAGCAATAAATGACTTACATTTTAGATATAATATTGCTTTTTTTTCTTTTTCTTTTTTTTACTCAATTTTGCTAACGAAAATAGTTCCAAACAAAGATCACAGCACTGTTCTGCGTCTCTTAGCAATGGATGGGGTTCATTTATTGAATGAATCAGCTTTTTGAGCGAATCGGTTGAATAAATGATTCAGTGATTCACTCATTAACACAGTCAAATGCTTTGTTTGTGAATGAATCAGCACATTGAATGAATTGGTTGAATCTCAATGAATCACTCATTAACATACACTTGCTGTCACCTACTGGCAGTTTTAATTTCACATATTGTCAATTTTTTTTACTTTTTTTATGTTTTTAATTATATCAAATGTCACTATTGGTTTTATGCTAAAAACAAAACATTAGGCCTTTTTATACATCTGTATCTGAAGTTTAAATGAATCCATGTCCCTTCTGAGATATATAAACTGTGTAAATAAATGCTATTCAGATGCAGATTCCAGAAATATTTTCTTATGTTGGAATGAAAGAAATTACAAACAACAAGTGCTACTCTACACTGCTCAAAACTCACGTTTGACTCATCAGTAACAAATCCTTTACATATGAAAAACGATCAGGAAACAGTCTGCGCACATCTATATATTTGGCTTGAACTTCTCTGGAACAGTGTTGTAAATACAACTTAACCACTGATTTCTAGTTGTGTCCTCTTTTGGAAGGCCAAACAAAGTAACTTCGCTTTCCGTGACTGTGACGAGTGGGGTGGGGCCGAGAGCCGTGGGAACGGAGCGAGGCCGGTGGAGTGATTTGGAAATGAGTGACACCTGCTCCACTCACCGGTCTTGCATCCCACGAAGGAGATCGGAAGGGTACAAAAGAGGAGCGACAACAGTGAAGGACGAGAGAGGAACAGGTCTGGGTTTTATTTTATGTTTTGGTTTTTACTTGTGCGCGACAGTCGTCCGCGAGGGGCTGACGCGCTGTTATGTGTTTATTTTGTTATTAAAGTTTCATTTAAGTGTCCGCCGGTTCCCGCCTCCTTCTTCCCGTGATGAAGTTTGTAAAGCGTTACAGTGACCATTTGGTCGGCGTTATGCAAATCTTCCCACATCGTCACGTAGACATGTGGGGGCATGTTTAAAAGAGGTGTTTTAGGAGGGTGTGGACGAGTCTTAACTTTTATAAATAATATTTCTTTGGGTTTAAGATTTTAGTCTTTGTAACTTTAGGGATTTTGTCTATTCACAAACAGCTTGTAACACTCCAAAGAGAAAGGAAAACTTGAAATCACTTTAAATGACCCCTTTAACGCATTTAACGCACCACTTGACAAGAAGTCAAGTGCATTTATTTATAAGTGCTCCTTAGCATTTATTTAGATGCACAACGTCTTTATGACCACATCAATCTGGAGACGTTTCATGCGTGTGCTCCAACTTCACCTCAGCGTCTGCGTGAGTCAAACAAATGCGGAAACATTACCGTGCTTGGAGCAAGTGCTCCTCAACTGCACGCACAAATGCTCCGGCTTGCTCTGTAGTCGGTATCATTTCATAACAAAGCGCGAATTAAAGTACATGCAGTGTCGTGATTACAGTTTTTTTCAGTCACTAACAAGCGTTTGTCCAAGCAGTTGTCACATTTTCAAAACTCTAAACACAATTAGCACAGCATCGGTCTATTGTGGCCATACCATTCACACATTTCATGTCGTTTTCACACAATATGGAGTCATTGAAGACATTTCCACAATGCTTACATTTTCTTAATAGACAAGCTATACCTCCCAACAAAATTATGGATTGTTTTTGTAGTATTTACGAATGTTAACACACAACATCCCACAATAGCAAAAACAATATTCCAAACCTTAGATACAGTATAAAACCTCTGCTTCTGCAATGATATCAGTTCAAAAACAATATATCTTAGCTGATAATAAACAAACAATTGATTAATTGACACACAGCTGATTTATGTTGTGTAAATTGGGCCAACCACAGCTGATTCCAGTCTGGCTTAGACTCAGTGGCAGGGGTTATTTTTTTCTATTATATTGACACTTATACAATAAAAGGAGCACTTTGAGGAGTGATGTTTTTGGAAACAGAAACAGTAAAAGACAAACACTGTAATGTCTGGACGAGGAAGAGTAAGAGCAAGGGGCACAGGGAGAAGAGCAGGTCCAGTGAGAGATGCAGTGAGAGGTACAGGAGCAGTGAGAGGTGCACGGAGAGGTGCAGGAGCAGTGAGAGGTGCACGGAGAGGTGCAGGAGCAGTGAGAGGTGCAGGAGCAGTGAGAGGAGCAGGGCCAAGGAGAGGGAAAGGTAGAGGTGTAAGAATGTGTGGTGGTGGCATTCCAAGGGCTGCAAGAACAGTAGTCAGTGATGAAATTCGTGCCACTATCATTGACCATGTAATCAACCATGGTCTTTCACTAAGAGAGGCTGGTGAAAGAGTGCAGCCTAATTTGAGGCGGTCAACGGTTGCCTCCATTATACGCATCTTTCAACAAACCAACAGGTAAGTATTGCATTTTACATGGATTGTTTCTGTTCTCACTTGACATGTCAATAAGGTCATACAGTAATGCATATGTTGAATTTTTTGTCCCTCTAAAGAATGCAACGTCTTCCACCTTCTGGGGGAAGAGGAAGGCTCCTAAATAATGACCAAGAGCTTGCCATTGTAGAAATGGGTGTTGCAAATAATGCAATAAAACTGCATGAAATTCAAACTAGAATTGTAGAGGACCATGAGATATTTGACAATATCGGTAGCATCAGCCTCACAACGATTACGCGGACATTGTCCAAACACAGAGTGCGGATGAAGCAGCTCTACACTGTTCCCTTTGAGAGGACAACAATATGTCCAGGTATAGTGTATGTTCAATTCAATGTCCAGTTCTATAAGCTTTGCACTTTGCAAGTAGGTAACCTTTACAGTTATAGGTTACAGTACAGTATGGTATATAGTAATGACATGATTTACATAAACTTTGTTTCAGAGAGTTATGGAATTGGAGGCCAACCAGGCCCCTCATGAATTCATATACATAGATGAGGCAGGATTCAATCTGGCCAAAAGGCATTAACGTGGACGAAATGTAATTGGGAAAAGGGCCACAGTTGATGTGCCAGGACAGAGAGGGGCAAACATTACCATGTGTACCATGATACAATAATTTTGTGCCTGGGGTTTTTTTTTTTTTTAGTTCCCCCCTTTTTATCTGGGCTTTTTGCTGTTGTTTTTTTGTTCAGAATGCTCTTATGTGTTTCATGGATATTTTGTTCACTGTAAGCAATACTGTAAAACCTTTTCTGTTCTATCATACCGTTGTTTTTTGGAATGGTTTTGAATGTGAACATTACTGTACATTTAGACATACAGTACCTAACCAAGAAATTTTGTGTAAAACTGTGGATTGCATGTTTTGCATGCAAATACCTGTGAAACTGAAACCTAAAAGTCTATGCAGTTTTTTTAATGTCAACAATAGCCAGTATTTTGAAACCTGGTGTACTTTGATTGACTGCATGTACCTTGTGAGGTGTAAACAAGTGTTATTCTTTGACAGAATAATTTAATTTTGAGTCAGATTTCCAGTGTTTTGGTAAAGTTAGTGTGTGCAGAGAAAGATGTGTTCTATTTTGAAATGAAGATTTAGTATATATTTAACAAAATTTGTTTTTGAGAAGAAAATTATCCACTTGGCCAATAGTGTTTTGTAGGTGTGAGTCTGTGTTAAGAGTTTAGAAAAAGTATCTGAAGTATGGTTGAGTGCTTGTTAGCGATTGAAAAAAAACTGTAATTAAGTGATAAAGTTAACAAAAAGTCCATTAACCTCTTGAGACAAAACATTTTAGGAAAAAATTTATATTTTTTTCAAGTCATTACATTGTTTAGAGCATTAAAAACTTTTTTACAAATAAAATAAATAAATTGAAAATTATATTTCATTCATTCATATATATATATATATATATATATACTATTTTTAAATGTAATCCACACAGCCTTTGACTATTTCTGTCTTGAATATTTCAGACATGTTCAAAAACAAAATAACACAAAAGAAAAAAAAAGCTGACAATAATCTTTATACAAAGTTTGGTAAAAAAAAAAAAAAAAAAAATCCTGAATCCAAAATATATATATATACATATACTATATTGCTTGTACTTTTTAAGTTTATTTTTGTTTGTTTAATGGAAAAACATAACATTTTATCTTATATTATTATTATTATTATTATTATTATTAATGGTATCATTATCATTACTCCTAATTTTGCTGATTTTGTTCATCTCCTAAAATTTAAAGTTTGTGTTTTTTTCTTGTACTTTCAGTTTCTTTCTTTCTTTCTTTCTTTCTTTCTTTCTTTCTTTCTTTCTTTCTTTCTTTCTGTCTTTCATAATAATAAAAATAATATGAATGATAAATATTTTTGTTATTGTAGGACATATCTTATATAAATTACATTATACATGTAAAAAACATTACACACACACACACACACACAGGTGAAAAGTATTTTCTAACTGTTTCTATACAACAAAAATTATTAAATGATTTAAGTCACACACAACCTAATACACACTTCACTCTCACATAGGTCAGATACAGTATAAAAACAGAGCCAGAGGAACCAGGTAGTGTCCTTAGAAAAAGAGAGCAAATGAAAGATAAAGAGAGGAAGGGACAGAGATGGAGGAGAATAGGGCAGGTGCTGCGAAGGCATCACACATGCATCCACATTAATCTGCTAAACATGAACTAGAGTCGCTGCAGCGAGCAGGTGAGAGGATACAAATCCTAGTGGGAAAGAAGGGGATTCCAACTCCTTTGCTTGAATACAAAATTCAGGCCTGTACCCCCAAAACACTCACACACAGACAGACACAAATGGACTAAGGCAACACAAAGACGCAGCCACACTTGAAAGTCTCTTCAGCTCAAGTTAAACAGGATGGTGTGCGAGAGAGAGGGGCACAGCACAGCCCTTTCAGATCTACTCACTCCTCTCTGTACATGTACAACATTAAGGTCCTCTGGGCTATTTATGACTACCACAATTAATGAGACACAGGCAAAACACCTTATCCTGAGGTGGCTGAAACACTGCTGGAAGCTTTCCATACAGAATTAAAAGCCTTCCTTATGCTCAAGCTCGTATTTGAGACCTAAAAGAGTTGTGATAATTCAATTAGTCCTTTTTTCATCCAGCTACATGAAGTGCACCCCAGACTGTAGAGTGCTTTTCCCCACACAAATTAATTGGGCCGCCACAACAATCAAAACTTTTATTAGAGTATTCAGATTGTTTTCATGCATTTTAGCATGGCTTGAATGGGTACTTGTAGCATAGCATATTGGTGTGTTGTTTAGGTTTAGTGTGGGTGAATGTTGGATTGGAAAAGCACAGAGTGGGAGATGAAAGTGTTCTCTAAACATTAGTCTTTTGGCGCTATATGCATGCTAGCTAACAGTTTATACACTGATCAAAAGATTGATGGTGGTTTTAGCCTTATAGGGAAGTTTAAAAGGAAACAATTTACCACTGGAATGAAGACCATCCAACCAAGTTGCGGTCATTTGTAAATCTGGTTTTGATGCAATGACGACAATTTTGTTCTTCCATATAGTGATATACATTATCTAAAAAGAAAAAACAATTTAGGGTTGGGACGTGGTTTTATTAATCAGTTGTTGATTAGATGAAGGCAGATAAACATGAGCTTGTGGAGAAAGGGGCGGGGCTTAAACAGTCTGGCATACATCACCAGAGAAAGTTTTTTGTTTTCCTGGAAGATAATTTTGATAGTTATGAAATAGTTATGAAAGTTGGTAATCAAATTAACTGTCAACAAAATTAAACATGTAATGGATTAATTGTTCACAATAAACTCAATAACATGCATTAAGAAAATAAATAGGTAAAAATAAATACTATGGGTTAATTCAAGATCAGCTCAATCAGCTTGTCAATTCATTCTTTATAAATGTATATTTATTGAGCTGTAAAACTGTTGTCATATTTTTCCAGGTTGATTTAGGGTTTGTCATTATATTGTCATGGCAATAAAGTTGTTAGGTTATGTGACTACGAAAACTGTGAAAAAAAGTAAGTGCCTGACTGCATCCCAAAATTTTGCTTATTTTTTTTTTAAAAAAAAGGGAAATGTTTTATGTGTGTATGTATGTTTGTATTTATTTGCAAATGCTGTTGACTGAGCCCACCTGCAATATTTCTTTAATATTAAGTTTATTTTAGGCGAAGGAAAATTCCAACCCAAACTTTGTTTTTCTTTGACAGTATCAGGTTAAGTCAGGTGTTTCATCCAGTTATCCCTCTGTTGTTTAATAAGCGCCATTGGAGTTATAACTGCTATCTAACAATCTTCTCCATTTGCATCTATTCCTATTTGTACACCTTATGCAAGCCTGTGTTTTGGAAAATCAGTGAACTAGAATGCTTCAAATGAATATACCAATAGCTTTGAGGATAAAATCTGTAATCTAGGTAGCATTAAGATGTCTCTATGCAGGTGTAGAGTAATTATTACTGTATTTCACACACCATGCTAAAAACACAAGCACTTCAGTAACTTACCCTAGATTTGGCTTATTATCCAGCACAGCTCAATTCATTCCATAACTGCTTATCCTGGATTCAAAGCGATGCCTATAGAACACACAGGTTACTAGTGTAGGCTGATGTTTATGTAAACACAGAGAACCTCAAATGGCTCAATAAGCAGTTCGACCCACTGACGCGTGATAGGCCAGGCTTACCTTGGGAACTGAATTAAATGTAGAACTCTGAACAGCAGAACTCTGCTTGTAAATCCCTGCACTGCTGCTAAAAGATACGTTTTGATTATCTGAACTTGAGGATATATAAGAGAGGTTTTTTAGAAAAGATATCTGAGACATTATAGGTGTGCAAATTACACAGAGATATTAGGTTAATTAGGATGATTTTAATTTAACATGTTTAACATGTAAAATATTAAAATTCAGGATACTGCAATTGGTTGATACTGATAAGATAATAATTCTATTTTATATTTTGTTATTGCTTAAAACTGATAAATGACCTACATTAAAAAATCTGTACTATTTTGTCTTAATAAAAATAAAACTGAAATCAACCATTTTTAAACCGATAAGAGCATTTAGGCATTATAATGTACATTAGGAAATGGATATTTATTTTGGGATTTGCTTAAGGTGAGATTTAGCAGAGTTATTAAAATAAAAAAATCTCTTAAGTAATTATTTTGCATGTACTGTACATTCCAAGAAATAAGGTGTGTTTTAGAGGTATAGCGGTAATAGAGGTATGTTTTCTTAAGCATTTGTTAAGAGGATTGAGGGAGTTTTGGTGGTGCTAGCAATACATAGAGGGAATTATAATACAACACTACCAAAAATAAACACAAACAAGCAAGAAAAGTAATGACAGCGATTGACAAAGCAAAATGATGCTCCCAACATTGGCCAAATGGGCTCTGGATGGCCTGATCCCAATTTATTGCAATATCGTGACACTGATGACCTCTTCTCTCAAACTAATCTCTAAAATCATCCACATAACACAACACAGTAAAAGAAGACCACAGATAATATCTGAAAATGGCAGCATACACTCATTTATAACATGTGTGCCCTGTTCATCCAGAAAGGAAGTGATTGGGGGAAAGAGAATACGAGAGAGGGAAGGGTTGATGGCAGTCATTAAAATCAACTAGTGCTCCCTAGTAAGAGGGCAATATGGGGAGAGTGGTGTGTGTGTGTATGTGTGTGTGTAAATGTGCATAACAATGACATATGGTAATGAGCCATGATAAGCATTACTGAAAAACACCACACTCACACTCCAATCATGATAGAGTCAATCAATAATGTGTGCATCTGCTCACAAGAGAGTGAACAGAGAAAACCTTTATCAGAATAATGAAACACAATTGAGAACTTTCTAGTTAAGTATAATTCATTTCTGATAAAAGGAACAGGAATATTCTTCCTACCTTTCCATCATGTGATATTTTTTTGGCTTACACTTTTCTGTTTTATCATATTTTTTGCAGTTTTTGTATTTATAACATGAATTAAAAAATAAATATAAACTAACAATACTTTGCATTTTACAGATACTTCTGCTAAATAAAGAATTTGCTAATGGAGTTAAACTGCCTTTTTAAGATCTGTGGTAAACTGGTAATTGTATTTATTAGGTGCATGCATCTTTTATAACCTTTAAACAGTAAACACACATATGTTGCAAACTGGTTGTTTAGTAGTATTCTGAAAATATGATAATATATTATCTTTTCATATAATTCATGAAACTATATAGGCTATATATATATATATATATATATATATATATATATATATATATATATATATATATATATATATATATATATATATATATATATATATATATATATATATATATATATATATACTATTTACTGACAAAAAGCTGCCAAATTTGGCACATTAATTCAATGACTGAAGAATATATGTTTACTGGTGCTTTGATTCAGATATAGACTATTAAGTCACTGGAGTTAATAAAAAAAGTGATTTCAACAACTGCTTGTTACAATTTATGCTTCTACAAGAGATGAGAGTTAATTTAAAATCCTTATAATTAAATTCAGATGCTAAATAATTTTTTTTAGATGTATAATTATTTAAAACAAAATGGCAATTAAATTGGAAAAACACGGAATACATTTGGTTATTATAATATGGTAATATTTTTCTCGGCCAGTAAACGTCTATTGTGGCTTATTTATATCACCGGACCTCCCAAGTACATATAAATTTTAAAAGAGTGGTTTGGATATAAATCTACACCCCTCTATGGCCCTTTGATTAAGACATTTACTTATTTACTACTTATTTCAGCATGTCAAGTGAAACGCAATCGGCATAAGGGCTATTTGGTCCCATGTCTCGCCTGTGGTTTAGCCGTGAATGTTTGCCTATTCGTTCGGAAAGAACTGTTGGCTATTAGGCAGAGTTGTGCGCTCTAATAAGGTGATGAGAGAGAGGATTCTTTTAATGAGGTTAGAGGAGTTTCTGAGTTCAGCATCACTGCATCTGTCGGCATTTATTTTGTTTTCTGGCATCTCCTTGCATGCTGTTTACGTGGCTTCTTCTTCGGTCTCACCATTCTTTGTGTGTTTATTGAGAAATAAACTCTCTTAATAAATATATATATTGTTGTTCACACGTAGTGAAAAACGTTGGGAATAGCAACAGTTCCAGTTTGCTATAATAGAAATTCCTATATGTGTGGCTCTGGCTGCTTTCCATAAAAATCGTATCCGTCATTAAGACATAAATTAGATTTTGACACACACAGGCAATTGAATTTAACCCCCCCAGTCAGCCCCCAAAACGATGAAATGAAGAGCAGGCCCTGCAGCTGCTATTCAGATGAAGGAGATAATTGGCAATGAAAAGTCACTGCGCCGCATTATGTTGTCTGCGGGATCATTGTTCATTTTCCCCTTGCTATTGAAGACTATATTGAAAACCCGAGTGTTTCCTTTCAGTTTTCAGTATCGTGTGTTGCTTAGTTACTGGGAATGGGGGGAATCACCCACTGTATCAGTCGGGATGGGCCACAGGCTGGCCCCTTGTGCCACAATGCAACTTTTGTGAGGAGGCGTTGACACAAATTAATGACACTTATGCAATACTGCAGTTATGGACCGCTTGTAGTGCAATATTGCACGGAACTGAAGGTGAGAGCTTTTGCCTCCATACGCTGACAACTGTGTCCTCATTCATTTTCAACACATTAGAGATAGGCTACTTGATATATAAATGCTAACAATAACGGCTTTTTATTATTTATAGTCTCTCCCAGTTAACATAAACTCACATAACCTAATTAGCCTATATTCCTATGGAACTGCATATCTGATCATTAAATTGAAACCCATTAAAAATGCTTTAATTTTTAATTAGATTACAACAGGAATACAAACAGAATCCAAGAATAAACCTTCAAGCGTTGTCAAGACCAGTATACTGGCAAATAGGGAAAAAAATGTATTCAATAATTTTGGAAAAGTTCAGCAGACGCTGTCCATTTAGCTTGATTTAATAGATTTTTGCCATTCATATAGCTCATATAGGCTATTTTATAAACAACTTTATTTATACAGAAGTAAGTCAAAAATTAAAAAAAAAAAAAATTATAATAAACTCCATTGTGACTAGTACAGCCACCATCACAACAAATTCATTCACCTCAATTTATGCAAAAGAGTTTGTGGAAGTCATACAGGTGTTTATGAAAGTTGTGTAGTTTTAGTGCTTTGGCAAAAACCCAGGCTTTGTATAGGGCCTAGCTGGCCAACACTATAAAGTACGATTGAAAGGTGTTTAAATGCTGATTAGAGTATTTACAACATCTGAATATCTGCGTTATTCAACCACACTCACTTCTCTTTTAAATAGGCCCTATACGCGTTTGTTAGACTCTCCACTTAACCCAAGCAGACAAAGATGTATTCCTATCACCCGGAGCAGAATGAAAGGAATCAAAGGATTTTTTCCTTAAATGGGCTAATTTTCCCCTTGAATTATGAAAGTAATGGCTAGGTAACACTCTGTGCACAGTACCCGACGGCTTAAGTCTTAAATCCTTCCACGTGGCCCGGCTAGTCGTGGCAATTAGAGCTCATTACAGACTCATAAAGGCTCTCATTTGTGGGATTACTTAATAGACAATGAAATTTTATCGTGAAGAATTATGGAGGGGGGAAAAAATAATATTAAAGACTGGACGGTATGAAGGGCGCGCGCTACGAATCATTCCGCATGGGTTGTCATTCATCTCTGTCTCTCTCACTCTCTTCTCTCATGTCTCATACGCCGTGTTTCCTCCATTACAACAATTACAGCCAGAATGACAGATGTGTTTGTTTTATCGCCTCCCCAATTCAGCCCATTTTAAAGTCATATTCTACGTCGTTTAAGAATGAGCCTTGCCGCTGATTTCAGCAATTAAATGCCTATGAAAGCCTCTTGGTGATACTAGCTCGATGCTGATATGAAATCGTCATTACGGAGCTTGAACTTTGGCCTCGATCATCATTAGTAGACTTTCAGTTCTATCTTAACATCCATAAAAGCCGCTCCAAATGAGAGCTGATTTTTACTATGTTTTGCATGTTATTGAAAAGCTCAGGTGTCAGCCCTGTAATTGAGTGTGAGCTAAAATAATTGCAGCCTACATACACAAGATTATAGATTGGCAGCATTACTTTCATTGTTATAACTTTCAGACAAGATTTGACGGGGTTAAGTCTCTCCCGACAGAGTAGGAGGTAGAATAATGGCAGACCTTTCTGTTTGGGGAGAGTTAACCTCGACAGAGCTCGCTCGCTCGCGCCACTGGCCTCCTCGCGCAGTGTCTGGAAGTAAGAGGCGTTCGCGCGCAGATGAAAGTGGAAGCTCAACCCGCTGCTGACCCGCCGAGAGATCAAACCCGATAATTATTGTCACAAGATGAGGGATTAACGCATTTCTGAAATAGCTGGCTGTTTATCCACTCCAAAAACTCCACAATAAACACTTTCTAATTGAATCCTAATCGCAATCAAATTGAAAGTGCCCAGACTCCACTGAAAATCATATATCTTTAATTGCCGGCTAGCGATCATTTCAAACTGACTCGAACCCAAAGATTATAGCTGCATTTGCTTTGCATAGACAGGATTTTTTTTTTCAGTTACTGAACGAGGTTTCATCACAAGAATTTCTTTTTTTTTTTTTGTGTCATATTCTAAGCCTAGATGATGTTAATAAATAATAGTAATCAGTGATGGAATTGGCCAAAATTTACTGTGGTGACTCTATCTTGGGAAGGGGCTGGGGTAATAATGTTAAATTTAGATGACCTTTTGGATGTATTTAATTATAAAACACTTTATAATCTATAATAAATTAGTAAGCATTTAGTTGTTGTATTGCATTCTTAAAGACTCTACGCTCACATTACAGAAATTAACCTTCTCATTGATATTTGACTCCTTAAAGGTTTTTTATTTAACCTTTGTCATGCCATTTTACTAACTTAATTAAATGTATGTAAGCAAGGCACTGTCTTTGTCACTGAATCATTCATTCAATCGATTCGTGAAATGAAAAAGTAATTTATTGTAAATACTATAGTGTTTTTGAACCATACTATAGTAAAGTGTATTATACTGCATATATTGTATAAACAACACTTAAAAAATGTTTAAAAAAATGTTTAAAAATGCTGCAGCATACTCTAGTACTAACTTGGTGAACTGATCAACTGTAATAAATACTGTATGCAGTATGCTTTAGTTTCTACTGCAGTAAACTGTAGTGTATTGTAGTATAATATACCCCATAGTTGTAGAAAAATTTTTACTGTATTGGGTAAAGTACTTTGTTTATATTACTATAGTTGTTATATTATCACAGCAACTATAGAATTACCACAACAAATTAATTCAAGTACTTTACTATTGTATGGTTAAAAAAACTGTAGTAGTTACTATAAATTACTATAGCATTTTTTCATGTGGGGACGGCTGATTCATTTAGGTATGAAGCAAGTGACTCTCTTTATGAATGGGTCATTGAATCATTGACTCACTAGATTTGTTCAAAAGCAAAGATGCATTCATAAATGAAACAGCGCTGTGTCAAAGTCTGATGCTCAGCAGCTCAGCTATGACCTATATTTTTTGTTGACGAAATACAGAAAACAGATAACAGTTGTTCCTAAAATGTAAGTCACTTAATATTAATTTTTGTATAAAATGTATAAAATTGTTGTACAAATTCAATTTCACATTTGCAAACTCTCCTTATAATCTTTAAAAAACTGTTACCCTCATTAGTTAATCACTATCTCATAAACTTCCATTTTAATTAATAAAGATCTCTACACTCCAAAATGGACCTATTATTGACATTGTCCCTAGCCTATACTTTATAATGAATGACAAACTGCAGTCTGCTTTCAGGATCTGTTCAGTGAGGAACAGGACGCGCAGCGATAGAGAAGCATTTTTATTGGCTGCCGTCTGCAGGTATTATGGCGATAGACGGCATTGCGCAACGAACCATAAACACAGCACTACGTTAATATGCAGAACTGGGATCGCTTTCGTAGTCTTTTGAATGTATAAAATATAGAAATCACTTTAATTTCCACATCAACCTCCTCCCCATTTCCAGCCCTAATAGTAATAAATAAATAATAAATACAGTTGAATAGACGGGGAAATGTTCATGTAGCATATTGTTAGTTGTAAACATACAAATATGTGGATGCCTCTATGTGGATGATCTTAAGGTTAGAGCAAGAAAGCCCTATACAGTAGGCTATGTATACATAAGAGAACCATGGATGAAGGGCGATTGTTAACTTCTTATAGACATGACTTTTGGCCAATAATCTCGAGTTATTTCTATACTGAGGTGTAATTTGCCATCTGAAATGGAAAACATTACTTTCATGTCGACACAGACAAGCTCAGTTTATGTGAGAAATAGATAGGCCTGTCTTTATTCAATATCATTTGGAAAATCTAAATAATAATGCATTATATTAGACCAGAATTATAAAGGGATTATTGTTGATATCTCAGTAGGCGCACTTGCCAGAGCTGTTGTGCCACTTTGCCTGTCGAGGAGCGCATACCCGCGAGCTAACAAGACTGTATTGGCAAAGATTTGATTGGAGGCTTTCATGGGCATCACGTGTCTCGGAACACCAGAGGTACTAAAGCCCCTGGGCCGTTAGTACACGTGGGTGACGTTAGGGCCGGCCCTCTCCGGGGTCCCTTTTGTTGAACTATCAAACATAAGCCAGCTCCCGAAGGCTTTAGAACAGTGTTAAGACCACTGTGTACTGCGCAAGTCCTTGGAGCAACGCCATCAGTGTGGTATTACTGACACCATCAGCATCCCACGCAGACAGAAGCGATCATGTCTAGGTCTTTCTACGTAGACTCTTTGATTATCAAGGATCCCGCTCGCCCGGCTCTCAGCGAGCACACGGGACAGGACTTTCTCATCCCCATTGGCATGCATTCTCCCGGAGTGATGAGCGTCACTGCGCCCCTTTGCCCGTCCCGGAAGTCCGGCACCTTCTGTGTCTGTCCGCTGTGCGTAACCTCGCATATCCACTCTCCCCGCGGTGGGATCCCACTGCTGAAGGGACAGGGCTTCTCCGCCGGTGACGCGGCTTTCTGTCAGAGGGTAGCACACCAACACAGCCCCGCGTTAGCACACCCGGGACACGGACACCCGCCCACGAGCTACAGCGTCACTGACCCTCGGAGGTATCACTGTCTATCTCTAGGTGAGTGAGTGCGCGCGCAAGCTATACACCTGTTACTCCTTATGACGAGACGCTTTTATAGAGTTTAAAAGTCAGTCTTTACGCATTTTACCTTGTTTTGTTTGACTTTTTGTCAAACACACAGAATGATATATTAATGGTATTCGTTGAATTATTTCGCAAAGTTGGTTGCCACTGACTTAATTTTAATTAATTAATTTTTTTTCACCTGCAGGTGCGTCTGACAACAGCCACATTCAGAACGGCAAACGGATGCGCACCGCCTTCACCAGCACTCAGCTGCTTGAGTTGGAGCGCGAATTCTCATCTAACATGTACCTCTCCCGTTTACGCAGGATCGAAATAGCATCATATTTAAACCTGTCAGAGAAACAGGTGAAAATATGGTTCCAAAACCGCCGCGTTAAACACAAGAAAGAAGGCAAAGGTAAGCAACGGAGCGCGCACGCAGGATGCAAATGCTCGGGCAGCCACTCACACTATCCGCGCTCGGAAGACGAAGAATCTCTGTCACCTGTGTCAGCAACAGAGGAGAAGGGGACTTCACCTATCTAGGGGCGTCGCGAACAACATAGACTTAAGTTTGGTACCATTCATGGCACATTTAAACGCACGGATCCGATGAAACGACTGAGTTTATGGGACATTGTCTTCCATATTTCCATAACCCGAAGGGTATGGAAGTTTAGCTACTACCAATTCCTCCGTCTTTCCTCTTAAAGTAGACTATTGTTTCACCCTGACACTAAAGTCAATTATTTGTCTTATCTGTACGACAAACTGTGAAATAAAAGTTCAGTGAAGTAAAATACGTTTTTACAGTTTAAACGTATTTGAAACGTCCACGGATAATCCATACTATCTTCCCTGTTCTTTGAATAATAAATGTTGGATATATAGAGAAGATAAAACACTCCCTGTGTGATATTGAAAATACGCAGACTGTTAATCCAACCTGTCCTAGACTACTGAGATACTGGGATTTTTTTTTACACCTGAATTTTATGTGCATATTAAAAAAATGTGTATATTTGTATTTATTTAAATAAAATTACTTCTGTACCTAAACTTGTGAATTATGAAATTCATTAGAGTTCTGTATTCATTTTCTGGAACAAGGCACCTGTTTAAATATTTCACAAATAAAAACAAAACATATACATAAACATTCGTGTGGCCACATAATAAAAATGATAGATAGATAGATAGATAGATAGATAGATAGATAGATAGATAGATAGATAGATAGATAGATAGATAGATAGATAGATAGATAGATAGATAGATAGATAGATAGATAGATAGTGTTTAAAACTTTTATTTACATTGTTGTTGTTTTTAAGAGGACTTTGGGAGACAAACTTAAGTTCAGCATGTGTTATACCATAGTATAAAAACGTGACAGTTTTAAACTTTGTTTTAAACTTGCATTATCAAGAGCCGTCCACTTCACAGCCTTCTGACTCATTGAATACTTTTTAAAGAGAACAGGAGAAACTCCTTCCTTGAAAGCCTCCTGAAGTGTAACACTATATGTGAAACTTATTTGTTGGCCTACATGCAGTTTATTTTTGTTTTTGAATTTTTATTAGTTAATTGTTACCTTGATGGTGCTTATTCAGAGATTTAATTTAACTGCACAGTCTAACTTGGTGTTTAAGTAGCATTTAAACATATGAGATATTTTCTCTTATTTTCCAGTTTTCTTCTCGTATATTTCCTACTAGTGCACAGGCCACAAAAGGCCTATAAGAGAGAATTTGTATCTCACGAACCAGGTGATAGTCAATTATTCGTCGACCCTGTTCTGTTAGTGCTTTTCAAAAGACGGTTGTCCACGTGTTAAATTAATCCGAAAGGAGTTTAATTGCCGTTTTTGTCCCACGTTGGTTGCTTATGTAGCAATTCCTTCAATACGAGCGAGGGAAAAAAAGCTACGCAGAGCTGGCCAAAGGCTTTGACAGGTTAGATTGTCCTGCCAGGAACTCGCATTTAGCCGGCGGACCCCCGACGGCGGCGAGCTCAAGGCCTTTCACGAGACGTCAACAGGGTTCCTCCGCGCGCGAGAAAACGATTTAGTCACTGTTTCATTAGGCACTATTTGAACCTTTCAACTTGGGCCAAATTGAGGGGGCATGCTGAAAATTGAGGGATTACGTGGGAGGGGTGATAGGAAATTAGTGAACGCTTAATTTAACTCGTGTTCCGTCAGAGTTTGGGATACATTCCTAATTGAGAGGGGAAGCAGGTGAAATTTTGGTCCCACGCAGGTCCTTTCAGAGAGGGAATAAATGGCCTCCTTTCACGTCTCGCTTCACGATCATATATTATCGAGGGAAGGCACCTAATGAATATATATTGAATTTCTTATTAATCGAATTAGACTTCACCCCTCGCAGGTGTGAGAGAGAAAGAGCCCCGTCAAAAGAGTTTTCAGCCGTTTCAGAGCTGACTCCCGTTTTTCAGACGTGACACGGTTGACCCCATATACTTGTCACTTTATTAATATCAGATTCAAGTCTCGAGTTTGGAACTTGAAACTAAATAGTACTTACTAAAAAGTAAACAAACCTAAAAACAAATCTAGGTCTTCTTGGTTATACATTATTTTTTAGCTATTTATTAAGATAGGCAGTAGACTTTGTTCTACTCTTTTAGAAAATTGTATTAAGCTTCACATTCGGGATATGAGGAAAGGTAATGCAAGCTTTCTTTCTGGTGTTATGGCATGTAAAATCAATTGGGGGGGGGGGGGGGGGGTGCGGTTGAATATTAGAAAATCCGATGCTTAAAACCAAATATTAAATGGAAACAAAGTACGGCTCAGCTTTTAAAAGATTACGCACTGTCGCAAAATGGGCAATTACGCATGACAAAGAGCAATTAATAGAAGCCCCTTTTAAGCACTTGCAGCTGCTATCGCCTTGAGAGAAGTGGGGCACTCGGGCAATGAATGCCTCCAAAACCTGTTTTGTCTTCAGTCGAGGAAACCGCTTTTTTAATAGTTTAAACTGTGAAGTGAAATGCTGAAAACGCCGTTTACGCGAACTTGTGAGTTCGAGGACATCGTTTGGGCTTTCAGTTCAAACCCGATTGTTTTAAAGATGATGGAACTGGGAATTCTAGACACGTGTCCCATCAGTGCTGTCCATCAGTAATTTAGTGGGAACTCGGTCATCACACAATATGTCCCGAGCGCTTTTGTCGGCCTCTCTAGAATGGGCCCTTTCTGAGACGTGTCAGCTCCTCTTTAAGGCGTCCCATTGTTGCGCTCCCGAGCGTGCCCACTATATTATCAAGTGTGCTTAGTGGCTTTGCTGGATTAAAATGTATAGCCGTTGTAAAAAGAGGTCAGCTTTGAATGAGATAATATATGATCATATTATATCCGTCACTCACACAATGTTAGAGGACAGAATATTATTCATTACTTTGGCCAGCTCATTCAGGGAGGAATAGGAATCAGGGTCTGTTATAAGTGGCCTTGCTATAGGAGTTAAAACTAGATAGATATGAGTTAAATCTAGCTTGCTAAATAGATAGATAGATAGATAGATAGATAGATAGATAGATAGATAGATAGATAGATAGATAGATAGATAGATAGATAGATAGATAGATAGATAGATAGATAGATAGATAGATAGATAGATAGATAGATAGATAGATAGATAGATAGATAGATAGAATACAGGGTATTTGCTTTTTCTCTACTGACTAGTGTTCTTTGTTGATTGAGGGTTGGAAAGCATACTTGAGGGCTGTAAATTATCAGAATGGATGCAGAAATGTATGAATGCCTGTCATTGGAATCAGTTGTAAATGATGTATTTTGTCTCTGTAAACAAGTACTGAGTACTTTGAACATCTATTTTAAGGAATTAATTCTGCAAGAACAAACACAAGAGGAGCCAAATCGCATAAATTGCAGGCCTTGACTTTTGGAACTGCAGGAAAAAGAGTTCATTTTTAACAAGATAACCTCTGAGGTACAAACAGGAATTTGGCCCCCTTTGATGCCATAACACTGAATGAACGATATTTAAAAACATTGCGTAATGTTTCAACGTACTGATATCACATGTGAAAATTCAAAACCTTTATGGACGTTGGGCCAAATGATTTAGAGTGTAAAGATGTGATTCAGTCTGAACTTCATACTAAAAAGCATACAGATGTGAAGAATATATTGTGCGTTTGCTACTTTATAGTGATTAGTTGTAATAGTCAGTATACAATAAGTCAATACTCGTTTTCATGAAATATGAGGCCATATGGAAAATTGAATAGCAGGGGCATTATAAATGGTAAAGATATCAAGTTGCTGTCGAATAGTTACTATGGGTCGTTTGTAATTTAAATAATCGGCTGCTGAATTTTGATTGGCTGTTGGAAGTAATTTGGGGTATTTATCGAATTATCTGACGTTTACTATTTTTCACTGTCTTACGCTATACTTGCTGCAAAGAAATGCTACAATTTCAGCTTCCTCGATCGAAAGTCAAAGTCAAAGTCACCTTTATTTATATAGCGCTTTAAACAAAATACATTGCGTCAAAGCAACTGAACAACATTCATTAGGAAAACAGTGTCAATAATGAAAAAATGATAGTTAAAGGCAGTTGGTTGCTGTAATCAGCTTGCATTTTCGGTTTTAGCGCCACCTATACGAAATTTGATGCCTGTCCTTATATCCTATTGCAAAGTTGCATAAAGACCAACAGCTATAACTCTTCGGCTCACAGTTTTCATTTGAAACTAAACAGTGCTGAGGATCTGGAACTCTAACCCCCCCCCCCCCCCCCACACACACACACACAAAAACATTTGACCATGAAAATATGGACAAAAACAAGAGGGTTACTTTTATTGACCCATAATGACAGAAAATAGCAGGGCTATCAGAACCTAACAATTTACCCATACAAATTTGAGGGGGGGGGGGGGGGGTAAAATAATTATTTAACTTTTGCCTTGACATTTCAGATTTCTAGACAACCAACACCCACCGAAATAAGTGTGAAATGTTTATTTTAACATTTTACACGCTCCTGTGCTAAGCGCCTTTGCTGACTCAATGTTTGCGTTCAAGGTTAACCAGCAGCATTCATTATAAAGTTTTCCTCCGCGCAGAGTAGCCCTTCTGCCCGGCCCCACGCCCACCAATATGTATCTGATAAAAAAAAACGGCGAGCTTCAGCACGCTGGACAGCGCGTGTGTGAAAACAGCGCGTCAGAGCCAGTGACAACTGACCATTTCAAAAGATTAACTCCATATCAGCACAGATAACCGAGACAGCTTTTTCTTTTGGAGCTGGAATGCTTAAAGTATCTCTCTTTTTTTACCATTTTGATCTAATTAATCCTTTCTAAAGGCATTTTCTGTTCTTCATAAGCTTTGCATATTTTCGCGTTTAAAGATTTTTATGTTTCTGAGATTGAAAATTGAACACAAAATTTGCCTTTAAGGAAAGTGCAACTGAACCTTACTTGCTGCTGGTTACTGTGTAAATTCAGTTTACGACGTTGTTACATAGTAAAAGCAGAATGTGCTAATAAATGACTAGTAGTAGTTTGTTTTTCTGTGATACAACGTATACATGTCAAAATGTCACACCTCAAATCTTTGCTGTTATTACACTCTTTCTTTATAAGTCGTTATAGTGCTAATACAGTTAAATCCATTTGTTTTGATGTGGTTTGTACTTCGATTCCATCTGTATTACTCCCAGTGGGCTTTAATTCGCTCTCTCCGATTCTCTCTCTCTTACTTAATAGCTTTGAACTGCAATGACAGGAGAGAGATGAATGCAGGCTGTCCCACCGATGGACATATACGCCACCGTGTGGTTATATCTCTCTGAAGAGAGACTAAACTTAAAATTCATCGCGTTTCTTCATTCAGACCTACAGATAAAACTCTCGCTGGATGTGCATGTTCCTCTGAAAACGATTTCTTCGTCTTGGCGTCAGACATATTGAGAGGAAAGTCCTGGTGTCCCGTAGCTGAGGTAGATTCTCCCTCCCGCTCGCGCATTCGTCCCATACTGGACATTCTTTTGAACTGAAATGATTTCACTGAATTATCGCTGAATTTACACACAAATTACAGTATGTATTCAATTATTTTTATTTCTGTTTTTACTTTGTTGCCAATCTTTTGCTCACTTCAATGCATTTAAACGGTTCCAAACTAAAGCACCGAACAAGGTATCCCGCGCTGTTTCTGAAGGCTTCAGTTTTAGTCTCAGAGATTAGATTCTTTTGTTTCCAGAACAAGGGACTCTGTTCTTTTGAGCGGCCGGGCGGCACGAACATGTGGCAATAATTGTGCTGAGCAACTGGAGATGTGTGTTTCTCTGCGAGGGTGAGCTGCAAGGCGCGCTCCTCTGGACCGGCTGCAGGAAGAGCGGAGAGGGCTAGAGGGGGGCCAAGTCAGCCCCGGGGCTGCACTCACCACATACCGGGTCAGTCATCTGCACAGAGAGCGGCGAATCACCGTGTGCAGGGACACGTAGAGAACTAATTCATAATGAGCTATTATCTCAGTCTGGAATGTCTTAAAGAAAAGATGAAGGGCAAAAAACAGTAGAAGAGGTAGTGGCAAATTTGTCTTTGTGGGAGTTTTCCACAACTTTCAGATATGGAATACAAACTAATCTTATATAAAGTTTCACGAGTGGTAATTTTATCATGTATTTTTTGTTGAAAGTTTGTTTAAAAGTAAACTTAATGGATTATATACAGGGAGAGATCGAGAACGATTGAATTTGTTTCTTATGTTAGAGCGCCCCCTTGCATGTGTCAGCAAGTGCTTTTGTTAGACCCCGAATTTTGCATTTTTTTTCTATTGAATGAACCATTTCACAATCACACTGCACTCTTCACAAAAAATAAAATGTTTTATCTGAAAATACCAGATATTAATGACATTTTGTTTTATAGTAAGATTAGAAATGAAGACTGAATAAACTGGAAAACTGAACGTCCTTGCAGAAATGACAGGAGAACCACAAATGAAAGTAGTCTTAAATGAATGGGCTATGCATAAAACAAAGTGCACATAGCTCCTGCCGCAACAACTACAACTGAAAAGCCCAATCAACTAAAAGCTGAACGTGAAGAATGGAGCGTGGTGACAAGGTTAATCGAGTAACTGAATGTAATTGTGCATTCCCAATTCTTTGATTTCTTTCCTACCTAAGCCTCTATAAAAACACTTTTAATGGGTCACTTGACTTCATTGTCCCCACAAAAAGATCGCTTTATTCCAAAAGGGCCCCTCTTGGACTTACAAAAAACATATGGTCCTTTTCTTCCATGCTCAAACTCTTTTCATGCACCTCCTTCAGAACTGCAGAGCGCGGAGAAATCTTGACTCCTCTTTGGAGCTGCATTGTGAAAACACGTACTCTTATTTTGAAAGGAATCATGGGGCAGATGGACAGAGGAGGAGCCGTTTGCTGAGAGTTATTTACTTTGAGCTAGATGATTAGTTCTCTGGGAAGGATGGACTGTAACATTGAATCAATTACAGGTTGCTGTTGCAGAGGCGCATTTGTGTGAGTGGCTGTGGAGCAGGACGGAGGAGCGCAGCTCAAGGAAGAGGATTAGGCTACTACTGCTTTACAACTGAGGACCCTTGGGCTGATTAGAGTATTTTACCAAGAGCTTTGCCATTCATTTTGGCTGTTCTTTTATCAAAGGGAACAACCAAAAGGGATTAAAAGGTATTGTATGTTTAAATTAGTTTAATTAGTTTCTTTTGTATTTTCTTTCATACAAAGTTTCCCTCAGACGTTTAAAAACACTTGAATCTCTGAGCATAATTGCACTTATTCAGGATGAGACTAATTAAAGATGTTTATTTATTTATTTATTTTTAACAATTGCATTTTTTAATTAATTAGTTTTCTCTATTTCTGAGACGACAAGTAAAAAGAAGAAAAAATATACGATTTGGCTCTATATCAATGGATACGGGGATTTTAGTTTAATAATAGTTTTCCATCAACGCTTACAATGGAAACGTCAATCATTAGTTTTCATCTCAGAAAAAAACGAAAGTTTTTTTTTCTTTAACTTTGATTTTTGACACTCTTGCATCGAGCAGGATTATGCATTTTTTTCCCAAATGAATCGCATTATTACCAGTAAAGTCAAAGCCTGGTTGTGCTGGATCTCGGTTGGAGCCGCAGGCGCGCAGCTGGGGGTGCCTCAGCCCGTGGAGAGGAGCAGTACTGGCATCTAATGGCAACCACATTTCGGACTAGATCTGGAGACTTGTTTACCCAATAGAATTTAAATGGGATGCCCATAACCATACTGGAATATCATTCTTTGGATTAGTCTGCGGAATGGAGAATTTTTTATTGCGGGGCGATGGAGTCGAAGCACGACTGAGGAGTTCAGAAAACGTCTTTGCCGCCTTCTCCGCTGAAGTCCGAGTCGATGATGAATCTGCATGAATGGGGAACTTCTCTTAGTGGATTAACTTAATGCAATTTAGGTACTAATTACCAAGGATCAAGGACACCGTGTTGCTTTGCTTTGACTAAAAAAAGGCTGAAACTGGATGAAATGAAAGAAGAAGAAAAAAAATCTCTGCAGCGACTACAACTGTACTCAGCGATTTTATCTCGACAGACTATCTTTAGACCGCTTTCTTTTATTCCCATGGAAATCGCTTTTACGCATGAAGTAACTGGAAGTTGGAGGGCACCCCTCGCTCAGCTGTTGCCCGAAAGTGTCAAGCGCGGCGGATCGTTTGTGTTTGGCAGTCAATTGCGCATCTGTGTGTGGGCGCCTGGCGATGGGGGTGCGAGGAGAAGTTCGGGCCGAGATTTGCGCTCATGTCACCGCTGGACAGATGAGCGGTACCAAAAGCGCACGCGTCTGCCATTCCACAATTGGTTCCCACGGCAATCCAATGGATTCCCAAATTGTAGCACAGAAAGGGGTCGACTAATTACAGTCTTACTCAACACCCCCGGATTCACCAAGGATAATTAGCTTGAGAGGGCTGACATGAGCAAACGGCAGAGCTTCAGTCTTCTCTGGACTGTAAAAATAGTTTTTTCCATCACTTTGAAAGTAGACCTTGAAGAAGACCACTTATTTTACAAAATAACTGGACATGATTTCTTCAGTTAATTACCTTAATTAATTTACTATATATATATATATATATATATATTTTTTTTTTTTTTTTTTTTTTTTTTTTTTTCGAAGAGGACTACATTGGTGCATTTCTTCAAGATAACTGAGTTTTAACAGAGCTGACCACTTTAAATGAAGTGGCACTGACTGTCTGCTGAAGCGCTGATGGAACCCAGGGGTCCGAGGATCAGACAGACAGAGACAAAACACGCGCGCGGAATGTCTGATTAGACATTTACCCAAACAAGCGCTTAAACCAGTGACGAGACTTTTGAAATCAAAATAATTTACGCACTGTAGTCTCAAAGGTCAGAAAAGTTTAAAATGTCACAGCTGTACGAATGTTGCATGAAAATGCCATGTTTTTCTACATGTGGAACATTGAAAACTCGTATCCGTTGATCGTACTCGCAGCGGTCGTCTCTTCGGGAAAATGTGTACTGTGTCTCCACCTGGTGGTCAAACAAAGCCGAAGCGAACTATCCAAGCGCTCCGCCGACAGAGTCTGGCGTCAGTTTACTGACTGAACCGCGTCCAGACTCCTCAAAGACCTTTTATGTCTTGGCACTGAACCTTTCCAAAATTTTCTGCTGCCGATTATTCAATGGTCTCCCTAGGCTACCTGAGCTATTACTGAATAGAGATTCATCTTTTATACTGGATTAACCATAAGAGATCAATAGCTATACAGTACAACTCACAACAACTGACACAGAAATTGGCTGTTTTACATAGTTGCCTTTTTTTTTAGTTATTTTAATTTCTGTCTGTTTGTAAAATCGTAAAAAAAAATTCATATTTTCTCCCCTTTCAGCTGAGCAAGATCTAAGTGAACATGGGGTTCGTGGAGACACATCTCGTTTTTGGGATTGTCTTACTAGGGGTATTTTTAGGTATGTGGAAGTTAAAAATCAAGGAAAATGTATATATATATATATATATATATATATATATATGTGCCACTGTAATTTAAAGGTATAAGCTATAATTAATCAAATACGTTAAATATTTCCCTGCAGATGTTTCAAAACCGTGGCCGGTAATTAATTCAGATCAAAAGGAATTTATTCTCACACCTCATTCTGAGTTCACCATCACTTGCTCCGGAGAGAGGACAGTGACATGGGTCGAGCCTTTACCACTCAACAGTGCAGTGCAGTCCGAATTTAATCACAGTACTTTGGTGATCACTGATGCTGATGCCTCTAACACAGGATTCTACACCTGCTTCTATGAGGATCAACCTGAAAAAGACACTGATATCTACATTTTTGTTCTAGGTACATTATTGTTCAGGACTACTAAATATATATAAAATAATTAGTACATTTTGCATTTGTAAAAGGGACTCTCACCTCTTGTTCAACAGATCCTGAGGTTCCATTCGTGTCTGAGTCTGCTGTTGAGACAGATGAGATTGGCACAACTATCCCCTGCCGCGCTACAAACCCACATTCTCAAGTGATTCTCAGAAACCTGCAGAGTGGGGTTGAAGTTTCTGTGCTTTACGACCACAAACTCGGCTTTTTCGGTGTAATAACACCAGGTCAATATGTTTGCGAGACGAGTGCAAATGGCAAAGCAGTGCAGAGCATCGTTTATAACGTGACAAATGACATAGGTAAGTAACGCAACACAAATAATTAACCATTTAGAGGGTTATTCAAATTTCAAACAGTATAATGGATTGTTTTGGATTTTGACAAGGAAAAGTGAAACATTAGGTCATAGCTCTGACATTACACGAGTACCAAGGGAGATGACAAATTCTTGTTACTGAAGAGTGATGACATTTTGAGTTGGGGTGGACTGCAGGTGTGAGATCTGACGCACACTTGCTTGATATTGGATCATTATACTTTATCATTTATAGCCTTTTGAAGACACAGCTTAAGTGATTTGGTGTATCTGCTTTGGTTTTGGACTGAGTCCTTGCATCAAACAACTGTCCCTGATTTCACTCACACATGTTTTTATTTTAATTAGAAGACTAGTGAGGAAAAGGAGTTTAATTGCAGCATCGTTCATGTTTTATGCATGATTTGTGTTGTATTGAAGATGATGTTGATGAAGAGAAGAGCTTCAACATAAAGCTGAGTGCCAGTATGGAGGATGTGAAAGAGGGGGATGCTGTCAATCTGACCTGTGAAACGTCTCCTGGGAAGGCTTTCCACCAGCAGTGGCTGCATCCCCAAAAACAGGCAAGACCCTCATCTGTTTTTTCTTTCACTCTTTCCCTCTGTTTTGTACTTTACGAATATAAACAAAACTAATTTTTCAAACATCTATAACTGAAGACTCCTGGTGTAATGCAAAGGCATATTCTGGGGCAGTATTCTCTCGTTCTTTAGTTGATTGGAGGGAAATACAAAAATGTACAAACCTCAAAGGAAAGGAGTGAGACTAATTTGCTATGTGCTTTGACCTATGACCCGACTGTCCTGTGAGTGTTGAAGACAGATGTGCGTTTCTCACCTCTGTGAGCCCTCTGTGGTCTTGTGAATCCACGTGTTTGGGACTCACAAGGCCGCAGAGGTCTGCATGTACTAACATGTTAAATGAAGGGTTTTAACATGAAAAAATAAAACATGCCTGATAGATAGTTTTAGTTCATATATTTTGTGTGTTTGATGATTAATGTAAATTCGAAATCAAAATATATTAGTAAGTCAATTTGTTTGTTCGTTAGGTAGTTAGTTTTAGTTGATGTAATGGTTGGGTTAAGTCGATAGTTAGTTAGGTAGATAGTTATCTGATTGTAAGATTGATGAACAATTAGTTTCAAAACCAAAGATATTAGTAAGTCAGATCGTTGCATAATAAGGTAATTTTAGTTGATCTAACGGTGGTGTTAGGTAGATAGTTAGGTAGATAGATAGTTAGCTGGTATAGTTTTGTATGGTTGATTTACATTGAGTTTCAAATCAAAAATTGTTAGTAAGTCAGTTGGATAGTTAGGTGGTTTTAGGTTGATTTAGATTTTTTGATTTTGGTTTTAGGTTGATATTTGGCTGATGTACAGTAGTTTTTGTATGGTTTATCAAATCAAAAGATGTTAGTAAGTTCGTTTTTTGTTGCTGTTGTTGTGCATTTATAAAGATGAATTCCAAAACAAAAGATGCTAGTTAGTTGGTTGGTTAGTTATAGTTAGTTTAGTTTTCATTTTTAATTTCTATTTGACAATGTGTTAATTTGGTTGTGGAAAAAAAAATCATGCCAGTTAGTTAGTTTTTATGTGTGTTTGGTAAAGTCTGAATGTAGCTCACCATAATTTTTATTTATTTATTTTTTTAAATGAGTCTGTCAGAAAGAAAAATTAAGAGTCCTCTGTTTTTGAAAGCAGCGTGTAATTGTGTAGAGACCAAATCCTTGTGTGGACTGGAGCCGTTCTGTGTTCTGCTGGGGTTGTTTGTGACTCGTGTAGAGCAGATGTATTTCCAGCAGCCTGAAATATGGACATAGATGTGTTTTAGACACTAAAGTTCATCTTTGCATAGAAAAGTGAGGTTAATAAAACAGAATTTTAACAAGAAAGAAAAAAAGAAAAACCGCAATTGATCGCTGTTATGCTGTCATCATTCCACATGTGTATCCATAATAAATACAATGTTTGTAATACTGCTCTTTATTTTTCTCTCCTAATTATTACACTATTCAGGCCAGAGATGCTGTTTCAATGAAGTTAACTTTCCCAGACAAGGTTCAGTACATCTTCAACATCCCAAAAGCCTCTGTGGCAGACACTGGACTCTATGAGTGTGCTGTTACCAACCAGCTCACTGATCAAACCAAGTCTCTCAGCCTGGGAATCACAGTCCACGGTGTGCACTTCTCTTTCTCACTTGACTCTACACACCTCTGCTTTCACCATTAAAACACCAGTAAATGGAGATGGGCTGAACAGATGTGGAGTAGACAATCAATCAATGTTCTTTCTTTCTTTCTTTCTTTCTTCTGACCTTTAGAGAGCTCTTTTGTGGAAGTAATATCTAATGGCATTGGGCCAGTGGAGGTTGTGTCGCTTCTGGAGGAAAAAGAGTTCACTATTTACATTGATGCTGATCCTGAGCCAAAGGTCAGGTGGTTTAAAGATGACCTTCCGCTGGATGACAGCTACATCTCCGCCAAGACCACTCATCTACAAGGCCTCAGGTAGAATTTCAAAAACCTGTTCATAAAATAGAAATATAAATGTCATATTTTATAAACCAATATTAGTCTTTCTGTTAAAAATAGTGGTGTTTTATCTTAAAAAAAACATTATTATTGATAATATTTATATGAAAGTCATACGTCAGTGTCATAATACCACTGAAATAATTGTAATGATCAAGTCTTTTTCTTACAAAGGTATGAGAATATTCTGGTTCTCCGTCACCCCATAGAGGAAGACAGTGGCGTCTATGAGATTGTTGCATCCACTGGTTCCAGGACTTCAAGATTTTCTTTCAAACTGCTAGTTGAAGGTATTATTATATCAAACAGCAAAAATGTATGAAGTGCCCGTGATGATTTAGATACCCAAATCTAAAGCTGCAATTCAAATTCAAATTCTTGTTCATGTCGTGATCAGCTATGTGCCCAGAGCTGCCACAGTCAGTGCTGGCTCCAGTCATGTGGCCCCAGAGGGACAGCATGGAGGTGTCTCTCCACTCCACTTTCCGACTCACATGTCGAGGTCAGGCCGAGCTCTCCTGGTACGGCCCTGTTTATCTCCACGATCAGTTCGACTCTGAAAAAAAAGGACTCTTCATCTCTACTGTGACTGTTGGCAATGCGACGGCCGCCCATACAGGAAAATACATCTGCTACTATGAGTCCAGCAATAACACTGAGGAGACCTCCATCTATATTTATGTGCCAGGTACTGATTTGATTTTCACACAAGCCAGATTGACACAGTAACGTTGTTTGAAAAACATAATATGCTAGATAGTTAATGAAGTTAATGAAGTTATGAAGCCCTTTGTACATGGCAAACTGGTATTTCATTTCTTTCCAAAAACATGAACAGATCCAGAAACGCCATTTGTGCAGTCCATGATCCCTTTTGAAAACCATGTGCTGACGAGTCATGATGAAATGGAGATTCCCTGCCGTGTGACGGACCCCAGTGCCAAAGTCTCCCTGATTCACATCGAGACCAATCAGGTTCTGCCCAGCGTCTATGACAGCACGAGAGGATTCACTGGCCTCTTCAGCTCTGGGACGTATGTCTGCAGGGCCCTCACTAACGGACAGACACATGACAGCATAGAGTACATTGTTCATGGCTGGACAGGTGAGAATGAATTTGATTGTGTGGATGGCATGTGACAATGCAGAAATTATTGCGTTTGTCAGTATACACACACACAAACACACACACACACACACACACACACACACAAACACACACATAATATATATATATATATATATATACATATAGACTTCTACCTGTAATTTCTGTTTTAAATGTAAAATAAAAATTGTAAAAAACAATTCATGGACTTCTACATTAACTGTTCCCTCCCGATGGAATGACCTGCCCAACTGAATTTGAGGAGTTGAGTCCTAAAACCACATCTTTTCCATTTTTATTTGACCCTCTAACTCTAGCACTATTCTAATTATATGTTATCTATTTGTTGACATGATCCTGCTATGTGTAGCCTACTATACTAAGCTAACCAAGACTTGCATTTCCCTCCCATGCATTAAACCACCTTAACATGCAATCATTATATTGTCTCTCAGGAGGGTCTGATGTGGAAGTCGAGCTGCGAGCAGAGAAGAAAGCTCTTCTGGTGGGTGAGACCATCACTGTTGACTGTGTAGCCAGAAACAGTGAGATACTGGAGGACCACTGGAAATACCCTGGGAAAATGGTGAGACAGAAACAGAATAAAAAAGAACAGATTTAAATCACATTCCCTCAAAATCAATATTAAACGAATTCAAAAAATAAATATATCTCCCTCTGTCGTTCTCTCTTAGGCGGGTCGAGGAGTAAAGACCGTAAAGGAGAATAAGCGAGATCTTGAGATCCATTATACTCTGACAGTGACTAATGCCTCATTAAAAGACAGCGGCGTCTATGCTTGCTCCATCACTGATGTTAAGAGCAATGAGAGCCAAACCAAACAACTCACTATTACAGTCTATGGTACAGTGATCACATGCACTCACACAGATACATATGATTTTTAATGCATATGGAAAAATTCACACATGATTACATTCTCACAGTGATTCAGTTGCAGTCCTAAACTGCCCTTTTGGTTTTCGTGTGCAGATCAAGAGTTTGTGCACATAAATCCAATGATTGGTCCAGTGGAGACTACTAGGCTGGACGAGGTGCGAGAGTTCAGGGTGGCCATACAGTCTTTCCCTGCCCCCAAAGTCACATGGTTAAAGGACGGATCGGTCCTGGGAGATATTGCTGCAGAGATCACCACCAGCCTCCTAAAAATCGATGAGACCAGGTGACTAAAAAAGCTCCGCTTTCACATATTCACTGTTTTTCCAATATCACATTTTATATTTGTGCTTAAATAGAAAAAAAGAATCACATCAATATCTCTTTTAAAAGTGTTGCGTTAAAGCTGTTGTTTTGTTTGTTCAGTTACCAAGGCATGTTGACCCTGATCAGGGCTAAAGCAGAGGACAGTGGGAACTATACCATCAGGGCAGAAACAGGCAGCCAGACTGCCAGCAACAGTTTCTACCTTCAGGTTAAAGGTGGGACCTTTTCTTTTTTCTGTAGCTGCAGGTTGTTTTTGTCAAACCTTTGTTTACCTACATTTGCATGTGTTTGCTTTTGCCTCTGCTTCATGTTTGTTTATCTCGGTGCACCTCTATATCTTTCTTTACCACTCTTTACATATATTTGTTTTTGTTTTTCTTGTTGTCAACTGGAGGATCTTTGTCAAGCAGTGTGTAGCTACATGTGCTTACAGTATTGGTTTTAAGTGTTGGTTTTCTTTAAGTGTTGGTTTTCTTATGTACTGTATTTGTCCTAACCAGGAGTGTGGAAAATACTGAAAATAATTACACCAAGTTAAAGCGCACTGCTTCAAAATGGTAGTTTTCAGTACTTAACTATGTAAAAAAAACAATTTACTGATAATATAAAGATTTATTTTTTGTTGTTGCATGAAACACATTTGAAGGCTCAAAAATAAAGGCTCTATGATACATAAGATATTAAATTATAACTTATTTCATAAAACATGACGCATTTTATGAAGCATCAAGCAAACCAATGTTTGGCATCATTTTGTAACGAAAGTGTTCATATGAAGTCATAGCCTTAATTTTACATTATTTTGTTTCAAATTAAAATAAATAAATAAATAATTTGTGGTATATTACTCTCTTTTTTTGCAAAGAAAACATTCATTACATTGTTTTATATTTCAAATATTTAGAAAATATTTTTCTGATGCATAGGCTATAAATATACTACTGGTCAAAAAGTTTGGGTCAGTAAAATGATTTCATAGATGAAAGAAACGTGTTAAGGTTGCATTTATTTAATCAAACAGTTGAACCCCTGTGAAATATTACAATAAAAAGTACTTTATAATAAAATGCAATTTATTACTGTTATGGCAAAAACTGAATGTTCATCATCCATTACATACATTACTGTTTCCTATTATTATCTGTGTTGAAAACAGTACTGCATTATATTTTCGTGTGAGCTACGATGCATACTGGATTCTTTGATGAATAGAAAGTTCAAAAGATCAGAGCATTTATAAAAAATTAAAAAAATATATATATTTTATAACATTCTCAATATCTTTACTGTCACTTTAGATCAATAGAAAAAAATGGATAGGGCCAGTGTAAAAAATTTTTTTCTTCTTACAGTTCCCCCTGTGATTGTGGACCTGGTGGATATCCACCACGGCTCTGCTGCAGGTCAGGAAGTGGTGTGTACTGCTGCTGGCTCCCCCGCCCCTGATGTGGACTTTTATATCTGTAAAAACATTAAACAGTAAGCATTCCTCTCTTTTTTCATTCTGCTACCCTACAGGTATTGATTCTATATTTCTGTTTTCCTTTATTCAGTCCTAATTTTTCACCCTTTCCTTCTATAAAAGCAGTCCAAAGTAGATGACACAGTCTCATCCCTAGAGATGAAAGTCAAGTCACCATAATGACATCACACTGAGCACTTTTCCTTCTTCCACCAGCTGTGCCAACGATTCCTCCCAGTGGATGCCACTTCCGATCAACTCTACGGGCATCACAGTCAAACTGCAAATGGAAGTGGACAACAACATTGAGAGTCACATCATCTTCCACCATCTTGAGAGCACAATTGCTGTGCGCTGTGTGGCAAGGAATGACATGGGCGCTGTTTCACGAGAGGTTAAACTCGTGTCAAATGGTAAGAGGCCTATTTTTGTCGCATTACAGATTTCCTTTTTAATTTTAGGAGCTGATTTTATTGTCCAGCCCATGATTTGAAGTGCTGTGAATCTCTTTAGTGTCACTGTTTGTCTTGGGTAGACAAAGTAAACAAAGTTTCAAGCTGATTTGAAACTAATTTGAATCACAGGTGTACAGTTTATTTAGGGGTGAATTGCTGGCAGTAGATCTGCACTGAGGCTAGGTTTTGTTTGTTGAAGTTTCCGTCATTGTAAGGAAGCATCTCTGTATTTATGTGTTTGTGTGATTATCTGTTCATCATGGTTCTTTGAATTCAGCAAACGCTACTTTAGAAGTCTTTACATCTGTTAGCCTCATTTTGTAAACCGTGCCTGTCTTGTCAGGCTCCCCACGTCTTTTTCCTGTGATAGATTCCTCAGGTGGACCGTCCATGGTCCTCAGAAACAAATCCATATGTGTTTCTGTTGGCAGGGGTTTTGCTTCACTAAGTTACCGTTTAAATAAATTGCTCATGCTGGGCACCTTGATTAATACAGCATACGAGTGTGATGTGGTTCAAAATATTTATACTCTATTATGATGACATTATTAGGTATGTAAATGAAGCTGTAGCTCATTAAGAAATGTTTTGTTTTGGCAGTTGTCAGAGTTTATTTTTGTACCATATCTTTCCATATCTCCACCCTCCTCTTCCTCATTGCTGCTGCTGCTGGTGTGTTCAGGTCCACACTCGGAGCTGACTGTGGCTGCTGCTGTTCTGGTGCTGCTGGTCATTGTCATCATCTCACTCATTGTGCTGGTCATTATCTGGAAACAGGTACTCACTCATTTACTCATCCACTCTCTCACTCACATTGACTCTGTTATTCCCGTTTACTCACTCATTTACATTGACTCATTCATTCTCTCACTCATTTATTTAGCAATTTACTTATTCTCTTGCCCATTTACTCATTTCTTCATACTAACCCACTGACTTAATCACTCATTCACTCACCCATTCAACCATTTCCACACCCATTTGCTCACTAACTTGCTCACCCTTTTAAACACTTGTTAATTTATCCGTACTTATCAGTAAAAATTTTCTAATAACTGAATACTTTTATTCGACAAGGACTCATTCAATTGATCAAAGGTGACAGTTAAGACATTTATAATGTGACAAAATTCCTTTTTCAAATAATTGTTCTGTTCTTTCAAAAAATATGAAGTGGCACAACTGTTTTCAATATTGATATGTAATAAGAAATGTTTCTTGAGCACCAAATGATTTCTGAGGGATCATGTGACAATGAAGACAATGAAAATTCAGCTTTGCTGTCACAGAAATAATTAAAATTTTGAAATATATTATGAATGGAATAAGAAAAAAGTTATCTTAGATACTGTTTTTACAGTATTTTTTATCAAATAAATACAGCATTTGTAAGCATAAGACTTGTTTTAAAAAGATTACAAATATTATCAAACATTTGCAATGTGTGAGATTTACTAATTGACTTATTTAGCCTCTTACTCAGTCCATTCATTCATGCATTCATTCACTTATTCACTCAGTTACTCACTCAACCACTAACTCACTTACCACTCTCTTAACTACTCATTCACTTACTTGCACTTATTCACAAATCACCAAATTCACTCTTTCACAATCAGCCTTCTAGTCACTCATACACATTTGAGGCATAAATAGACATGATGCATCAGCACAGTCATGTTAGCATCTGTGAGGTCTGAAATGAGACTGTCAATTGAACATCTGTCATATTGCTTGTGAGTGAATGACACTTCTCCCCTCTCAGCCTGAGTGTGGAATAGCCTGACCGTCCTTCTGTAACAGAAAGCTCTGTTACTAACCACATGAGAATTACTCTCTCCTTGTACACCTCTTTACAGAAACCACGTTATGAGATCAGATGGCGTGTGATTGAATCGGTCAGTCCGGACGGTCACGAGTACATCTATGTCGACCCCATGCAGCTTCCATATGACTCCCGCTGGGAGTTCCCTCGGGATTCACTTGTACTGGGTGAGTAATATTTATAATGAATCAGTCGACCATGATCCTGTCCTGTGGATTCAGTGTGGTTCAACCATCTTTAAGTGACACTTTGTTGTGGTTATGTACTTGATGGGATTGTGGTTGTCTTGATAGCCCGTCCTAATATGACATCATCACAATCTACTGTGCAGATCTTATTAAGGAGCTTTGTGTGGTGACTGTACAGACTGATTGAGGTTTTTGACTCAAACATGCAAAATGATCTTTTACTAACAGGAAACCACTGTGGTGATACTGAAAGTTGCAGGAAGCGATTTGAGTTTACATGCTTGTTTAGACTAATATTTCTGTGGCATCCTCTGTCTATGCAAATGAGTTCAAGTTTGTGTCTATGTGTGTGTGTGTGTGTGTGTGTGTTTGTGTTGCAGGTCGTGTCCTGGGCTCAGGTGCATTTGGGAAAGTGGTGGAAGGCACTGCTTATGGACTTAGTCATTCTCAACCTGTGATGAAAGTGGCAGTGAAAATGCTTAAACGTGAGTTAACTGAAGTTTAACTAGTAGTTCCATGTATAAAATGCATTGTTAATTGAGGTTCTCTTGATTGTTCAAATGTTTTTCACACTAAGAATATAATGTTTTTTTAAGAACCACTCACTGAAAAATTATTTGAGGAACCCAAAATGGTTCCTTTCTGACATCTATTTGAAAACCCTCTTATGGAAGCTTTATTTTTAGGCAGCATCTATAGATAGTGATAGAGGCTGTTTACACTTAGTGCACATAGCAATAGATGCTATTTACACTGTGTAAAAAGCAATTATATGCTATTTACACTAAGTGAAAATAGCATATTTTCTTAGCTATAGATGCTATTTACACTAAGTGCAAATAGCAGCATTTTTTTGTGATATGCTATTTACACTAAGTGCAAATAGCTATAGATTCGATTTACACTATGTTAAAGTAGCAAAAAGTGCCAATTATCTGCACCTTAGTATTGAAGTACATTATAAAACGGTATGCAAAAATAACTTATTGAGTGTAAAGTCTTTTGTAGGGATTGGTGGATTGATCCTTAAGTATCAATACTTTCGATACTGATATTGTATCGAAAGGATCGATCCTCACATAAAATTATTGATTCTGAAATGCATTTTTTAACCATTAATTTCATTTATTTATCAAGAAATTGGGTGCATAAAATAAGCTTCTAAGTGAAAAAATAGACTACATTAGTGAATAATTGTGTTGGATAGAACCATTGCTCCTGCTCAGCAGAACACAGAAGTGACTTAAACTGTAATTCGTCAACTGGCCCCTAGAGGCTGGCTACAAAAGAGAATCAATCCCATAGAAAAATGCCCAAATTTACAGCAGGAATAAAAATGTTTACAGCCTGGTTCAAAAAATGACTTTGTCTATATAGCTAATTTGCCCATCATGACAACTTGTGAGGTTTATAACTCATCCGTTTAAATTATATTAAGCCTTACATTTCTGCATAATTAAGGACATGGCCACTTCAGTAGCAGGTGGATTGCCGCTGCTGTCTCCACCGTCAAGCTAGGTGAGCGTGGTTTCTGCAACCAGCTCCCGCCTCTATATCCGGGATAATCGATAATGGGCAAAGAGGCGGGAGCTGGAAGCTACGCCCACCTAGCTCGACAGTACCAGGCTAATTATTCTTTTAATAATTGAAGAGATCAGTTTAGATTAGAGATATCAACATCTATGATACTGGGCTTGAAAATATTGCTATCGGATCTAAAATAAAATAAGAGGTATCGCCCATCCCTAGTCTTTTGTAATGATGACTAATCGAATCATATGTTGATGGGCAGAATTAGTGTAAATAGCCTCTGCCAACAAGGCGGGCTACTTTTACTTAGTGTAAATAAATAAATAAATTAATAATTGTTAAACAAATAATTGTTAAGAGTGTATTTAAGTGGTTAATATGATTGCTTTCTCAGCGACAGCACGCTCCAGTGAGAAACAGGCTTTGATGTCAGAGCTGAAAATTATGACACACCTGGGCCCTCACCTAAACATTGTCAACCTTCTGGGAGCGTGCACCAAATCAGGTGAAAATACACAAACGCACAGATAACAGACACAAACACTTGGTCTCTAGGGTGGTGTCTACTTGGTTCATGGGTGTTTATAGTGTGGCATTTTAACAGGCAGAGTTAAGTGCTATGTAGAACTTTAACCTCCTGCTTTTAGACATTTTACAAGTCTCTGATAAGATTAGACCAGTTTTATTAACACTGCTCTCACTCTTTTTGTCCCTCAGGACCAATCTACATTATCACGGAGTATTGTTTCTATGGAGACCTGGTGAACTACTTGCATAAGAACAGAGATGGGTTTCTCAGCCACCACACAGAAAAGGGAAAGAAAGAGCTAGACATCTTTGGCATCAACCCAGCTGATGAGAGTAGCAGGAGGTCAGCCAACACGCACACCCACACGCAAAAAAATGGAATTCATTAAAATGGTGAATCATAAAAATGTATTTTTTAAGTCGAAATATGATGTTAGGAAATGTTTATCTTGTTCTTTAATCTGATTTAAAATTAATATTGTCAGGATTTCAGTCTAACTGGGTACGTGAAGTAATTTATGAGAGGAGAGAGACAACAGACAAGTGAAGAGGTAGAGGGTGAGCTTCCTACAAAGGTTGCCTTTTCATAAAGGCAGCTATCTTTATTTCAGTTAACTACAACACTTTTAATAGTTTTTAGCATTAGTTACCAATAACAAGACTATAGGGACTATAGAGGATATATGCACAGCTTTCTTAAAATTTGGCCAAAATGACATATACTATATTGCCAGTATTGGGACACTCCCTTCTTTAGAACACAAAAGAGTACTTCCAAAACAGTGGCAACAAAGATGGAAACATAATTCATAATAGCGTAAGTCATGTGTTTAAAAAATGTATTTCCATCTCTGTTAAAACAGTTTCGGAAGTGTCTAAAATGACACAAAATGCACAAGTCATATGTGTTTTTTTGTGATCAGTTTTTGGCTCAGGTTCTGCTTTTAAAGTCACACCAGAGGTGTTCAGCAGGGATTAGGACTTGGCTTTTTACAGACCAGTCAAGTTCTTCCACACTGACTGAAACAATTGTTTATTTTTGAACCTTGCCTTATACACAGATGCACTGTCATGTTAGAATAGAAAAGGGTCGTGTTCAAACTGTTGCTATAAAATTAGAAACACACAGTTCCCTAGAATATCATTATATGCTTAAACATTAAGGTTTGCACTCATGGAAATAACTAAAGTAGTCAAACCAGTTCTTTAAAAGGGGTGTCCCAGTACTTTTAGCTACTGTATATAGTGTATCTTAGGAAGCAGCATAATTAAGTTGCCAGCTAGGTTATAAAACAAAACAAACTTTTGCCACTTTTCAGAGAATACGCAGGTGGTTAGTATGTAGTAAGATACATTAAGATGACTGGTGATCTAATCTCTTTACTTTCACTTACACATCAGATCTTTCTGATGATATACTAGCATGACTGATAGTGAAGATTGTGTGAGTTTTTTCATTTGGCTAGAGTGACCTTACACAGCATTACTTTCTCACTTACTTACTATTTCTGTTTTTATGTGTGTGCAGCTATGTCATCCTGTCTTTTGAGGGGAAAGGTGATTATATGGACATGAAGCAGGCGGACACCGTGCAGTACGTCCCCATGCTGGAAATGAGTGAAGCATCAAAATACTCCCCCATCCAGAAATCAGACTACGACCATCCTCCCTCCCAAAGACAATTCAACGGTGAGAGAACTCTCTTAAATAGATAATTACCCAAAAATGACAGTTCAGTCATCATTTACTCATCCTCGTGTTGTTGCATGACTTTCTTTCTTCTGTGGAAAACAAAAGCAGATATTTTGAAGAATGTGCTGTTTGCTCTTTTCCTTCCAGTTAAAAATAAGGACCAAAGTTTTCAAGCCTTAAAAATGAATGTAAATGCACCATAAGAGTATAATTAAGACTAGCCTGTAACTAGCCTGTGTATTGCAAGCCATATGGCAGCTTTGTACGAGGAACAGATTTTTCCCCTTTGGCACTTTATTTTTTGGTCTGTCCCTTGCATGCTGCACATACTCAGGTCGGTTTGGCATGCTGTGGTCTGGTTTGGCTTGGCTGCTGGTTATAGGACACACACACACGCGCGCACACTGATGTTTAGCTAGTGATAGCAGAGGTCCACCCATGTCACTGTAGTCTGAACACCCTACAATTACAGAGGGTAATTGTAGCACAAACGTCTTAATGCATACATCTGCCTGCCATTCCTCAGACTTTACACACACACACACACACACACACACACACACACACACATAAGATCATTTTCAGCATTCAGTGCTAATTCAGAATATTTCTGTGTGAACAACAGAGAGTGAAGTTGAGAACCTTCTCTCAGATGACACCAATGAAGGCCTGACGACAGTGGACCTCCTCAGTTTCACCTATCAGGTGGCACGAGGGATGGAGTTCTTGGCCTCTAAGAACGTAAGTTAAATCCTGTTTGTGCAGGAAAACTGCCTCTGTTGGTTTTGTCCATAAACATTTGCATAAACCACTTTTGATCTCACTTATATTTACAGCTCTTCAGTTTAGACATAACACTGAGACATAACATTAAAGTGATTCTGAAAGTCTTTGCGGAGGAGGTGATCTGATGGCAGGTTACTATATTTGAGAAAATGATTGCCTGTATGCGCTGTGGCTATATGGTTCAAATTCATATGATTGAGGGTTTGCAGAACTTCCTTGGTAAAATAAAGCCTCTCAGGACAGAGGCCTAGCATTGGAAATTATGTTATCATTTCATGTTATGTTATAGTAAGTATTAATTAGACTTCTTGTGTTTAAAATCTGGAAACAGGGGGTTTACTAAATCTCATCCTACAAAAGTGGACCCTCAGACCACCCTTGAAGAAAATCAAGGGTGGGACTGAGCTGAGGAAAGGCTGTGGTTCCCAACCAGGGTCTACTTAAGCAGATTCTGCAAGGTTAATAATAAAATAATGTAAAAAACAAAACAAAAACATATTTATTAAATATTTGTGTAGATGCTTGGTTTACTATGTGGTTTAAAATGTCAAAATTTTAATGATAATATAAAGTGAAATACATTATGTACAGTATAAATATTTAAAATTAGCATTTGTTTTGATTATGCATTGATTATGGAGTATTTTAGTTCTTTTGTTAGGGTTATTAGGTTAGTGAGGAAAAAAAAGGCTTGAAGTAATCTGGGTTAGACTACATGGGGAGGAAAGACATAGAAAAGATAAATAAATATGTTTTACCACTTCAGATATCCAGAGCTATCTCAAATAAATAATCTTTCTGTATAATACAGCCCACTAAAACTGAACTGAATGTCTCTGTAACACATGCTCACTCGTTTAGTTCTCTCTGTGTCTCTTTCTCTCTTTTTCTCACAGTGTGTACACAGAGACTTGGCTGCACGTAATGTCCTGCTGTCTCAAGGCAAGATAGTGAAGATCTGTGACTTTGGACTGGCTAGAGACATCATGCATGATAACAACTACGTCTCCAAAGGAAGTGTGAGTGTTTGTCTTAGTCCTAATGTGGTGTTCTTGATTATTCATCTTAGATTATGGATATGTTTAGTGTTTTAACGTGACCTTCTTTGGAAAGAAGAGCTGGAACTATAGTCCTCTAATAGTTCTCTTTTTGTCTCTCTCTCGCACACAGACTTTCCTTCCAGTTAAATGGATGGCCCCTGAGAGTATCTTTGATAACTTATACACTACACTAAGTGACGTCTGGTCTTATGGCATCTTATTATGGGAGATCTTCTCTCTTGGTACGTTTCTTGTCACCATAGATTTGTTTAGAAGTTATTTCCAACACATTTTATTTATTCCATATTTCAGTTACCAAAAATACCATATGTTTCTGTTGTTTCTGTAGGAGGGACTCCTTATCCAGGTATGGTTGTGGATTCCAGCTTCTACAACAAGATCAAGAGTGGATACCGAATGGCGAAACCTGAGCACTCGTCCAGTGATGTGTACGTTCCATCTCGAAGTCTATGTGACTGTGTTGCTGTGCTTGCCTTTAATTGGTGCAGATGTCTAAACGGTGTCTTATTGTTTGTCTATGTGCAGCTATGAACTTATGATGAAGTGTTGGAACAGTGAACCAGAGAAGAGACCATCTTTCCACAGCCTGAGTGAAACGGTGGCCTCTCTGCTGCCTTCAGGATATAAGAGAGTAAGCCTGCAACATGAACACACCATTTCAAGATTCTCTGTTCTTTCTTTCTATGTTTATCACTCTCAAATCGTTTCAGTTTTATTTGGGATCAAATAATTCTTCAGGAGTATATATATATATATATATATATATATATATATATATATATATATATATACAATTATTTACTAAAGTTTCTAAAAATGTTTCTGTGCTATATAAAAATGTTTGTGCAATGATTATAGCATACTAAATGTATTTTAAAGTATTTTTATTTTATATAAAATATTTTTATGAACAATGATTTTAAAAAAAATGCCAATTTCATATATATATATATATATATATATATATATATATATATATATATATATATATATATATGAAATTGGCAAATGTGCACTATGTAGTAACTGGTGTAGTAATTAATTTGTTCCACAAAAACATCTAATTCATATATTTTGGCAAAAGGACCACCACAGGAAGTGGTTATAGCTTTCCAAAGCTTTCTGTATGAGATGCTTATGGGTGAATAAATCTTGAATAGACACCAACACAAATAATATGTAGGGACAAATACATTTTAAATAGATAAAACTATATTTAAATCAAATTTACTTTTAGAATTGTCAAAATAACAAAATTAAATAAATGCTACTTATACTCAACTAAAGTGAAATTGAAAACTATAATAGAAAATGAAACATTTTCTAAACTGTAATAAAATATCACGCCATGCCATAATAAATGGCCCAGATAAAAGTATGATGGAAATGGCTTCCCACTTCCTGTAGCTTAAATGCTGTGTGTCAATCTTTGCTTTGAGGCCTCGGGGACGTATATGTCATCATTGCCAACACAGCCAGACCACTAACAGAGATTGGCACAGCAGTGCTCCAGCTGGCTAACGCCCCAACAAGGCAAACCCCGCAGTGCTAATGGCCAGGAGCATGCAGTTAGCATCCACAAGCTAGCCCTAATTGCTCTATTAAACAGACACCACACGTGGTACTTCAAAACACTGCTTCCCAGAGTCACATGGCCCAGGGAATAACTAGCTCCTGTTATAGCACCTTGGGCAGGGGTGTGGTGGGAAATGCGGTTCGCAAATGGGCCAGTAAGCCCTCAAGTAACCACAGAACGCTCGCAGAAATGGGGCAGAACTTCGGGTTGAGCAGTGTTTATGGTGGTGTTGAAGTGCTATTTACAACTGCCAGAAATGATTCAATTTCTCCCTCATTTCCTTCAGTACAATGTGTTAACCTAGAACAGTGAATTGCAAGCTTAATTTGAGATTAACGTTTCATTTATAGCTACATTACAGCTCTTTTATCTATTTTTGGTTTGTTATATTGTTAGTGCACGTGCTGTAATACGTTTATGTTTTATTTCTATAATTTTTTGTATTAAATATTAATTACATATTATTTATTTATAAATTGTAATTTTGTATTTATGTTTCTCTTGTGCAGTGCTACGAACGCGTGAATCGTGACTTCCTGAAGAGCGATCACCCCGCTGTGACTCGGGTGCAGTGCATTGACAATGATGATGCATACATGGGTGTGCTCTACAAGAACCAAGGCAAAATGAAGGACCGCGAGAGCGGCTTTGATGAACAGAGACTCAGCTCTGACAGCGGATACATCATTCCTCTGCCGGACCTCGACCCGCTGTCAAATGAAGACTACAGCAAGAGGAACCGCCACAGGTAGCCCACCAAATACATAACATTCTCAATCTGTGTTAGGATGATGATTCAAGAGGATTTTGGACATACCGTAATTCCTCAAATAAAAACCTTTATTCAAATAAACACCGGGCCTCTTATAGTGGCCGGGGGCGTGGTCAACACGGAAAAATAAAGGCCGGTCTCACATAAAGGCTGGGGGAAAAAACGCCCACTGCCGCAGCATTTCTCGTTCTCGAGTCAAGAACCGGTTGCATCGGTTTTCGGATCACCGGTACACTGAACCGAGAAGTGTTTCTGTCGGACGCGTCCGATTCGATAACCGATACTGCGCATTTGTGATTCAGCGTGAAGCAGACTGACACACAGAGCGTCTGAACCGAACTGATTCTTTTGGTGATTGATTCTGAACTGATTCTGTGCTAATGTTATGATCTGTGTCCACTGGAACGCAATCGCTTTTAATTTAAAACGGGTTATTTAAAACAATTCCTTATAAAACAGATGGAATTAGAAATAAAAGCTTGCCTCTAATAAAAGCCTGCTTCAAATAAAAGCCTGTTACATTTAACAGTTCAGGTAAATAAAGGCCCCGGCTTTTATTTGAGGAATTACGGTATACAATATTATTTAAACATCTTAGGTTAGTACTTTCTTTATAAATTTTTTTCAAGAAATTAATCTTTTTATTTAGCAAGGATGCAGTAAATTGATAACATTCCTCTGATTCATTCCATTCAACAAAAGTGACAGTAAAGACATGTATAATGTTACAACAATCCAGAAATAAATGTATCACAGTTTCTCCAAAAATATTAAGCAGAACAACTGTTTTCAACATTGATAATAAGAAATATTACTTCAGCACCAAATATTAGGATCAAGTGACACTGAAGTAATGGCTGCTGAAAATTCAGCTTCACCATCACAGGAATAAACTGCATTTTGAAATATATCAAAATAGAAAACAGTTATTTTAAATTGTAACAACAATCATTTACAATATTTATAGATTAACTTTTTTCAAACACATTACAAAATGTTACAGACTCCATATATGTATATTGTATATATATTGTATATGTGTGTGTGTGTGTGTGTGTGTGTGTGTGTGTGTGTGTGTGTGTGTGTGTGTGTGTGTGTGTGTGTGTGAAATATTATTACAATTTGTTTTCAATTTGAATTTTCAATTCAATTTTATGTATATGTGTTTTTTTTTTTTTTTTTTTTACAAGTTCATACTTAAAAGTCATGGTCAGGGAGTCTTGGTATTAATGAATTGTCTTCGCTTTTTCACTACAGCTCTCAGACGTCAGAGGAAAGCGCAATAGAGACAGGCTCCAGCAGCTCCATGACGAAGCGTGAGGGAGAGACCCTGGAGGACATCACCTTGCTGGACGAGATGTGCTTGGACTCAGGAGACCTGGTGGAGGACAGTTTCCTTTGAGCAAAGAAAAGAGAGAGACAGACAAACATTCCTCGGATTCATTCCAAGTTCAATGATCTCGCATCCTTCTGCCATATTTTCCTCACCTCACTTTCGTGGAGCCTGCGTGAATGTCATTGATGTTTTTAGATTAGTCATCGCCCTCTACAGGTCTGGAGGAACTAGCAGTGGACCAAATGACTCCATGAGCGCTCTTGATGGGCCTCTTTGTTTAAGTGACTCTAATGGAGCTAAGACCAATAAAGGAGGGGAAGTGGAGGACATATTTGTTTTGTATATCATTTCTGTATGTTTGTATTGTGTTTGAGTGGATTATATGAACTTTATTTTGACGGGCATTCCGATCAGCAATATAAGCATGTCATTTCTAATCATATCAATGACCTGAGTGGTTTCACAACTGCTACATTTTAAATGAATTAATCTGAGCTACTAAAAACCACTATAGAAAAAAAAAAACAGTACAACTAGGTCAACATGGCTTCTGTTTTGGATCAGGCCCATTTTTTCACCTCACTCCCACAATTTTACAGGATCTAGTCCACCAACTAAACAGCACGTATAGGTTTAATGTAGCTGATCATATATCATCAATATCTCAATAAGTGTGGCAGTTTGAAATTTATTTTTGTACTGGATAGTTTTTGTTTGAATAGTATGGATATATTATTTGTGAATACTGGGTTGGGTCGGGAGAAATTATGTAGTCCTAAATGAAGAAAATGGCAACTGTGTTTTGACCTGTGAGTCACATGTATTTTTGTGACTTCAACCTTTATAAGATGCTGATATGACTCTTATTTAAAACATCTTTATGTCTGTTTTTGTCAACATCTTTATGTCAATGTTTTTACTGAACTATTATGTCAATCTGAGGCATTACTCATTTTCAAAGCTATGCTTTTGTAAAAGTCGATTCAAATGTAATGACTTGTTTCATGAAGTTTCACACTGTTTTCAAAGTTTATACACCAGTCTAGTAATGAGGAAAGACTTTGCGGTTCAGTTAAATGACTTGCTCATGTTTGAAAATCGGTACCTTTTTTGGTTTCCTCAGAATCTCCTCAAGGTTTACTTTCCTGTGCATTAGATTTTATAGCTTTATAGCATTAAACCAAATAAGATAACTGAGATAATCATGCCCTGACAGACATGGTAGTTTGCTGTTTGTGAAGATTTATGTGACCTCCCTAATGCAAAGCAATTGAAAATCACAGTGTAGATTTACTCATAGCAAAATCCTGTAGTCTTGAAGCATCTTAGAGACACGTCATTTAGATTTTTACTTTGATGTTATACATCACTGTTCATTGTAAATGTGTATGATTGTATATCAGGACTTCAGCATATCACTGCCTGCCCCCCGTCTTCACCCTCTACTGTGGTCTGTTTCACGGGCAAGTCGAGAGGAGATGTATATTAAAATGTTGCACTTTTTAAAACGCTTCTTTTTAAAAAAGTTATTCTAGCATTTCTATGTTCTGCTTTTTGTGTGTGTGTGTGTGTGTGTGTAGACGTTCAAAATATGTCTGTGTGGAAAAGAGAAGGTAAATGTTTTCTAAAGAGACAGTAGAGTGAATGTTCATGCGCAGGAAGAGGGGAAACAGAGGAGAGGTATGAAGTATATACTATGGTACAATATGTGTAAATGTGTAATTCTAGTTATTCCCTCTAACAGATGTTATTCTTTTGCTATAAATATGCATTATGACCATGTACATTGAAAAGATTTATATTTCAATAAATGAGATTTAATGAACTCTGTAGTTGAAGAAAGAAAAGAAAGTGAAAGTGACGTGACATTTAGCCAAGTATGGTGACCCATACTCAGAATTTGTGCTCTGCATTTAACCCATCCGAAATGCACACACACAGAGCAGTGAACACACACACACACTGTGAGCACACACCCAGAGCAGTGGGCAGCCATTTATGCTGCGGCGCCCGGGGAGCAGTTGGGGGTTCGATGCCTTGCTCAAGGGCACCTAAGTCGTGGTATTGAAGGTGGAGAGAGAACTGTACATGCGCTCCCCCCACCCACAATTCCTGCCGGCCCGGGACTCGAACTCACAACCTTTCGATTGGGAGTCCGACTCTCTAACCATTAGGCCACGACTTCCCCCCACTTGACTGATTGATTTGTATTATTATATTTTTTTATTAATTTTTTTATTTATATAAATTTGTTTATTTTTATTTTTTTCTTCAGATCTTGCTTTGATAATAGATAAGTGACTCAGGAGCAGGGGTGTGTCACCGGCCCCCCACAAAATATGCTTGGCCCCTTACAGAAATATGTTAATGTATATTGAAAGCTGCTTAGAATTTGTGCTTAGTTGTGTTAAGCAGCACCGCTTAAAATATAAATTGTTATGTTATGTTTCTTCCTGTTGTTGCGAAGAGTAAAGGCACAATCAGCTTCCCAAATAGAATATTTAGTGAATTATATTGCATAAACAAAATACCAAGAATGTGAACCAGAATGTGCATTCAGACAAGACTTACCTTTTTAAAGAATGCCTATCCACTAAATATGTAATTTTATCCTACAGTATTTATTAAATGTTGTCTTTGTTGATCAAAATAACCAACAGGTAGTTTTTTTTTTTTTTTTTTTTTTTTGATGTTCAATGATTTTTTTTTGTTTTGTTTCATACTTATGTATCTTTTCATATTTCTTTACAAACACGGTAAAATAATAAGATTAAAACAAAATAGACGTTTAGAATATTAGACAACTGAAAAAGTGTGACAACTTGTCCCTGTCGCCTCTACATATGATGCAAATTATGTAAGCGATAGAAGACCAATGTTAAATTCAAATGTCAAGTGTTCTACCAAAGAATGATGTTGTAGTGAGACCATGTGACCACTAGAGTGCGGCATGACATCACCTGTAAGTGTGTGTGTGCGCGCGTGAGCGTGTCAGCGCGCAGTTTTCTCTGTCCTTTGCGTGGGTTGTTTAAATGTTGTTACAGCTGGAATTCTAGTTGGCGCCGCCTTGGCCTTACCTTGTGATACCAAAGTTAAACATTGAAGGAGTTTCTGGTTTTACAACAACAGGATATGCAAATGTGTGGATTAAGATAAAGAACGTAAAAGAGGGTGTATGATAGATGCGATATGGGTTCTATGAAACGGTGTTTATTTAAATGTTGAGTGGTTTGAAAGTAGGCTAGTCATCCCTAGGCCTACTTCGCCTTAAACCTTTTAAGGATATTTCTGGAGGGGCCCAGGAAATAGTGATGAAGCCTACAAATGAGATGCAGAGGACAGGAGACAATTTACAATGTTTTTATTAGGCTATTATGTAAAAATGTTTTATTGCTTCATTATTTTGTGCAAACAGATTTTATTTAAAGTGCATTGCCTGTGAGGTGAATTATGGATGTTTTTCACGGTCTGGTGGAAAGTGTGGCTGCACTTCTGTAAAGGTCATCGTAAAGGGCCCTTTGCAGCAAGCTCTTGCACACATTTTAGATAGGAAATGTACTTGTTGGTTTTTAAAAGGGCAGTTTTAAAACTGCAGTGTTTTTTGTTTGTTTGTTTTTTGCATTATAGTGTTATGTTACTATTGATCCATTGTTACAAAACATATTTTAGACAGAGAGTGCAAAGCTTAAAGGAAAGGTTCACCCCAAGAAATTGAACCTACTGAAACTCACCTTCAGGCCATTCATGATGTAGATAAGATTGATTCCTCAGCAGAAGAGATTTGGGGAATTTCAGTATTACATTACTTCCTCACCAGTGGATCCTCTGCAGTGAATGGGTGCCGTCAGTAGTGAGACCAAACAGCTGACAAAACAGCACAATAATCCACAAGTAATCAACACAACTCCAGTCCAATTCAATTTATTTCTTGTGAAGTGAAAATCTGCGTGTTAAGAAACTAATACATCAATAAGGCGTTTTAACTTTAAACCATTACTTCTTGCCAAAATAAAGAAAAAAGCTTATTTGTTTAATATTGTTTTCACTTGCAAACAGTGTTCAATTTGTGCATATTTCTCTCCTAATTCAGACTGTTTGGACTGTTGATGTTGATGGCACCCATTCACTGCAGAGGGTCCATTGGTGAGCAAGTGATGCGATGCTAAATTATTCAAATCTGTTCCGACGAAGAAACAAACTCATCTGCATCTTGGATGGCCTAAGGGTGGATACATTTTCAGTAGATTTTTATTTTTGGGTGAACTATTCTGTTAAGACAACTGATCTGTGGGAGTTTTTGGTAACTACTCATCAAGTAACTTTAGAATTAAATATGTGAACACTAATCTTTAAGACAAGTCATATTTCTTTTTATTTACTTAAAAATGTAGATTAGTCTAAGTTGAATAAAAAAAAATCAGACTGATTACCCTTTGGTTGACTGCTAGTTGGTCAGCCTAGTACTTAAGACACTGTCTTAACACAGAAGGCTAGGTTGATGCAACTGGCCTTACAGATGAGTTATCTAGCTTCAGTGAACTACTACAATGAGCTCAAATAGTCAAACATCCAGAATATTATGAAATGTGAGTGGGAAAAAAATCTGCAGAGCAAATCATTGCACGATTCTTTTAATAATTCCAAATGTCTCATTATTTGATTTTATTTATTGTAAACCATTATTTCTTAAATGTCAAATTATTTGCGATACCAGTGTTATGCATGCACAAACATTTTTTGAAACATCAAGAGTGCTCTCATTATCGATGATTTTTCTGAGGCTCAGTGCAGTACAGGGTGTAATATGAAAAGAGCATTCTGCTTTTGCCTTCCAGGGAATGGGAGGTGTTTCCAGAAAGCCTGCAAACTACAAAGCTCCATAGTATCACTTGACAGTTCTTTGTAAAATAGGATTCAGTGAAAGATCTTGTAAACAAGGTGGCATGAGTGTGCAAGAAGGAGAGTATGGGAATTCACCAGAAAGAGATGGAGATTTGTTTTCAAATAGTATGGACACCCACAGACCGCATAAAATCTATCATGGTTTGGTAAATCATAATTATGATGTAAAAATTATGACCGAGATGATTATGATGAGTTATAGTCCTAAAGTCATAATAATAGCATAGGTTGACATTTTACAAAAAGTTGAAATCATGACAAAACCAGTTATGATATAAATTGGGATAAAATTATAAATAATTATGAGATCAAATGTCAACATTGTGAGATACTAAGTACTAGTCATGATATATAAAGTATATAGATACTAAATCATAATTAGGCAATAAAAGTAAAAAAAGACATGATTATGGCATAATAATCCATAAATATAAGATAAACATTTTCTTATTTTATGTATCTTAGTGTCATAATTTTGACATTTTCTGTCATTATTCTGACTTGTCATAATGACTTTATCTCATTGTTAAAAAATTGCATCTCATAATTATGATTTAGTATCTCATAGCTTCATCTTTTTGTATCTCATAATTATGTCTTAGTATCTCGAAATGTCTACTATTTATCTAATGACTATGAATTAGTATCTCATAATTTAAAAATTTTATCTCATAATTATGACATGGTTTTACAATTAGTTTTTCTTGTAGAGGAAAGGAATTATTTAGGAATTAAAGACTGATATGGAGCCTCGTCAATCTACTGAACTTTTCATGCTCAAACTGCAAAGCTTTTCCAAAATACATAAACAAATATCATAGCTTCACCCAAAAACAGTCATATTAGACACACCTATGCGTCTCTGATTAAAGTGACGGTGGAAGTCAAGTTTGTGTATAACCATTTACTCACAATATCTTCCTGATGACAGTTATACTCCCACCTAATTGTTCCATCATTCAACAATCATCCTGCCTTCCCAACCCAGACCTGCCTTAGGATGACATCATCACTCAAAATAAAGCTCGAGCTAGTTCACTTAGCATAGCTAAACTGATGACATGAACTGGTGAACAAGTGAGTTCAACAGGTCTTGTAAACATGACCTCACCATATGTGCTTACCTGACAGCGGACTGACAGCGGACAGCGGACTGTACTTTTGGGGACTGAGCTCAGCTGTCATTTATTCATGAGGCATTTGCATGTTCAGTCGTGTGAAGATGAAAAACTACAAAAGAAAACAATCTCAGCAAGAACATTTGGACCTATTGATTAAAATACTGTAGGCCAATGCCTGGCGCTTTCTCGCAAGTGTAACGCGTTTCGAAGAGCATGCGATTCAACTTTGTCCAAAGAGAGCAATGAAATGAAATAAGATATTGGTTTATTGTGCTTTATGTGAAAGCTGCAGAGTATAATTGAATTTATGATGTATTTGGCTTCAGATCCATGTGAAGGATAATCATATTAGTAATCTCTCTGTCTTTCAGGTGTAACTGAATCCTCACTTTAATAGCACTGCTCTCTCATCACCCCTCATCGGTTGGCTCGGTCAAGAGAATATCGCTCAGAGAGGGTTCAGATGGGCTTTTGTGCTGTGTTATTCCTCTTTGGACCCCGCAACCTCCCCGGAGCCTGTCTCTCGTTACCAGCCCGTCTCCATGGCCCGGTGCTCAGACCGCTCTTGTTGTTTGAACAGGGTATCGCGTCTAGATTAAAACGCCATTTCTGTAAGTGATCCCTTGATTGATTTATCACTCAGACAATAACAGCCGCAACGAAATACAAACTGAAAACTGACCAAATGTGCGCAGGAAAACAACTCTTTCCTCAGCACTGTCTTATCTGAAGCTTGAGAAAATAAGCTTTAGGTTCAGAAATATACATATGGTAACTTTAAATACCATAGTTGCATACAAGTCCCTAAAAAAGTATTAAGATGATAAAATGGTTGTATGGAATGATGACAACATTCATGTAGCCTATTTTGGGGTTTAAATGGTTCACCAAATACCAAGGTAAATGTCATAAAAAATTATAGTATTACCTTGTAACATCCTAAAACAGGAACCATGTCAAAAATCCATGTTAATACTGCAGGATAGTTTGGTACTTTTTTGTTAGTGTTGTTAGATACTTCTGTAAAAATTATTGATTAACAATAACTGGTATTTTGACAGAACCTGTGGTACAGTTTTACTATTTCACTCACTAATTACATAATATCATTAGTAATTCACACACTGTAAAAAAAAAAATAATAATTGCAATTTAGCAATGCATGGATCTATAATCCTCCTTTTATCTTTAGGTTTCATTTCAAAGCCAACTACTGTATATGATATAGGCATTATATGCCTCTTAAACTAAAGGCAAACATTTATGCTAATCGATGAATGCCATGATATCCACATATTCCTCACACTTTTCAGATGGTGATGATGAACAAATGGCAATTCCGTAAAAATATGAACCTTGATGCATATGACTGCAACCTAACAGTGGCGGCAGCAGTATAAATAAATCTGACGATGTCTGTATGCCATTGGATCAGAGTGTACAGTAAATAAAGTGCACAAAATCAGTATTTTGTTTAGTATTTGTGGCAGTGGATAAATAATTTTGCGAGATTTGTCCAAAAGGATCAGCGTGTCATGTAATATTCCCATATAGACTTTAATAGCCAATGAAAAACATATTTGTATAATAAACAAACAAGATCAATACATCCTTTATTAACAGCCCTGACAACAATAATTTCTTAATAATAATTGCCACACAAAAATTTCAAGCTGCAATGCTCCTTGCACAATATTTTTCAGTGTAAAATTGTTTGTTCAGATGACTCAATATGGAAGAGGTAGAACATTTGGTAGAACATTTGGATACATTGTGAACAAATATTCGGGTGTCCAATTAATGTAAACAAAAGTATTCTTGTTCATTTCACACAAAATAATAAACAGTCTTCTGTTACTAAAAATTATTTGTTGAAACTACATTTTTTACATTTGTTAGAAGAACTGTTCAAAAGTTGGATTTTTTGCAGTGCATACATTTTGTCATATTTTCCAGTAGGCAAACTGGACTTTATATTCATATTCTATTATTCGAGATAATTGCCAGCAAATGACCAAAATAAGGCGTATGTTTCAGTCAATGTCAAGTCAATGATGGCTTGTTTTCTCAGCAAATCTTGTGGATGCTTGATACTATTAGTCCATAATTGCTTGGTAAACATTATTATCCTTTTTTCTACGCTAATCCAGTCACAATATGACATGTTGGCAGGTAAGAAATGTTTGGCCAGTTTTCAGCAGGTTGTCACCTGGTGCATAGCTTTAGACATCCTGGTTAAGTGAACAAATCAACTGCCTTAAGAACAAGTAAAACAACTGGGAGGCAGGCATTATGTACACATGCAATGAGTACAAAACACATTTATCTACACTCCATTACCATGGGGTTTTCTCTTTTTGTGCTGCAATTTAGCTAAAAAGTAGGTAGAGAGACTAATAAAGGGACTACTGGGTCTTATGATCTAAGATCAGGCTTTTATCTGTCATGTGAATATGTGCTACAGGCAAAGCATAAGCTTAGAAACAAACATTCCTTCTCTTTCACACACACATGCAGGGAGACAGTAAAATAATTCCTTTTTGAATCTCAATCTTAAAAAAGGTATTTTGATTTAAATTTAATGATGCAAGACACATTGACACCCAAAAAAAGACAACATTTGGCCATGGTTACAGCTGTAAACAACAATCAAGTTCACTCAGGTTCTCCTTTACTTTGGTTTTGATCACTAAATGATTCTTTTTCTGCCTTGCTTTATATAATAACAGAAGAGTAAAAGATAAAAAGTGAATGTTATCAATATGTTTTGTAAAACAACTTTTATTAGACTTATGATATGACTACAGTCTCTTTTTCTTAATCAAATGTAATTGATTTGAAAATATTTTTTTAAGTATTTATGGATTTGGGTAAAACGTTTTTAAATAAAAACTAATTAAAAAAGTGTTCGAAAAGCACTGTATGTATGGCATTGCATCAAAACAGATCATAATTTTGAGCAAAAAGTGATCTTAATCTTTCTCAAAGTGTTCTGACAAGTTAAGAACATTTTCCAAATTGGAAAAACTAGTGGACCTCCACAGCGGGACAGCTATGAAGGTCAATGCAATATGATCCTACAAATACTTCATGTCAAGGGGTCAATTGTCTACCACCAGCGGTCCTTGTTTGATGAGGTCAACATCTGATCAACAGTGACGTCCTGTGATACAAACTCTTCTCTTTTTTCAAAGAGCAGTTAACGGCAAGAATTCCTCATGTCAAAGCCAAGCCAAAGGTTATAAAGTCAAACTTGAGTTTAGTTCCTAGAGAATAGAATTACATTTTGTCATGTTTCCTCATGTCTCTCCTTTTATTTATACATGTCCCTCTCTGTCCCTCTCAATTTTTCTCAAACTTCCTCACATATCGTCCCTGTCTAACCTTGCTGCTTTTTTAAAGGGATAGTTCACCCAAAAAATGTAGTGCTATTATTAATTATTCACCCTCACATTGTTCCAAACCAACATAAGACCAGCATTATTCATACTGTAATAAAATGAGGGGTATTATTTCCCCGTTTTTTTTTTTTTGTTTTTTTTTTTTTTTGATGCCTTTTTACAATTATAGTAATTACAAATGAACACATAGCAGTTAGCCTGAAATGCTTGGCGCAAACTACTCAGCACTTTTCTGCTTCTGTTTCTGCCTTCTTCCCATCCCTTCTGCTGAACTTTACATACTGAGGTCAAGGATCAGAAGTACAGTAAGTTACCAGATGTTCATTCCGACTCTTTTACCAATATATCAAAAGTTTTGGGTCAGTGACTGAAGGGCTGCAGGAAATTAATCACAGGAATAAAGCACATATTTAAATACAAGAAAATAAAAAATAGTTTTTTTTTTTACCTTGTAATAATCTCCACCTTCTTATGGTTTTACTGTGGGTCTGATCAAATTAATGCAATCTTGGTGAGCATTAGAGACTTCTTTCAAAATTGTGCTTGTGAGTCGTGCTTATGTGAACCCCAGCATTCTAATAAGATAGTGTCAGTGTCAGAATGTCAGAACTATGTTACTGAAGTGTTTACAGTCAGAGAATCATATCATCTGAAAATGAATGTTTAGTCAATAATCATTAAGGACCACAGAAGTGTTTTATCGAAATGATATGTTCAAAACATACGTTTGGGAGGAGCCTAACCATTCAGTCCTGTCAATCATCATTATAAGCCTATATAAGCAGCTCTCATTGCACCGTCCCAGCATCAATTCTTCCGGCATCCCTCCGCCTCCCCATCTCCTCTTCTATTTCTGTTTTTCTCCGTCTAGATAGTACAGTTGGGGGGTTGAACTCAGTGCTCAAGAAAGGAGGAAGGCGTTTAATTCAAAGACCTGGCAGGTATTCTCAGTACAGCACTGAAGTCAGGCCTTTGGCTTCACAAGCCATCTATATAGAGACAGTGCTTGAGCTGTTCAAACACTGCGGCTTATTGTTGCATTCTGGGACTTTGACCTGAGGCTCCTCCAATTCTGGTTTATATGTGTGTGTTTGTGTGCATGAATATCATGTGAGTTCTCACTGACCGAAGCTGAAGGCAGTAGAGCACTATATGTGTGCGTGTGTGTACGTACATCAGTCACTTTAATGTCTTTTGTGGTCTGCTGTTTTTTTTCAATATATGATAGCCATTTTACAATGTGGGTGACTCTTAAGTTCTCATTTGATATAGTGAATCATGTGGTATAGTAATGGTAAGGGTGACCTGAGTAATAATATATTATAATACTTTTAATTTCGTTATGGCTTATATAGTCGAAGTTAGCAGATTATTGTCGGACAACAATTTAGTTTACATTTTGCAAGGATATAAACAATAAAGTTTACATTTGCCATATATAGCTTGTGTATCGCGAGTGTTCTGTATGCATGTGGATAAAATATATACAGTATATGCAACTTTACATTGCGAGGTATACTACACTGAAAAAATTAATGTATGAATTTTTGAGGTTAAATATATATCGCTGGTAAAAATGGATTATATTCTGCAATGATATAAATAATCAAGGATTGGTGGTTTGCTATATATTTTTATTTTGCTACTGTATAGTTTTGGATTCCTAGCTTCACAGTCTTCAACATCATATGCATTTCAGTAAGTGTATAAACACATATTGTCCTATTTTTTCCCTAATGAATGTTGTTCAGTTGCTTTGACGCAATGTATTTTGTTTAAAGCGCTATATAAATAAAGGTGACTTGACTCGACTATTGCAATCCCTAAATTTTCTCTGGTGTGTTGCTCACATTCACTACAGACAGAAACTGCTCACATTCACTACAGACAGAAACGAACTGCTTAGCATTAGACAGGCAGAATGGCATCTATAGTGTAAAAACTTAGAACAAAGATATTGCAACATTGCTAGTACTTTAGCATCTGCCAGTGCCAAGATGAGTTTGCAGTTCACATCCTATTTTCTCTCATCCATCTCAGACAGCAATCCAGGTTCTTACCGTAAGATCTTCATTGGCCCAGTCTTTCCATTAAATTAAATTGGGATCTAAGCAGATGAACTTCAGTGTTTAATTTTTTCTCACCTTTTTTATATGGTTGACCACTGTGTCCCCTTTTATCATTAACTTCTTTTAGAGACCTTTTAAAACATTTTGAGATATCTTTCACAGAGATATCCTTTTCTTGGCAAAACTGCTTCTCTTCATATTCCAATTTCCAGTCTGGCTTTAAAAAAAAAAATTCTGTTCATCTGAAACTGCCTCACTAGCCAGATATGCTCAAAATGTGTCACTTCTGCAGTTGCAGAAAGAATCTCCACTCTTCCAAACAATATTTCACATGTTTTATGAAGGAAACGCTCTTTTCATATCCATAATTAAATGAGGAGGAAATCTGATTTGCTAATTCATTTTAGCATTGGCCAATTCAATGTCAAAACATTTGGCGAAGATGTATTGTATTGAGGAAAGTATGTGAGATTTACACATCTGGTGGATATGTAGCTTGTAGACATGTTTTGAAATTACATCCCTGTCTGACTGAAACCAGATAAAGAAACTCAGCATGGTGTTGAGAGAACTCCATTTCCCATAAAGATCAGCATGACAGTTTTACAACAGAGAAATTGTTTTCTGCACCCCCACATTTGGGAACTGACGGGAATGGCAATTGTGAAAATAGGAGAAAATAGAAGTCACATTGGAAAGGAAACACAATCCAAGGAAGCAAGAATTGTGCTATCAGATAGTTCTATGTTTAAATCTGAGCTTGGACCACGTTGAGCTAGTTTTACTGAATGCATGAATCAATGAGCGTGTTGAAAATCATCAGACTCATCAGCCAGAATGTGTGTGAATAAGTGATTGATTCACAGCTCACATAGTGGCTTTGGATTTTATTAATGATTATCTGATGAACAGTTTTTCCTTTGTTTTCTGTGTGTTTTTCCCCTAATTCCCCCTGAGAAGCATGGGATCTGTAGAACTGATGTGACAGCGAGGCTGATGCTCTGGATTTGAAAGAAAATCAATTTTCTTCTCTTTAATTTATTGAATATACATGAGCCTGTCCATCTGTTCCATGGTAATCTGAAAGTGGAGTACAAGTCTCAAATATGTGTTATGCATAAATGAAAGCTTTAAGTTCAATTAAATTTAAATTATTTTTTAATGATAAGTTACTTTCTCCTATCGTAGTTGAATATTCAAAGACAACCATAAGTAAGCCTTTAGTGGGTTGATTTAACTGAAAAGGCTTGCACTGTGGCTCTGAGGCTCTTTTACTACATTATTCGGTAAGTTTAAGCATCACAACTAGCCTTACACAGTTGCATTATAGCTCATGAGTCTGGGGTGGCACTTTCCTTGCATGTTGTTATTCTTGCTTTCCAACTATATGTGTGAAATATATAGCAAATAAGTAGTACACTAAATGGTCTACATGCACAGTATTCCTAAAAGAGTAAGCAATAAAAACATTTAAAAAATAAATTTTTAACTTCCCCTTGTTTAACTATACCATGTTAAGAATATATAGTTTTTGTTTTTATTATTATTTATTTTTATTTATTTTTTTCAGAATTGCAACCAAGTCTGAATTGTGATATAGAAACTCAAAATTATGAGGAAAAAGTCTGAATTGTGAAATAAAATGTCACATTTTTAATCCCATTGTGGAAACAAGCTTCCACCATTTGTTGACTAATGGCAGAGGAATTAGAGTTCAGAACCTGTTTAAAAGAATCATTATTTTTGCATTGCATTTGGTGAGATTTTGACTTTCTAAAGTTCCTATAAAAATATCGTTTGTGGCCATGAGTGTGGGGTTTGAGTAAATGTTTAACCCTAATAAAGTGATAATATGAAAAAGAGTAGTTCCTCTTTTTTTCATTTTGTCTACTGTATGTGTGTGTGAGAGAGAAAGAGGAAGAAAGGTGAGGTGCACATAAATAAAAGAGTGAATAAATCCGCAGCTTTCTCTCCAACCTAATTAATTGTTCCTATGTATCATCTTTCTTTTGCATTTCTTTATGTGTATGCTGTAAAACAAAGCTCTTTCAGCAGTTCTTTGGTGACTGAAAACGCAAAGTTAATGGGGGGGGGGGGGTACTATATTTGAAGATATAGTTCTCACTGTTCTGTCATCGTGATATGATGGACAAGCAATCATGAAAGACTGTCATCAATGCCACTGTTGATATTCATTTAAATACAACTGTGAGTGAAGATGGTAAATCGATGCACTTATGAGCTAGAAGCTCTTAACCAATTGACCCCTCAGCAGCTCTTTTCACATTTAGCCTCCCTTATTGTTTGATACAATGTATAATGGCATCATTCATTAAAGTTGGGCTTGTGATAAAACCATCACACCGCTGTAGCAAATTCAGATCTGGCTGTTATTGCAGCCTTCATTATTGCAGTTATTGCGGTAACACTTTACAATATGGTTCAGTTCATTAATATTGATTAGTTTTATAAAATGTAACATATATTCACTAACAATGAACAATTTGACGAATTAACCTAGATTAATGGTATATTAATTGTCGTTCATCATACCTAAAGCACTAATTAAATTTAACATGTTAAACCTCATTGTAAAGCGGCAGTGGCTCAATGGTTCATGTAGGTTGTCTACAAACCGGAAGGTTGGTGGTTCAATCCCCGGCTCCACCTGACCAAATGTCGAGGTGTCCTTGAGCAAGACACCTAACCCCAGCTGCTCCCGACGAGCTGGATGGTGCCTTGAATGGTTGACACCGCAGTCGGTGTGTGAATGGGTGAATGTGAGGCAAATTGTAAAGTGCTTTGGATGGCCATGTGGTCTGTTGAAAGCGCTATATAAATGCAGTCCATTTACCATGTAAAGTTTTTTCCTCTGGGATTTTACTGAATCATGAAAATTGGACATTACATTCCAGAATTTATCCAGAATGTAAGTTTGATGAAAGAATACTTATATAAAAGATACTGGTTACCTTTACTTTACTTAGTAATAACTCAATAATATTTCTATAGATGTAGTGTTAGTGCATGTTGCTAGATCTGTGGGTTTGAGTCCCAGGGAATGCATAAACTAATATAATATTTATTAATGCAATTGAAGTTTTTAAGTTTTTTTTTTCATTGCAATTTAAGGTTTCAGAAGAAGAATCTTAACCCCCAACCCCAACTTAACTAACCTTCCTTTCTCTCACAGCAGACCTGATGACTTAATTGCACTCATCGGGGACATGGTGACAGCTTTATAACCACCAAAATAAACACAGAACTTTGTCATACAGGCTAGCAATAGATAGAAAATTGGAGGAAGTGCTCCGAACAAATTATGCTTTACATTACCAGTGAAATTCATGGAATCAAACGAGAAATCATGGCAGTGTCTCTGTTATTGTTGGGTTCCTGATCTAATACACATAAAAAAAATTAAAAAAAAACCTTGCATACAGGTACTGTATAATATTCTTTCAGTAAACAATTGTTAGTTTCTGATTAGATTAGAAAAACAGTAAGTGAAAACTCTGGAAAGTTTGTGCTGTAGAGATGCTGACCTGAACTTAAGCAAAATAAACTTAAGGGAAACGTAAGTTTATTTTTCTTACCCCAAAACTTGACCGTATTTTATGACATCTTGTTTCTCAAGAGTCGTGACAGTGAAATGCATTTTATGGTTAGAAAGAGAAGTATAGTCCGACAAAGTGTCTTTGGCTTATTTCATATTATTTAATTGTTGTTATAATAACTGAGTTATAGCTACAATAATCTTAAATGCCTTAAAGAAAATGCTAAATAAAATGTATATAAAAAATAACAATTTGTTTTTATTGTTTTGTTGGATGTAATCATTAAAATATTGTTTTTCTGTACAGTATAGTCGGCTAAATCTTGAGATGCATAGACCACAGCAAGCCTTTTTCTCACAGAAACATTTAAAAATGTCAAACAAAATTCTTCTACGCAAGTAACCTCAGCTAAAAATACATGTCAGCACTACCCCGCCATACCATTTTGTATGATGAGAAGAAGGAGGGGAGTACAAATATCTTTACCCCCATTTGGGCAGAGGGTGTGAACAATGAGGAGTCTTCATGCCGTCTGCCTTGTGAACAGGAACAGGCAGGAGGCTTGCCCTGGGGAAAATGTTCACTATATCACATGTGCTGGGCTGAACCCTAACAAGCTCTGGAAGTCTGGTTCTCCATTTTGGGCTGGTTTGGAAAAAGTGATAGCACTGACAAAAAATAATTGAGCTTATATGGGCCTGACAAAGGCCAGTGTTCGAATCTCAACTGGGTTGCTTTCTCTCCTCCCAGTCTTTCGACAGTTATATCTGATCAAATGCACATTATTATTCTTTATCTTGGGTTAAACTAATTAATTTTACTTTGTTGGAACAGCAGCTATGCTAATTATGTCTCTATTTGTATCTATGTTTTGCCACAGGATGTTACCAGGATTTACACAAGCTTCAATCTGGATCCAGAACACCTGAGACGAGATGCAAACCCCTCAGAGGACCTCAGATGATGCTAACCCTGAAACAACATACAGAACTAACAAATACAAGTGTGATTGCATCATATAATAATTACTGTTAATAGTGTTCATCGTCTTTTAATGAATTTTTCCGAAAATCTCTGCCAAATCCACATAAACTGAGTCACCACTGCTAAGCTACTACTAAATATTGTAGAAACTTAATTTTCTGTAAATTTGCTTTGCAATGATTTGTATCGTAAAAAGCGGTATACAAATGAACTTGAATTGAATTTCTTCATTGTCCTTTAATTTATATAATAATAATAAAAACACTTTGTGAAAGCACAGTTAATGGGTATGTGATGGAATGTATTAATATGCAGGATGAGGGATATGTGTATGTGACAGGCTACCAAAGATTGATATTAACTACGTTCCATTAACTGGAAAGATAACACAAAGAGGCAACCAACACTCTTCTTACTTGAGTTCACACACACATCTGTTTCAAAGTCATGTGTCATTTGATAGAGAGCTATTAGCTCACTTTGCCTGCGGACACGCATGGTGTGTTGTGGCACTGTAAACACATACAGAGGGGCCTCTGTCCGAGATTGCGGGGTGTGTGAATGTATGAGGCAGAAAGACATGCTGGATTTGAGGAGCTGAACAACCAAGTTTTAACAAGTTTTAAATTTGGTCACATCGGACAAGGAAGCTGTCTGTTAAATGTTTCATTGCACTCTCTTGTGATGCCACTTAAATGTTGTCTTTAATGGATCTTAAAGGATGGCGCCGTTTATCATGAAACATTATCCGCAATGCAAGTGCACCTGAAGGCCTGATACTGATATGACAGATCACCGTTACCTAAACAGAAGAAACACTTCCCCTGGGCTGTACATGTTGTACTTTGAGTGTCTGATTATTGTAAGTGATTTGAGGTGAGTTTGGGTGGTGCATCAATGAGTGGTGTTATGAGGAGGTTAATAGTTTTAAGCGATCTGATTTAATTTACATAGAGATCATGTTCCACTTGAGGCTAACCACCTGACCCCTTTTATTGGGATTTCGTGAGAGGGAGACATGAAGTGAGACCTGCGCTGTTGGGAGTGATTAGAGGTGGATGGTTATCAATTTAATTAATTAAAAATAGATACAGGTGGAATTAATATTATGAAAACAAATAATTCTCTATGATGTACCTTTAATTATTTATAAATAATGTTATATTATGATATGATCTCTGTGTGTCTAGCAATAAGCCATGAGATGCTGTTACAATAATTATACAAGAAAAAGCAATGTACAGACAAGAGTGGATTTTTTTATGAACTTGTGGCAACATTATAATTAAATGATTAGTTCAATTCCAGAATACACATTTACTGTTAATTTACAACCCCCCATGTGATCCAAGATGTTCATGTCTTTCTTTCTTCAGCTGAAAAGAATTTAAGATTTTTGAGAAAAACATTCAATGATTTTTCTCCTTATAGTGGACTTCAATAGGAGTCAATGGGTTGAAGATCCAAATTGCCATTTTGATGCAGCTTCAAAGGGTTCTACATGATCCCAGTCAAGAAAATAAGGGTCTTAACTAGCGAAATGATCAGTCATTTAAAAAAAAAGGTAAGAACAACAACGGAGAAAAAGGGGAAGCAAAAGGAGTTTTTTGTCCTCTACCCTACCTTTTTGAACTACAGACGAAGAACTAACCATGTGTTACCTTTCCAGTTTGATTATGTAATGCATTCAGAGCTAGTGCAAGATTAGCATTTGTGGTTAAAAAGTACATACATTTATTTATTTATTTTTAATAAATGACAAATTGTTTACCAATCGTTTGTCAAGCAATGTAGTAATGTAATGTACAGCCAGTACTGGTTTTGCATCGGTTCCTGACGCAGCTCGTCCAAAAAAAACAAAACTATTTGTGTGTGCGAAATGCATGAGCGAGAGAAATGTAGGGCTCATGTAAAATATCTTCCACCCACTCACTATGTTTCTAATGCTCACATAGTTTTCTTTCTAAAGCTTTATTTATTTCCATTGCTATTCAACTACTCAATCCAAAGCGAAAATCCCAGCTTCATGGAGAGGAAGATAAATACTGCATGCACTTTTTAACTGCACCTCTTTGCAGACTGTTCACATAATACATATTGCAGGTCAAAATAAAGTGTTTCCAACAAATACAGACACTCATTTGACTTTTGAAACAGGTGCTCTTTCACCTTGCTGGAGGCTATGTTGGTTCCTTTTAGAAGTGTGCTCTTGAAAAAAAATTAGGAGTTGTCCCAAAATAGCCTGAAAAGGCCGCAGATCATCTGTGGAGGTTCAGGCTTTTTTCACAGCTGAGATGAAGCTGATCAATGGTTGCCTTTGAGGCAATGATTTGAAGAACTTTCCAGAGCTTGTTATTCTATTAGGAAAACACCTTTATTGCTTTGATAAATTTGGTTTTGGCAAACAATTAGAACTAAAACAACAAAACAAGAGTAACTGAACATTCCAGAAATTCTGTTATTATAATATTTTCTGATGTGTTTAAAAATGTGCAAGTCTTTATTATTTATGGTAGGCCTATAACGTGTTTGGTGACCATTGCTTTCAAGTTTATTATGGAATAATAACTTAACTTTGGTCTGTTCTTCACACAAAGTACTTGTATGACATGAAATGCACTACTTTCATTGAATGGTGTTTTAGTAACAAGGTTCGGGAGAAGCGCGTCAGATACTTAGCCTAATCAACACAGGTGGACGACAATCAATTAATCAATACCATAGAATAAGTATCGCTGACTTACCTCTATCCATTGACAGTTTATTAGCATTCAGTTCGCTCTGTCTGTCATCCTATCACAAACCCAATTTTCCGTCCAACAAAGAGATCTACACTGGGGATTTTTTCAGATCTGCCGCAATTTGCCAGCTTAATGATCACTCCTACCCCGCCTAACTGGCCGCCGAGCACCAAGTGTTATCGCGGCAGCTGCTCTTCTTGACCAGCCACACATTGTGGCCAATAGACCATGCAAAGCCCCGAGCTTGCCTCGCTTGACACCACCATCGTCCCGCTCAAGACCCGGCTCTCCTCGAGCAGCAGACATTCAACCAGCCGAGCCGCGCCACAGATCTCATCGCAGCAAGCCTCACTTGCTACCTGATGTGGCTCAGCCTTCCACCCCGGTTTTTCCGGCCACAGCGCAGTTTGAGGCCGCCTCCACTAGCAGAGCAGAGCATAGTAAATCAATAAATTTTCAGGTGAAGACGCTAAACGCAGGTTTCGCGGCTATAGTTCGCTAAACGACATTATGACATAATTCTGTTGGATGACGATGCCATGTTTAACTGAAGCCAAGGCATTCTTTCCAGAGTCGTCATCCACACTGAAATGTCTGAAGACATTACATTTGCCTTACTGTGCATGTCTAAACCTCACAGAGATGATACAGACATTAGTTTCATGCAATTCCTCTGGCTGGATTTATTTATTTAGGGAAATATTTCATAATTTACTGGTGTGATCACTCAGAATTTATCTAAAACCCATACTGCCCTCGTGTTTTGCCGCAGGGCAGCAATTGTGAGTAAATTTTCTGTTGTCTTTTTAGGACTGTAATATGAAAAGCATGCAAAGTAAATATCTTTAGAAACTGCGTGAAAGTTGAATAGCACATAACTGCAAATAAACGTAACTGCTATAAACATGTCAATTGGTACAATGTTTTACAAGACTAAACATGCTTCATTGTTTTCAAAGTCTCTGTTTCCACAGTCCATACTACAATGTGAAAACAAACAACATTCCAGTTTATCCGCTCTGGAGAGTGTGTAAAATGGCTGAAAGGCCAAAATGAGAGGGAAAGATGCTTTTCCAACAGGAACGTATTAATGTGGACAAGGCTTGAGGAATTGTCAAATCAGGCAACCAATTGCTAAGCCGGCAACAAAGTAGGCTACCCAGGCATTTTTACAGCCAACAACTACAGTAGCCGAAGCAAACACGAAGCTGCTTCTACTTGCAACAATGTCCCGCACATCTTATTATTTCCATCCTGTTACTCCTAACCCCCTTTTTACTTTTCAGCGTCCTCCAGCTCACGTAGCAGACATTAGCATAAGGCTGACTCTGCTAGCAGTGCAGGCTACACAGGTTCTCCAAGACATCACACACCCCTTTTCCTACAACCCCCTCCCCTAATCACGGCCTGCAGCCCCACAGTCCAACCCCAGTGCGAGGCTCTCTCCACTAATGGCACAGGCCCCAATGCACGCCATTCACCCTCTCTTTCCCTCTCTTTCTTTCACTTCCGGAGCCGTCCCAAGCGTGAGCATGCCTCCGCAAGCGTTGAGCAACTATTTTTTCTCCTCCTCCCATGCTCCCCTTTACTTTTCTATGTTCTGTCACACCTTAACCATCCTTCCGAACACCACCCCCTGTAGCCAGCAACATCAGGACACAGATTCTGTCAGAAGGCAGAGGGCTCCAAGACCTATTAGTGGTTAGACCGATTCCATATCAAAGAAGCTCACTGAACCCTCATCAGCCAACCCCTCTAACACCAGTCCATCCCTGTTCACTCAAACTTGTGATCTACCATAGCTAACCGTCTTTAACATCCCCTTATCCATCTATAGCGGCCCATCCTCACTCCAGCCATCCCAGGAGTGCTGTATTTGCTCACTGCCGCAGCAGTGTCTGCTCCCACAGGAGCCTTTTCTGTATTTCCTCACTGCCGCAGCAGTGTCTGCTCTTGCAGGAGCCTTTTCTGTCTTCCCTACTGAAAAAAAAAACCTACAACGCTCTACAAAATTCTCCAGGCAGTTTCTCCCAGAACCCTCCAGTCATACGTGACTGCGTGGAGATGCAAGACATTCCACCTCACTTATAACATTCCGTTCCCGGATTTTTCCCTACTCTCTATCACCTTTCATTTCGTTTCTCAACGTCGCCAAGGGTCTCAGGAGTGCCCGCTATCTCTACCTCTATCTGTATTTCCCCACTGCCACAGCAGTGCCCGCTCCCCTGTAGGAGCCTTTTCCTGTATTTCCTCACTGCCGCAGCAGTGTCTGCTCCCGCAGGAGCCTTTTCTGTATTTCCTCACTGCCGCAGCAGTGTCTGCTCCTGCAGGGGCCTTTTCTGTCTTCCCTACTGCCGCAGCAGTAGCCGCTCCCGCAGGAGCCTCTATCTATATTTCCTCACTGCCGCAGCAGTGTCTGCTCCCACAGGAGCCTATTCTGTCTTCACTACTGCCGCAGCAGTAGCTGCTCCTGCTGGAGCCTCTGTCTATATTTCTCCACTGCTGCAGCAGTGTCTGCTCCCCCAGGAGCCTTTTCTGTATTTCCCCACTGCCGCAGCAGTGTCTGCTCCCGCAGGAGCCTTTTCTGTATTTCCTCACTGCCGCAGCAGTGTCTGCTCCCGCAGGAGCCTTTTCTGTCTTCCCTACTGCTGCAGCAGTAGCCGCTCCCGCAGGAGCCTCTATCTATATTTCTTCATAATATGAAAACAAATCAGCATAATATGAAAACAAATCAGCTCAGAAACGCACTGCCTTCATCAGCAACCCATTTGGGTTCACCAAACAGCTCCTCGGACAGAGACGCAGCGGACGCTTAGCCTGTGCAAAGGAGGATGTCGAGCAACACCTTCAAAACACTTTCAGAGACCCCACCAGAGACCAAGACCTAGGACAGTGTGATACCGTGTTAAGACCACCAGAGCCAATGGTGGCATTCGATCAGAGGGAACCTCTCCTAAAAGAAGTTCAAGATGTGGTAAAGAGGGTAAGAACCGGGTCAGCACCAGGACCAAGTGGAACCACTTACAAGGTATACAAGCACTGTCCCAAGTTGCTACACTGTCTTCTTCCTTAAGAACGGGTACATCGACACCTCAGTTCAGAAAGGCGGAATTTCTGGTGTACCAGGGTGTTTAGAACACACAGGCGTGGTCACGCAGCTCCTTAGAGAAGCAAGGGAGAACAAGGGAGATCTGGTGGTCATCTGGTTAGATCTGGCCAATGCCTATGGCTCTATGCACCACAAGTTGGTGTGGGAAACACTGGAGAGGCACCATGTTCCAGCTACAGTCAGAGACCTCATTCTGGATTATTACAGCGAGTTCAGTCTGAGAGTCTCAGCAGGGTCAGCAACATCGGAGTGGCACAGATTGGAGGTTGGAATTATCACAGGCTGCACCATCTCCGTGATCCTGTTCGCACTAGCAATATGTTGTTAAAATCTGCTGAACCAGAGTGTAGAGGCCCCAAGTCCAGGTCCGGGATCTGCCAACCACCAATCCGTGCGTTCATGGACGACCTGACAGTAACCACTGAGTCAGTGCCTGGACCCAGATGGATCTTGAGAGGACTAGAGAGGCTGTTGGGATGGGCCAGGATGACTTTTAAGCCAGCAAAGTCAAGATCCTTGGTCCTGAAGAAGGGCAAAGTGGTCGACAAGTTCCGGTTTTCGATCTCAGGAACACCGATGCCTACCATCTCCGAGAAGCCTGTGAAAAGCCTAGGGAGGTACTTTGACAGCAGCCTCAGGGACACAACTTCAATAAAGAACACCTGTGAAGAGTTGGAGAAATGGCATGAAGAGCGTCGGGAAGATGGTTGGGTCTACCGCGAAGCTTAAGCCAGAGGAAGGGCTGGACTAGGAGCCGTTGCAGCCCCCCGTTATGACAAAGCGCGGGGGAAGGAGCGGCGGCAACTGGTCCAGAAGGAAGTCAGAGCAGCTGTGGAGGAGGAGAGGACCAGCAGAGTGGATTGGGATGAGACAGCAAGGTGCACGGACTAGATGGGAGCAAGTTGTGGAGAGGAAGATCTCGTGGACTGACCTGTGGAGGGCAGAACCACACCGCATCAAGTTCCTGGTCCAGGCGGTCTATGATGTTCTTCCCAGCCCGTCTAACCTGCACTGCTGGGGCTTGGCCGAATCACCAGCATACCCCCTCTGCCAGAAGAACAAGGGGACCCTTGAGCACATATTGAGTTGTTGTCCAAAAGCTCTGGGGGAAGGCCGATACCGCTGGCGTCATGATCAGGTGCTCAAGACTATCGCAGAGAGCATCTCTAGTGCTGTTTCCATCTGCCAAAAGTCCAGACCTAGGAAGCAAACCATCAGCTTCATTAGAGCCCGAGAAAAGCCAGGTACAAAGAAAGGAACAGCAGGGCTTCTCCAAACTGCACAGGACTGGCAGCTGTCAGTAGACCTGGGCAAGCAGCTCAAGTTCCCCCAGCATGTAGTCAAGACCTCACTCAGACCTGACATCATCCTGGTATCTGAGGCAACAAAAAATGTTGTCATGCTAGAGCTCACCGTGCCATGGGAGGAGCGAATGGAGGAGGCCTTTGAGCGGAAAAAGGGCAAACATCAGGACTTAGTAAGCGACTGCCACAAACAAGGCTGGAAGGCAAGGTGCTTGCCTGTAGAGGTAGGGTGCAGAGGCTTTGCTGGACAGTCCCTCTGCAGGGCATATACTGCACTCGGCATCACAGGCGAAAGGAGGAGAAGAGCCATCTGTAACAGCACAGAGGCAGCGGAGAAAGCCTCTAGGTGGCTCTGGATTAAGAGAGCGGAACCGTGGTTGAGCTGCCAGGGCACAAGCTGAGGCTTGATCAACCTCAGCTGGGTCGCCTGTGTGAGGGTGTCTCATGTTCGAGAGACCCGAAACACCCGATGACCTCGGGATACATCACTGATGATGTGCCCTGGTGCATCAGAAAATGTATCAGTACAACAGTCATACGTGACTTTGTGGAGATGCGTCAGGACATTCCACCTCACTTATAACATTCCGTTCCCAGATTTTCCCTACTCTCTATCACCTTTCATTTTCTATTCTGCAGCCAGCAAGGCTTACCTGTCCATTGCCAGGAGCTCGAGCTCCCTTTGGATGTTGGTGAGAACTTTTTGACTACCCAACATCACCTTTTCCGTTTTATGCCCGGAGAGGTTTACCCATTCAATGCATGGAGTTGGAGCTCCCATCGGATGTAGGAGAGACCCTTCCGGTTAGAAAACCTTTTCCGTCCCTTAGCCAGAGAGGCTTACCTGTTCGATGCCGGAAGCTAAGCTCTTATCGGATGTCGGTGAGAGCCTCCTGGCTAGACAACCTTACCCTTTCCTTCCTTCGGCCAGCGAGGCTTACCCATTCAATGTATGTATGCTCCCATCGGATGTCAGCGAGAGCCTCCTGGTCAGATAACCGTTAGGTCACCAAAACGATCTACCCAATATGCATGTACCAAGCTCCCAAAGGAGGCTGGCAAAAGCCTCCTGTGGCAAGGGGGGCGTGGTTTAGCGATCCCCCACTGCAGGGTTCGCTAAACCACGCCCCCCCTTGCCACACCTCCTTTCCCAGCCTACGGTCATCGAGGCTTACCCATCTTATGCCATGAGTAGCGAGCTCCCATAATACGCCGGCGAGAGTCTCACGGCCACACAAACTTACCTTTTCCTCTCTCTACGGCCTGTGAGGCTTACCCAGTCAATACAGTGAGCAGGAAGTCCCCGTTAGATGCTGGCAAGAGCCTCCTGGCCACACAACTTTACCTTTTCTGTCTTACATCCGGAGAGGCTTACCCATTCAATGCGTGTGCTCCCTTCAGATGTCTGGCGAGAGTCTCCCATCCACGCAACTTACCTTTCCTTTTCTCGTGAAATGGTGTTTTGGTAACAAGGTTCGGAAGGAGCGCGTCAGATACTTAGCCTAATCAACACAGGTGGACCACAATCAAGTAATCAATACAATAGTATAAATATCGCTGACTTACCTCTATCCATTGACAGTTTATCAGCATCCCTTCTCCACCCCATCTCCTCACTTCGAGATCACTTTATAAATAGACGGGGAAGGGGGGGTACTCTACGTTTGGGCCATTCCCAGACAGCATGCCAAATATGCATACCGTACCTGAGCTAATCATATGTAAGCATGAACTCGTAAAATAGAAAAGAGCAGCTTAGACATTTAAATAAATATCTCCTATGTTTCTTAGAGTTACTGTATATACTGTAGACACCTGTTCAAATGCAAAGTAGTTCACAATAAATGATAACATTATGGGCAATATGTAACTACAGGCAAATTCATACTCCTATCACATGTTTACCTTTACCCCTCAACCCCCTGGACTCGTTTTTCTGTCAGGCTTTGTCTTATAGTTCAACACAGCAGTCAAAAGCAAATACAGTCACTGTGTTCATGGGAATTAGATGAATCAGGGAGCCCAGGAGCTTAAAGTCTTCTCATGAGGTTTGACAAGCATGAGGCACAAGCCATCGGCTTCTTGGATGCCAGAAGATCCTGAAAGATATGTTGTATTAAGAAAGCCTGCAGGATCTAACCGACTTTCTTTATGGTTTATTCAATCAAACCTTTAAAACAAGTAAAAGCAAACTGGGAATGACCATGTGAATTCTCTGAAATGACTCCTTTGCTTAATGTTTGCTTTTTTTAACACCTCAATACACCTTAATTGGAACTGCCATTATCTTATTTTCATGAAAATTGCTTTAGGTGAAACCACATGAAGCATGAAATATGAGCATGTAGAAACTTCAGAGAGATATTTTTGGGTCCAGAAGTTTACATTTTTTACCCCGCTACTGAGTTCGAGCTTAAAATAACTACCAAATTGTAGTAATTTAATACTGAAATTGAACAGAATCTTCACTAGAAAGCAACACAGAATCTTTCAGAATGTATTATTCTGAAAAAGAATGAAAGGAAAGGATGGCAGAGGGGTTTGTTTTCAGAAAAGAGAACATTTGACAAAAAATAAAAAGTAAATGAAAAGAGGAAGGTGATTAGCAGTTTGATAAAAGATAAATAAGCAAATGTAGGGAGGAAAAGGAAAGGGAGTTCAAGGAAACATATATTTACCTTAGCATACATGGCCTTGGATTCATGTGACTTTTTTTACAAGAAGAAAGGTAAATATTATGGTTTGAATAAAGCGGGGAGACTATAGTTTAGCATGGAGTAACTATATACCCACATGTAAACAGCCTGGGGTTGTTACCTTAACTTGGGTTGTTCATTATGAAAATGTTAAGAGGTTTATTGCGTCTTTGCTGTCACAGAATGTGCAGGGTTATGGTTACTCGGTTATTTCCCTATTGCTAGTGATAAACAAATTAAGTTACTCACAAAATCTGGCCTTTCGCCAGTATGTCTACTAATGTGGCGCACTCGGCTAAGGCACTGATCCCGAACCCCAGAGGTTGTGGGTTCGAATCCAGGGTGGGTAAGGTTGATCTGTTGTCCTGATGTATGTTCCATTTCTGCTGTTGGTGGTGGTGTTGGCGCAGTGGATAAGACACATGCCATTGGTGTGAGAGACCCAGGTTTGAATCCACTGTGAGACACCAATGTGTCCCTGAGCAAGACACTTAACCCCTAGTTGCTCCCGAGGCGTGCGACCTCTGACATATATAGCAATTGTAAGTCGCTTTGGATAAAAGCGTCAGCTAAATGCAAATGTCCTACATAATTTGTAATATCACTATAAATGTGCAATATTTTTGATTGTACACTTTTTCTTGTATTACAGCTGAAACAATCTTCTGTTAAACTTTCTTCTGTTCATTTTGCCACATAATCTTGTTTAACATATTTCCTGTCAATCTTTAGTTTAAAACATTTAGTCATGTGACATGTTTTTATGTTTTGTTCTGTTATTGGTGTAATCCTCATTCTAGAATACATTTTAATTCCCTAACAGTTTGACTATTAACTATTTGACTATTTGAACTTGTTCAACAGTTTCATTATAGATTTGACAATTCAGTATTCAATTTAAAAGAAAACAACAAATGTGTTTATCTCTGGAGGCTGGAATGATGACAAATCACAAGATTATATGAACAAATGGGAATACAGTAAATACAACTAAATTATCTGGAAACAGAGTAAGTGATGGGTGAAAGGGAGGTCAGGGGTGTCACAATCATAAAGTCTTGGGTCATATGTTAGAATGACAAGAAGACTCAGTGTTGTCTAGAGCATCCAAGACAAGATGAGCCTCTCATGTACATTAATGACAAACAAACACATAAAACATTGATCATATCCACCCACTCAGATGTGTCTCATTTCTTTCATTTTTAGGCAAAATTAAAGTAGCAAGACTACACAGATGAGATTCATCTTGCTGCTTCCAAAACTAATAAATAACACAATGTGTTTGTCACATTTAGTGACAACAGTGAAATAAATCCGTTTTTTTTAATATACAACCTGCCTAAATGAGTCACCTCACGCTGTAAACATTATTGCTCTTCTGCGATAAGATAATGTGTAATTTATATATATATATATATATATATATATGTATATATATATATAGCGGGGACCGGGTGAAGGTTGTACCAGTGGGCCCTGTTTGAAATTGTTTAATTTGTATGTTCGTTCCTTTTTATTTATTTGTGCTATTTACACAATGTTTAAGTTTTTTTCAAGTTAGTAGGTGTCAATGTACAGAAACCAAATAATTAAATGTAAAATAGCACTGGATAGTCTTCAAGAAGTCGGGGAAGTCGTGGCCTAATGGTTAGAGAGTCGGACTCCCAATCGAAAGGTTGTGAGTTCGAGTCCCGGGCCGGCAGGAATTGTGGGTGGGGGGAGTGCATGTACAGTTCTCTCTCCACCTTCAATACCACGACTTAGGTGCCCTTGAGCAAGGCATCGAACCCCCAACTGCTCCCCGGGCGCCGCAGCATAAATGGCTGCCCACTGCTCTGGGTGTGTGCTCACAGTGTGTGTGTGTGTGTTCACTGCTCTGTGTGTGTGCATTTCGGATGGGTTAAATGCAGAGCACAAATTCTGAGTATGGGTCACCATACTTGGCTGAATGTCACTTCACTTTCACTTTCACTTTCAATGTAAAAAAAAAAATATCGCCGTTAATCTATTCTCAAAGTTGGGTTGGGAGCTGGGTCTATACTAAGCAAGCTATGATGACTTTCACCTTGATATTTTATATAACCGACTGGCTGAGGCCAGCCTAAAAAGATGCTCAGGACAGTTGACGGGCCACTGCTGCGCATCGTCACGAAAACTTATCTTTTTCACGTGTTTTTAAGCCTTACCGCTTGTCGATTTAAACATTAAAGCATCCAAACACAAGACGCGGAAACAGTGTAGCTGGTTACTCGCGCGCTGTGTTCAGTGCACACGAGAGAGAGAGCCGCATCTCATGGACAGCAACACTGAACCGAGCTCTCTTTTGCGAAGTTCTCCTCGAAGTCCCTCCTGCACCTGCACCTGAAGGAACAAATATAAATCGCAGTTTGAACAAACAAAAATATGTGAAAGACCCCAATTCAGCACTGAGGTGTTCTGTTGTTCAGGGCTCACGCAGAGAAAGGCGTCTCAAAACACTTGAACATCGAATTTGCTTCTTTTTGCTCTTGTGTCGACAAATACATACAAAATATGTCAAAATATCCACCTTGGAAATTATGCTCAAAAAAACTGTCAGTTATTTCTTAAGTGAAAGTAAACAGTTGAGGAAAAAATGGGATGTGTATTATATTGGATGCGTTCCTCGTCTCTTAAAGTGACCCCGCCTAATTTAGCTACTGGCTGCTGTAGTGTTAATCCAAGAAAATGAAAATGAAAATCACTCACAGCTCTTGACTGAATTACTTAGTTTTAACAGTCAAACCAAAAATTATTCAGACACCAGATATTATTTTTTTATATATATAGCAAAACTGTAATAATGTGAGAAATGATGAAGGTGTCTGAATAAATGTATGTTTGATTGTATATTTCATTTTTACATTGAAGACTATCCAGTGCTATTTTACATTTAATTATTTGGTTTCTGTACCTTGACACCTACAAACTTGAAAAAAACTTAAACATTGTGTAAATAGCACAAATAAATAAAAATGAACGAACATACAAATTAAACAATTTTAAACAGGGCCCACTGGTACAACCTTCACCGGGTCCCCGCTGACCCCAGCTACGGCCCTGCTCAAGCCTCTTTCACACATACTCCGTCTGCAGTGCGTATGCAGTCCGTGTGCGTTACATATGTGGTGCAGCACGGACTCTATGTGCTTTCACACAGGACGCATTTGCAGTTCGCTATTCTGTACGTAAACGATCGCTGCACTGCTGCAGACGCAACGCTCCTGGAATGCAACTGGAATCCGTTAACATGGGTGCATAAAAGAATATGAAACACATACGCACTGCAGACGGAGCTTTTGTGAAACAGGCGTAAGGTTGTTTGCACCTTGTGCAATGTGGAATTAGTTTGCAGCCTTTTCAAGCACTTTGTGATGCATTTTGGAAACAGGAGATGAGCCCCTTTTCTAATGCACCATCTGGCTTGATAAACCCCTTCTCAAAGACTTACTGTTTGTCAATTTTATTTGGGTAACACGAATATTCTGAATGCCGTCGGCAGAATTCGAATAAACCATTTTAATCTAGATTAATCTAGATTAATTTCAAGATCACAGTGAGATTAATCTAGATTTAAAAAATTAATCTATGCCCACCTCTAATATATATATATATATATATATATATATAATGCTTGTTAGAAACTTTCTTTATTCAGTTGGAAAATGCAACTGGTATTTTTCTGCTCTAATAACATTCCATGCAAGTCTGTGACAATTTAAATATTTTTGTCACGAATTTACCATTGCCAGCTCAGTCTTGTTTGAGGCAGCTTTTTTGAATTTGAAGGCCACTGATAACCGCTTTCCTTAGCCATAATTATCATAGTTTCTTCTGACAAACCACGTGTCACCCTGTGGCACTCTTAACCTCGTTTATGCGTCTCAGGTATGACTAGCGCTATTACTGTTGATGTTGCCTCCCTGTCCCCGCCCACGTTCGTTGTCGTTCCGCATGACCCGCGCACAGAATACAAGGTAGAAAACAACACTGGCCCTTTAAGACGAGAGTCATCGCTCCGCTGGTGACCGTTGTGCGGTATTCTCTCAGACTATGAGCTAGATGGAATTATAACAATGGAATATCACTACGTTCTGTTTACTGTTTTGTTGCAGTTAATCGTTCAACCAGGTAGGGCGACTATTATAATTTTTTGGTCCTTTCATGGTCTCACTTTGCTTTTAGAGGATTCCAGAAAGTTTTTCATTGAGATGTAGGGATGGACTGCACTTGCTGTATCTATGCACCTATAGATGACAGGCAGTGGGGTTGTTTAATAATTATTTGTGTATACTAAAAACAAAACGGAGTGCCTTTAATAAAGAATATTGTGTGTAGCCTACCTGTTGCTTCCTACTTTTTCTACTTTATATGCATGCAGGCTCTTTGGCAGTGTTTGGCTGTTAACATTAGACGACCCCATGCGCGTTCTCTTAATTTTCCACATAATGAAGATCTACATAAGGAGCCTTCGCACCTCAGGGCACGTTCTGTCAGTTCGGGACTCCACGAAATGCAGCAGAATTTCTCTGATAATCCCAGCGAATCATATTCTCTTCACTTACCGCACGGGGCTTATATCAGCAATTTAAGCTGTTACAGGAACCTATCACTGAAACAAGATATCGATCCGGGGAGCCGCAGGTGAGAATGTGAAGCCGATCCTTGCGCGCTGCTCTCAATTATTTATCACTCAAGCTCGCGAGTGCCTGTCTCCGCAACAAGTAGAGGAATACGAAGCTTTAGATATAATTAGTAATAGACGTGACGGAAAAGAGTGTGGATGGTTAAAAACGCACTAAATTGATATTATAGAGTTAGGATATAGGCTAATGGGGAGACAGGGTTGGCTCTGCCGGATTTAACCCTCAAAATGTTTCGAAACAAAATTTGCGGGTTTTACAGAATATATTAAACAGATTTAGTTACAAAATTGATAAAGCGTCTTGTTTTAGTAACCAAAAAGTATCCCAATTTCAGCTGCAGCCGTTTCTCTGATGTAGCCATAACAACGGTGCGCAGTTGAACACTTTACGTTAGAATCAGTAGCTAACATACGTGAAACATTTTTTAACGCTTTATTAAGGACCTCGCTCAAATATTAGCAACAAAAATGTGATAGAAGTCTGTAAGATTGGGACGCCAAAGGCAGGGTTGCGCACTAAACAAATTGAGCTCCATGGAACGAACTCGAGAATTTGTCAGAGATGGGCTACGAGGGCACCGAGATGGTCAAACTTTGTTGGAACATGCCATTTTTATTGAGTTTGCATTTGCGTTTGTTTTTCTGTTAGTATCCTAACAGCATGGGCAGTTAGGCTGCATGTTAACGCTCCGCAATTTCATGTAATTTCCTAAAAGCCAGAAAAGTTGTTTTGCATGCTGCAACCTGACTTTTTTGCCTGCGCTTGCTGGCACCTCATGGACATATCAGATGGTCTTTTGTACTCAGATAAGCTCTTATGGTTGTTCTAAAAGATGAGGGGCGAGACATTAGCTGGACTGCATCTGTTAACTGACCATTGCGTATCATGTGTCCAGACATTTATCCTTGTGTAACTCGTGCTTGGAAACAAAGATGTCACTTTTCTTACAGATTAATTTGCTAAATTAACGATGCTTATTATGTGGTAAATTAAAGTTTCCCAAAAAAGTATCATGTTTCGTTTTGGGGGGAAATCTGTTTCGTTCCATCATTTAGATTCCACGCATGTGTCATTGTGCTTGGAGATATGGTGTTGACTGAAGAAACCCGATTATGGTAACCCAGGTCTTTTTACAGACCATTTCAAAGATCGCGTTTAGAGTGAGCGTGGGCAACTTAATTAACACATGGGTTGTTGACATGACATGGCATTTTCACTGTCCCACAAGATAAAAAATAATATAATTAATATTCTCGTTATTTAAAATCCAGTGGTTAAACATTTCTTTGTCCTATGTGGACCTGTTGTTATAATAGCTGCAGTGTTACTCGATTTTTTTTTACAATTTTGAGCAAAATCTCAAATTTGTCCTTGTGTGACTGTCCCAAGCATGGTTTAAGAATTTATAGCTTTTATAAATGAAAAAGAAAATCATTAAATGTTAATAAATACCTAAAAAAATAATAAGTTTCTATTTTAGTAAATGCAATAATTTTTTCATCCATATTTCTGAAAGCGTAGGAACTTGATGTCTTGATGTGTTCCTGTTTTGTCCTCCCCATGTGCTCCCCGTGAGTTTCTCCCTTGTGTGACTGTATGATTTGGTTCAGGTTTGTCTCGTTTATTACCCGTCATTAAATCTTGTACTCAAAGAGTTGTTCGTTCCTTTGTTCCTTGGTCATGGAAATAATCATGGAAAATTATGCAAATGTGTCTTGCTTACCGTTAATGACAGGTTAACTTGGAATAGCAAGTTCATTAATTGACAGAAAAAGACTTGGGGGGGGGGTAGAAGAGTTTCAGTAACAATGACTGAATTTTGTTCATGAAAATAATATTTTGTTTTGTATTTAGTAATAGGGGTGATATTATATGAAAATAAGTGTCTAACAATGAAGATAAATCTCTCTCTTGCTATTTATGTACTATTAAAAGTTAAATTTTTATTAGAGTTAATTTAAGTTATTAGACAAATTTATGTTACAGTTCAGCAAAAATGTTTTAAAAAAAAAGCAGTGAAATAATAGAAAAAGTGACCCTTTATATTTTCTCAAAGATCAGACTTCACACTACATAAATAAATGCGTTTCTTTTTCAAAAAAGGCCTTTTACAACAACAACAACAACAAAAATTCTGCCTAATACCGCACAACGGTCGCCAGCGGAGCGATGACTCTCGTCTTAAAGGGCCAGTGTTGTTTTCTACCTTGTATTCTGTGCGCGGGTCATGCGGAACGACAACGAACGTGAGCGGGGACAGGGAGGCAACATCAACAGTAATAGCGCTAGTCATACCTGAGACGCATAAACGAGGTTAAGAGTGCCACAGGGTGACACGTGGTTTGTCAGAAGAAACTATGATAATTATGGCTAAGGAAAGCGGTTATCATTGGCCTTCAAATTCAAAAAAGCTGCCTCAAACAAGACTGAGCTGGCAATGGTAAATTCGTGACAAAAATATTTAAATTGTCACAGACTTGCATGGAATGTTATTAGAGCAGAAAAATACCAGTTGCATTTTCCAACTGAATAAAGAAAGTTTCTAACAAGCATTTTATACACATACAGCTTTAGTGTGGTTTTGGCGTGAATCTGATGATCAGCTTTGTAACGCCAGAGGGCTTCAACGCTCAAGTGACTGAATATTTTGCATCGGGTTCCTTCTAACACATAATGATACGGGCTTTCAAATAACAGCCGTGAGAAAATCGTTTACATGGAAATATCCCTAGTTAATATTAGAGAGCTCTGATAAGCACAGTTAGAATTATCCTAATTATGCCCAGAATTTAGCTTTCTAGTGGGTGTATGATAGGAAGGTGTTGCTTTCATCAGGCGGATACCTCTAGTGGCTGACAATGGTATCACAACTTACAAAATACACACTTTATATTTTCCAAACAAATTGGGAGTAGTAGCCTATGCTAAAAAAAAAAACCCCAAGAAGGAGATTGGAGAAAAACAAATGGGAAAACAGACTGAATAGGGTTCAATTTCCGTCTTGGTGCAAACATTTTCTTATAGTAAACACACAATTCCCTTACATCACCTCTGTTCAACAGCCCATAATGTTGTCGTAATGGCGTAATTTAGATAAAAATCTCTTTCTGTATGATTCAAATATTTACCAGAGAATCTGAGAGGTGCTGGGCTATGCGTGTGCATTGCGTTTCTGTGAAGGCCTTTCTCTCATTCAGTGTTTCTCATTTGTTCTTTTGTTGCTGATTATGTTTAGAGCCCTGGAGAGGACGCGTAAACATGAACGCTTGTTATGTTAAGTTTTTCTCTGGAAGGACACCTGACTTTGCAGATGCCGTTGTCTTGAATGGCATAAAGTGACAGTTTGCAATGAGGCGAGCTACTCATCAGGCTAAACCACAGTTTATCTCATTTTACTCTGAAGCAACTATGGAAGCCAGTTCATTCCCCAACCCCCGTCTCCCACATTCACAGAAACTAAAAAAGGATTCTTATAATTAAAATAGTATTAGATTTAAGCTTAGACTTTATTGAACACATTTCTAAGACATAACCATTCACACATTTACCTTTACACTTAAGTTACTCCCACTTTCTCAGTGTTAACTTAAGGCCCATATTTTTTTGGTTTTACTGTTATGCTACATACATTTACTCAGTTTTAATGCTTTTTTATTTTGCACTTTATTACTTTTGTTGTTTTCTTCACTTATTTTCACAATTCTCCCAGTCATGTGGGGAGGGGGAGAATAAATGCTCTTTTGTTAGATTAAAACTCTAATCTGTTGTCTTTAAGGGTTATAGCTGACAAGGCAATGAACCACTTTGAATGGAGAAGGATGCTATAATTCAATCGAATCTAACACTAACTGAGAAAGGGGCATTCATCTTTTGAAGAACTCATTTAGAGAAATTGTGATTAGAGGAACTTGGAAGGCTTAGTTTTTTTAATTTGTTGAGTTGTGAAACTATTTCTCACCCTTAACTGTCATTTATGTAACCTTAGAGGGCTTTGATTTGTGTATGAGTATAAATGCGTATGCGCTTGGTACATTCTGTATATCAGTGTTGGTTATTTTATTCAAAACCAGTACCATAGTGTTCTGGCAAGTCAAATGCATTTGACAAATTTGTACACTGACTCTTTCCCGAAATCCTCACGTTAACTCTTAATAATCTCCTCTCTTGTATGTTTATCAAATGTTAAACTATTTTATCTTCCACTTGTGCACCGTGTTCACTTGCTTGTTTCCTCCCAGCCAGGTCCAGGCCCACTATCACCCCTGAAGGACCCCAACTCACAGTACCACTGAACAGCGACTTCAGCTTGCATTGTCAGAGTGACAGTTCAGTGCGCTGGCTGCGAGAAGACCGCCCCACACGAATCCTTAAGGAACAAAGACAGGGTCAAGTGACAGTTCTTAAAGTGAGCAAAGCAGGCCCACAACACATGGGCAAATATTCCTGCCAAGAGGAGGAATCTGGTGAAAAAAGCTCAATCTATGTGTATGTAAAAGGTAAGTCAGCCTTTGCATTTGTGAGTCAGAATTTTTAATTGGGTGTAATAATGTCTGGGCTGAGTGACAAGTCTGTAGGGCAGTACTTAAAGAATTCTTCAACCCTCCTTTGTGTCTTAGTGTCTACATTGTCTGTATGTGAGTGCTGAAGTTATGTTTTAGATGTGCTAGGTTTGAGCAAGCATGCTAGCAAAAGTATACTAGTAGAGAAAGATAGAAAGTTTGTCTGCACTATGTGAACTTTCTAACACTTTTTGTGCTTTATATTTATGTCTTTCTTTCCCGCTCTCCATCTTTCTCTCTATGATCATACTCTCCAGCATCTCTCATCATCCTTTGTGGTTCCATTTTTGTGCCAAAAAGACACTTTGGGTGTTAACAGATGCCCCAAATACCTACAATCAGCTCGCTGTTTTCACTAGTCACCTGCATGACCTTTATTTATACATTTGTGTAATGTGTTATTTCAAGCATGTTCTTATAATCCCAGTTATAAACTCTTCAAATTGGTCCTTGGCATTTTTGGCAATTGACACTAATTTTACTAATGTGTGCACTGCAGATGTGGGATATTTGTATTTGTTTATTAGGTATGGTGGAGGGTAGTTTTTCACTTTCAGTCTTTTTGTGACACTCTCTCTCTTTCTCTGAGCTGTAATGTCATGATCTAAGCCCCCTTGGTTGTGTTTCATTGGTTTTTGATTTAGCATTCCTCTCAGCAGATCCTGAAAATCCCTTCAGGAGGAACATCGTGTTTGACTTTGTTGCGGGACAAGGGGAAATGATCACGCTCCCATGCTTGGCCACAGACCCACGTATGACAGACTTGCACCTTCAAAAATGTGACGGACAGCCCCTGCCCAACAGCCTCCAATATTCATCCAGTATTGAGATGGGCATAACATTGGAAGATGCCAGGAAGGACTTTGAGGGATGTTACATCTGTGTCGGGACTCTGGAAGGCAACACAGTTAAATCCGGACAATATCAACTCAATGTCCGCCTCGGTGAGAAAGTAAAGGAGAGACATAAATATAAGGACTGTTCATTAAAAAAAAGAAAAAAACTATAAAAGAATAATAATTTAAGCTTGAAATAATTACCAGGATAAGGCAGCAAAAAATAAGTAAGGAGCCACTGAATGTGTTTTTGCATTCAAAGCAGATGGGAAATATACAGAAAGTTTGGTGTCAATAAGATGTTTCCACAAAAATATTTAACAGCAAAATTGATTACAAAATGATGATAATAAGAATTTTTTCTTGAGCAGGAAATCAGCATGTTAGACACTGAAGACTTGAATCTTGAATCTTTCCCATCTCAGGAATAAATTACATTTCAAAATATAATAAATAGAAAACAGTTAGTTTAAATTATAACCGTATTTTATAATATTTCTGTTTTACCATATTTTGATCAAATAAATACAGCCTTGGTAAGCATAAAAAATTATTTTACAAAATTACATAATCTTACCACCCCCAAACTTTTGAATGGTAGTGTGTAGAGCTCTACACACTTTTAACAATGTTTTTATTTTGAGGTATTTCAAATATTGATGTTTGCAATTCATTGAGATTAAACCAATTCATTAATCACTATATCATTGTAATTCATTTGATTAATGAATTGCCCTAAATATCGCTAGAGGACACAGAAAGACACCAGACACATGTTACCCCACTGTAGCTTGCTCTTTCTTTCCCACACATTCCCATTGATATAATGCATCAAGCTTCTTTGCTTTTAGTTCCAGATGCACCTCCTGTGATCACACTGGGTCGGCCTCAGAGAGTGCTGCTCGTCCAGGGGGAAGAGCTCTCCCTATCCTGCAGCACCTCAAATGTCAACAGTGACATCACAATCAGGTGGAAGGCTCCCCATGGAGTGGTAAGAGCACTCTTATAAACTTACCAGCTCTCACCTATGTACCTGAGCACATCTGTGATGCCCCATGACATTCTTCACACACATATACACTGTACATACTGCAGGCTTTATCAAACACACCAATCATTTCAGTCGAGTAGAACCAATGTTTACAAAAGCAGACTTATAGTACGAGTGCACATCAAATGTAATGTTTGTAGACTGAAAAAGATCATTTAAACGTTGTTTGTACTTGATATTATGCCCAGAGGCTAATTTGATCTTGTGTGGGTTGAGCTGCTCCTTTAAATTCTATATGTTCATGTACTGTATACACAGCAGCAGAATACAGTTGTCAGCAGGGATGTAATTCATTCAGAATTGAATTTAGAGTTTAAGTTTCGAATTTAGGATTTAGCTTGGAATTAAGTATGCAAGCATGATGCTAAATTGCAAAGTGTAATTGTATAATTCTGTATTTATCTCTATCTTGAGTTCAGTTATTAACGCAAGTCTACCAAATTTTATAACTGAACTCGCTATCTTAAATTTTCAGCACTCACAGCTGTTTTTTGGCAAATTGTGCTGTGAGAACGCAACCTATGTAAACAGATCTACAGTTTTAAGACTCTACTGGCATCAGAGACTGGGATTTGAGAGATGAATGGCATGCTTTGTTTTATATAAAGATTATAAAAACAGCCACACCTACACATAAAGACAACCACAGACATTATATTCAAGACAATGTCTATGTCTCATCTCTTCCCAATAAGCTTTGTGTCTGTTTTCCTTTTGCATGACTCAAGCAACCTTCAGTGCAGCAGTTCTCAAGAATCCTGACCGAACCCATTTCTCACCTGAGGAATGCCACCCTAAATCTGGGGTCTGTGACCATGCAGGATGCAGGGAGTTACAACTGCGAGGCCAGGAATGAAAGAGGGACCAGTACAAAGACAGTCATGGTCGAAATCTTTGGTAAGTCTTGTTTCAAGAATTTATATCAATAATCATGTGACTATTTAGTCTCAATTTAAATAGTCTAAAAAAATAAAGCAATGTTTTATGCGTTTCTGTGTGCAGATAAAGGCTTCATTAACGTAACAAGTGTGAATAACAGCACTAAAAGAATGCGGGCTGGAGAAAGTCTGTCCCTGCGAGTGGTAATGGATGCTTACCCGAAACCTCATACATTTTCCTGGAGCTACAGTGGGGTAAAACTCACCAACACTACTGATCATGTCATTACCAGCCGCTCACATGGGAATAGGTATGATTTTGTTACATTGCTACAAACAATTCTTGTATTTCCTATGTAGTAATTGCTAGGGATGCACCATATATCAGTATCATATTGGTATTTATTGGATATATTTATCGTATATTTAATTGTGTTAGCTCATTTACTGTTAATGCTCACTTAAAGTTAGTCTTTAAAATATTATTAATTTAGAAACACTATTAAATGTAATCTTTAGTAAATCTCTCAATATCTATTTTTGTATTGTGTATTATAATGTTGTTAAGCGTTTGTGTTTTTTATATATGTGACTCTGGACCACAAAACCAGTCCATGGCATATAATTGTAGCAACAGCAAAAAAAAACATTGTATGTATGAAGATATTTTGTAAATTTTCTACCATAAATAAATCAAAACATAATTTATGAGTAGTAATATGCATTGCTAAGAACTTCATTTGGACAACTTTAAAGGTGATTTTCTCAATATTTAGATTTTTTTTGCATCCTCAGATAGAATATCTCTATCGGTCAAATATTGTCCTATCCTTACAAACCATGCATCAATGGAAAGCTTATCTTTTCGGTTTGATATCTATTCTATATCTATCTATTCAAATCTCAATTTTGGAAGAAAAAAAAAGATATTTAATTAATTGGTTTTGTGGTCCAAGAGAAAATACAATAGAATTATCAGCATCAGCCAGAATTTTAATATCAGCGCAAACTTTATTCACAGCACTGAAAGATACTTCAGGTTTAGGTTATTCATGTATTTTTTTTTCTTCATTCAACAGTTACACCAGCGAGCTGAAGCTGGTACGTCTCAAAGTGTTAGAAAGCGGCGTTTACACATTTTCATGTTCAAACCGAGACGCAACTGTCCATCAAACGTTTGAAGTCCATGTCATAAGTGAGTGAAAACATTTCATGCAAATGGAAAATATTTGGCTTTTCCACTTGCCAGAAAAAGGCATAGAATCTATGTGATATATGAGTTTTTTGTGTATTCTGTTTCAAAAGTGATTGTTCACATTTCTTGCCGGATAAAATAACTTGATTGTCTGTGTAAGACAATCTCAAACAAGACAAACATCCATCCCACTGTACAAACATCCATCCCACTAACCAAGATTGTAAAACTGACCCTGTACCAATCTTTGCTGTTAGGTAAACCACAGATTGTGTCCTATGAAGGGCCGATTGATGGACAGGTGCGCTGTGTGGCTGAAGGTTACCCTACTCCTCAGATTAAGTGGTTTTACTGTGACCAGCCTCATTCAAGGTATGCATTATGTCTTTCTTCAGTTTTGTTTGTTTCAAATACATCCACAGCTACATACGATTGGATCCAAAAGTTGCTTTCAAATATTAGCGGCATATCCCTTGAGCAGTGTTAACATATAATCCTCTCTGAGGGTACATTGTGACGCAGCATGGATTAGCCACTAACAGCTAACTTGATGTTTGATGATTGGACAAGAAAGCTTTAGCCTATTATTAATAGGGATAAGCAATTTGACTCTGTCATGATTGTGACATCACAAAAGCGATTGGCTATTATCAGTCATATGACAGTACCCAATGACATTAGAACAAGCTGCTTCCATTGGGCTGTTTATTCTTGAATAGCGGTGTTGACCGAACACCTTAGCATAGACTTAGTCACAAGCTTATCCAATCAATTCCTCATGATGATCAAATCCGATCAGGATAACATGCCTTGCTTCAATTTGAGCATGTAAACATGTAGTGCTATGTGTCTTTTGATCGTGTTCGTGCGTCGCTTTATCTGCCAACAGTTTGATGGTTTTCTTACCGAACAGACATTCCATTGTTGAGGAATTACTGAGAAGTTTCCAACATGCTAAACAATGTAATTAAAGATATTGCTCAGTAATAAAGAGACAGAACAAGGAATGTAAACCAGTTGAGATGATTTGTTCTGGCTTTATATCCAAAGCTGACTTTGACCTTAACTCAGTAGCACTCATACTTAATTTTAGGAGAAGAGTGAGAATAAATTGGAGAAACAAATAAATCTAAGCACTTGATGACAGTACTGATGTTTTTAAATAAAAGAGCCCTTGAGGTCTGTCATTTTGCTTTCTTAAGCAATAAGCTATTTTTACACACATCAGTAAAAATCTGCCATAGCTCCTGAACGCAGTGAGAGATGCTTATCACATCTTTATCATATTATTGATAAGCAGTGACCTTACATCAAAAATGACCTCTTCCTGGCCTTATCGTGAAATGCATTGGTGCATTTTATTCCAAAGAAAAAATGTTGGCTTTCATAATCTTACATCAAAATGTAATAATCTGCTGTTCCTGTGACTAAAATGGGATACAGTAGGCAATACATTTTGACTGTAAAGCAGTTATTATCAACTAAAACTATGAAAAAAAATTATAAATTGAAATGAGGCTGAAATAATTATTAGATGAAAATAATCAAACAAAAAAACAAATAAATGTTTGTTAAAATAAAAACTTAAATAAAAAATTATGTACTAAACAATAACAATGAAAAAAATGTTGCCTTGGCTAGTAAATGAAACAAGTTCAAATAAATTAAGTTCAAATACATTAGAATTAAAATAAGTTGAGTTTTTAATTCTGAAATAAAATACGTTGAAAGTTTATCAAGCCAAAAGAGTATTATTTGTTTTTTATTGCTCCTTTTATGCAATGTTTCTAAACCAGTTCACCACCTTATGGTACATGTTCATGAAAAAAATGCAAGACTATTTATGAGTTTGTTGCTTCCTCAGATGCTCCAATTTGCTGAATGCCACTCAGGAGGAGGAGGATGTTGTCACTGTAACCATGACAAATCCCCCCTTTGGGAAAGGCACAGTGGAAAGTCGACTAAACATCACCAAGAATAGTTACGCCACCCTTGAATGTGTGGCATCTGCCAATGGAGAAATCGTTTACACACTCTTTGCTATCAGCGGTGAGCAAAGAACCTCCCAAATCACATGCAGACACACACAGACAATGACTGAACACTCTAGTTAGTAATTACTAAGTCTCAGCCTCAGAGGACTCCACCTACAATCTTTTTGCTGACCCTCTGATCCATATTTCTCACAAAACTGAAAAGCTCTTTCGTCATCTGCAGGCTATAATATGATTGGCTGACTTCATGCAACTTCTGAGAGTAAGGGTATACAGGTGTGTTTTACTTAAATATATATAATTCTGGCCAGGGAGCCACAATTCGGATATTCCACAGTAGCTGTGCACTGAAACTAGCATTTAAAAAAACTGGGGTCAGTAGGATTGTTTTATTATTAATATTATTATTATTATTATTTATTTTTTTATTATAATTATTAATTTGTACTTTAATTCAGCAAGAATGCCAAGACATTTATAATATTACAAAAAAAATTACCTTTCAAATAAATATTTTATCACACTATTCACTAAAAATATTAAGCAGCACAATTGTTAACACTGGTAATAAGAATAAATATTCCTTGAGCAGCAGGTCAGGATATTAAAATAATGTCTGAAGGATCATGGGACACTGAAGACTAATGGCTGCTGTTATATATTAAAACAGACAACAGTTATTTTAAAATTGTAATGAAATTATACTGTATTATTGGTTTTATTTTATTTTTTAGACCAGATAGATGCAGCCATTGTGAGACTTCAAAAGCAAATTTTAAAATGCAGGATATAGTGCAATTTTCAAAATGGTACTGTACACCTACAACGAAGATGAAGAACCTCGACTTTGTGTCATCACTGTTTCAGTGTTTAGTATTCATCTTTTGCACATCATAAAAAAACAGGAAATGGAATGCGACTTAGAGAACTCGACCCAGCTGTTTCTAGTTTCCCAGGAATAGTTAAACAACCAAAAAGAAGGAAATGCACATTTCCTCACGTTCGCTCAAGCTGTGCTTTTTCTACTGGCTGCATCTTTTTGAGAAAATCTAAACCAGCTGCCAGTTCGCAGGTCACCACTCCTGCTCCAGCTCAACCCTGTGTAGGCAGACTTTTTGGATAAGATAACAGCAGACTATTATATAAACAGAGGTGCTGAGTTTTAGCCCTAATCTTGTTTCTTTTGTAAACCTAGCATTACCAACTGTTGGGGATTATCTCTCCGGTTTGGGGGGGTCGTTTTGGTTTGTTGCAAAACACCCGGGCTTTCCACCCCAGTTAGTACTGGTATTATTGGTAAGGACAGAATGGTTAACCAAAGGTCATCCACATCCAGTTTATTTTGATTCTGGTATATTCACTTTTTTATCCTCGTGGTTGTTGTTGTTTTTTTTAAGTTGTTGAGTACATTGCCTGTTTTTTGCATGTTCTCAGCTGAATTAGCCTTAAGTAAAAGAAAACTCTAGTTGAACATTGACCTTTTTGTAGAGTCCATCAGGAGTTGGACTGGAGGTTTTGAGAGTGTGAATTGAATCCACTGCCTCAGGAAAGCCTGTTAGATGATGTGGAAACTTGTTTAGACTCTCAAGGTTTAGGCTGTAGCAAGTCCTGGAAAACCATTGGGAAGATGAGCCTTAGGCTAGACTTTTAAAGCTGTTCATCCTCAGCTGAGCGAGACACAAAAAAATGTCCATTGTTAAGGTTTATGTTTATTTGTGGAGGACTTGATGGTATGCTTGGATGCAGTGTGATGATAGATGGATGGGCGGCGGAAGATGGGAAGAGAAAGAGACAGAGGGAGGGAGCAGAAGCAGAAGAGGACTGTGAAAGCCAGTGGCAGGTTTACAAGGGATTACTTCCTGCAGAGTCTGCATTCTTGATTTGAAATGGAGAGAAAGCTTCTTATAGCTTAAGAGCTTACTACACCGCTCAGAACAACGCAGAAAAACAATAGCACACCACACATGAACACATACACACACCTTAAAAAAACAACACAGCTACACTTTCAAAATGTGAAAAAAGTGAGTATGACCTCAGTGCATTAGTCTGGATTATTCACAGCTCAGTAAAAACAAGCAATTATGACATAACCCCACCGTGAGGCACTTATTTATTATTAATGTTGTTCTTAAATGCTCATTGTTTTTAGACATTCCTTAAGGTTTGGTTTTAGTGTTTAGACGGAGTGCAGTAATCATTTTTGATTTCAGTTTGCACACTCACTCAAGTCCCAAGACTAGCATCAGATCTGCTGTGGTTTTTTGCGCTGACAGAAATGATAATCAGGGATGAGCTATGAGTATTGATTATCCATCGATGCCTTGTTCACACAAACACTCTGTCTAGAGCAATGGTTACAGAGGGAAAACACTTAAAACTAAATCAATTAATGTCAGGGTTTTATTCTAATTAAAAGCTTAACACATACATTTTTAAATAATAAATTATTTTACTTTACAATTAATCCAGAACGCGCAGCAAGATTAATTTTTAATGAGCCAAAAAGAAAACACATCACACCTCTGTTTATCAATTTGCACTGGCTTCCAATAGCTGCTCGCATAAAATTTAAGGCATTGATGTTCGCATACAAAACTACCACTGGCTCTGCACCCATTTACCTAAATTTTTAATACTTCAGATTTATGTGCCTTGCGTTCTGCAAGTGAACGCCGCTTGATTGTGCCATCTCAAAGAAGCACAAAGTCTCTTTTACGGCCTTTTAAATTAAATGTTCCCTCCTGGTGGAATGACCTCCCCAACAGGACAGCTGAGTCCTTAGCCATCTTCAAGAATCGGCTTAAAACCCATCTCTTCCATCTTTATTTGACCCTCTAACTTTAACACTCACTATTCTAATTCTATTCTTTTAAAAAAATCTAACTTCCTTTCTAATCTTTTTGTATTCTATTTTCTTTTCATTTATTATGCAATTGTGTGTGTGTGTGTGTGTGTGTAAAGACCTCTAACACTAGCTTGCTCTATTCTTTTTTTATTCTCTATTTTCTTTTTATTTATTATATCATTTAAAATCCCATGCTACGTGTACTGTTAACCTAACTGAGACTTGTTATAGCACTTATATATCATTGCTCTTTTTTTTTTTTTTTTGATTGCTTCCACTGTCCTCATTTGTAAGTTGCTTTGGATAAAAGCGTCTGCTAAATGAATAAATGTAAATGTAAATGTATTAAAATATAAATATATCTTGTTTGCTGTTGATAGAGTACATATGTTCTGCAAGTTTCTGATGCCAACTCTATGTTGTTTACTCTTCACAGAAAACACTGTTCCTCATGAACTCTTCACACCATTGCTCATCGGTTTTGTTGCTGCGGCTGTTATCCTGGTTCTCATCCTGATTGTGCTATCCTACAAGTACATGCAGGTAAAGTGTCATTCATTTTATAGTTTGTCTTCCAGCACAGGAAGTGCACGCTGATTCACTGAGGTAATTCGTTAATTAGACAAAATAGAAGAGTTTAATTCTCCCTCTATTATAGCAATAAAATATTGGAACCCTTTATTGTTATGTCAGCGCAACTTGTTTTTGGTTATTTGATATCAAACGTGATACTCAACGCAATTTACCTGTCACACCTGGCATCCCTCCCACACTTCAGGGGAACTTTGAAACAGAACACACTTAAGGAAATTATTTACTTAACATGTCATAAGACCTGATGTTTCACTGTGCAGTTTTGCACTGTTGCACAGGGGAGTAATCAGTGAGTAATACAACACACACGCACACATAGAATTAGCATTCACATTGTTGTTTGAATAATTTATGTCCATTTACAAGAAACTCCTATTAGTGGGCTCTGTTTGCTTTTGTCTATGAGAGCACCTACAACTACAAATATTGCTCATTGTTTATTCTTCTCCTATCCCATCTCTTTTTTTTCTGTCTCCAACAGAAACCTAAATACCAAATACAGTGGAAAGTCATAGAAGGTATCCATGGAAATAGCTATGTGTATATTGACCCCACCCAGCTTCCATACGACCACCAGTGGGAGTTTCCCAGAGATAAGCTGCGTTTTGGTGAGTTAAGTAAAGTCCTGAATCAGTCTGCTTTGACTTGTCAGACTTTATTCATTCCATATTGGAATATTCTTTGTTTGAACATTATGTTTGGAAATGTTTACAAGGTTTAGTGCATGAGAAACATAAAGGCCTTTTGAATTTTACAACACTTGCTTCTTTTCATTGGCTTTTACATGGTTTGTGGCACTTGATAGCTGGCACCTTGTGACACAGTATCATATCTTTCCCATAAAGGAACAGACATATCCGTCAACAAACAGGATCTAACAGGATCTAGCATATCCCGCTTCCCCACAAGCCACACCTTGATTCAAAAACAAGTCGATGTTCAAGCTGAAAGCTGGTTTTGGATCAGTTTCCTGGCACACTGAGTGTAAACAACTGTATGAGGGAAATGTGAAATTGATCTAGTTGATTTTCTGCTTTCACAGGAAAAACTCTAGGATCTGGAGCATTTGGGAAGGTGGTAGAGGCCACTGCTTATGGGATGTCCAAAGCAGACACTGTGATGACCGTAGCTGTGAAGATGCTCAAACGTGAGTGAAAAGCAACATAAAACACGTTTATAATCTTGTGAAATATAAGTAGCATACTAACTCCACGGCATGTTTAACCAGCACACTTAAGCAAATAAGGCTGTGTGTAAAGACACACCAGAAATTACACAAACCTACATGATGAGATGAAAGGAGGTTAAACATTTCCAGTAACCCACAATTGATTGAATCCTAGAACATTCTGGGTTAATGTTACTTAATGTTTTTTTTGTAAATAATGAAACCTAAAATATTCCATAAATGTTTAAAAGGTTTCCAGTGCAATAATCAGAGGGGAACCGTACATTAAAATTGGGGGAACATTCTGTTTTTTGTTTTATTTATGCTTTTTTTATTGTGGTGTTTTGCCCCACAGCAAGTGCCCATGCCACAGAGAAAGAGGCTCTGATGTCAGAGCTGAAGGTGCTTAGTTATCTTGGCAACCATATTAACATTGTCAATTTGCTGGGTGCCTGCACTATTGGAGGTAAGAGGTTATGGCTAGATATGGTTTTCATAGGTTTTTCTGTGTGTATTGTTTTGGTCTTCATTACTGGATTGGTCTGTTGCACAGGTCCAACTCTAGTTATAACGGAGTACTGCTGTTTTGGTGACCTGTTGAACTTCCTGCGCAGAAGGAGAGAATCCTTCTACTTCACTACACTGGGAGAAGACTCTTACTATAGAAATGTCATGCTGCAGCCAGAGCCAAAGTAAGTGTGATTAGAGCAACTGGTGAAGTGTGATAGTGTGAAGAGCTTGTGGGTTCACTAAACCCAGTTTGTATTTAATTACAGTGAGAGCAGGAATGGATACATGACTATGAAGCCCTCGGTAATGGGACTTCTGTCCTCTGAAAACCGAAGATCACTTAATAAAGGTTGGATCAATGCCTTTTCTGTTCTCGTCATCTCTTTTCCTGTCATCTTGTCTCTTCTTGTTACCCAAAGTCCTTTTGTTTTTCGTCTTGTCTTGTGTTTGCTCTTCTTATCTTTTCTGTCTTGTCTTATCTTATCTCTTCTCACCTTGTCCTATCTCTTCCCATGCCTTCATTTTTCTTATCTTCTCATAGTGTCTCTTCTATCTCATCTTATCTCTTTTTGTTTCATTTTGTCTTTCTTGTTCCTGTCTCATCTCTTCTCATCCCTTCTCTTTTCTTAACTTCTCATCTTTTCTCTTCTGTCTCATCTTTTTTGTCTCATTTTGTCTTTCTTGTGTTTCTTGTCTCATCTCACTTTGTCTCATCTCTTCTCCTGCCTTCCCTTTCTCCTATTGTCTTGTGTCTTCAGTTTTTTCCATCTCGTCCTATATCTTTTTGTCTCATATTTTCTTGTCCTTCTCTTCTTTTCTGTTGTCTGCTTCTCATGTCTTCTTATCTGTTCTCTTATCCCGGCTCTTCTCTTTAAATTTCATCTCATCTCTTCTTGTGTGCCTTCTCTTCTAGTCTTGTCTACCCTTGTCTTTCATGTTCTCATGTCTTCTCACCATGTCTCTTCTCTTATCATACCTCCTCTTTCCTTATCTTCTCATCTTGTTTCTTCTATCTCATCTCCTTTTATCTTATTTTGTTTTTCCTGTTCGTGTCATCTCATTTCACCTCTTCTCTTGCCTTCTCTTTTTTATTTTCTCATGCCTTCTCTTTATCTTCTCATCTTGTGTCTTGTTTTTTCATTCTCGTCTTATCTCTTTTTTGTCTCATATTGTCTTGTCTCTTCTCAGTCCTTTTTCTGTTCTTGTCTGTTTTCTTCTCAAATCTTCATCTTTTCTCATCTGTTATGTCGACTCTTCACTTCTCATTTCATTTAATCTCATCTCTTCTTGTTTTGTCTTCTCTTGTCGTCTTGTCTTTACTGTTCTCATCATTCCCAGCTTGTCTCACCTCTTTTCATGCCTCCTTTTCCCTTATTTTCTCATCTTGTCCCTTCTGTCTCACGCTATCCCTTTTGGCTTATCTTGTCTTTCCTGTTCTCATCCCATCTCTTCTCTTTTCTCATCCCGTCCCTTCTGTCTAATTTTTTTCTCTTGTCCATCTTGTCTGTTGTCGTTTTGTCTCATCTATAGTCCTTCCCTTTTCTTTTTGTGTCTCTGCTTGTGTTAGCTTTTTGTCTCATTGTGTCTTCATAATCATCTTCAATGAATTTTTCATCCCTTTAGGTGATTCATACAGCAATTCAGATGCCATTAGTGAGATTCTGCAGGAAGATGGCATGACTATGGACACTGAGGATCTTCTTAGCTTCTCCTACCAAGTAGCCAAAGGGATGGATTTCCTGGCATCCAAGAACGTAAGTGTTTTTCTCATTTATTTGCGTTCTGTCTCTCTGACGGATACCGAGTTTTATATTCCAAGAGGTTGCAGTAATCCCATACTACAGATCTTCTCACTCTTACTCTACAATGCCGAAGCTCACATTCCATTACCTCTGTCCAGTCAAGGATCGTGTTACACAAGGTCACACATGAATGCCTACATATAGTCAAGCACAAGCACACACTCATTCATTGAGGATCATGCTGAGAAATATCACGTTTCTCCACCTGGTCAGCAGATCCAGTATACGGTTTAGGGGAAGGACACTAAATTAGTCACACTGTTAAGTGGGCAAGGGAGTTTTCTGTCAGTAAATTCATTTTAGCACCTCTGTGTTAACTTAGGTCATTTCTTTGTTAATAAGGTTTTGAATATTGGCAAGATTATTGTAAATACTTGACAGTTTTGACAGTCCTGGCACATAAGAGCTATTCTAAATTATAATTCTAAGCAAAACCTTTAAAGGGGTTATCGAATGCAAAATCCACTTTTGTTGTTGTTTGAACATAAATGTGTGTTGTAAGTGTTTATGATAAAAATTCACCCAGTGGGTTTTTTTTTCCAAATCAGGCTGTTCTGAGAATGGCATAGTTCTGCACAGGCCGCTCCCACGATAGTTGATTGACAAGGCCATCTTACCTTAGAACCGCCCTGAGTGAGCTGTGAGCTCTCCGCCATTGTGTCGACAAGAATGTCTAAGCATTTGAGATGTTTTGTTGTTGGATGTTATAATGAACATAGCAGTCATCATTTACGCAGGCGCTGAAAAAGCAGAGGATTAACGTTACTTGCATTTTTGAAGGGGATGCACCAATCCCTGATCTGCCTAAATGCATTTAAATTCACGCAAATCATTCGTGATCCAGCTTAATCTACAGAAGAAGTATGTTAGTATGTGCTAGTTAGCCAGGTTCACAGCTGAAATTTACAATCTGCTCATCACCCCACGGAAGAGAGGGGTGTGGTCAGCAGAGCTCATTAGCATTTAAAGCAACATGGACTAGAACAGTGTGCTGAAAACAGAGCTGATTTTTTTTTACACTACCATTAAGAAATTTTAACGAAAGTATGTTATAGATCTTCATTAAGACCCTAAAAAAATCATATCAACTTGTGGAAAATGGGCATCCAATGACCCCTGTAAGACTAGCCAGTCCACGTGGTGGTCATGTGGATAATGCCAACAGGCCACTACTTAAATTGCAAAAGGCCAAAATCTCAAAAGCTGTCAAGATAACATATTTTAAATCAGCAATACAGTCTGAGCATCTGTAGCTCATATCACGCAAAAAACAAGTAGTCTGTTCCTACGGCGAGTTTGCTTTATTACGTAATCCATTAGTGTATATTTTAACCTGTAGTTTTGTATTTGTGTTCATTCAGTGTATTCATAGAGACCTGGCAGCCAGAAACATTCTTCTCACCCAAGGCCGGGTGGCCAAGATCTGTGACTTTGGACTAGCCCGGGACATCACTACTGACTCAAACTATGTTGTTAAGGGCAATGTAAGTATTAGCTGTCATTACATGACATAAATAACTTTAACCTTTATTTTATTTGTATATTTTCCCACTAGGTTTTACATATCGTTAACCAGTGCTTTAAGTGGGCCACTACGCACCGGTACTCAGTACCGCCACTTCCAAATATAGCTCTTGAGCGTACCGCCACCTTTCCGTGCGCCCAGAACGTGCTTTTAGCATACCGGTACGCTCATTTGGACATCTGTTTTAATAGAGGTTTTAATCTTTTGCCTACGCTGCCACTTTTCAAAGCGCCCTTCACAATGCACGCTTCCTAATTCGTCCCACCGAGAGCAGAGACCACATCACCCATACACCCTTGAGTTTTACAAGTGAAAAGCGCATGCGTCGCTTTTGCCGCTGACAGTGTCAACAGCTCAACGTGGCCGGAGAGGGTGTGTGAAATGGTAAAAACACAAATACAGTGAACAACACTAAATATGCTCTCCTGGCTTCTGACTCTGGGTACTAAAACAACACGGTCAGAATCAGATGACTCGCTGGCTGACACCCCACCAAGCCTGAACGATATCGCTCCAGGTCAGACGCAAGCTAATGAAGTAATGCAGTAGCTCTTTCAGGTAGGGTGACCAGACGTCCCGAAAAATTCGGGACAGTCCCGAAATCTAAACTGTTGTCCCGAATCCCGAATCTGGCCCTAATTGTCCCGAAAATGATACTTAAGCAAAATCTTGAGTAGTTATTGTCTGATAAACATTAAAAACTGTCTGCGGAGGTTGAGTCGTCCAGCAACCAGGCCCCGCCGGCTGCTCATTGGCTGCAGCATCTTTTTTCTAAGTTCTAAAAAAATACCGTAGGTGGCTAGGCACGAATTTAGATATTCATTTATCTAATTAATCTATATGCACAAAGACAATACGACCTTTTTGTCCGCTTTTTGTTTTAAAGCTTGATGAAGAGAGCGCAAGTTTATATATATATATATATATATATATATATACACATATATATATACACATATATGGGGGTCCTGTAGGGGGGTCCTGGTCATTTCAAGGGGGGTCTCATGAAAACCAACAAAAAATACAGTGGACACGGCTAATAACTGCATATTACTGCTACTAAACAACAAAAACAACACAGCATATCAACTAACTAACTTTGTTTTTAATTGGTTAATCAATTGCAGTTTGCAAACAATATGCTCAAACTTTAAAGTGTCAGTTCACCCAAAAATAAAAATTATGTCATTAATGACTCACCCTCATGTCGTTCCAAACCCGTGAGACCTCCGTTCATCTTCTGAACACAGTTTAAGATATTTTAGATTTAGTCCGAGAGCTCTCAGTCCCTCCATTGAAACTGTGTGTACGGTATACTGTCCATGTCCATAAAGGAAATAAAAACATCTTCAAAGTAGTCCATGTGACATCAGAGGGTCAGGTAGAATTTGTTGAAGCATTGAAAATACATTTTGGTCCAAAAATATTCAGCATTGTCTTCTCTTCTGGGTCTGTTGGGAGCGTGTTCACTGCAGTTTGTGATATCCGGTTCGCGAACGAATCATTCGATGTAACCGGATCTTCTTGAACCAGTTCACCAAATCGAACTGATTCGTTTGAACCGGTTTTTACGTGGCTGAAACTCCCTCTGAGTTAAAATAAACCAAGATCCCAGAGTCATTCATTAACTCAAACAGTACACTGACTGATCTACTCTTAAAAGAGAACTGAAGATGAACACCGAGCCAAGCCAGATAACGAACAAATGATTGACTCGTTCTCAAGTCAAGAACCGGTTGCATCGTTTTTTGGATCACCAGTAGTGTTGGAAAGCTCGGTTCTTTTTCGGCAAACCGGTTTTCACAGTTCGATTCAATAAAACCGGTTGAAGGAAACGGTTCTCCGGTTCTTTTGCGCTCGACGTAATGTCATTGGTGTTGATTGCAATTCATTCAAGCCTTCGGTTTATCCGCGCTCATAACATTAGCACAGAATCAGTTCAGAATCAATCACCAAAAGAAACAGTTCAGTTCAGATCCGCTGTGTTGTCAGTCTACTTCACACTGAATCACACATGCGCAGTATTATCAGCTCCTCAGTTCTCAAATCGGACGCGTCAGACAAAAACGGTTCTTGGTTTAGTGCATGAATAAATGTTGAATAAATAATTAATTATTGTTCTGCATAGTTTGAAGAGAAACATTTTTTAATCTTTATCCCGGATATATATATATTAATCAGGAAGAGGGTGGGGGGTCAAGGCATTTTTTGACAGGGTCTTGAGACCCCCCAAGACCCCCCCGGCGCCGCCTTTGACTGTGTGTTGGATGTGGTTTTTCTAACAGCTTTCTGCAAGGAAAGTTAAAAAGACCCTCATTGGGTACTTTCTGGCTTCCACTACAGATACTTAATTTGCATCCTGATTTAATGATCCAAAAAAAAACAAAAAAAAACAACAAACAGTCATGACAAACTTGGTCTATAGTGTGGCTAGTCTTTGTGTCAGTATTCTTTGTACATTTATTCTGTAAATTTAAAAGTATAAGAGAATGTCAATCTCCATCTTGCTACCTAGAACAAAACTGCATGATTCAGGTTTCCAAATGCATGTTTTGGTTGTAAATCATTTCTATGCTAGTCTAGACTGAATCTGTCAAGAAATGTGGTTTGTATTGTGTGCTTTCATGCTCTGCCTGTGTTTGTAATGAGGCTCTTCTCTTTGTAGGCTCGTCTCCCGGTGAAGTGGATGTCCCCGGAGAGCATCTTTGAGTGCGTGTACACCTTTGAGAGTGACGTCTGGTCTTATGGTATCCTGCTATGGGAGATTTTCTCTCTTGGTGAGTTAAATTTATCTCATAATTATACTGACTTGGTATGATAAGCTGTTTTTATTCCAAATACTGACAATCTGCTTCTGTAGGGAGCAGTCCTTACCCGGGAATGCCTGTGGACTCTAAATTCTATAAGATGATCAAGGAAGGATACCGAATGGAGTCACCGGAGTTTGCCCCGAGTGAAATGTAAGTCTAAACTGTAATTAGTTAGCATTTCTTTCTGTGGGAAAAAAAACATGACAAGGTAATGACAAGCATTTACCAAGTACACACCTAACAACAGTGTTCCCAATAATACCAGCGCCGCCCTGTTGTTGTGTTTCAGGTACGAGATCATGCACTCATGCTGGGATGCCGACCCCTTCAAGAGACCTTCATTCGGCAAGATAGTGGAGAAGATCGAACAGCAAATCTCAGACAGCACCAAACATGTATGTCTTCCTTTATCCTCCTCCAGCTCTCAAAACATGGAAGGGTCACCAACATGATGTTAATTTTTTTTGGTTCAGATCTATTTAAACAAGAAATATTTTTTTGATTAACATGGTTTTAATTTCTGTATTAAAATACATTTTTAGCAGGGTCATTAAATAAAAAATGTGAAATGTCTTGAAATCATAATTTAGAAAGAAATCCCATCTCAAAGGTTCTTGATTAATTGCATTAATATTTGTTTAAAAAACATAAATCATAAAAAATATATAAAATGCCGTGTGATGTGACTTTTTTAAAAACAGATATTATAAATTAATTACTTATCCTGAAAAATATATTTCTTTTATTTTTTAAAACCTTTTTTAATGATTAGTTACTTGTATTCATTGTGTAAGGAAAATGTTATTTTTAATGGTTACATACACACCATTATATTTTTAGAGTAATTTCAGTTATTTATTTTTTTCCCCTTAATGGTATAAAATTATATTCAAAACTAGATTAAACCAGCAAGAATACAAAGAGTATTCTTCTAAGAAAGTATTTCTAAGAGTTTTAAACAAGATTTTTACCTTTTTTCTCTTTAGATTTACTTAAATTTCAGCTCCAGATTGCCTGCAGCACCGGGGTCCCATGAGGGGTCCAGTTCTCACGTCCAGCGGCTGAACTCAGTCGGCACTCACAGCACCACCACTCAGCCCCTGCTCTCCAGCAATGATGTTTACTTTGAAGGGACAAGTCCACGTCACCCTCCGGTCTGAAGATCAATTCTCAGCAAAAACCAGGCATTCCAGCAGATGCCATTCAAATCTCTTTGCCCTGGCTAAGTGTCATTGTAGCTCTCTGACATACATGAGGACACTGGTGGAAAGCAATGATCATAAATCTCTTTTTGGATCCAAGAGCAGTCATATTCTTTCAAGTCAACTTTCTCGCAGATTGTGTATATATGCCCCCTGCCAGAAAAGACAATGATGGTGTGCGTTCCTATTAACATTTCATGAATTCGTTGGAACTATGGGATATTTATAATTTTTGAGAAAGCTACTAATCAATGCTGGTATCATTCCATGGTACTATATCTCCAACGTGAGTCTGCAAGATGACTGAACTTGTTTTCTGTAGAATCCCTTTGCTTTATTATATGGGATATATAAACACACAATAACGCTTCTTTTGCTAATTGTCAAGTCTTTACAAGTTAAGTGACAGAAGTCTGATTCAAGAAACAGGCTGATTCAAGTCCGAGACTAAAATAAATCATCACAGAGAAAACAATGGAAATTACTTTCCTAAAACATTTCTGACGTCTTTTTGACATGATTGTCATGTCATTGTCAGTAGTAAAAGAGCCTGCCATGAGTGAAAATCGGTTATTTTCCTATCAACTATTCTGCAGGTCATTCAGCTTGTAAATTCAAATATCAACCACATAAAAGGCTACACTATTTGGAAACTATATGTATAAGCAGCAATAACTCAGCATTGTAACATTGACAGAATGATCATGTTGCTGCACAAGCCAAAAACAAGCTACCTATTGCATGTTGCATTCAGGATAGTATTTTGTCAGTTGGCAGCTGAAACTGTTTTTCTGTTTAAATAGACCAAATTAAGGCGCATTTCAGTTCACTGTCAGGAAAGATGTTGAGACACGTAGAGGCAATTCATCACACTTCATCGTTTACTTTGAACACTCAGTGAAATTTTGGTTACATAGCAGTATTATATTATTGGCTTGTGTTGTGTTGTTTCTTCCAACCAGGAAGTGTAATTTAGGACAGTAAAATGATCCAGGCAAGCAGCAATTCAAGCTTGAGGCATCAAACTTTTAGACAGTGTTTCTTTTAGGGATCACATTAGACCGCTTTGTCCACTTGTGTTTTAAGGAAAATATTTGGTAAAGAATACTTATTTGTATGGCACAGACATAGCTTGTTTCAACACATTCAAAATGCTTTGAGTTGTTTTACGCATGATGTGGTTCCGTAATAGTGGACTGTAGAAGATCAGTAACTTCTGTAGCATCGGTTTTGTTCTTTATTCCAGTTCCAGTGATCCACAATTTATCCTTCATGAAACTGGAAGACATAGCGAGTAGTGTTCTCTTGTACATTTGTAAATGTTTTGCTGGCTTTTTCTTTTACGTCAAATTTTGTGCATAAAAAGTAAGGTAGGATTCGGTAGTTATGTCATCACTCTGCTTTCTAGTGTTTGCGGAAATCGCGGGTTACCATTTCCTACAGACTTGACTCAGTTACTCTGACTTCTACTTATCACACCAACTGTTGTGCCTGAAATGTTTTCTGTCCTCTTTAGCCAATGAGAATCGTGCTGTTGAAGGTTGAGCCAATAGAAAGCTGCAGCTGCTGTGTAGAAAAATGGGTGCCAATGGCTTCTTGCTCTCCGTAGGATTAGCCAATGAAGGATCTGCCAATAGAAGGGTGGCTTTCAGATGGAGGACAAATAGTGCGGCTTTCTGTTACTTAGATGAGCCAATAGGATTCTCATTCCACTGCCAAAGGGAAAAGGGCAGAGTTTGGTCTGAATAGGAGTTACGCACTGAATGCTTCAGTCGACACCAACCATAGAACATCAGTAGTCCGGGCACTCAGTCAGAAGCTCATTCCCCAGGTCTCCTTCTGTTCTTTGTGTCCAGCTGCTTCCTCCGGCGGATGTCACACTTCCACAAAGTCTCAGCCGGGAAGATCCAACTCGGACCGTCTCCCATCTCCACCGCTCCCCTCCTCCTTCTCGCCACACTGGAACATTGTTCCTGATGGCACTGGCTTTCGCTTCCATTTGCGCTAATGTGTTTTGCGTGTGTGTGGGAGCTTGTGTGAATTTGTAAATGCAGGTCATTTGCTGTTAAAATACCAGAGCACTGATGGGTTCCTCTTGTGGAACGACTGCAGTTAATGACCATCACTCTTTGCTCTTTTCTTATATGTAAATTTTATATATATATATATATATATATATATATATATATATATATATATATATATATATATATATATATATATATCATAATGTTGCTTTTGTTTTGTTATCACGGTACGTTCTCATGTGCTGAAAAGATTTTTGTATGTTACAGTTTGTCATTGACGTGATCATCTTCTGTCGTTATATTGCCTCTTGATTCATTTATTCATAAGTGCAGTTTTCAGACACAGGTACAGTTGGATTTATATTTAATCCATTTATGTTATATTCAGCGTTGCTTGTCGTTTCAGTATTTTCAGTGATTGTATAACCGATGACTGGAGGAAGATACGTAAAACTAAACGCAGACGGTCCACGAATTCCATTTTTGACAGCATAGTCATTTAACAGTTCTCGTAAGTGATTGAAAGGTTTTTGGTCCCTGAAAAGATTTTGTTTAATGTATTTTATTGTATATTTATTTTACAGTTTTTATTTTCGAAAACAAATTTGCAAATTCTGTGTGTAGCTCTTGTTACTTCAGTATGTAAATAAATAACTGAAACCATGAATCTTGGAATGATTAAGATTATTAGTTTCAAGGTTTTTTGTTGTTGTTGTTTTTTGGCATCTGGAGTAAAATTATTGGTGTTCTTCAAAAAATAAATAATCGTGAAGGAAAGGTTAAAGAGCCCTTTAAGGCATCACTTTGAAAACTAAATGAATGTTCAGAAAATAAAAAATATATATATAAATATTACATTAGAAAAAGAATACAGATTGATAAAAGTATTTTTGACATGAAAAGAAGCTGCAAGGGTGTCCATAAAAAAGTCGAATTGATTCTTTCTATTTTTGGAATGGGAAATTTTCATATTTGACAAAGCAATTTTCAGTAAAATTAAGGAAATTCATACTATTGGTGTCCCTAAAGGTGTCCCTGTCAGTCTGTATCTAATATGTGAACCAAATGATTTTGGGACATATTGTCAGCCATCTGTACGTGGATTGCAGTACAGTTTCTGCAGAGTGCAGCAAATACAATTGTCTTTGAAGAAATGCTGTGTCTCGTTTATGATTCTGCCCAATGGGCTGCAAATTACTTTAATTACATGCTGTCTATTACATCTGAATGAGATACGGACTGTGATTTTGGCTTTGATGCAACTCTGGACATCTGTTTCTAATGGGCCACAGACATGAACCCTCATTGCAAGAAGTGTTTTTCCTTCGGAAAATTGTTTATTTAGAGTCCTTAACAGTAGGTTGAAGTGTTTTGTGTATATTTTGGAAGCTCTTAGATGGTACTTGTGCTCAGAGGTGTCCTGTAGACATCTTACAGCTCTCTGAGCATGTGAATCTCCCAGCACAGTCAGAGTTTATTGTTCACACATCTGATAAAATGCAAAGGATTTCCCACTATTGAAGATGACCAAAAATACATTCAGTGAGTCAGCAGCACCTGAGGACTTCACACACTGGCCAGTCGAAAGACAGCGAGGGAATAAAAGAATAAAGTTTATACAACACACTACAGTTTTGTTGCACAACAAGAAACACCTGCAGTGAACTCCAGATGTTAAAGAAGTAATAATATTTACTCAAAGCTGAAGTGTGTAATATCCATTGGCGCTGTGAAAGTGAAAAACAAAAATAATGACTGGTTTCAAACAGGTTTCTAAGACAAGCAGACATCCTTATTTACGCCCCCTAACTTCAGTCTTACTGCCCCTTTATTTCTTTGACATACTGTACATATACCCACTATATTTCTTGAAATGGTGAAAAAAAATCATTCTACCTAGAAATAAATATTGAAATAAAAAATATATATAATCTGTTTTTGATTATATATATTGTATATATATATAGTGTTTTTCCATGTTGCTGTAATAGTACTTTGTGTGCCCTTCAGTCAAAGTGGTTTCTCTAATGGACGTCCCCCTTCCTGTGGTTTTTGTGGTGTTGATGACAGTTTGACCTGTTCAATGTGCTCAGAACAGGACAAGGAGAGTGAAAGGGTTAGATGGGTTTATGAAAGAAGTGATGAAAAAAAGGTGAAATACTGATGAAGAAATACAGTGTGGGGAAGAAAGTTACCGATTATGACTTGAAGAGTTAGAAAAGTTCATACTCCATAAAATGCACATTCCAAAAAAAAATTCAGTAGATTTTACAGTTTTCTAAATTTGAAACTGGTTATGGCTCAGAATGTTTTTTTATTATTATTATTATTATTATTATTAATCTGCATTTAAAAAAATAGGTGCACTGACTCATTCTTCAGGGGGAAAAGTCTTCATGTCGGTACCTGTCACTGTGTCACGGCTTATGCTGCTGGAAGGAACACGGAGCCGAGGGATAAACGAAACAAGGATTTATTAAATCAAACATAGGCAAGGTAAGTGGTAAATAACAGGTGGCAAGTGGCAAGTGGCAAGTAACAGGTAACAAGTGAACACGTAGACAAGTTGACAAGTAGACGAGTTGACGAGTAGACCCGACAACACAGAACAGAAAGGACAAGGCTTTTATACAAAGGATAATGGGGAAACACAGGTGGATGGCATGACTAAATTAAAAGGGACATGGAACACATGCGGAAATGACTAGACACACCTGGGAACTAATCAAACCACACACGGAAGACAGAAACTGGGTCACAGGGGCAAAAACACACAACATGAGTCCAGGTGTGTGACAGTACTCCCCCCTCCCGGTAGGTGCGTCCTCGCACCGTAGAAACAACAAAGGGAGGCGTGGGTGGGAACTTGGGAGGAGGTTCCGGTGGAGGACAGCCTCCCAGGAGGGGGCCAGCAGACAGGGACTACAGAGGAAGGAGCCAGGGAGGAGATGACGGAGGGAGGAGCCAGGGAGGAGACAGGAAGGATCTGAAGCAGGAGGTACTCAGCAGGACCCAGGCCACAGCCATAACGGCCCAAGGTGGGGCCGACGGTGGAAGGAGCCATGGAGGAGGAATGGTCACCGACTCCAGGGACTCGACCCACGGCAACGGAGCAAGTGGAGGAGGAGCCCGAGGCGGAGACGGAGAGCCGAAGAGCCAGGGTGACGGGGAGGAGCCGGAGGTCCTAGGCGGAACTGATGGCTCTGGTGACTGACGCGGCGATGTGGATCCGGAAGGCCGCGGTGAGGCCAGAGTGACCGAGGACTGAGGTGTAGCCGAGGGGATGAAGGAGCCTGACAGAGCCGGAGGGACGGAGGGATGAGGCGAAGCCGGAGGAGTGGAGTCCCGAGGCATAGGATGGACGACGCCAGACCAAGGCGGAGCCGGAGGGACGAGGGAGCCAGGCAGAGCCTGCGGACTGCCGGGCCACGGCGGAGAGGAAGGAGCTAGGAGCCATGGTGGAGCCGACGGGTCAATGGGCCGAGGCGGAGTCCAGGCCTCAGAGGCTGGAGGCGGAGGTGAGGGAGACGCCGACCAAGGCGTCGCTGGAGGATGGCGGTCCCGCTGAGCTCGCACCACAATGATGGTAGGCTGAGGGCGAGCAGAGGGGCAGCCAGACGACAGCGGAGGAGGAGGCAGGAGTGGGTGGGAGGGAGGGAATTTGGGAGGAGCAGGCATTGGAGTAAGCTCTGGGGCTGGAGCCCTTCCTGGGCTTAACGGAGGATCAGGAGCCCGTCCTGGGCTTAAAGGAGGATCAGGAGCCCGTCCTGGGCTTAACGGGGGAACAGGAGCCCGTCCTGGGCTTAACGGGGGAACAGGAGCCCTTCCTGGGCTTAACAAAGGATCAGGAGCCCGTCCTGGGCTTAACGGAGGAACAGGAGCCCGTCCTGGGCTTAACGGGGGATCAGGAGCCCGTCCTGGGCTTAACAGGGGATCAGGAGCCCGTCCTGGGCTTAACGGGGAATCAGGAGCCCGTCCTGGGCTTAACAGAGGATCAGGAGCCCGTCCTGGGCTTAACATAGGATCAGGAGCCCGTCCTGGGCTTAACGGAAGATCAGGAGCTCGTCCTGGGCTTAACAGAGGATCAGGAGCCCGTCCTGGGCTTAACGGGGGAACAGGAGCCCTTCCTGGGCTTACAGGAGGATCTGGCATAGGTGAATTGGAAACCCCCTCATTTTGACCCATTTGGCGCTCCACATTTTGCTCCCTCGTGGTGGGCAGTGTCGCCGGCTCTCGCACCTGGTCTGACGGGTTGCTCTCTGGCTCTCCGTCATCGGTGGGCTCGGGCTTATGCCTCCTACCGTGGGGAGATTGTAGGCTGGGCTCTGGGTCCAGAGTGGACCTGGCGAGATCCTCCATTGGGCCGACCGTGAGAGGTGACCCATTTCTCACCAGATTCCACTCTATGAACGCGGCGAAATCCTCCCGAGGACCATCTTCGGGCGACAACGCTGGTCCGGGTAGCTGGTGGCATTAGCTATCCAGAGAAACTGTCTGGTATGGTCCTCGAGAGACAGTCCCTCCTGCTCCAGCAGGAGGAGGAGGTATTCGGGGCGATAGAGGGGATCCATGACACACTGCGGAAAGAAAAAGACTGTGAAAAAACGGAAAACAAAACGGAGGGAAAACACGCAGTTTTTAACTTTTTAGGTCGGGTCTTCTGTCACGGCTTACGCTGCTGGAAGGAACACGGAGCCGAGGGATAAACGAAACAAGGATTTATTAAATCAAACATAGGCAAGGTAAGTGGTAAATAACAGGTGGCAAGTGGCAAGTGGCAAGTGGCAAGTGGCAAGTGGCAAGTAACAGGTAACAGGTGGACACGTAGACAAGTTGACAAGTAGACGAGTTGACGAGTAGACCCGACAACACAGAACAGAAAGGACAAGGCTTTTATACAAAGGATAATGGGGAAACACAGGTGGATGGCATGACTAAATTAACAGGGACATGGAACACATGCGGAAATGACTAGACACACCTGGGAACTAATCAAACCACACACGGAAGACAGAAACTGGGTCACAGGGGCAAAAACACACAAAATGAGTCCAGGTGTGTGACACACTGGAGTAGCAGAAAAAATTGAAATTATGAAAATTATGTGGTCTACACACAAGATCAAGATTCCAGTAATAAAAATGACCTCCACAGTGCGCGTTGACTTTGCTTATTACACACAGGGATGCGCATCACACAAACATGCCAAATATTAAAAACAAAAGGATTACAGTGTAAAAGAATATTATTGTGTAGGCTACATAAATATAAAAATGTAATGATGGATAGGTAGTTGTCATGTATTGGAATGATGCTCTGTATCTTTAAGAAATGAAAGTGCAATGCATACTGGGAGCGGGATGTTGAATATGTGTAGTGTGCTGGAGAACACGAGTAAAAGATGCTGTTCAGAATCCCGATTGGCGTGTGATTAAGTTAATAAGATAAACAAGGTATATAAAACAGATACACAACATTGGCGACGAGGATGGAGCCGTGTGGATGTTAGTACTGATTATACACGATGGAAAATTCAGGTATTCCTACGTTTGAGTGCTACAAAGATCCCGCAATTCTTGGTCCAAGATGGACAAGGTGGCTGACATCATTTGAACTTTACGCGGACGGAAAAGGACTGATAATCGCTGAGGACGCAACAGCGGCAGTTTGTCAGAGACGCAGAGCACTTCTTTTGCATCATGCTGGACCTGATGTTCAGGATATTTTCTCAACCCTGCCAAACACGGGAGAGTCTGTTGATTATAACGAGGCCTTTGCAGCTTTGAATGCATACTTTGTTCCACGCGAAAATAATGCGTATGCAAGGCAATCATTTTATAAACTTTGCCAAAACCCCGGAGAGACGGTTCAGCAGTTTACAACGCGTCTCAGACAGGCAGCAAGAGACTGTGCATTTGCGGTTGACATGAATAATCAGATTCGGGATGCCATAGTAGGCAAATGTTCGTCAACATATGTGCACCGCAAACTTTTGGAGGAGGGACCTAACCTCACACTAGATTGCGCATTGGAGGTTGCTGCGCTCTGTGAACGGATAGAGGAACAGATGGGTGCATCATCGGTTAGTGAGACATCTACACCTGATAAAGAGTCTGAATCGCGTCTGGAACAAAGGAGGAAAGCAAATGAAAGGGAAATTCAAGGGAAAACAACATGCAGAAGGCAATAAGGTGAATAAACAGTGCTATCGATGTGGCAATTCTGATCACTTAGGGAGTGATTTAAAATGTCCCGCGAGAATTCAGACATGCCATAAATGTAAAGGACGAGACCATTTCTCAAAAATTTGCAAAACTAAAAATGTAAAGCAGCAAACAGTAAACCAAGTTGAAGGTCAACCTGAATATGCATTCATCATCCAAGATAATTACATGGACGAAAGACTAAATGTTTGCTTGGGAAATGTCAATTTAAAAATGCTTGTAGACTCAGGTGCAACCAGCAATATGTGAAAGTGAAAGTGAAGTGACATTCAGCCAAGTATGGTGACCCATACTCAGAATTTGTGCTCTGCATTTAACCCATCCGAAATGCACACACACAGAGCAGTGCACACACACACACACTGTGAGCACACACCCGGAGCAGTGGGCAGCCATTTATGCTGCGGCGCCCAGGGAGCAGTTGGGGGTTCGATGCCTTGCTCAAGGGCACCTAAGTCGTGGTATTGAAGGTGGAGAGAGAACTGTACATGCACTCCCCCCACCCACAATTCCTGCCGGCCCGGGACTCGAACTCACAACCTTTCGATTGGGAGTCCGACTCTCTAACCATTAGGCCACGACTTCCCCTCATTGTCATTGATGAAAGTATGTGGGAAAGACTGAAATCAATGAATATCAAATGCCATTCATACATACCAGAAACAGAGAGGAAATTGTTCTCTTACTCATCTGATAAGCCGTTGCCAATAAAGGGAGCTTTTGAGTGTGAAGCTAGAATAGACAACCGGAAGGTATCTGCAGAGTTCATTTTCATCAAAGGGACTGGAGAACCGTTATTAGGGAGAGATACTGCTATGAAACTTGGAGTGCTGAAGATAGGCACAAACATCGCAGCAGTAACGAACCTCAAACAAACACTTCATTCACAATACCCAGAAGTTTTCCAAGGAGTTGGTAAGCTGAAAACCAAACAAATCAGCTTATATATAGACCCAAATGTTCAGCCAGTGGCACAGCCTTTAAGGCGAATAGCATTTAATCTGAGGGGGCCTGTGGAGGAAAAGATAAAAGAACTTCTAAAGATGGACATCATAGAAGAAGTTAATGGACCTATACCATGGGTTAATCCAGTTGTAATAGTGCCAAAAGCCAATTCTGAAATCAGATTATGTCTTGACATGCGACAAGCCAATCGAGCAATCATCAGAGAGTGATACCCCATCCCCACTGTCGATGAGCTCTTACAAAGCATGAACGGATCCATGTTCTTTAGCAAGCTAGATCTCAAGTGGGGATACCATCAACTGGAGTTGACACTATAGTCTCGTCAGATTACATTTGCAGTCCACAATGGGGTATACAGATACAAATGGCTAATTTTTTGAGTATCGTCTGCAAGTGAGCAATACCAACATGAGATAGTGTCTGCCCTTGCTGGAATAGAGGGAGTTGAAAACATCTCAGACGATGTGATTGTTCATGCAGCTGATCAGGAAACACATATGTAACGTCTACATGCCGTTATGAAGCATTTGAGAGAGTGCGGGCTAACCCTGAATCCTTTTAAATGTCAGTTTGGTATGAATCGCTTAAATTTCATGGGAATTCTGCTCACACAAAAAGGCATTGGTCCCACTGAGGAGAGAGTCAGAGCTGTAGCAGAGGCCAGAGAACCACAAAACGCTTCAGAAGTCCGGAGCTTTCTTGGACTTGTCAGTTACAGCAGTAGATTTATCCCACAATTTGCAACACAGAGCCATTGAGACGTCTTACCAGAAAAGACTCCGAGTTTGTCTTTGGTCCAGAACAGAAAAACGCATTCAATGATCTAAAAAAGGAACTTGCAAGAGCAGGGACTTTAGCATACTTCGACAAGAACGCTCCAACGCAGGTCATTGCTGATGCTAGCCCTGTAGGGTTGGGTGCTGTATTGACACGGCGTCAAAAAGGACAAATGGTGACAGTTTGCTACATCAGTAGAAGTCTATCAGACTGTGAGAGATGTTACTCTCAGACTGAAAGGCAGGCCCTTGCCCTTGTATGGGCCTGCGAGAGGCTACAACCCTATGTGTATGGCAGACAGTTTGATTTGGTCACAGACCATAAGCCATTAGAGTCAATATACGGTCCACGTTCCAAGCCCTGTGCTCGTGTGGAGCGATGGGTTTTGCGTCTTCAACCATACAACTTTAAGTTTGTTTATGTTTCTGGAAAAGAAAACATTGCTGATCCATTATTACGACTCCTGGGAAGCACTGCAATGAGAGAAAAACACTCACATGAATCGGATGAGTATGTGAGATTTGTGGCCGTCAGCGCCACCCCAAGAGCCCTGACTACAAGGGAAGTGGAAGAAGCTTCGGAAAAAGATTCAGAACTCATAGAGCTGAGAAAAGCAATAGAGAGTGGACATTTTGAAAGGTGTATGACGTATGCACCTGTAGCTAATGAGCTGTGTGTTGTAGGGTTTTTAGTATTATGTGGAACGCGTATTGTTCTTCCGAAAACACTACAAGCACGAGCAATTTCACTGGCACATGAAGGACATATAGGTATTGTTGGAACCAAACAATATCTGAGAACAAAAGTATGGTGGCCTGGCATTGACAAAGCTGCGGAAAGATTTTGCAAATCATGTCATGGTTGTCAAATAGTGTCTCGCTCTGATGCTCCAGAACCACTGCAGCCCTCACCATTGCCAGATGGACCATGGCAAGATCTAGCAGTGGATCTACTTGGACCGTTGCCATCAAAACACTCCATCCTAGTTGTAGTGGATTATTAAAGTAGGTATTATGAGTATGACATATTAACCTCCACCACCGCAACAAAAGTGATTGATAGTCTTGAGGATATATTTAGCCGACATGGACTTCCACTCACACTGAAGTCCGACAACGGACCTCAATTCAGGTCAGATGAATTCAAGGATTTCTGTGTGGCAAATGGAATCAAACACCTGAAAATGACGCCTAAATGGGCACAAGGAAATGGCGAAGTTGAGCGCCAAAATGCTTCAATCATGAAACGAATCAGAATTGCACAGTCAGAAGGACTTGACTGGCAAAGAGAACTCAGGAAGTATGTCACAGTGTACAGAGGAATTGTGCATAATAGCACCGGCAAAAGTTCAGCTGAGCTTCTGTTCAAAAGAAAGATGAGAGGCAAGCTACCTGATCTTACATCTGTGGATACTGATCTTGAAGTTCATGACTACGATGCAGAGAAAAAGGGGAAATATAAACTGTATGCGGATGAACATCGCAAAGCAGAATACTCAAATATAGAGGTTGGAGACCGAGTTCTTCTGAGACAGGACAAGATTAACAAGTTTACCACTCCGTTTAATGCAACACCTCACACAGTGGTCAGAAAAGCAAGGAACCAAATAACTGTTGAATCATCTACTGGAGCCCAATATACTCGCAACACAACATTCGTAAAAAAATATGTAGAGAGAGAAGCAGAAAACAAGCAGGACAGTAGGAAAGAGGATTATGATGATGGTGCTATAAATGCAGAGCACCAGACAATGTCAGATGACTCTGACAGGCATGCACCTAATACTGTGTGTAACCAAAATGGGGCATATGCTAAGCCCCAGAGACAAAAGAAATTGCCTCAGAAATTTGCTGACTTTGTAATTGGTTGATTTTCTCAAACTGGTAAATGCAAATAATGCTATTTACATGTTCATGGTTTGAGAATTGGTAAGCAAGTTTATAACAGGCTAAAAAAAAATGTTATATGTGAAAGTTTAAAAAGGATATTTTGCTTGTTTGCTAATATAAAGACAACAGTTTGTCTTAAAATGTTAAGGTTAAAGTGGTATAAGTCTATATCCGACTTTGGGGGGGATGTCATGTATTGGAATGATGCTCTGTATCTTTAAGAAATGAAAGTGCAATGCATACTGGGAGCGGGTTGTTGAATATGTGTAGTGTGCTGGAGAACACGAGTAAAAGATGCTGTTCAGAATCCTGATTGGCGTGTGATTAGGTTAATAAGATAAACAAGGTATATAAAACAGATACACAACAGTAGTCATTGCGTGTATTAGCATTAGGCTACCTATTTGCAATTCAGCCTATTACTACTTATAATGATGAATGAAATTGGTGAATTAATTGAACAATCGTGCCAATACACACACATATATATTAACTGACTCATCGCGTGAGGCTTTGGTGGATGCCTGCTTGTCCCGTAGATGATCTGCTCGTGTGCTTTAACTTTGCGCACAAGCAGATCGGTTTCTTCGCTTGAGAAGCTTTCAGCTTTTCCGCCAACAAATTCCACCATTTAAATAACAATCCACCATGGCGCGAGCATCTCGCTCTTAAAGGGAATGGGAGATGACACTCTGGCTGACTTATTGAACGTTACGCCCATTACTGTAACGATTTCACACAGGAGACGAAAGATCCAAGTGCAGTGTTTTAATGGGTAATCCAAAAATCAATATCAAAAACAAGCAAGAGGTCATAACCATGAAATCATAACCAAATGACCATAACCAAAAAAATGCGCCCCGGCGCACTGACCATTTTTCCGTCGTTTAAATAGCAAAATTGGATTTGGACACGCCCTGAGTGCGCCTGCGCCGGGCACTTTACACTTTGCATTTAGATCGTTAAAATAGGGCCCTAGGTATCAATTATCACATGCTTTGAAATGTTTAGAAGAAATTAAAAAATGTAACAGACAATACAGCAATAGACCTCCTTCTGCTGGAAGGTTGAGGCTATCATACAGGCATGAGATATGGTGAGATATGAGCCTAAATATCGCTGTTGTAAGAGTCTACCTTCAAAATGGCTGTTATGATGGAAACATGGGATATGGGAATATCTCCACCTTGGGTAGATCTAGAACCTTGACGGACAATGTAATCAAATTTTTCTTTTCTGGTATTCAAAAAATCAGCTTGGATTACTTGTGGTTTTCAAGACATTGTTTTCCAATGTACTCAGGTAATCAACAAAAAAAAACATTTCTTGATGAGTTGCTGCTTTATTAAGATTTGCTTACTGTTATTTCCTTGGGCGGTGGATTGCCAGCAGTTTAACTGCACTGGAGAAGCCCATATGAAGTTATAAGGGTGAACAAACAGGGAGGAGTTGCCTCAGGCAGTGTTTGAGCAGTTAAATGATGAAGGACAGCCCCAGCCAGATGAATGTGCTGTGAACACATACAGGAAGCTCAAGGAAGACTGGCTGTTGCTAGCGACCTTATAAGTGAAAATAAGTGAGAGTCCATGTGTTCAAGGGATGGGCATTTCATGTCATTTTATAGTCCAGTGCTCTAACCAAGCAATTAGTCTGTCTACACTGAAGTAAAAATTGGGTGTGACGTGACATAATTACAAAACACAGCCAGTCAGAACAGATCTCTCCGTCTGCAAACTCTCTCACACTCACACTCAAAGCACACAGCAATCAACAAAATAATTTTGTTCATCACTTTGCAATGTTGTCACAGTATCAGATTTTCACTACATGATTATTATTCCCAAAAGAGTTCACGGCATGCCAGCAATAAAATGCAAGATGTAAACACATTGTGTAAAATGTTTACAAAGAAAAACAATGGAAAAGCATCACAATAAAATGCAAAAACGCATTCTGTTCGAAGTGCCCTTTAAGGTTCAATACTGCAAACTGTTATGTTAGATTGATAACCAGTTATTGCTGCCAAATGATTTATGACATGATCATATGAGTAGTATTAAAATTATTTAATACTAACATTTTAATGTAAAATATTATCAGTTATATGACAAAAAAATAATCCGCTTTAATAATGAGAATGTATGAAACTTTAATTTTATATATATATATATATATACATATATATATATATATATATATATATATATATATATATATATATATATATACACACACAAATACTAGGAGTATAATGGTTCAACTTACGGTTTGGATTGTATCACATTTTTAGAGTCACGGTTACGGTACGATTCAATATTTGCTATGTTCAAGGAATAAACTATACTACTATCCAAAATGAAAGAAAATATGAGTTATAATCTAACTACAAGCAAAAGGCACATATAAATACAATACGTATGCTGTTCAGGTCTCACCTCAGCAGGCATGCTATCAACACCCGTTTTTTTACCAAAAACGTCACACCCCTAATAAATACCTGAATGCCTACAACAATCAAATGCTCAAAGGAAAATTTATTTGCAACTTCAATAGTGTTTTTAATAGTCGATTAGTTGCAGAACGAGCATTGGTCTTGTCGATTATTGTATTCATGCGCATCTCTAACGCATACGTTTATCTAATTTACATTGTGTGTGTCAAAAACTGGGGAGGCCGGGGTAGGGTAAACACCACTTCCTGTTTAGTCCCAGCTGCTAAGGAAGTGTGTGTTGGATCTGTGTGTATATATACTGGAGGGCATATTTACCACAAGAGCCACCATTAAACCAGTCCAGGACAACACCACAACCACACACACACACACACACACACACACAAACAACCTTAAGCAATAACACACACACACACACACACTTTGCAGATAAACCACAGCAGAGAGGTGAAGAGGATGGAGAGATAGATGAGGTGGAGTGGGGAAATGTGTGCAGGGTTTATCTCTGATACAGTTAACTTCCTCAAACACCACCACAGTAGTGTAGTAAGAACAGAGATTAAGGATACATGTACACACACAGATGCATTCTCTTATTCCTCTTCTAAGAAGCTATTTGCTCAGAACCCATAACAATTCAGGCCAAGTTAACCCTCACTAAACTGACTAATTTAAACTGAGAACATATGACTACTCCATTATGACACCAACAAAGGGCAGACAGAACGATGGAAGGGAAGGAGTAATATCTATAACTTCACACCATCACATTAGCCTTGTTGTTCTGAGGATCAGCTGAAGACCACATGAAATTGTTTGAAAGAGGCAACTTTCATTCCTTCATTGATGTATTTCCTAATGAAACAGGAATTTTGGACGGGAACTGTCGAAAAGGGGCCAATGGGCTTTATTTACATCAGGGATTCCCAAAGTGTAGTGCGAGCTGCCACCAGGGGGAGCGTGAGAGGAAAAATGTAATGGCGGTCTGTTTTTTTAAGTGGGATTTTTCCATACAATAAAAACATGAACAGTAAACATTTCCTTTGTAATCGTTTTTATTTTAAATAAAAAAAACTATAATTTATTAGTTTTCGATGGAAACGCACTGTTCTTCTTTTATGTACTACTGCAGGCTAGGCTATATGAGTGCCAACTCGTTTCATTTATTCCATAATATATATTATAAATATGCTTAACTGGCTGAAATCAGGGAAACTGTCAAGTGGGACATCTTATGATACAGTTGTTAGTCAGGAGGAGAGGGACCAAGAGAGAGTGAGGATTTGGAGGCAACAGAGACGAAGAGAATAAAGAAAGAAAGTGAGCGAAGAAAAAATCTTGAGGAAATCTCTCTCTCGCTGCAGGCTGAGCGACTTTTGCGCTGCACTCGAAAAGTTAAAGATGCATCCTCCTTTATTTTATTTTATGTTTGAGCCTATGCTCTTTGCAACTTAATTATGTTGTGGATCGTGTGTAGGCTAATTAAATTTTCGCACTTGAAAAGTTTCAGATTGATCCTCGTTTTTATTTATTTTATCTATTTCGGAGCTTATTCTCTTTAATGATGTGGATCGTTTGTAACTTCATTGCAATTTAATTCAATGTACTGTCATTCTAATTTCCATAACCGTTGTGTTATAGTGGTTCTCAACCTTTTTTTCCACCGGCCGCACTATGGTCCAAGACAGTCTCGCGGGCCGCACGCATATCATTTACATATTACGTCACCAATACGAACCAACCTGATTTATAATATTACAGCATAAATATTATGATATCTAATCGATTACATTCATTTAAATAAATAAATAATATAAATAAAACACCTGATGCTGTCGGGAGCTAGATTCAGCTTGAAAGGAGTAACAGCACAATGAAGTTGCAATTGTAAAGCCTGTGTTATACTTTCCGCATTAAAGTATAACAGGAGCATGACTTGACGCACGACATTGCAGAAAATGTGCGTTCACAAATGTAGCCTATGTTGATCCAAATATGGAAAGCACTTTCGAATTTAATAATATTAGAGATGTTTTGCCACATTTCTTCAATTAAGGATGATTGCTACGTAGTATATGGTGTTTCTATTTGCCTGAACTTCTTCAAGTAAGTTGCGGGGCAAACCGAAAATCCAACATTCTCCTTCACTACTGATACTCTGACTATTATTTTTTCTATGTGTTCATTCGCTGGCATTTTCCACATTTCGTTTTTTCTCCCTTAAAAACAAATTTGTCCATTCTGATGCTCAATTTTACCGAACTAATGGCTGTTGATGACTATATAATTGAATTCTGCCAAAGTTTGTGTTCGTTAAATGCTGTGAGTAGGTCTGCTCATGTCTGAAAATAATATATGAAACACAAAATAATTTAACGTAAAAAACATTAGGCTATAGCTTATATTTATATAAGTACATTTTTTAATTAATATAAAAAATATAATAAATAATAAAATAAATATAAAAATAATTGTAAAACTGAAAAAAAAAATTTTTTAATTGTGTTCAGCATGGTGGGCCACATTTGAATTCGTGACGGGCGGCGGGTTGAGATGATGCTGCTGCTAGCTCCATGGTCATTTAATAGGCCTAGCCTATTTCTGGAATGTTTCTTTTACGCGGCTGCAATGTTTCTTTTTACGTGCTTTCTTTTACTGAGCCTGTGTCTGTCACTCGTCCTCTTAAAAGTGGAAGCTTGTGCGTAGCTTTGTTGCATTATATTGAAACTTTGTTGATGTTTTTATTGTCACGCTTGTTCTGGTTATTTGCGCATGATCAGGGGCTTCACTAGACCCTTTTTAGGGGGGCTGAACGTCTGCCCAGCCCCCCTAAAAAAATATTTGATTAATACATTTTTTATCGCTTCAGTCCCCTTTAAAAAAACCCATTTGAAACGGCGGCAAGCTGCGTCAAGTTTCGGCTCCTCCCCTTATCTGAGTCTGCTTGGATTTAGCGCATTTTTCAATCTGCAGGGGCGCCGAGCAGAGCGAACATCAGAGAGCACAAGGTGTGTGTCGTGTGTGCGTGCATTTATCGATAGATTGCTAATGCTATGATATTACATCTGCATCGGTGCAGTTCTTTGTCATAAATGCATTGCAGTTTACATAACGTAATGTTACTGGAGCATTGGGAGCACACGGGACGGCTCGGTTTCTCATCCAATACCAATACGTTTCGCTGCGTTCACCTTCAGCCCTTGTGTGATAGTTGTTTTTTATTCCTACAAAAATGAAGTGATTAACACCCATGAAAACATACTTTAGATTCAGAAAACGATCATGATTTATTTTCATTTACTTTTTAAAATTACAGACATATTATTATGTATTTTGACATTACATTATGCAGCCATGCACAGAAATGATTAAAGACACACATCATTGTCTGAAAGCACTAGATGGCCCAGAGAGAGAATGTGGAGTTATTTTGTTTTGTATTATTAAATATAGTTTTGTATTAAGTAATAATGAATCAGGAGGAGTGTCATGATACATAAATTAGAGTAAGCGTAGAGTAAAGGGATTTTTGATTTTCTTGATTTATACTATTTATACTAGATTTGTACTTGATTTATAGAAGTGGCAAATTGATAATTCATGTTGTTATTTTTAATAAATAGAAATAAATATAGAACAGATTAAGCATATTGCCAATAGACAATTACATTAATACATGGTTTGTCTATATTCTTAATGAATATTAGCTGGTTAGTTAAAATACTTAAAATGACCAATTTTCATGGGGTGACTTTATGAATATCCAACCGTATTGTTGATTATAAAGGCTAAAAAGCTAAAAAACTAAAATAATTTATATTTCATAGTAGATGGATATACAACATTTTTTCTTGTCGTGCGGGAGTAGGTCTGCAAATGAGCAACAGTCAGGTGAGAACAGAACGTAGACAGCCTCTCAAACACACAATACCACTGTGTTCCCAAGATTCATTTCAGTCATTGAACATTGTTTTAATTGTCTGCCAATATCCTTGTACATTTTATAAGAAAAAGCAGTGGTGTCGTCAAAGGAAAAAATTCCTATCTGAGGTTTGTATGTGAGCATAGAAATGCAAACAGTAAAATGTTGTGTTTGTACTGGAAACATGTGTGCGTGTGTTTGCACAGTGAATGAATCAGGAGGTCTTCATTGTAAAAAAAAAAAAATCAACATTCCCTATTTTCTAGTGGTCACATCCAATAATTATTTTTTTATTACAGTGTTGTATATGGCTCAGTCAGTACTCCTACTCCCATATATGACATACAGGGAATACAATGGAATAGTGGATTGCAGTAAGGTTTTTTTAAGTGGGGATTGGGGGTGCGCCAACCCGGTTGGGACATAGAAGGGGGTGCACAGGAAAAAAAGTTTGGGAACCGCTGATTTACATCATAGCTGTGAATCATGATTTGTTACCTGCAAGTCAGACGACATTAACGGAAGGGGCATTCCATTCTAGAGAACTATTAATTGGACAAAAATCTGTGTAGTTCAGGATCAATACTTTTGGTCAATTTTTCCAAAAGAGAAATACTGTTAAGATCAGATCAAGACTGCATCTCATTTCTAGTCTTACTTGTTCTTAGTGCTGCCATAGATAGATTCTTAGCCATAGATCAGGGTTCCTCAAATCTTGCCCTGGAGGGCCAATGCGCTTCAGAGTTTAGCTCCAACCCTGATCAAACTCACTTGCCTGTGATTTTCTTATGATCCTGAAGATACTGATTAGCATGCTCAGGTGTGTTTGATTAGGGTTAGAGCTAAACTCTGCAGGAAAATGGATCTCGTGGGCCAGATTTGAGGATCCCTGCCATAGATCATGGCATACTCATAGATCGATTACAAAACAATACAGGTATTTCAAGGACAGGCTCTAAGATGGTTTAGATCCTATCTGTCCGATCGCTACCATTTTGTTACCTTAAATGGGGAGTCATCTCATTTATCATAAGTAAAATATGGAGTGCCACAAGGATCCATTCCACTGTTATGCTGATGATACTCAGCTATATATCTCAACGAGACCAGATGAAACTTCTAAATTATCTAAGCTAACAGTAAAAATGTATTAAAAATGTAAAAGATTGGATGACAAATAATTTTCTCCATTTAAATTCGGATAAGACAGAGATATTAATTATTGGACCAAAAAACACTACACAGAACCTTGTAGATTACAATCTGCAACTAGACAGATGTACTGTTACTTCCTCTACGTACAGTCAAAAATCTGGGTATTATATTAGACAGCAGCTTTCCTGATAATGTTCGGGGTTCAGACACACTCTCTCTGTTTAAGCCATACATGCCAACCCTCCCTAATTTTCCGGGAGACTCCCGAATTTCAAAGCCGCTCCCGAAAATCTCCCGGACCGACCTTTCTCCCGAATTTCTCCCGATTTCCACCCGGACAACAATATTGCTATACCATCCGTCACTGGGCGCCGTTTTAGACCAAACGCTTGCGCTCCCATGGCGTCTGTCGTTGCTATGCAACCAAACTGCGCTCTCCATGATGACGACGAAGAAGTATCAGCAAAGGATTAATTGATTTCTAGCCTCACCTCGGTTCGCATTAGCTTTACTACTAGATATATTTCTGGAGATGAGAAGGAAAAACCCGCCTGGAAAAAGTAGCGCACCACGTTGCTTCCATTATGAGCGTGCTCACCGCGGCCGCGTACCTACGGTTGAAATAACGACCTTTAGCGCGAAAAAGATGGGATATGTGAACGGCCCCTAGAAGCAGACGTCTGAAATGAAAGGCAAGAACAGCTATTTATTTAGCTTTAGACTGTTACATGAAAATGTAAAAATGAAATGTCATAATTATAATGTTTTGAGAGTTTACTTATGTAATTGTTGCATTAGGCTATGAATTAATAAATGTTTATTGATAAGATCTAGCTATTTCATATCTCTTCATTTACAGTAGCTAACAAATTAGGGTCTAACCTCCTGAGGAGAGGCCTTAAGGAATTGAATTTGTCAAATAAATGAATTACATTTTTCTTTGCGTTTGTGTATGTGATATTATATATGGCGACACATCGTTTGTGTATGTGATATATATGATGACACACAACCCCCCCGGTCCTTTTTAATATCTCCCTAATTCTGAGGTCTCAAGGTTGGCAAGTATGGTTTAAGTCTAGATTAAAAACGCATCTCTTTCGCCAAGCATTTGAATAATGTATCTTAAATTGTGAGTGTAGTTGCATCTGATCAAATGCACATTTTATTCTTAAACTTGGGTTAAACTAATTAATTTTACTTTGTTGGAACAGCAGCTATGCTAATCATGTCTCTATTTGTTTCTATGTGGTAACTAGGATTTACACAAGCTCCAGTCTGGATCCAGAACACCTGAGAAGAGATGATGCTGACCCTCAGAGGACCCCAGATGATGCTAACCCTGAATCAACAAACAGAACTAACAATTATTGCTACAAGTGTGACTGCATCATATAATAATTATTAATAATATTAATAATGTTCATCGTCTGGCTGACTATGTCTTGTATTAATTTTTCTAAAAATCCTGTCATACGCGCACAAACTGACAGTCACCACTTATAAGCTATTACTAAATAATGTAGAAACATAATTTTCTGTAAAGTTGCTTTGTAACGATTTGTATTGTAAAAAGCGCTATACAAATAAACTTGAATTGAATTTAATTGAATTGTTTACTTTAAAAATACATGTATAAATCTACTAAAAGCAAATTAAATTATTAGGACTAAAAGCCTGTTTTGATTTTTTCCTTTAAAAAAAAAAAAAAAAAAAAAACTTTAAGTGATGTATCTATTTGACATGGACAGAGGCACAACACTTTACTGAGCAAATATCAGTTGCTTTACTGTATTGCGTTTGATTTAGAAATGCGATTTATTGGTACCATATCAGTTATTGGTCATAAGAGGTTTTTTTAATTTATCAGTATTGATCAATACTGGATATTTAAATGTGTCTGCTCATTTTCCTTTTTTGTAACCTTTACTGTCATAGTTCACCCAAAAATTTATATTTTGTTATCATCTACTCACTTTCAAGTTGTTCCAAGCCTGTATGAATCTCTTTCTTACGTTAAACAAAAAAGATCTTTTGAACAATGTTGGTAATAGTTGCTGGTAACCATTGGTTTCCTTAGTATTTTTTTTTCCATAAAATGGAAGTCAATGGCTACCAGCAACTAAGTGACTGAATATTAATATTTATGAATCATATTTTGTTGTAGAAAGGCTATTGTAGTGCAGAAAGTTTTGCACAAGAGCTCAAATAGGGAGATCCTGAATGTTAGTGTTGTAATGTTGCACTGGACCCACTGGTTACAAAAGGATACTGTTTCAGAGCAATGCAAACAACATAATACACCATCATACTGTAGAAATAAACCAGATACATAAAAAAGGCTTAAACTCAAGACCCATCTTAATGTGCTCATATAGCGTCTAATCAGTCCTGTACTCTCCTACATTAATATTTCACCATTCAAAACAAAAGGCTGGTAGCTCAGTGCACTGGAATCTTAATGTAACAGACAAGCACTCGGTCCTGGAACATTCTGGGTGTGGGACTATCAGCTATCCCCTCATTAAATATGCAGTGGGAGGTGTGAGGGGTCACAAAGGGCACCATATTAGGTTTCATTTTTGTTGTCTTCGTCCATATCCTTTGTTCTGCTGTCTTGTGTTTGACCAGCCGCTGACACTTGCGTCACTTGTACAAGACTACACTAGGTATATATTCTGTGTCTGAGTCAACAACACTGGGCTACTAAACTACATTTAGCTTGAAAAAGAGGCTTCAGCAGGATAATCATGTGCATCTCACCTACTTGAAAACAAATGTTTAGGAATATTACTCTGGGTTCAATCCAGGTCTTTGGCATATAATTATCAAATGCCAAAAATTCCCCTCAGGGATCAATAAATAACTAGAAATCAATCTCTCCACACAGCATGTGCAAATAAATATCATGTATGACAAATTATTCTTGCACAACATTTGTCTTGTTCAAATGTTTAACCTGATTATGTAAGGGATGCATGAAGAAGGGTAAAAATGATCTGTATGTACCATTGGCATGAGTTTTTACAGGGTGATGAACACAAACATTTTCTCCCATCTGGGCGCCCATGATGTCCACAGATGGTGACAGGATAAAGGCATGGTAAGGATATGCCCAAAGTCCTTCATCATGCAGGTCAAAAACAGTACAGAGTACTTAAAACGTTATGTCTCACTACAAATCCTAATGAAGCTTGACAATGCAAATTCTCATAGTATGTCAGACAGTATTCACACATGACGACATACAGCTTTTGTCGCATGTCAGTGAAAAATCACCATGCTTACAGGAACCGGCTGTAGGAATGTGTCTAAAATGCACACAGGTGCCACATTCTTGCTGTTTAAAACAGAATTAAAATAAATTGCATGCAGGTTTACACAAGGTGTCACATAGCTCAAAGACAGGCAACTATTGTAAGATCAATGCAAATGCATGGAAAGGAACAAACAGGGTAAGTGTTAGAGTACCTCTATGGTTCTTGACAACTGCATTGTATTTCAATGGAGCATAGCTTACATAGAAAAGCTTTTCCAAAGACTGTGTTTGTGCTTCATTTTCTGTGCTTGTGAAGATGTCATGTAATATTACGAGCTGATTTGTTTAAGCATTAAAATGCTACAGCACATCTAAACCTAGAGATTACAGAATTTATAAGAGATGCAAAGAGTTTCTGTTTATTTTAATCTAGCAAGTAGTTGCCATCATTGAATTTATCATTCTTTGTTTGTCTGTAATGTGTACCATACAGTATTTGCTTTTCAGATTTCGAAGTTATGTTTTGAAAATGTTATGCTTGTTATAAAAATTGGACTATGTTGACAGAGGTACTGTATAAGTTTAAATTTACTTCGCACAAGAGTCAAGTTATTACACATTAGATATCACTTACTTGTTTCTAATTTCTATGAGACAGTTGCAGAAGTTCTTTATGTGTCATTTTGCACTTCATTGTAAATATTAAACTGTTAGACTAGGGATCTAATGTTTTCAAAGTTTATCAAGAACTCTAAAGGAAGGAAACATGATTTAGACATGACCCCTTTAAAAATAAATAATTGCTCCAGGCAAACAGTATAGGCAAACAAAAGAGGAAAAACATGCTGAACTACAGAATAATTTTATACTCTGTCATACATTTTTTTTATCAAATGAAAAAGTTTTCAAATACAAACTGTTTATATTTCCTGTCTTTGTCTTTTTCTAGGCCCCAAAATGACAATTGTTTCGCTGTTAACATGGATTCAACTGAACAATACGTTTGCCACAGTGTGTTCAGTCCTGTTCAATCACATTGAGTTTTTTCCCACTCTCATTATAGAGAAACCCCATGAACTTATGGTTGTTTACTCAAATACCATTTCCCATTTTTTTTTTGCAAATTGACTCCTTAAATTTGTGTTATAGTTAATTATATGCATCACAAGTTATTTGTGTGTCTTTTAAGAGTTGCCTCTCAGATGAACTTTAAAATATTTTCTTTTCTTTCAGTTGAGTCCATGGGATCTCTCTCTTTATTAGTTTTCTTCTGAGGGCATCCACCTTCATGGTATTTCCAATAATAAGTTGTGGTTAAAAAGGAAGTCGTTTTCTGAGCGCCGAGAGGCCATTTTATTAAAACAGGATTCAGTCAGGAATGCTCTCTGGAACTCCAGAGGCCACTTGGGAAGCTTTCAGGCACCGAAAGCATGCACAAGTGCTGCGGTGCTTCATCTTATCTAGCCCTCTCATTCAAGGTAATTTATTCTCAGGTTTCTACGTTAGGATCTTATTTAGGACAGTTTAAATGAGCCATGAGTTTGGCTCATCTTTTGAGTACACAATGTTGAGCAATAAACACCTCACCAAGAAAATTTGTGTCTGTATAGAAAAGCTTTAGGCATGGGCGGTTCTGAGGGCAGATCATTTGAAATATGCTTGTTTGGTAATATTTTTACAGACCACAGAAGATATTGGCTAAAGTTTTTTTCTGTACTTCTTGACCCGACAGATCAAGGGATGACGCACGTAGGTTCTACTAAATATAGGGCTTGTTGGGAAACAGGTGTTACTGCACCATTAAATAATGAACAAGGTAAGTTAAGATGATCTAAAGAGCGTGATTTGCCACTTTATCTGGAAACTCAGTCTGTGTTGCAAGAGATCCATTCAGAATGGGCATCTTTACTGCATTTGCATACATCAGTTTCGAATTTAGTAAAAATATTTGTGTAAGTTTTGTCAACAGGCATTGTTATGCATATTTTTCTACATTAGTTGATTGCAATTTTGAGATTTCAGATTTTTGCCTAGAATATTCAGCCTAAATTTTTCCTCTTTTAATTAAAACAGTTAATACTGTTTACTTAAAGGTAAATTGTTTTTCTTACATTAAGGGTACAAAAATAATGACCAGGAAAACATGTTTCCAGAACATGATCTTGTCTCGCATTGGTCAGATAAACAGATAACCCAGCCTCAAATACCAAGGTTGCTGTTGGTCAGATTTGTCCTGTTAATTGGTCCTCGCTGTATGGCTGATGCTATTTACCTGGACCAGAGGAGGACCACAGTCTGAAAAGACACAGAACCCTTACAAGAATCAACACCTGAACTCTGCCTCACAAGCCTACCATCCCCATTCAAGACAAGACACCCAACTGAGGCTACGTTTACATGACAACGATGCAGTCAAAAACGGAAAAGTTTTTCCCTTGCATTTTTAAAGTTTCATGTATACACGACAATGTTTTCAAAATCATTTGTGTTTACACATATTCGCGAAAATGGCCAAAAATGCTGTATTACATATGCCAGGCCAGTAGTTGGCACTGTCATCTTGCTAGTATAAATGTACCTGGAATATGTACCTAGTATATATGTACTGTGTACTGACAATTATATGTTGTATATGGTATGCACCATATACAACATATAATTGTCAGTACACAGTACATATATACTCTGCTATTGGTTGTAATATTGGTGAAGGAAATTCACACTTTGCTGAAGAAGCGTTAGCAAACTCTCGAACAGCAACAACAGTACCTTGTACTCCACCATTGTTGTATGTTTGTTTGCGCTTGCCTTTAAAATCAACATGTACTGTGCATGTCTACATCTCTAACAGGTACTACGCATGAGCATGATGTCACCTTTTCCAAATATTCCCGTTTTGGGGGTTTACACAGAAACTATAATGGTGGCGTTTTTGAAAACTTTCTTTTTGAAAGCCATTTTCAAACATATGCGTTTTCAGTCCCCAAAACACCATTGTTGTGTAAACGAACAGGCAAAATGCATAAAAAGTTTCCCATTTTTGGATAAAAACGTTGTCGTTCAAATGGCCCCTGAGAGAAACAAAAGTTTCAAACCTTATTTATAATTCTCCACATCCACTTCCTTTACTTACTCTCCCCCTCTCTCCCTTTATTTCCATCTAAACACAAGACACTACAGAGATCACTGGAACCACTTTTCTTAATCAGAGTTTATAACAATGCGACTGTTCTTGTTTGATGTCTTTTGAAAGGTCTCTGTGTGTCTGGTAAAAAGTTCTAATTCTTTTAACAAACAGACAAATCCTAAGAGTTTAGAGATAAGTTGATTACTGTAGAGGGTATGTCATTTGCCAGTGTCTTTAATGCTAATTACCATCTGTCCCAAAAGATGTTAACTCTACTTCATCAATGCAAATTCCAGTTGTTAGTTCTTGTATCCATTTTGGGGGATGCTTGTCTTGGTCTGGGTAGCCAGTTGCAAGAAGTCAAGTCAAGTCAAGTATGCTTTCTTGTCAATTCTTCCACATGTACAGTACATACATACAGAGAACGGAAAGTGCGTTACTCTCAGAACCTTGGTGCATACAGATAACACTAACAGTAAAACATTAAATACAGATAAAATATAAAGTACAACTATACAAATAAACAAATAGGTTATGTAAAAAGTAAGATAAGTAAAGCAGCACAAGGCACATGGCAGATAGAGTGCAAACCAGGGAAGTAAACAAACAGTGCAGATATATTGATTGTAGTGCAAAGAGCTTATTCAGTCTGATTAAAGAGTCCAAAATCTCAAAGAGCAGTTCTTTATTTAAACTGACATAAGAGGTAGTTGAATGAGGTCAGTTAAATGCTGAATGAGGTAGTGAGCAGACCAGAGCATGTGAGTGAAGTGGAGTGGTGTGACAAACCAATTACAGCTCAGTTCCCGCTCCAACATAATAAAAATTGTAATATATTTTTAACTGTTTACTGTTTGTACATGTCTTGGATAATTGTCTAAAATTATGCATGCTGATAAAAATAAATTATCATGTTTCAAAATAAAATTCTTACATTCTTCTTAATTTTATTAATTGTATTAATTAAAATGTATTAAATATATTAATCTAACCTTAGATTAGGCAGCAAACATACCTAAAATGCAAAAACTGAAAAAGTGTATTTGATTTTCACTTTATTTCCGTGAAAATAGCTGCTAGTTGTTGTGCTGTAGAACATTCAAAACAGGCTCATTAGAACACAAATGCACACACACACGAGATGAAATGTGCGTAGATCTTTACAAAATACACCTGGATTATAAAGCCTGTGAAAAGCACACACAAGATAAAATGCACTTAAAGAATGCTTTGATTATGAACTGGGTTGAGCGAGCGGTGCTGCACGTATTCAGCGAGCGGAGCAGAATCTTCAAAAAGGCGCTCTGGAGCACTCCGTGCTCTAGAGCAGACTAATGCTGTACAAAATGTGTGTTAGTGGGAGCTTTGGGGGGGGGGGGTTGGGGCTGAGGTTCAGAGTTCAGTGGTGCATGGGGAAAAAAGGAGAGGTGGGGGAAAGGTCGGGAGGGAGTTCAGCTTCCTGACAGCCTGATGAATGAAGCTGTCATTCATTCTGCTGGTTCTGGCCTGGAGATTCTGTAGTCTCCTCCCTGATGGGAGCAGGCTGAAGAATCCGTGTGACTGGTGGGTGGGATCACCTGCAATGCAGAGGGCTTTACGGGTGAGACGGATTCCGTAAATGTCCTGGAGGGAGGGGAGGGAGACACCAACAATCTTCTCAGCTGCTCTCACTAAAGCCCCTTCCACACTGCACGACGGACCCGGCATATTGCCGGAACATTGCCGGGTCGCCTTCTGTGTGAAAGCAAACACATCCCGGGATTGATTCCGGCATTGAACCCGGGTCGGGGACCTAGTAACATTGCCGGGTTAAACCCGGGACGAGCGCTGTATTAACAAAAGGCATATCTAATGCCATGTCGAAGTGATGACGCACGTTATCGTGCGACTCTTTTACTGGCTGTTTTGGAGGAAGATCAACGTTCGCGACGAAAAAATATGTGCAAACTGTAATGAAGCAGAGATCAGTTTGTTCCTCACTTTCCGCGCTGACGCCGAGATCGTTCGCTTGCTTCAGTGAAAGTATAATGTGCCTAACGTTTTCGACTCATACATTACACATCATGTGTCGTTACGGGATCTTTACGGGTTGTGTGTGAAAGCACGCACATATCCCGGGTAATCACTGGCAGTGTGAAAGTGCAAAATATAGCGACCCGGGAACAATTACTGGAACACTTTACCCGTGTATTTGCCGAATGGCAGTGTGAAAGGGGCTTATGTGTTGATGTGTATGACGCCTGCAGTGCATCCTTCTGGCAGGTTGCACTGCAGGCGTCTGTGATGGTGTGCAGTCATGGGTCAGCAGAGTGAAGAGGAGGGGGGTCAGCACACATCCTTGGGGGCCCCAGTGTTCAGTGTGATGGTGCTGGATGTGTTGCTGCCGACCCGTACTGCCCGAGGTGTACCAGTCAGAAATCCAACAGCCAGATGCATAGCGAAGTGTTGAGCCCCAGCTGGACCAGTTTGTGAATGAGCTGTTGAGGAATGATTGTGTTGAATTCTGAACTGAAGTCTATGAACAGCATTCTGACGTATGAGTCTTTTTTGCCAAGATGTGTTGAGTGGAGGGTAGTGACGATGGCATCATCGCTCGAGCGGTTGGACCGATATGCAAACTGGAAGGGGTCCAGGGAGTGGGGGAGGGCAGACTTGATGTGGTGCATGACTAGCTGTTCAAAGCACTTAATGAGAATAGGGGTAGGTGCAACTGGACGGATGTCATTGAAGCAGGATGGAGACGGCTTCTTCAGGCCTGGAATGATGGTGGTAGCTTTGAAGCATGTGGGAACAACAGCCTGACTAAATGAGATGTTGAAAATGTCTTTTGAAGACATTAGTGAGTTCCACTGCACAATCTCTCAGTACACTCCCAGGAATGTTGTCTGGACCCGGAGTGCATTGATCCTGCTGAAAGATGTTCTCATGCTGTCTGGGGTCAGCATCATCACCTGGTCGCTGGGAGGAGCTGAGTCTTCTGTGCAGTGGTGCTGTTTTGTGCCTCAAAGCGAGAAAAAATAGGCGTTTCGCTCATTCAGCAGGGAGATGGTGCTGTCACAGGTCCGCGGTGGGGGCTTGTAGTCCATAATGGTTTGTCTCTCCTGCCACAGGCTCTGAGTGTCTCTGCTGTTGCTGAAATGATGGGCTATCCTCCTGGAGTACTGTCTCTTAGCCTGTCTGATGCCGTGGAATAGGTTGGCTCTAGCTGTCCTCAGGCCCACCTCATCTCCAGCTCTGAAGGCAGTGTTCTGCATTTTCAGGAGTCTGTAGACCTCCCCTGTCATCCATGGCGTCCAGTGACAGTCTCGAATAACTCTTGGAGGTCTGTGGTATTATTGTATGTGGCAGCCTGCTTAAACATATTTCCGTCAGTGGTGTCAAAACAGTCTTAAAGAGCCTCTGACGACCCTTCCGGACACACTTGTATTTGTTTGTGAACTGGTTTGGTGACTTTAATGAGTGGTGTGTCTACAGGCATTAGCATGACAGTGATGTGGTCTGAGGCACTGAGGTGGGGGAGGTGGGGGGCTTTGTAAGCTCCCCTATGTGTGGTGTAAACAAAGTCCAAAATGTTTTTACCTCGTGTTGGAAAGTTAATGTGATGGTGTATTTTTGGGAGAACGCAGCTAAAATGAGAAAAGCATCAGGGTGGGATGTCTGCTGCTCATTGATGTGCTGGTACAGTTCATTTAGTGTCTCACTCCTGTTGTTGTTGGAGCTGAGAGGGATGTATACAGCAACGAGCAGTATGGCTGAATATCCCTTCGGTAGATAGAACGGCCGGCATTTAATAATCATAAACTTCATCAGGGGTGAGCAGTGTTTGCAGATCACAGCAGCATCTCGACACGACACATCATTTATATAAACACATAGCCAGCCGCCGCGTCGCAGTGTGAAAGGGGCTTTACAGTCCTCTGAGTTGAGCGTAGTGATCGGATAGTCTAGTTTATTGTCCAAAGAGCGTACATTAGCCAGTACAATGGTGGGGATTGCTAGCTTGTATGGGTTAGCCGTTAGCCTAACCCTTCTGTTTCCTCTCGCGCCGCTTTTGGCGCCTCCGCTGTGGGTGAGATGCAGTGGGGGGAGGTGTGTCGGTGATGGTGAAGGCCTCCGGAGCAGACAGAGATCCTGCAGCTCTTCAGCATGTATAGAGTTTAACTTTAAAAAAGAGGTTCTGCCGACATTGAGCAGAAACTCACGACTGTACGCACGCTTAAAGACAGGTAAACAAAATGAAGATGTACAAAAACACTGCAACTCACAAGATAAAAAACACGAAAACACTGTTCTTATGGGAGAAAGAGAAGCTGCCATCTTTTCAGAAGGTCAGGGAGATTCTGTTGCCAGAAGCCCATAGCGTGGTGTGTGTCTCTACACTCTACACAATGTAGCTAAGGTCAAGTATGCATTTCTTACTCTTAGATTTATCTTTGAGAATTTGATGGTTTGTATTGATTTGAATTGATCAGATATATCTGAATTGACTGTAATTGGCATGATACATTATTACATTTGACTTTATTCTGATTTACTCTGCAATTCTTGACTCTAGTAGACTACATCGTTTTCTTGTTACCTCAATTACTGCATCAGGTTAGTAACGGACTAAAATTCAGTTGAGATGGAGCATAGGGCATGCCAACTGTATCTTTAGAGTTCACTTGGTATTAGTTCAAGTGTACTTAGAGTGTAAGGGCTTATAGGGAATTCATGTTTAGGTCAACTGGATGTTGTAGCCTGGTAATACATCACTTTGCTTCATAGACAGAGTCTGGAAGGGCATAACTGACAAGCGTTTTCTTTCTCGTGGAGGGGGGGCACTTGACAGAAGTTTAAAATCATTGGTTACCCGTAAGCCAATCAAATAACGTTTGGTTATGACGTGTTATTCGCCGACTCAGCCGCCTCGAACTTCCACTGTAAACACAAGAATGCTGCGAAAACTAAACCATCGAGCGAAATACCGGAGTGAACATGGCAGTTCACAATCACAATTATCGCCTTGCCAGACTTTGGCCTCCCAAGTTTCTCGCTAACGATCGGTAACAGTTGATAAATTTAACTTTTCCCAAAACCTGTCGGGACTCGGGAGTAGGGCCACAACTTCCTCCATTCAAAATGTGAAACAAACACTCTTCGTGTTCGGACTTCAGTTGGCAAATGCCGGGAATATTCTCCACAACAGACCGAATAGCATCCCGTGTCTCCGTGTCCGTTTTTGTTTTCCCTAACTTAAACTACAATCCTAAATTCGGCGCTTAGTGTCTACGTCACGGTTCTCAGCCCACCCTCTGTTCGTTGATTGGCCGGCTGTTTTGGAGCCAAAGGAAAATTGGGAGATAGTTCGCTATCTCAGACTGAGTACAGAAGCGAACTGAAACTGAGCGGAAGTATGAAGTCTGACGTAGTCCGGCTATGGGTGTTGTCCAACCAACCTAAACAGGGTAAGCCTATCCTCTGTTTATTGTAATATTACTCTAGCTAAGTGTACATGGCAGACCATGGCATGGCCATACCAAAGCTACTATCAGGGAAAATAATGTCACATCAGGTCAGCTTACATCTGTAGTAGTGGTCATGATCTCAGACTAGAAATAATGTTGCTTTATTCAAGAGTGTACAGATCTATGGTGACTACATAAAAGTACTTTTAGAATGATCAAGCATAGGAGCGGCCATCTAAAGTATTAGTCAATTACTTCTGTCTAATAACCAAAACTGACGAGAATGTGATCGCAAGGTACACTAACAGCCGAAGCAATATCTTTGAGTGACATGAACACCCAAATGAACAAGTACAATAATATTAAAGAGTAAATAGAATACTCTGATTTCTAGATATCTGATGAATGATCAATAATAATTAGAATTCGAACCCAAATACAATGTCAGAGTAAATAAAATGGAGTCATTAGAATTTAACTTAAATTAAATACGTTTGTGCACTGAAAAGACAGTATTCCATTCATGCAAATGCACAGAAGTCAGTAAAGCTCCAAGATGTATGTTTTTACCCTAAATTACATTCTTCAAAGTTCAAACAAGATAAAAATCCTGCAGGGCTTCTGTCTACATACAGTACATTGTAGACTCATCAGACACACTCAGAAGAAAAGTGTCTTCTTTTATCATATCACTGAGCATTCTTGTGGTCATCGTACAAACATCCTGTTTCTCTGGATCCACACAGGACAAGGAAATCAACTTTCCTTCCTCCACAATCTATTCACAAGCTAACAACCCAAAACCATCACAGAGGCTAACACACAAGCACACAAATAAACATCGGAAGAAAAGCGTCCTCGCTTTGGTGCACGCACACATTAAGCTTCAGACAGTAAAAAGACATTTCTTTTCACACAAATTACAGGGTTACGGTCTATGGATGTCTAATTTTCCTGAAAATCTCCATAGCTCTTGTTCTTTTCATAAACAACTGACTCGTTCATCCATAACAAAGCTAATCCGAAGAAATTAGTACAATAGTCTCACACTCGCTTCATATTCAAATTTCTAGCTGTCACATCCTGCATTGCAAATAAAGAACAAAAAAAGTTGTATTGTTATCCAGCCCATTTATGCTCAAATAGAGCTGGTTTCTGTACTTGCACACATAAAAAAAATTTTAATAAATGACTTTCTCAAACAATAAGCTCTCTTTTGTTCGCTAACGGTTAACCCACATATGCAATTAGTCTTAATGATAAATAAATTGTAGTTGACAGCGATTACCTCACCAACACCTTTCACACACTGTCAATTTTCTCACAATGCCAGGCCCTGACTAATACTCAGAAACACAGAATGTGGTAAGAAATTCTCATGGAGTTTATGTTTGTTCACTATCTAATGCCTACTAAAATCGGTGGATCTGAAAAAAGCAAGGGGATTTACTGAATTGTCCACACACAATGTCTAAAGAGTGTGCGTGTGTGTAAGCGGTACTGCGGGGGTGGACTATTGTCTCTTCATTAGTTTGCTTGTCTTTTCCGTTCAAGATTGTTTTCCTCAAACACAGCTGTGTGGATGAGTGGAATGTGACGTGGAAGACTCACACTCGTGGAACTGACAACCTGAGAGCTACCCCTTCCTGTACAGCTGGATAGGCACTGACTGCATAAAGTACACACACACACACACACACACACACACACACAGGTATGGCCCTTCATCCTCAGGGAGAGACTGACTATATATTAATGAAAAAAAGACAAACATCCTGAAATCCAGCAACTCTCTCCAGCTCTCCAAAGCCTTATTCGGATGAATGACATCATACACAAGCTTTGAGATTTTAGGAGAGTTTAATCACTGACGACTCTTATCGCTCCCTACAGACCTCCCCGAACCAGCTGTGGCAACACACTCCCGACGCAGAGAGAGAGAGGACACATCCTGTCCAACTCACTGCACTTACTATAACCTGAGGATTTGTATTGTTTGTGGAGCATAATTGCATCAGTCTGATTGAGGTAATCCCCAGATCACAGCTGCTGATAGCTGGAATAACAATAATTGTTTAAAAGGAGCCTAATTAGTTCAGAAACGTGACAGATATTCAGTGTGATGTCATGGTGTTTGTTATAGAGGAGATCAAGCTTCACAGTGTATTGAAAGGCTGATGAAAATGATTTACCGATGATTTATCAATTACTATAAAAATTATTCACATATTTCACATGAATTAGAGAATGAAACACTTCTTATGCAATTTCTTACCAAACTATTTTAAGAGGTGGCGATTTTGTATTTGATGTGAATCATACAAAAACATAAGATTTTCTGAAAAAAGGCCCATTCCTGAACATAACCATCACTGGGGCATGAATAGACTGCACAAAAATGTACAACTTAAATCATTCAAATTCATATGAATTAGCCACCAATTCGCCAAAACATAAAATAGTTATTAATTGCCATGAGATCATAAAATTGATCAGCAAATAAAAAATCTGACATTTTTAAATCACATTGTTTATATGCATTTCAAAGTCCCGATTATATGCTTTTTTTCTGCTTTTTTTGGTGTCCAATTAGTGTTTAAATTGTTTAGCTAGCAGTTAAAACACATTAAAAAATAATAATTATTGGTTATTAATACTGGCCTAAAAAATATATCATTTTTAGATCATTTCAAAATCCTTCATTTTAATGTTAGTATTTGTATTTATTTATTGTATTACTATAATTATTATTATTTTTTATTTTCCTTTTTCAGTACTTTTGAAACTGAAATGTGAACAGAAGATAAAGCCACAATCAAGCATAATTAAAACATATTACTAAAATATACTAATCAGTCACAGCCCATTAAAGGGAAAAATTCTATTTAATTTTTATCCCTTAATGTGAAACCATTTGTCCACCGCTCAGTGTTGCATTCCAATTTTAATATCTATTCCAATTTGGCTTGAGCTTTATTCAATTATTGTCTGATTCATGCGGTCCTAACAAACATTAATGTCATAATGTCTCATTTGAATTTTATCTCCTTTATATCATCTCTTCAGCTAAAAAGGCTGTTTCTGCTTTGTTTCCATCACATAAATTATGCCACATCAGTGACCTAACATGTGACATATGGAACATATTCCATTTACATCTGGAACATATAACATTTACATCTGGTGCACAGAGTTTTGTAAAGTATCACGTGAAAACAAGCATTTTCAACACCAAGGCCATTGCAGAAATCTGCTATTCACACTTAGGCCATGATTAAATTATTCTGTGAGTGTAGTGTTAGGGTTAGGGTTAGTATTTGGCTGGTCATGTGATCTCACCATTAAAAAAAGAGATGAAACTAAATCTAGTCATTATTGGGTTTATTTACCAATCATTGTCTTGTAGTAATTCCCATTCTATATACTATTCTGTGAGCATAAGTGTCTAACATGGTGCACCATTTAAAATAAAATCTGATGTGAGAATATTAACATGTTTTCAAAAATACTATTAATGTCTTTATGTGTAACACTGAAAACAGCTTTAAGTTCTATTTGTGTGAAACAAAAATGGTGAGGTTTGTTTTCAGTTTTCTCCATGATGTGGGTTTGATAATAAGATGCTGACAGAAAGATACCATCTCACTCTTCAAAGCATCACCACTCATTACACAGACTATCACAATGTGAAATCATAACACAGCTGAGTCAAGGTACAGCAATGTACCTCAAGCCTCACATATGAAGTCAAGCATTCAGAGGTTTGAGTCCTCTCGATGTACAAATCTTACTTTGGAAAGGAACTTTATTTGTATGCTTTTATTTTAATATGGCCAAGCGACCGAGCCTTCAGTGTGATAATCATCTGCAAGTCTTTAAGAATTAAAAATGTTGGATATGGCGTGTTGAACAGGTTAAAGCCTTAAATTGTGTTTGTCTGTTCTATCAATGTCTATTTCCCAGATCATTTTACAGATGAACCTCGGGGAAGCTGTCCGTCTCCGAAGAAAGAAAAGAAAAAAAGAACATTCCTTTGGAGAAAAATTCATGATTTATATCGGAATGCATACAAAATGTTATGATCTTGACATGAAAAACAATCCAAGAGCAAGTCTGATTGTGCAAACCATTAAAGCTCAACATTATTCACATACTCTCTTGCATGTTCGACAGTGTCTAGCAAAATTTGCCTGAAGGTGTTGGTGTCTTCTGTGCTAATGTAGCTTTCATATTTGAGAAATTTAGCAGCAATACTAACTCTACACAGAATTTCAATTGAATAAAAGTCCTAATAGTCTGTCGTGTCAGAGAAGTATGCTGGAAAGTGAGAAAAATACTCCCCCTAGAGGCTGAAGACAGTGGCTCCTGTACAGCCCCATCCATCATCGCATCTTTATCTCACCTTTATATTTTCACTTTGATAAATTAAAAGTTAATCTTTTAAGACTATTTTCGCCTCGTAGATGTGCCAATTACACTTATACCTACACAAATCTTTCAGATGTGAATAAACGCAAGTTTTACCTTATCATTTGAAACTATACAGGACTGACAACAGGTTGAGCATCACTGTGTGCATGTTTGTACTGATACACGGACTACCCAACAACTTTTTTATTTGTTTCTTCAAGATACAGCTATCATTAATTACACATGTTCATCTCTGCATTCATCTATTCATTCCTTCATTTCTTTTCATTTAAGATAAAGAGTACATGAAAGAAAGCAGGAATTGGCTTGTTAACGGGGACTTTTATGTTTATCCCCGAGGCGTGTCATGTCAAAGTCTTTTATTGTCGCTGCTGTCTTGAATGGAAGAAAAAATGCAATACGTTAAAATGAACCGCGTAGGCACAGGGCCAGTGACGTCTCTACATTTTCCATAAACTGAACTTGTTTTACATTCCTTACACAACAATAGCAGTGATATGTTTATGCCTGAATTGTATTTGCTTAACCTTATCTGTTAAGTCTTGATGAAATCAATTCTTGTGCATGCACACGGAGTGCTTTCCTATGAGATAAACTTTGACAAGGATTAAAATCTCAGAAATAAACTGCAGAAGTTGAACACCCTTGCTACTTTCGAATAAAAAGTGATGAAGGAAATTAACAACATATTCAACAGATCATAACTTTGGATTTTCATATAAAAAAAAAAACTTCTTTGAGGACGAATGCAAAAACAAATGGGCAGCTATCTCTACAACAGAACCTCTCATCGACATCAAAATATTTGAACAAAGTAAATATGGACAAAAATGGACAAAGAGATAATGAATCTCCTAACTTTGTTGGATAGGCTATACAAATTGTACTTTAAAAAACTCATACCTTTCTTCAATTTACATTTATTATAAAGGAACTCCAGTGGAATTTACCTCTTGGAGAAATCTTTCTGTTCATTTGAAATATTTAGCGAATATGTTCATTGTTGCATTTCCAAACTAAAATATCAATCCCACCCAAACGTACTGCCCGAAAAAAAAAACTATTTTCTAAAATTAAGGTGATTTCTATTTAGGCTAACTGGGTTAAGCCTGCAAGTATAGCTTTCATCAAGGGAATACATTCCTTTAATGGGATAGGAAAGTTATGACTATTTATAAATTGTTCATCTGCTACAGATTGTCAGATGATAATGATCCAGATGTAAACTCATACGTCACCAACCTGTATCCCTGTATGCTTGTGTCACAACAGACCCGCAGAAACAGATAAAGGCCCGTCGCCTGAAGTCACTGAAATTTGGAAGAATGTTATTACGACTGGCCCTGTGGCCCATATAAAGATTTTAATCTTACTAAAGTTTATAAAACTGTGCTAGTGTATTTATCGTTTTATTTTTGTCACATTAAAGTAACTTTTCTCTGTACTTTCCTGTTGGCGGTTTGCTCGGGTAGCCTGCTTCTTTTGCTCACCTTCTCGACTCAGTTCAGTCACTTCTGTTGTCGTCCGCTTCATCTTTTTCAGACGCAGGATATATTCATAAACTCTTTAGTAGAATTTGTATCTTCAAGTGTCCTTTTTTCTTTATTTAGTGTCATCCAGTGTTGCCAACTTATTTTCATGTAGCGAAAGTTGCCAAATGTTGCTAAATGATGTTGAGACATCATTGGATGATGTCATTATGAAACCATGACGCAAAACTGCGTCATTGCGTAGAATACACATAGAAATTTCTCAAATCTCTGCAAAGAATATAATTTGAAATATGTTTATTTAGATGTGTTCGTAAAAATAATATCAACATTTGATATTATTTGTATATATAAACACATTTTTATTACATATTTTTATTTTTAAATACAACATTGAATTATAGAAAAATACATATTTCTGAACAATTTCATTTTCTGTATTTTCCAAATAGCTTTAAACTACACATTATTAACAAGTGTACTTTGGGCACAGTGTAGCTTGTTAATATAAAGGAATTTTCTTTATTTGTTTTTACCAACATTTCATTGCATTGCATTTTGATAGATAGTCTCTAGCTTCAGACCCTTGCTGATTTGTCACCCAACTAAGTCAAATAATTTTCTAAATATTTTAAAAGGTAAAGAACAACAGTTATGTTATATCACAGAAATTGGGCTCTTTGCAAACTGCAATTTTTTTCACATTTACTCAAATGACTTTAAATCATATATTATATTTATTATAATTATATTCTGGAACAAAATAAAAATAAAACGCACTGAAAATACGTAATGAAAAGCGCTGAAATTGAATTAGTAATTAATTTATTTAAAGCTAATGTTAGTAATGTGATTATGCAGAGATGGGACCAAGTCACACATGTGCAAGTCTCAAGTAAGTCTCAATTCGTAACCTTCAAGTCTCAAGTAAGTCCCAAGTATTTTTTTCTTGGGCAAGTCAAGTCAAGTCACAAGTTATGTCAAGTCAAGTCAAGTCAAGTCCTGTAGTAAGTCAAGTCAAGTCCAAGTCAAGTCACCTTATTATTGTAATTTTACCTGCAGAATCTGATCTTAATAAAGTTAAAAGACAAGATATAAGTAACAGTAAATTAAAATAATTTGGATTTGCATTGTAAATACTCATGTTCAGTAAAATACATCATGGAATCAAACAAAATTGTAACTTCATAAAATTATTTATTTTTCACTTCTGCCAACAGTGTTTGAAATGTTTTACATTTTCAACATTGAGTCCATAAAACAAATAACAGCTAAACATCCAACAGACTCCTCTCTGAACACCCCCCCTCCCCTCTCTCTCTCTCTCTCTCTCTCTCTCACACACACACACAAAGGACGTGACGTGACATGACATTCAGCCAAGTATGGTGACCCATACTCAGAATTCGTGCTCTGCATTTAACCCATCCGAAGTGTACACACACAGAGCAGAGAACACACACACTGTGAACACACACCCGGAGCAGTGGGCAGCCATTTATGCTGCGGCGCCCGGGGAGCAGTTGGGGGTTCGATGCCTTGCTCAAGGGCACCTAAGTCGTGGTATTGAAGGTGGAGAGAGAACTGTACATGCACTCCCCCCACCCACAATTCCTGCCGGCCCGAGACTCGAACTCACAACCCTTCGATTGCAAGTCCGACTCTCTAACCATTAGGCCACAACTTCCCCTCAAACACAGTTTACATTTTTTGTAATGCCAAATTTAGCATTAAGATACAGAATAAAATATGATTACAATAAAATACAATAAAAATAGCAGCAGCAGATAATATTTCTAATATTAATAATAGTAATTATATAGAATTAAGAATATAAAATAAAACAGTTGAAAACAATAAATTATCCCTTTCGTATGGTGTGTATGGTGTATAATATTTAGCAGCTATTGTGACTGCCGTCTCATTCTCTCCAAGTATATAGAGTAGTTTCTCCGAGTCATTTAGAGACAAGAATGAAGGATTCAAAGCTTCAAACTGTGGGAAGAATGTTTCTCTTGTAGTGCTGTATTTGGGACAGACAAGAAGGAAGTGTTTCTCATCCTCTGTTTGATTCAGCTCACAGTGTTTGCCTCTCTTCTCTCGGTAGCCAGGATCTTTTATGTCTACCAATCTCTATTTCCAAATCATGATCACTGAGTCGATATTTTGAAAGGATTTGTCTTTCTTTTAATTGCTTGAGTGATAAGTAATTTGCCAGTTTTGTGGTTCTGTTTAGGGCCGAATAACACTGGAGTTTGGTTTGGAGCTCAAATTCATTTTTTTTAATTTTTCATCATAATTATACTTCAGATTTTTGTCAATTAGTTTCTGAATGTTGGGGTTGTGATTGGGAGTCAGACTCAGTTTGGGTTTCCTTCATCAGGTGAAGCACGAGTGTGTTTCTCTCTCTCTCTCTCACTCACTCTCTCTCTCTCTCTCTCACACACACACACACACTCTCTCTCTCTCTCTCTCTCTCTCTCTCTCTCTCTCTCTCTCTCTCTCAGAGTCATTAAAGTCATTACCTCTATTACAAGGTATTGCACTTGCAAAATATAAGATTCGAGAGTCTTGTCTGCAAGCCGAGCACGATGTGGCCTATCCCACCATGTATGCGCCACCGGTATGCGCGCTCATAATGGAAGCAACGCGGTCGCGACGCACACGCGGTGCGACACGCTCGACGCCTCAGGGGCTCAACTGCCCGAGCGCTTTGGAAACAATGAGAAAGCGGCGCGACTAGCGATTTCCACGCGTTTTTAGGCGCGAATTATTGACGACAAAAGCGATGACCCTCAGTACCCCTCAAGCTGAGATGTTGATGTGATGTGATATCTGATCTAAGTGGGCGTGGTCTGCGTAAGGTAGAGAGGGCATGACTGATGATGTCATGACATGACAACGCGATTCTCAGCCTGCGCTCCAGCTTCGCTCCAGCTCCAGCTAAAATTGAGTAATCAATTTTATTTTTTTTAAATAATTTATATATTTTATATTCAAACTGAAAACATAATGTGATTAACACTCAAGTCATTCGAGTCATCCTGTCTCAAGTCAAGTCAAGTCCCGAGTCTTTAACTTCCAAGTCCGAGTCAAGTCTCAAGTATTTTATTTTTTGTCAGGTCAAGTCACAAGTCATAAAAATAGCGACTCGAGTCCAAGTCACCAAGTCACAAGTCCCCATGTCTGTGATTATGTATTAATGTGGCATTGAACTAAAGAGAACTTCATCAAATGTTACTCACTCAATGCATCACTAGGTGGCGGCAGAGTTTTTATTTACCTACAAAACAAAAGCGCGTGCTGGTGAATATACAAAATATGGGCCTATGAATAATAATAAAAATAATAATAGTAATAGTAATAGTAATAATAATAATAATAATACAAATAAAATCGTACATGAAAAATAAGATCATCTGATTATCATATTAGTTGATGCATCAGAATCAAAAATATTAGACGTCGTTTGGATGATGTTTACGGTGTTTTTTCATAAACTCGTATGAGAGCAAATGAGGATACTTGAAACATTCATTATGCTATTTATAGGAGAAGCCATTTCTGTAAATTAATCTCCGTTAAATTGATGTCTGAATTTTTATTAGAGGGTGAATACTTTGGGCTCATTGTTAGAGCTCTCAAATTTCCAGTCTTTGTATGTCACATAGGGTTCAAACTGTATGTGTTTGCGCATATCCACTGCTTTCCACATTACCCATGCCATGTGCGCCAGTGTGCCAGAGTTTGTGTGTTTAAAGATATTTCCTGGCATTGCAGATCATTGCAGGACATTTCCCCCATTCCAAAGGAAATGAGAGTTCCTGCAGCTAAGAAGGATACGCTTTTATCATGAAAGACAAACAGATAACGTCAGTTTTTGATCATCGCCAGCTATTTTCAATAATCTCAAATATAAACTGGTTTTAAAAACGCTATGTTGTGCTACTTTACAGAGCAAACATCCACATTGACATCATGATAAGCAATCACAGATTCCCTCAGTTGCAGCATGTGGAGCCATTCCTGATCTCTAGGTGGCGCTAGTAAGAATGACTGCTCCTCAGATCATTGCCTTAACATAAAGAGTTTAAAGTATGGCATTTCTGGAACAAAACTTGCACAGTATGTGCATGCATAACCTATGTGCGTGTGTGCATGGCTCAGGGCAAGCACTGTAAAATCACATGCCCTTATTTGTGCCTGTGTTTGGCAGCAAGACTGTGGTTATCCTTTGATGTTGATGTTCTCAGGAGTTGTAGGCACCAGTAAATAGTAAGTTTATGTAAGCACCGCTTCCTCACACAGTGGGAATCCAAGCAGGGTACAACCTCTAATTCACTCACACAAACACCAGATATCAAATGCACGCAAAGGTTATAAGGCAAAAGGTGTTTTAAGGTGATAAAAAATGAATAATTCTTGTTACAAAAACTAATCTGTGGTCTAAAATTCAAAAACATTCCATTTAAACCAGTACAAAAGCTTTACTAGCTCAGAGAAAAACATATAACAAATATATGTTGTATGTGAAATGAAACACACTGAAATAGAAATACTCTATATAAAAATGTTTGAAACATTTAATCAAGGAAATAAAGTCTTAAAAAGAAAAGTAAAATAATGTATATGAAATTAAATACATACAGTATGTTGAAATAGAAATATTAAATAATCAAAAATTCTGAATTTTTTTTAAACCAGGAAATAAAGCCTTAAGATTTTTTTTAAATAAACAAACATTCTTAATGTTATATGTGAAATAGAAACAATCATTTCAGAAACCTTTTGTTTTAACCAGAAAAAAAATTAAATTTTGTATTTCAAAAATTAAACAAATATTATTAAATTAAATGTATATTGACAGAATTTTCTGCACTATTTCTTGGTCACTATTAAAATGAATAAATATGTGACAGTGATTATATGATTCTTTATACAAATGGTCTTGATTTAACTGAAGCTCACAATGCTCGTTGGATCATGTTAAATCATGCTGGAGAACATGTTGAGATTATTAAAGCAAAACAGAGACAGACTGAATACTAAGACATTACTACATTCATGTAAATTTTTACATTAAAAAAAGATATTTGATCAAAAATTCAAATAAAATTTTTTTGTTTTTTTTTCACTTGTGTTCATGATGATTCCTCCACTGAGAGACACATGATGTGAAGCAACTAACCCACAGAATTTATTATTATTATTAATACAATGATAAATGTAAACAATAGCTGGATGAAAAGTAAGGCCCAGAGCGCAGATCTCACCACACTTTGATGGCCTTGTGCATGCTATTCTGAGCAGCCATTTTGAGAGCAGCACTCCAAGGAAAACACCCAAGGCTGTGTGAGCATTGTTTCCTCAGGCCCAAGTGTTCACACCCACACATACACAAAAATAAAAATGCATGAAACCCAACATGCACACACTAGTATGAAAAAAAGCAAGTCTAGTTCACAGAGGCTGAAACACATTGTCCTGTTTTCTCCGACGTACACAAATAACTAGAGATACGAGGACATTGTCTCGTCAGGGTCACTCAGAAACAGATACAGGAAGAGAGGGGTCACAAAAGATGCAGGCAAACACGCACACCTAAATCTTGTTTTTGACTGTCAAGAGTGTTTATTTAAAAAAAACTAATTACATTAATAGACGTGTAACTAAATAATATAATCATAATGGCAAATTACTGACATTTTTCTTACAAAGGCAAAGAAGGCCCTCATTATAAACTGTACAATCAAAAGGTCAACCGAGAAACAAAGCTGAGAAAACCAAATTCAGACAGACTGTTTGTTGCTTGGGGGAGAGCAAGTCTGGTCATGATACATTTAAAGACAATGCAAAAGATGAAGACAACAAAATGGAAAACATTCTCACACTCAATTGTCTGACATTCCAGTTGCCATTTCCTGTGCAGTAGGAAGAGGGCAGGTCTTTGCTCAGGAAGTGGCGTGGACACACTGAGAGACCACTCTTGCTCCGCAAGACTGTGTAAACATGATTGTATATGGCTAAGGCTTTCTCACTCTCCAAACTCCCCTGACATTTAGAAGATTTAAACTAAAACATATATCTTATCTGCTCAAAAACAGTCTGTTCCAAAACAATATATTACATTTATTTCAAAAAGCGAGTATGATAAAAGAAACAGTTAACAGTTCAAATGAGTCAGTGGTTCCTTTACGCAAGAAGCGATAATGGTGCATCTCAGTCGGAGCTCAACAGCCAATTTAACAGTTTGTTGTTTTAGGGTGATACAGTCATGTGGCATGTGAAAAACCTAATGTGGGATGAAAAGTAAGAAGGTTGCTACTCATTTTAGATAGGAAATTGCCCTTTGGCTGTTCTGTCGCGTGAGCATGAATGGAAAGATTAGTCATTTATGCACCTCCATGTTCTGTTAAACCTGTATGACTTTCTAAAGAACAAAAAAGTTGTAATGTACCAGACAATGTAAGTGGATGGAGACCAAGCGCTGACAAGCAAAAAAAAATGGAGCATCATAAAGCATCATAAAGAGCATCTTGGACATTGTTTTATAAATACCGGATTTTGTTTTTAACATAAGAAAGAAAGTCAAAAAAGGATTTAAAAAGATGTGAGGGTGAGGAAATTATTTCCAAATTTAAACTATTACATTAAATATAGTTGAAAAATGAACATTTCAGTTTCCTCATTTACTCTCCCTCAAGTATGAGTTTCTTTCTTCTGCTAAACACAAAGGAGGATATTTTGAATGTTGGTAAGCAAACTGCTGGCACCCATTGACTTCCATAGTATTTTTTTCTTCCATACTATGGAAGTCGATGGCTACAGTGAACTTTTGGCTACCAACATTCTTCAGAATATCTTTTTTTATGTTCAGCAGAAAAAAGAAACTCACAGGTTTGGAATTTTTAGAACTATATCTTTATCGTTATCTTTATGGTTATCGTCCTTGGAGTGAACGGGTCTTAAATGATGAAACTGAAATGTTCATTTCTGGCTGAACTACTACATTAAAGTTCTGAATAACATAAAGAGGAAGACTGTTTGAAGCGCTACAGATGTTAAACTGGAGGCACACTATAACGGACCTCTGCACTGAACTTGTCATTTCTCTTGGGCAGTGGAGGTTTCATCCGAATGTCTCTCTTCAGAATCATCTCCTCGTTGGCGTATATGGGGGCTTCTGCATCATCAGAGTGGTAGCCGGACTGATAGCCACTGGTCTGATTGGAGGATTCAGATGCTAAAGACTCCTTACTCTTGCATCGCAGTAGTGGGCTGCGGATAAAAGCATGAATGTATTTATATGATTGTGAAACTGCCTTGGTTTGTAGCTCTAATAAGATCAGGATGAAAGTGTCACCTGAAATTAAGTGGTCTTTGCGCTTGCCGATCCAAAGCTTTCATTTGTTCACGTGACAAGCCCACACCACAGTCCATGTGACCATTCTGTCACATTTAAAATCAGCATTTAACATTGACAAGTCAAAAACATATTTTTTAAAAATCTAAAAATAGATCTAAAATATTTATAAAATATAAAAAAAATAAAGAATTTAACTTCCTGAATCCACTTGACTTTGTTTAATTACACCAATCAAGATAATCTATAGAGTTTAATTGTTTGCAGGAACATTTCTAATTTCTGCTGAAAGTGTTTTTGGGTCATGAGGAGATCTGCGTTGTAGTATTGTAGAGTTGATGTACCATTACAGCAGTGTGCTCCAGGGGAATGTCCACAAAAGTCGTCACACTTATTGGCACACCGCAACTGTCAATCTGCTGTGGGAACCTGTCAGGAAAGGCATGGGTGGGACCATTGTTGTATTAGTTTGTCAAAGGAGCGGTTAAGCACGTTATATCCACAAATGTCAGGTCTTCAATGTAGTGTGAACATAAAACTGGGGTGGGGATGAGTATTAGTACTTGCAAGGATATAAATAATTCTGATTCGTTTCAGTCAGTAATCAGATTTGAATCAGTAATGCCAACAACTCCACACACACACACACACACATACTGTACACACAAAACACCAGATTGAGAAGTTACTGTAACTAACCCTAGAGGTGGAGTATTGTCATAGTGGAGCTGGGCCTCTTTGTTGCCTGCATAGAAAGCTCTTTTCGATGTCACACTGAGGTGAGGAGCTCCTGATTCCTCTTCCATCTCTCCGTTTGTCAGAGGGATGTAGTCCTTTCCATCCTAAAACACAGGTAACAAATGGTAGTTCGATTAAAAGATTTCAATTTTGTCACATTGAACCATGTTCCATTACATGCAGCAAAAGTCACTTTATTCCTGTTTTTGTCGTTTTCCAATAAAAATATCTAACCATCCAAATTTACATTAGATGTGAAATCGCAGAAGATCTTTTGATCTCACATCTAACTACATTTGGTCATTGTTTTTGTAAAGTTAAAAATAAAAGTTTAAAACTTAAAAAAAAAAGGTAACTGAAATATAGCAGAAATAAAGTAAAATCTAAATCTAAATCTAGATACACTTATAAAACATTAGTGAAAATGTAGCCTTGGCAAGTAAATGAATTAGGCTGCAGTACTAAAATTACTAAAACTAAAATGAATGTAAGGTGATTAGAAATACATAAAACTGATATATTAAAATGACAACGCTAGTTCTAAATAGTGTCAATATATAATAGTGTCTATATAATACTACAATAACACTGGTTTAGGCTTGGCAAAAACATGAGAAAACTATTTGCTAATGAAGTAAAGAAAATCATTCAAAATACAAATGGAAAAAAGTAATAGACTTACTATATGAATTCACTATATTAAGTAAATGTATCATATTTTTAATGTAAAACAAGACAAAGTTATTATAGTTAATTATTTAGCTATGTCTCAATTACTAAAAACACATGAATGAGAAAAAACATATACTTGAAGTCAAATCTAACCTGTTGAGCGCTAGCTTGTAGCAGATTGCCCAGATGCTCGACTAACCGAGTAAAGGTTGGCCTGTCTTTAGCGCGATCAAGCCAGCAGTCCAGCATGGTCTGGTATCTGGAAGAATTTCACAGAAACAAGGAAGAGATGGGATTGATTACATATTCAGGATTCAGTCAGTTGCCACATCTCTCATTTCAATGATAAGATTAAGGTTCCTCTGCAATGTGAACAGTATAAACAAAATTGTACTACTTATGCCCATTTTCCACTGCTAACACTATGACTTGCATCGCCAGAACTACAAAAACCTAGATCAACTGCTTGTTTCCACAGACCTTCGATTTTACAGCAAGATTAAAAGTGTGAAGTATATTTACATCTCAGGTGTGGCATAGTCTGGAGCTCTCATTCTGGTTCCCTCCTTTAGTCTCCTGCAGAAAGACTCATCGATGCACACACCTGGGTATGGAGACGCACCTGCACCAAAGATGATGGGCCATCAGGACATCAGTCACCCTGTTATAGTACGTTTATGCTGTCTAATAAGCTCAGTGTTCATGTTAATATCAAATATTGTGTTACCAAGTGAGAAGATCTCCCAGAGCAGCACACCAAATGACCAAACATCACTCTGTGTGGTGTACACGCGGTCAAAGATGGTCTCAGGAGCCATCCACTTGAGAGGAAGACGAGCCTGTGATGATAAAAAAGAAATGCTCAAGTATAAATGAGTCTATTTCGCTGAACAGCTGAAATTAAGTTGTCTGTGTGTGTAGGAAGAGTTCTCACATCTCCTTTGCGGACGTAATCAGGGTCTTTATATACGTCTCTGGCCAGCCCAAAGTCACATATCTTCACCACGCTGTTTTCGGAGAGAAGGATGTTTCTGGCTGCCAAGTCCCGGTGGATACACTACAAACACAAGGTAGCATTATGACCGAAGCAATCATCTTGAATGAATTGTAAATATTAATTAACAAAGTACACACACACACACACAAGCAGACCATGGTCATGTGTTTCAATTTTACCTTTCGAGAGGCTAGGAACTCCATGCCTTTGGCCACTTGGAAACTATAGCTGATGAGATCCTCCATCGTCAGGTGGTCCCAGTCTGAACTCTCTATACATGAGCAGATGATACACAAAAAATTTTTAATATGAAGATTTTATGTTAATATTTACTGTATGTATGTGTATAAAACAAAGTGTATATTTTGTGTGTAAATGTTTTTTGCATTCATCATTATTTATTAATTCATGAATTAAATATATTTTTAAATATGTATATATATATATATATATTTGTGTGTGTGTGTGTGTGTGTGTGTGTTTTAATTTACAGTTTAATAACTTAGTAAAATTCCATATATTTTCTCAAATAATGTGAGCTCATTTAAGCTGCCTAATAATAAGTAGAATTATTACTAAAAACAATTATTCTGTTTGTTTATTTATGTTTATTCTGCAGTTATTACTTATTTTTAATTTATAGTGTGACAAATCAATTTTCACAAATATTCCATCTATTTTCTCAAATAATATGAGCTCATTAAGCTGATGCTAATAATTAAAAGAATAATTTATAATATTAAAATAATTAAACTGTTTGTTTACATATGTATTTATTATTAAAAAATATATTTTTTTTTAATTAGAGTTTTAAAAGTAAAACAATTCACTGTAGGTTTCAAAATAATGAGCTCATTAAAGCTGCTTGATAATTAAAATAATTGCTATTATTTTATTTTTATATTCTCATAGAGAATATATCTTTAACCTTACATTAGGCTAAGATGAATAGAAATACAAAAACTGATATATTAAAATGACAAAAACACATAACAATGAAAACTGAAAATATAAACCAAGCTAATTCTTAAATATTAAGAAATAAGATAATATTATCTATATAATACTAAAATAACACTGGTTAAGGTTAGGCAAAACAGAAGAAAACTATTTACCAATGATTAATGAAAATAATTATTCAAAATACAATATATCAATTAATATATCAATTTATTATAATAATTTAAGTAAATGTATCTTGCTTTCAATTTTGAGATTTTTATATTTTTTAGTATAGCATTTAGATGGAGTTAACAGCACAAGACAACTTCCCAACTACCCAAAAGACCTAAACATTTGATACAGTCTGACACAGTTTCCATAAATTTATTAAAAGAGCCATATTATCCCTGTCCAGACACAGTACAGAGTATCTAACAGACCAATATACTGGACCTTGTTCGTCCTGCAGCTGGGTCGTGGAGGTCTGTTCCCCCGTCCTGGAGCACATGGCAGTACCAGTGCAGATGTCCAGCCGAGTGCTGGTTCCCAGACCCAGATCCCCCTCGTGCAAATCCTCATCCTGCTGCACCTCCCTCATGCACGGCATCCGTGGCGTTCGCTTCTGAGAAACACAACACGTTTGGATCAGTTTTCGTTGTTGTCAGGGTCAAGAAGTACCAACATATCAGGTACAGTTCATAAAACCTTCAACCTTGAACAACATTTAAATGCCTTACAGTTGGCTGTTGCCCAATGTCTTACATAAGGCACCCGAATCAATCGGACCACATCAGAGGACAGTGTTAAAAGGAGGAGCTGAGATCTCCAAAACCACATCACATCATTTTACTAGTTGCACTGTAGGTTATGATGGAATTTACCTTGTAGGGACTGTACTCTCCTCGCTTGCTTTTTAAATAGCTGGAGAGGTTACCATGTTTACAGTACTCAACAATCACCATCAAGGGTCCTAAAGTAGCAAAGAAAGAGAGGAAGAAGAGGAAAGGCCTTTAATGTGGGTACACCGTGTTCTTCTCAACAATGCACAACTACTTTGTGGCATTTCTGACTTTTATTTTTTTTTATTTTTTTTTTGGGTGTTAAAGGGATACTCACCTCCTGGTTTGGTGCAGGCTCCTAGAAGATTGACCACATTTAGATGGTGACCAATATGGATGAGGATCTTCAGTTCAGACATCAGAGCGCGGTATTCACTGGTGGTAGCGCCCTCTGTTGGAGATTGATAATGCTGCTGTCAGTTGTGTTATGAAAGATATGCACAGTCAGTTTATTAAAGGTCCCATGACATGAAAATTTCACTTTCTGAGGTTTTTTAACATTAATATGACTTCCCCTAGCATGTATGTGGTCCCCAAGTTTCTAAAAATTTTAATCGGTGTAAATCGAGATTTTACTATCTTTCTCTGCCTTTGAAAAAACGGAAGCTCAAACGGGCTGATCTGGAATCTCCTCTTTGTGACGTTGTAAAGAGAAATGTTACCTCCCCTTTCTTTGCTTTGCCCGCCCAAATATTTACATATAATTCAGTCGCAATGTCAGCACAGGCATAACAAACAGACTTTTATGATATGGATTCGACAGCACCGGCACAAACAGTGAGTAACAGTGTTTATTAATGCCTGATCTGTGATCAGTGATTTCTGATGTGTAGTTAATCATTCAAGTTCACACAGACTTTCTTTCTAAATCGTTTAATACTGTTTATGCATCAGTGAATCAAGCCAGTGACTAAACGATCAACTTCACGTTGTTTCTCTTAGTAGCATGAAACAAATCTGTTATTTAAATTGTGATTTAACTACAGAGAGCGATCAAAGAACGCTCCCTTTTTTTTCGGAGCTCTCACACATTGCGAGTATATCTGCACACTTGCCTAAACTGCCATTACAATGAATGACGCTGTTATGCTGCACAACAAAGCTCTTACTGTATTCATGAGTTTGCTGTTAGTTGTGGTGAAAGCATTTTGTGAGAGAAAACGTGTTGCAATAATGACGAGGTGACTGCATTCACGCGATAAACAGACTCTGTCTACTCAATGCTGCTCATCACTGCAGCCTTTCATGTGATGGGAAAAGATCGAAAAAATAATTATATAATCAACAAATCCACGATTCGTTAATCTCGACAGCTGTAAATATATATATTTGAGAGGGGTCCACATGTAATACGCATTTCAAATGCAAAGATGTTAGCCAATCACAACAGTTGTCGTTTCCTCACAGCAGTCTCACAGCAGACACGCCCCTTCAAACAGAGCATTCAAGCCAGAGGGCTAATATCAGGATATAAAAAATGCTTTTTATTTCTAAATTTTAAATGTAAAAATCATACTAACAATATAAGTACACCTAAGGAAACATTAAAAAGCATTTAAAGAAAAGAAAATAATCCATGTCATGGGACCTTTAAGGCCAGTGAACAGATGCCTCATACCCTTGAGCATCTTCACTGCTACTGTAGTACAGGTGGTGGCCTTCTCAATACCATATGCGGTCGCCTCCACAACTTGACCAAATGCCCCTCTGCCCAGCGGCTCTCCTGGAAAGCATAGTAGTACACATTTGTGAACACTTACATGTACATTTATAGTACCATTTTTGTGCAAATATTTTAGCTTTTGGCAGAGGTTAAATTGGGACTTTAAAGATGTCGGAAGCCGACATTTATAATATGCTTAAGAATAGATAACATAGATAAAAATAAATAAATATAACATATATTAATACATATATATATATATATATATATATATATATATATATATATCACTTAAATATATACATATAGTATATATTGGTCTAATGATGTGAGTCTTGCTTGAGATTAATTCTAAAATTAAAACCATATTCCAGTTAACCAACAATTAACTAACAAAATAAATAAATTAATGTTATATAGAGAAATAAAAACATATGATTGAATGTGTTACACAGTAAACTTTGGTACAGTGGTACATTACTTGCATTTGATGTTAGTAGTCCCAGAGTTAAATGAAGATTGCAATTAACCAATTAACAAACAAACAAATAAATGCTACTCCAAATCAATGGATAGTAACAGATTTTCTGTTCTACACAAGCATATAGCATCTCAAAATATCTTACAAGTTAACCATTAACAAAGGGGAGTTAATGCAATTACCTAATTGCCTTGAACAAGTACACTCATTAAATGAAGACAAAATTCTATTGAATACTATTATTTTATTTTATAAAAAAAAATATCAAAAGTCCAGATTGGTCCTAGTTAATTTAACTCCTGGATATTTAAGCTTTTTTATTATTATTATTATTATTGGTTTATTTCTCACGTTCAGCCAACCTCACCTAGCTTCAGTCTGTCACGTGGGAATTCCCACTTGTTTGCATCATAGGTCAGTCTCTCACAGTGCTCATCCATTGGCAAATCATCTGAGTCCAGAATCATTGACAGGTAGCCAGTTTTCAGATCTCCTTCATTAGGCTGCTGGAGAGGGAAGAGGTAGTGATGGAAAGGGTGAGCATAACTGAATGACAAACACAGTGCAAGACCTCCAACTTTGTCCAGCTTGAGTCTCCCAGAATCAAGCCCTCATTATAAAGACACCCACTAATGAGTTACTGGAAGCCACTATCATACTCAGAGGCAGAATTAAGGCTGGAGTAAAGCAGGACTTGGGCCCACGGCTGGCTGGTGTACGTGACGCATCGCAGCAGAATGTGGGCTGAGCATACAATAGAGAAGACGTAAGCCAAGTCCGGGTAGTCAGTTTTGATCAGTCAGGAGAGCGAAGTGTGAAGAGAGAGGGGAAGCAAACGAGGAAAAGGGAATGAGATGGAATGTTACCCGCTTCCTATTACGGATGACGAAGACGATGAGGAGCCAGAGGAACATGGCGATGGCCACGGCACCAATAGGCATGATCAATTCCACATTCATCTTTTCTTCTGCACCTGTGAGATGGGTCACATGATCAATCAGACCTCACATAAAAAAGATGACAAAAAGATACAAGATTTAACCAAAACTGAGGAGATAGATAGATAGATAGATAGATAGATAGATAGATAGATAGATAGATAGATAGATAGATAGATAGATAGATAGATAGATAGATAGATAGATAGATAGATAGATAGGTTGAAAAATACCATGTTCTTTTTTTATATATTAGAACATGCAACTGCTCAGTGGATTACTACATGATTTAGTTTATTTCTTTATCTCTTCCTATCTTTTACTCTTTGTGGGAAGAGTGAACCCTTCTTGTTGCGGTCAGACGACAGTTGAATTTGCAGTGACAACAAGAAACAGTGATGCCGAGAAATGAGTCACGTACACACTGAGTATGTCTCTGTTTTTTGTGGGCCTTTGCGCTTTCTGTCCTTTCTGTGTGTGAGGCAAGAGGCGCAACCATACAGAGATGTAAGTGACTGGGAAAAATGTGTGTGACATAGAGTGATAGAGAGAGGGTGGGACACCCCTCTTTTCTTTTGTGTTCTGGGATTTTGCTTTGTTTTCTTTAAGCACTCCCTAAAGGATGTACACTAACAGAGCCCCCTTCCTGACAGACTAAAAAGAGAGCTATTTTTGCCACAAGGCCTTGATTACAACAAAATCTCAATGAGGATAAAAGTCAGTGGGAGAGTGAGCTCGCCTCACAACCAACTTAAAAATGTGGTCTTTAATAGTGTGGATACTACAGTACATGTTGTTTTACGTGTCGATTTATAACTGACAAGCTACTGCAAATCTACCTGCCATCTTTTGCTATAAAACTACTGTTCAAAAGTTTGGGGTCAGTAATTTTTAATTTTTTTTTTTTGAAATTGCAAATTTTATTGAGCAAAGATGCATTCAGTTTATCAAAAGTGACACTAAAGACATTGATAATGTTACAAAAGATATATATTTTAAATAAACTATGTTCTTTTGCTTTCAACATTGATAATAATAAGAAACATTCCTTGTATATCAATAATACTTATAAATTACATTAAAAAATATATTAAAATAGAAAAGCGTTATTTTAAAATTGTAATAACATTTCACAATATTACTTTTTTTACTGTATTTTTTATCAAATAAATGAAGCCTCTGTAAGCGTAAGAGGATTCTTAAAAAATTAATTACATTAATGTATTGCAAAATTTACCGAAAAAATAACGTTTTAGGTCCTACTGCCCTTTCTTTAAATCTGCAAACCAATAAAATATAATAAAGCAGTGTAAATCAATAAATGAATGAGTTTTGTTTACTCACCATCTACAGTGATACGAGCCTCGTGAGAGTCACAGCCTTGCTGGTTACACGCAGTACATATGTAAAGACCACTGTCCTCTTTTTTCACCCGTTGGATGGTTAAGACACGATTTGACTGTTTCAGAATCACACCTGACAAAAGAAATACATGAACATCACTGTCACTGTAAAAAATGCTTTGTCAGGTAGCCTAATTATATCAGTGAGTACACTTAATGAACTTACACTTCATTTTAAGGGTCAGACAAACATAGCTTCTTAAAGTAACAATTGCCTATTACAGCTTTATACAGCGTATTACACAATGTTGAATTAATATAGATCAATATTTCATTTGTGTGACATGCAGTAACAGCAGCACTATAATTTACATCACTGGTTTTGTTTGCTCTTTTGGTACCCAGATCTAAATGAACAGGTAGCTATTAGACATTTGGAATATTTCTCTCAAAAATTACCTCTCAGAGTGAGTTTCTGCTGTTCATTTGGTCTGTAAAGCACACTAAAACCAAACTGATTTTTTTTGTTGTTAAGAGCTTAACAAAACAATAAATGAATTCCTTCTCAATCCTGAGAATTGTGGTCAAACAAAAAGTGTTCTGATTATTTAAAATCAGATTTCCCTCCAACATATGAACTGATATCCTCTGAGTAAATTGATTCAATGGCATAAAGGTTAAAAAAAAATTATATATGCAACATGATTTTCTGTTAAATCAAAATCACTCTCACAGACCTTTTCCTGGACTGTGCCCAGCTGGTGGAATGACCCCCAATCTCAATTCGTACAGCTGACTCTTTACTCATTTTCAAGAAACATCTAAAGACTCATCTTTTTCACCAGCACTTAACCTGCTAATACTAGCACTTTTCCTTGTCTTTTCATTTATTTATAAAAAAAAAAAAAACCTACCTATGCGTTCTGTACTAGACTAACTGAGACTTGTCATGGCACTTGTATACTGTTGTTGTTCTCTTGTTGACCTGACTGCTTCTATTGTTCTCATTTGTAAGTCGATTTGGATAAAAGCGTCTGCTAAATGATTAAATGTAAATGTAAATCTGACTTCAAAATCTGCATTTGTCATTTGGCAACCATTGCTGATTATTTTAGTATTATTTATATACTATTATAATGTTTTTTTGATATTCTGAATTAGTTTTTTTTTTTTTCGTTTTTTTTTTCAGCAACATTTCTCATTTTCTTTCTAATATTCCTATTTTTTAAGTTGTTAATCTAATATTTATCTTAATTGAACTGCAAATGGCAAAAATCCATGTGGTGTATTTAAACTCTTAGGCAACTGATAATTGATTATTGCTGTGGATATAGAGAGAGATGTTTATTCTTGCACCTATAATATTTTTGTACTTCTATAGAGGTTTTACGTTGCTCACCTGATCCCTCCATGACGGTCTGGTTGTCTTTAGTCCAAACTACAGTAGGGGTTGGTGTGCCGGACACTTCACACACTAGAGTAGTAGATTCGCTCACATTCACTCTCTGGTCAGTCAGATTGGTCACAATTCTTGACATCTCAAGAGCTGCAAAAAGAAACTGATCTGTGATGTGCATTCGAGCTTGTGCAAGATTTCTGAACATATGCAAACTGAGCAATGCAACTAAATATAGTCTAGGTGTGCAATTTCTGCACCACTAGCATCACCAACAAATGAAATGACACAAATAGTGATAGTGAAAAAGTTTCCTAAAAATCATTAAATTTAAGGCTATGGACTAACCTCTGAGTCGGAGGTTGTGAAGTAAGCAGGTTCTTTCACTATTGCCCACGTTCTCCACTTGGCAAGCATACAGGCCTTGGTCCATCAATGTGGCATTGGGTATGGGCAGCTCCAGTGTTGCATTGGTGCCCTGCAGGCCTGCTATGATGACACTGGTCTGGTGGAGAGGCGACAGGGTAAGGGTGTCACAGGGCACGGCTGCTGGAGAGGCATCAGGGTTGGCTATGTTGGTTACCCGATACCAATGCAAGTTAGAGTACAGCAGTCGATCGGCTACACAGCGCATTACCACATCCTCTCCCTCAATAGGATTGCTGGAGGGGAGGACGCTTAGGTTGAGGAAACCTGTGATGAAAACAAACATCAAAAGTTCAGATTTGACCACTTCTTAAAATGTGATTGCAGTTATTTAAGTTGGGATGTAGAGTGTAGACTGTGTCGCCACTCACGAGCTACTCGAAACACAATGACCCGCTCTTCTATTCCCATCTTATTGGAAGCAATGCACCTGTAGAGAGCATGGTCAACTGCTTTCTGGATCTTCAGTGTGCTGATGGTCTATTGGAGAACAGCAAATCTTCAAAACAGTATCGAAGGCAATGGGTGATTTTAAAAATTACCAACAATAAATGCAGTGTGGTCCAAAAGTCTCAAATCACTTCTCCTCTGCATTTTCATTACAAATTTTAGTGAATAGTTAAATGTAAAAATGTATGTGAATTTAGAAATGGTTTGTGCCTCTTTTGCTTTAATGATAGAGAAACTCATGAACTCAACAAGTGTGCTTAAAACTGATGATATTGTTCTCAAGCATCATTGTGATGATCCACAGACCATCTTAAGCTTCAAATATTGGACCATCTTACAAAGCACTTCATGCTGTACAGCCATTTGATTAGTGACCTAGAAATACTGCAGAATCATATTTATTTTACAGTACATTCTAACATTTCTTTGCTTCACATTTATTACCAGGTTTAAATTAGATTTTGAATTATATTCTTAAACTTTTGGACCCAGCAGTGTATTCTGTGTTTAGAAATAGCTTTTAGCATGTTCACAGGCTGAGCTGAACACAGCACACTGGCACTCTACTGGAATTGATGTTTACCTTAAGAGAGCGTTCAATGACAGATGTGGGGCTGACGATGGGGTTTTTCCCAGTGGTGTTTGATATCTCCCTCCACTTGTCACACTTAACCACACTTTGGTCTGACTTAGGTCTGTGAATAACACATAATAATATGCTTTACCAGTTAAAAAAATCTCATGAAATATCAAACAGTAAAACACTAACTATCTATAAATCTCCAGCAGGAACAGAAAACACTACGCGTAATCAACAACAACAATGCACCTATTATTAACAGTCTAAATTTAGACCATCTTATAACAGACTCCTTTCCTGTCTTATTCCACTTCTGGGCCTCACATATTTATGAGCATTGCAATAGGAATTATTCTAATGTAAAAAAAAAAAAAAACACATCAGGTTTAGACTTGGGTGAGACATCAGCACATATAGGTCAGCCATGGGAGACAGAGAAAGAGCGGAAAAGAGCCGAAAAGGGAAAAAGACACGGAAAAAAAGACAAACACAAAAATAGGACACATAAAAGCTATACTGAAAGGTGAGAGCGAGTGCGAACTCTTGTTAGTAGGATGCAGTGACAGACATTGTGCTATTCTCATGTTTGATCAAGGACACGGGACTTGAATGAGTCTGATTTTAGAACAACAGGAAGTTGTGATGAGGACTACGGAAGTAGGTGAGGGTGCAATCTGAAGATAAGGCTTGCGTGATGCCTGGCCCTGGATGCTCATTACATGATCACAACATCCTTGGAAGTGATTTTCTGTGAATGCAGCCTGCCAATCAAAGTCACAATTCAACCAAAACTCACTGGAGCTGATTTCTTAGTAAAGCAGATCTCTCTAACCAAGGCAGTCATGCTGGCTGCCCAATCACAACAGTCGTTTCAGGATGAATGCCCATTTAGAGCACAACATGCTAATGAATTGCACTGTGGGACACTTAAACACCAGGAACAAATATGCTTGCACAGTTCTGACACATCTTCTCTTGGAATAAAAATGCCAAAGCACTGAGCAAACAAGGACATGCAAACATTCTTATTCCATTCTTATTTTGTCAGCAAACGAGGCCTAATGATATTCTTTTATTTTTTTCCGTTGCCTCCTAGTAGCAAGCTGTTTGTGAGGTCAAGACGAAATTCTGTTTTTACTGTAATATACATGTTTTAGCATTTGCATTACATTTCTTCCAGATGTTTGGGTATACTGGTGTATGTACACTATGTCACACACAAGATATTTGATTTTTTTCTCATAATATAGTACAATATGATTAAAGAGAACTTAAGCAAAAATAATATGTTGGTAAATGACTAACACAAATAATACATGTGTGTATAAACTGTAAAATGTGGCATGTGCAATCAATCTTCAAATAACTTTCACTTTCCTAACCTTATTAAATCAGGATTACTGAGTTATACTTATAAATATGTTTAATACATTTTCTTGATGATACTACATTAATGACACATTTATCTGAAATTAAGTTTCTATTTTTAACAATCTACATTCTTGGCTGTATTACACGGGTTACATTTGAAGCAAAACAAGAACATTGCATCAAGTCGTGTTATATACAGTAAGACTTACTGAAATCTGTCTGGGCAGTCCTCTCTGGGCATCCACTGCCACTGTATTGTGACAGGGATGGATCCTCCGCTAGCTGTGCATCTGAGTGTAGGGCTACTGCCGTACATGTGGACATCTCGATCCAATGGCACTTCCTTCTCAAAGATCTTAGGGTGAACTGTACATATAAACACACAAGTTAACAGACTAATACAGAAGAGAAGAGAAGAGAAGAGAAGAGAAGAGAAGAGAAGAGAAGAGAAGAGAAGAGAAGAGATTTACTACCATTAACCAACAGCTGAAATGTTCTTCTCTGCTCCTCCTTGGTAATCTTATTTGTCATGACAACAGTGTAATTCCCAGTATCCTTCTCTGTAACCCCATATATCGTAAGAGATCCCCTGCTGGGCTTCATTCTGTACTCATCCTTCCACACTATCAGCTGATCATTCTTAAACCTGGATGGACAAGAGTGAAAAGTTCAGTCTGACTTACACAAAATCCTAATCTATTCTTTAAAGGTACTTAATACTTAATAAGTATTTTTAAGTATTAAAAGGTAATATAATATAATATAATATAATATAATATAATATAATATAATATAATATAATATAATATAATATAATATAATATAATATAATATAATATAATATAATATAATATAATAATCACTTACCACTTGACAGAGGGCTCTGGATAAGCATAATATTTAACCAGGATTTTTGCCTCTTCCTGGCCAGCAGTTGCCTCTACAGTCTGCAACATCTGATCATTGAGTGCTATAAATGGTTTCTCTGAAATATCAATATGTTAGCATAATGTATTGAAACATTGTTTTATGTTTTATTGTATTATTTCTATTGCAAAAAAAAAGGTATTTATGCTATATATGTCAGCAGCATATAACTGATTTAGGTGTGTGAAATATATATGCTTTCAATGATAGAGTACATTGAAATCCCTTTTGTTTAAAGGGATAGTTCGCCCAAAAATGAAAAAATCACAAAGAAAAAATATAAATAACGACTTTATTTATTTTCTTTTTCTCGTCGTGGTACTCTAGTGAATGACGTGGGACTGACCCGGAAGAGAAGAAGTGGTTGAATAGAGCCATTATTTTTGTTTTCTTTGCCCACAAAAAGCATTTTGTAACATCTTCATAAGATTACAGTTGAACCATTGATGTCACATTTTAAAGATGTCATAAGTAAGTTTTTGTGTCTTGACTGTGGTAGTTCTCTCGCTGTCTATGCAGGGTCAGAAAGCTCGTGGATTTCATCAAAAATATCTTAATTTGTATTCTGATGATGAATGAAGGTCTTATGGGTTTGGAACGACATGAGGGTGAGTAATTAATGACAGAATTTTCATTGGGTGAACTATCTAAAAACACATACCATAGACTATGAGGGCTGCTCGGGCAATCTTCTGCATCTGACCACTAGAGGCTGTGCAGATGTACTCTCCTGTGTCATTTACAGTTACATTTTCTACAATGAGAGTATTGGACAGTTCTAAGGAGTTCCACAGCTTCTTCTTGAAGGACCTGGTCTCATAGCGTGTCCTTGGCATTGAGCTGTTGACGCCTCTCTGCAGGAGGAGAGAAACGGTTTAAAATATGCATGATGTTATTAATGGAATTGCAACAAAACTGAGCTGGACTAGGCTGAATCAAATCGAATTATAAAAATATGAAACATATCAAACTGAGATTATGATTGAAGTGTCTCAAGTAAAACACAAATGTCAGAAAAGACTAGTTGAAGACCCATTATGTAAGTTACCAAACTAATAGAAAATATCACAATTTAGAAATTTAGAATTCTCTTTCTTTCTCTCTCTCTCTCTCTCTCTCTCTCTCTCTATATATATATATATATATATATATATATATATATGTACGGTATATATGTACTACTAATAATAAGTGTTTCTTAAGCTGCAAATCAGCATAAAATCTTTTCTGAAGGGTCGTGTGACACTGAAGATTGGAGTAATGGCTGCCGAAAATTCAGTTTTGCCACTACAGGAATAAATTATATAATGGTAAAATATATGAAAACAGGTATTTTAAATTGTAAAAATATTTATATAGGTGAAGTTCTAGTTATTTGTCACCATTTATGGTTCATACATCAACAGAGGCAAGCAGTCACACACCTGCTATCAAATAAAGACGTAACACACAGCTTTTGTTTAGACTGTTTCTGGCTGTTTATCATCACCGGACATTGCGAACTTATGTAGAGAACAGGAAGGAGACAAGTAAAAAAAAAAAAAAACCTCCAGGAGTTAGACCAGTTTTTTTTCTGTGGCGATCAAGATTATATCACAAATGCTGAAGACTGAGGTTAACTTATATTAAACTATAAGTTACCGACCTTCTCATGAGGGAAGGTCCACTGAAAGTCGATTCCCACATTGAGTTCGGTGTGAGCGGTGCAGTTTAGCATTAGCCTCCCCCCTACTGTTAGCCTCTCATGAGCTGGACTCAGGATGAGGTCATAGATCTTGTATCCTGCGGAAGAGGGAAGGGGAGTAAGGGACGTGCCGGGTGGAGCATTGTTCTCTTGAGACCAGGGCAGCTGATCTTACACCAGACTGCTCTACAGTCTAAACAAATACAATCTTGCCTCCTCAAAAACAGTTTTATCATTTCTGACAGGCTTGCAAAAAGTCAGATGCACAAACCATGGTCATATCATATCTGTGAACCTGGACCACAAAACCAGTCTTAAGTCACTGGGGTATATTTCTAGCAATAGCCAAAAATACACTGTGTAGGGCAAAATTATAGATTTTTCTTTTAAACCAAAAATCATTAGGATATTAAGTAAAGATCATGTTCCATGAAGATATTTGTAAATTTACTTCTGTAAATATATTGAGACTTCAACTGGACAACTTTAAAGGTGATTTTCTCAATATTTTGAATTTTTTTTGCACTCTTGGATTCCAGATTTTCAAATAGTTATATCTCGGGCAAATACTGTAGAACCATACAAACCATACATCAAAGGAAAGCTTATTTATTCAGCTTTCAAATGATGTATAAATCTAGATTTTATGACTGTTTTTGTGCACCAGGGTCACATTTCTTAATCACAAAACTTCATGCAAATGAACATTTTGTCTTTTTTTGCTTACCTACGACAGCCACAATGTAGGGTGATGACTGATAGGTCTCATTTCGTATAGTGGTTTGGCAGTAGACCACCCCAGCATAGCTGACCACATGACTAGGCAGGATGAAGCCCCTCTTGCTATCCCAGATAACCTCTTTCCCATCAGTGGCCAGCTCTTTTACTGGATACTTCTGTTGAAGACAAACACCATAAACACATTGTTCCCATCACATTACCAGCAGCGAATCACAAAACAACACAGGGATCTTGACAAATAAACTTGAAAATATTAGTATAATATTTTAAAGTCGCATCTGTGATGTTTATTATGGATTGGTACAGTAGTCAACAGATAAGGCATATACAGTTCCATTAGAATTTTTTGAAAGATACTAAGGCCCCGTTCACACCAAGAATGATAACTATAAAGATATAAGCATCTACACAAGCGTTTATTGTTTATTATAAGCGCATATGCATCTACTGATTTAAATTATCGAGGTTGTTACAGCAGGATTGATTCTGATTGGGTGTCAATGTTTGTGTCATTCATCAGCTGAAAAAAATCGTTCTGCAAGTGATTACAACTATATTTTTTCTCTGTGCCTTTATCATTTATCATTGTGGTGTGAACTCACTCAATATTGAAAACTATTTGTAGAACTATCTTTATCATTATCTTTATAGTTATCGTCCTTGGTGTGAACGGGCCTTAATACTTTTATTAAGTAAGGATGAATTCAATTGATCAAATAATGAAAGGTATTTACAATGTTTCAAAAGATTTCTCTAAATGCTGTTCTTTTGAACTTTCTATTCATCAAAGTATCCTGTAAAACATTTTCCACACAATGTTAAGCAGCATGATGAAAATCATCTTTAAAAATGATAAGTAAAGTTTCTTGAGCAGCAAATCAACATATTAGAATGATTTCTGAAGGATCATGTAACACTGAAGACCGGAGTAATGGTTACTGAAAATGCAGCTTTGCATCAAAGGTATAAATTCTATTTTAAAGTATATTCACATAGAAAATTGGTTATTAAAATTGTAATATTATTTCACAATATTTCAGTTTTGCTGTATTTTTGTTCAAATAAATACAGCCTTATACTGAGACTTTCAAAAACAATAAAAAAAAGAACTTAACTTTTGAATGGTTGTGTAATTTACTGAACACTCACTACAAGTTTTGCACAAACCATAACAACAGCAAAATTAACTGGTTTTATTTTGATCAAAAATATTATTTAACATCACTGAACTATTCTTAAGACATAAAAATGATGCCAATGAAAATTTACACTTAGATTAAACAGAAATAGCTCCTTAGAAATAGGAGGTAACATTTGCAGGTTAGCAAGGTAGGGTAGGAGAAAATGTGTGTGTATAAACACTCACTGTGTACAGTGTGACATCTAGATTCTCCACAGATACCAGGCAGGGAATGACCACCTGTTCTCCCTCACGAATGAACACCACATCATAATCTTGAGCAATTCGGACAAATGGCGTACGGTAATCTAAAAACATAAGTATGTATTGTATATTTTAGGTTTCATAGGTATGGAATGAAGTAAGTTTTCCAAACAAAATCCCATTTCCTATATTTTGTCTGTCTGGACAAGGCAGAAGTTTATAGCTATTTTGGTTGAAAAGGGAAGTAAAATGTGGTGGTTCCACCAGAATGAAGAGGTTATAAAGTTTAAAGACGTCATGAGGTTATCCTGAAGGATAACAGAGGAAGTATGCGATGAACACATTTTTGTAACATTCCAACTGTCTCGCTCCCACTTTCTCTGAAAGAGAGTTGAAGACCGGGTCCGAAAGTTATGAAAAATGTGTCTATCTATTTGTTAAAAACATTTAAACGTTAAAATATGACACATGAAAATCATACCTTGTATGAAGACATACACAGATACAGAAGTCTTTCCATCCTCTACAGGCAGGTTTTTATAGAAGCAGCGATATAGTCCAGTCTCATTGGCTACTGCTTTTGAGAGCATTAAAGTGCTACAGAACAGTCCATTGCCACTACAGTCTGTTGTGGTGAGCCGGGTTTCAGAGCGGGTTCGGTTGTGAGGTGTAGACCACTCCAGGATCTGACGTCCCCTGTGTAACAGGTTGAAAAGACAATGTTCAAGCAAAAATGACATTGTTTAGCTTCTGTTTTTACCATGAAAAATGAATAGCTAACAAAAACTGCACCTTTGTGGGGAAAAGTAGCTTCAGAATGAAAAGGAATGAAAACAGAATTGCTCTTCTCCAGAAGCGAAGCTTACCTGCATGTGATCTCCAGTGTTTCTGAAGCATTGATTTTGAGAGTTTTCTCAGTGATGTTTAAGGTTGGAGGATCAGGCACAAACCTGAGCTCTATCGCTGAAAGAAAAAACACACCAGAAGGTTTTAATTATGGAAAGCGACTGATATTTACATAAACGCTCACTAAATTATTTTAATGAGGACTTTATATCAACACTTATTCTGCCTTTAGATCAATTTTATATATGTGATATTTATCACAGCTGCAAATAACTTGTCTGGTTGATCTCGTTTTTTTTTTTATTTTATTTTTTTTGCTTACTAAGGTTACAGTTAGGTTTAGGGTTAGTTGCTTAGTTATGCATATATTAATTATGCACAATTAACTGTCATTACTGTATTAAGTACATTTATTATAACTAGTCTAATTGTCACTTTAAAATAAAATGTTACTATTTTCTGTTTGTTTTTGGAAAAAATATAATCTTATAAAATAATAAAGTAAAGAAACAAATGATACCGGATTCCTCCTTTTTATCTTGTTGAATTAAACCAACTTAAACCAACAAAGACACAAAACATCCATTGCAAATTGGAATCCAGACAAAATATCACAATATTTCACATTAAAACTAAACACTAGACAGTAGGACCACCATCCTCAGCATAATAAACCACTGTGAATATGGCTGTAATATATTACAAGAACCTCAAAACTAAATAAACTTAAAAAGTGCAACTTGCGCCTAGAGGATCTCCCTAATATGGTTAACATTAAGCCCAGAATAAATTAGTTCAGTCCTAAACTTTACTTTATCTTCAACTTCATCTGAAAGCAGCTCCCTTTTCTCTTTTATCTTAAGTACATTGGCAACATACATAAAGAGACTGTGTGTCAACCATCAGGTTAAATCTACTGTGTGATCAACAAACCACAATTTATCTTAGAAAAAGGTATGTGCAGTTAAAAGAAAGACTGCGCTGCTCTGCCGCTCAAACTACAGCATGGGCATGAATTCACAGTCAACTGGAGTGGTGGGACCTAGAATGCCTGTCCATCGCCTGGCCTGGTTTTACATTGGATGTAAGGGATGCAGACATGTAGAGTATAGCACAGTGCATTTTGGAATGGAGCAGCGTAATGTGGGACCCTGGGATATTTTTCCACTGGAACTGCAAGAGCCGCACGGAGGCATGGATGTGTCAAAACAGGAAGCCTGGGCAGATGGGCCGGGGCCAGGCTAAAGGCCCCCGTGCTCCAAAGCCTGAGGTGGGATTCCTGCTCCAGAGGAACTAGCTCTGGGAACACACACACTCGTAAGGGCACGCACAATCATGCTAAAACACATGCACTCCATGGAGACTTAACTTATTCAAGTGTTTGTTTTAACATTTAAACTGCCAGGCACTGAAGCATTTGAAACAACAATGGTGGTGAAGGCTTGATTGTATCTGATGAATAAGAACGAAGTGAGGGAATTACAAGATAAGGGCAAGAAAGAATAGGTTTATTTTTAACTATTCTAAAAGCAAACATCTCTCACTCGATTCCTTTTGAAGTCTTGAAACTATACATTTAATTTGAATAAGTTCAATGTTAGCAGTGGTGAATTGGAGCAAGGAAAAAGGTTCCATTGATTAATGCAGTTGTTAATTACATACAGCATTATAAATACTGTGATGAAATTCAAAATCAAACAATAAATTCATCTTGCTATTTTATACTGAAGGAACTCTTAATCTTATTAATTTGTAAATTCACGTTTTTTAATTTAGTTGAAAAAAAATTAATCTTTGGTTGCTAAAGCTTTAAAAAGCAACAACACATCAACAATATTTAGCTGTATTTCATTAAATAATACAACATCCTAACAATTACATGCTACTATTAAATGATATGACAATAATATTGATTAAAATATGTAAAACTACATGATGACGAACCTGACTTCAACTACAATCAATATTTACACAGAACACAGAAAACAACATAAGAAAAAGGCACAACAATAAAGCAATGCTATACTAAAAATTACATAAATGCAAGATAAAGTAACAACAACAAAAAAGAACATAACTGACAGGCAATAGCAATCTATACAAATGTTGTTTGTGCAAGGATTGCTGCGAACAATATAAAAATTACAACACATATAAATATCCTACTTTTTATATATAAAAAAAGAAAGATCATAATACTATTTTATCCTATTTATTTATTTTTAAACGGTTTCCATTTAAATTAATCTGTAATTTGTTTGCATCCAAAAAAAACATTAAAAACAGCCTATATATATTACATTTAATTATTCATTTAGCAGACGTTTTGAATTTTGAGACTTCTGCCTCAGAGAGTGAAGAGAAGGATGTAAATGAATGTATGTTTGACTGATTGTGGTGTGGAAAATTGTGCACTAATGTGTTAAATTGTATTAATAAAAAACGTGGCAAAGTCATCAGCTATTAGAGATGAAGCAGGAGGGGGAGGAGGAGGACAAAGAAGTGAGCAAAATGTTTTAAAAAGCATGCGAGAGTTAGACGAATAGTTAATTTTGTTATGGTAGTATGTCATTTTAGCAGTGCAGACATTAGCAGAGAAGGAAGGAGTGACTGATACACATTAAGTTCAGTAGTATTTTTGGATTTGCGCCATACGCTTTCAGTAGCTCTAAGCTTAGAACGGTGTTCGCGTAAAACATCAGATAACCAAGGGGAAGAAGGGGTGTTACGGGCTGGCCTGGAAGATAAGGGGCAAACAGTGTCTAAACAAGATGCAGTAGCACTGTTAGCATCACTTAAAAAACGAGAAAAACAATAAGTTGTTTCAAATAACAGGTGTACAGTTTTCGCAAGAACATATTTTAATAGGGCTTTTATAACCCATAATCTATTAAGATCAATTACAATACCTATTAACAATAGGTTGCCTAATATGGTGAGAAAAGTAGGCGAATGATGATGTGAGCATTTGTATATTTAATATCAGAGTGTGTTTTGTATATTTAGAAACGCTTATGTCATACCTATAACCAAGTTGATGGTAAAGAGGACTTCGACGAGAGAAAGCACATGAGATGTCTTTGCCATCGTCCGACAGTAACGCTGGACCGTCCAGACATGAAACCAAAATTCAGAAGCTCCTTAACTCCTCATTACGATAATACGACACAGTTGTGCTCTTTAAAATCCTTAACCTTGCAGAGACGGATGAAGAACAGACTATGTAAGGGACAGATCTGAGTTTGATACTGAGAGAGACCTGTTGCGCGCTCACTGACGGACGCGTGACTGAAGTGCGCTGATGGAGAGGAAGACATGGGAGGAGCGCAACACACTTACTAATCAAAGACATTACTGTTCATTAAATGTCTGCACACTCTAGAGGTCAAGGGTCTGGAGAATATAGACCTCCGGGAATAAACAGAACAGTCACATCTGAGATCGATCACGATAGGAACCTAATTTAGCCAATAATTGAAAATGTAACAAAATGCACTATTTCCACTAAACAAGCATGCAGGGTGAAAATCATGGTGGGTTACGGGGGCATGGTGACCCCATAATTAAGGTTCAAACCCTCGCAAAAAAAGTCTGAAGAAAGTTGGGTTGCATCTTAAAAGTACTGTGATTTTTTTATTTTTTTTATAGAGAATGAAATGTTTTATTTACAAATGTGGTAGGCTACTGAAAGTGTAAAGTGATATGAAAATAGAATGCTTTTTTTCTTAGGCTACTTAGATCAATTCATCAATCGTAAAAGTTAGTTATGCTTATGGAGTCCGAATTCAAATCTCAATTAGCCAAAACATAGTGAACTTTCTTAGCTTGAACTTTGGTTTGGCAGAAGGATCGTCTAACCATGTTTATTAACCTTGTTGATCACTTAAAAACTACAATAATAATTATTATTTTTAATAATAAATATTATTTTTGCGTTTTTGCGTTAAATATAGCCTAATCTGCAACCCTATCTTATAATTAAAAAAATAATTATTTTATTTATTAGTTTTTGTATGAATTCGTACAGTTTTATAAAACCTATAAGACACTCAGTGGGGCATAAACAAATTGTAAAAAACGAAAGATCATATTAGTTCATACAAATTTTGCCGTCAACTTGCCAAAACGTAATTGCCATCAGCACGAGAGCATTTTAGAACGTTCGCAAATAAGTCTTTTAATAGTCTTTTCAAATTATAGGGACCAATGGCATTTTTGGTTGCCAGACAAACGATATAAATTGCTTTAAATGCCTTTAAAAAGGATGTTTTCACAGATATCAGCCAAACAGAAAGAATATAAACTGATACTTGAATCTGAATAGCACTTCTTGAGATAGTTCTTGAGTTGTTGTTGTTGTTGTTGTTTTCTCAGGTCAATTAGAATAAATTACATTTCTAAATGTACAAAACTGTCTTTACAACTATTTGGACGTCTCTTAACGTAACTTACTGAGAGAAATGCTAAATTATGACCTCTAGCAGATTCATTTTGCAGAGGAAGACACTTTGACTATCCTATTGTCTGTAAACAATCTGGGTGGTCACGTTTCAGTCACTAATAGTATTTCCCCCCTCTCTGGAGGTAAGGAGGTTGGCGGTGTAGTGGTAACCTCCCTTGTTTTTCCAGCAAGCTGAGATAGAATGTCCCAGAGAAGCTGCCGGTGGGATATGGGTGGATCCAAAGGATAAAACTGGGAAAGGGAGGGTGTATATTTTGTATAACATACCAGTAAGCCGTATGACACAGGAAGCAAACAAAGCACAGGGCAGGCTTGTGACTCTGCCATTGACTGCCAAGTAAATTACACTGTCAAGGTACAGAAAAGTATGAAAGACATTGTCAGAATAGTCCATCTGCCATGGACCATAGTGGTCCAACAGTAACTTTATGAAGTGACGAGAATACTTTTTGTATGAGAAGAAAATTAAAATAATGACTTTATTTAACAATTCGTCTCCTCTGTTTCCCTCTGCATCACCATAGTGCCATTACGGAGAACATCCGCTGAACGCAAGCAGATTACACTTTTCTGTGTCTGTGTCACAGAAGAGCGTAAGTTGCTTGAATTCAGCGGATGTTCTCTATAATTGTATTACGGTGATGAGACACAGAGGTCACAAATCGTTAAATAAAGTCATTATTTTTGTTTTCTTCGCTTACAAACAGTATTCTTGTTACTTCGTAACGTTACGGTTGAAACACTGATGGCAGGTGGACTTTTCTGACAATGTCTTTCATTCTTTTCTGGACCTTGACAGTGCAATTTACTTGGCAGTCAAAGTCACAAGCCTCCCGGTTTTCATCCAAAATATCTTAAATTGTGTTCCAAAGACGAACAAAGCTTTTACGGGTTTGGAACGACATGGGGGTAAGTGATAAATTACCAAATTTTCATTTTGGGGTGGAGAAACCCTTTAAGTAATCTGATAAATAGGTACAGATTTACATCTTTAATATTTCATACATCACAAAACTGACTTGGTTTTGTGTGAAATTAATCAAGTCTTAGAAGACGAGAGACATTTTTGGCCCATGTTTGCCTTATACTTTGAAGTAAGTTTACATGTGAACTGATGCATTATGGGTCTTAAAAAAAAAAGATCGAAAGGGTTAGAGTTTGAGTCTCCAACCACCACATGTTTCCTGTCCTGATCATTTCTGCTGGGAGTCGTAGCACCTAAAACACTTCCCCCTCTGAGCAGGGGATCAGGAAAAAGAAAGCACTTCCTATTTTTTGGACTCATGCTAACAGCGGGCATGGAAAAGCCCTCAAAGTGTCCTCTTTGTGTTGGTAATTTATTATGCTACCATAAGCTCATGTAATATGGCAAGACGCAAAGCTCTGGATAGATTGATAGATACATTTCTTCAATATTAAAATACTTTCTTCTATCACAGTTTCACAAGAAAGCTATAAGTAAGCCATTTTTACAGTAGTTTGAAATTGTAGACACAGAAGTGTGTTTGAAATCACATGTACAGTAGATGCTACATTTGGTTTGAAACTTGCTTATGCATAGGATGAATGTAATTTGGATGTACTACATGAAAATACATTAAAATTTACATAAATTTGAAATAATCAAACTAATGTCATTTGGTGACATAAAAGACACGGAAGTACACACTTTAACTTCAAAACAATTCAAAATCTCCTTTTAGATTTCAAATTCTGACCTGACTCTGTGTAATTGAAAAATATTACTTTTTTTCTCTCTCTCGTTTTTTGTTATTTTTAAGCATGATTTAATAATTGAATACTCTATTGCCTGACACATCCCAGTGGGCCAGGCCAAGGTGTGCCAGTTCCTGCTCTGTCACCAGCGCTGGGTATTGGAAAGAAAACACATGGAGAGCCATGGAAAAAGAACTACAGTCCAGTAGACAATAGAGTGGGAAAGCAATATGATCAACACAATCTAACCGCAGTACCACTTCGAAACATATAAATGCACAATTATACCTGCCATGTTTATATTCACTTATGGGTTTGAAAAGGCAGCTTTCTGAAAGGTCATATAAACAATCGACCTTAAAAGAAAGCCATTTAAGAGAATTTGGAGAAACTGTTTTAACACATTTTATGCATATGCTGTGGATAGGGTTTCTTTCCACATTTTATTGATATAAATAGGCCTATAGATAAAATAAGGGACAGAAAATAGTGAAGAGAGTAAAGAGAAAATCTGCAGTAGAAGAATGAGTGTACATGAGATCCCCAGATATTATACTGTACACTACTGAGACCAGAATATAGTACTATCTGTGATGAATAAACAAGATATGATTTGTAGAACATGAAATCTGAGATCAAAGATCAAAACCTGATTGTTCACTATCAATCAATATATTAAGTTAAAGTCAGCTAACTTCTTCAACAAGTATTTGTTAAATTTTAAATAGAGGGTTGAATAAACTACTTTAACTTTACAAGTTTCCACAACAGTGTGGATCTGAAGTCCATGCACTAAACTCAACTATATAACAGCTGGTAGCTGATGAATACTTTTAAATAACTGTATACACCTAACCAAAATGAACATTAATCATACTAATGGTGACTTCAAACAAACAAATACAAAATAAATAGCATCAAAAACTCTAAATTGATATTTAATTCTAGATGACGATGAAATGCACAGATCCTCATAATTCTGTTTTGACCAAACACACAAAATGGGTATTCCCCCAGCCACAATGCTTCTTTAATGTGCATGCTCAGAAATATATGCAACAATAAGGTCCAATTCTTAGCTTTTATAGCTTTATAATAGCATACTCAGACTTTCTGGTGTTAAATACAGTATTACAATATTTACATTTCAGAAATTCATTTAACTATGGAAACATTAGATGACAATTAAGACAAGTCTAGCTGTGATAGCCATAGTATCAAGGTGGAATTGTTTTAAAAAAAAAATTTAGAACATGCATTTAATCATTAACTGATTAAATGTAACTTGGTAACTGAGAACCAGTTACCAAGTTCAAGCATGATCAATAGCTTGCCATCTATCCTCACCCTAAAACTTGGCATTGTATGTCCTAAATATTTAAAATGATTAGTTGCTTATTCTAAATTTACCTAAAAGTTTTTCTACATTATATAGTTCAATCAGCCTTTGAAATAAACTTAGTCTTTAGTAGTGCATCTTTAATGAAGCCCATTTACACCTCAGAGTGAATAAATGTCATTTTGACTTTATATCTCAAAATAATTAAAAAAATAAACATATGCAGCAAAAATTATCGTGTTATTTATTTTTAATAATTACAAATGATCCCATGATCATACATATGACAAGCAGTTTGACGAATGAATGGGCAGATGGATAGATTAATTTCCACGTATTCACAGTGCGAGAGAACAGTGAAAAATAATTACAAGGTATTTTGAGAAATTGGGTTAGTGTGTGTGTTTGGGGAAGGCAAAAAGTGGAAGATGCAAGGAGGCCATTGAGAAATGGGTGGAGAAGCAATGTCGATGGATGAGCAGTGGGATAAAAGGATGGAAAGAGGAGAAGAGTGACAATAAGAGTGTCAGAAGGGAGCCTAATGAGGGTCCAGCACTGGGGACAGTGAGGAAGAGTCGGGAGGGGGCAGGAAACACTGCACACATCCTCAGATAGGAAACCTGCCTTTTCTATGAGGCATCCTGGAGTCAAATACTTTAGAGGCTTTGGTTTACACTCTTTCACACACTCTTTTATTATTTAAGTGGGGAATGAGGCTTCCTTACATTTGGCAGACAAACTGTACATGCAAACAGATAAATGCACACAGTCTAGTCTGATTATTGTGTTACTTCCTGTTATAAATCAGAATCCCTGTAATAGTAAAAGATAATGAGTGAAATATTAACTCCAAAAACAATTTTTAATCCAAAAGGCCACAGGCCAAGTACAGCAGGTAATCACATACGTGTTGATGTACTGTACATATTGCACGGCTAGGGGTGTGATTTTGCTTTTATACAATAGTTTGACACCTCAAGTGTGTAAATAAAAAGTAGATATTAAAAAATCCTTGAGTGCAGAACTACTTTACCCCACTCTCTCCTACAGATATGTGTACATACTATAACAAAGAGCCAAAATGTCCTCAAACCAGTTCAATGAATTAATTTTCTGTCAGCGTAGCTACTGACATATTATATTTTGCCTGCTGCCCTCTTGTGTTTTTAGGAAGATCTGCAAATGGTGGGTTTGAAGCTACATTTTAAAGATGTCTACAATGACAGTTTGAATGAACATTAAAAAAAACAAATGGTTTGCTACCATATGATATTGTTGCTATCAGTGGCGTTGTGATAACTTAGCTGTTTCTTCACGTTTGTATGATCTACAGTGATGAATAAATAAGCGAAAGGTCGTTTTAATTAAACATTCACATTCATAGATACTAAGAGCTGTAGATTTTGAAAAGTATATGACACGCAGAAATGTTTCTTTGTGGGTTTTATCATGTTACATATTACCTGACCATGGAGAAAATCCCTGAATGAGTGGAACCTTAAATATCGGGTATTTGTTTCCTTTGGTATCTGTACACAAGCGGACCGCAGTATGATGGTGCTGTTGCTGCGATGCCCGATTCTATAGCAATAGTTAATATTATATGGTTTTTGTTAGCGCTGTGTTTTCTAGTAGCCTTTTGTCTCTTTAAGTTTTCATTGAAACTGCCTCACAGGCTCGAGCACGTGTTTCAGGATTTAATCCGATATGGAAAAACTAAAGAACACATCAAGCGCTCAAACTGGCAGCTCGTCTTTGACATATCAAAGAGGTGATTCGGGATAAAATATAGTTTTATGTGGCTCTGTATATTCCCCAGATATCATGGTCTGAGTTTGTCAATGCGATAATACAGGAAACATGTTCTCTGATGTTGTTTTTAGGTGTTTCTATCATTTCTATGCGGTGTCTGTCATGTGGAATGGGCTCCTCCTACTATTCTCCTTGTGTTCTGTCGTCATGAATCAGGCTCTCCCTGATTGGTTAATAAACGCGCTTTGGTGTTTGACTGGCAGATCAAGAGCTGCTTGGAACGGTACTTCAAATTACAAAGAATGTTTTATTCTTCTTCTCCACTTCATCCTTCTTTTTTAAACAATGGAAACCAGTGTGTTACTATAGTAAAACCTTGAAACTATAGTAAACAAATCAGAAAAAAATTCTGAAAAGCTCTGTATATACACAATGTAATGGAGATCCTGCATTTTTAAATACATCTGTAATATTTTCCTGTTTTAATTTGTTGCAATGTACTTTCCATTTACCATGCTGCAAAGAATAATTCACATGCTTACTTATGTGTGCTTTACAGAGTTACATCTCTCCATTCTGCTTTTACAAGTGCTACTATGGGTCCACTCTCTTAGACGGCTATTGGAGTGCCTGTTTGTCAGCATATTTTCTAATGGTGTGATCCATGTAGTCCAGTATGCATTTGGTTTGGGTTACTATATCCTACTTGGACTAACGGTCCTATGTATAAATTCCTCTTTGCCACAATCGGGTTAGTACAGTTTCCTAGTTCAGATCCTTTCATTTTGTCACATTGTTTTTTTGACTAAAATGCACCTCCACATTGATAACTCAAAATCTAATTCATGTTAACTTGACCAAAAATTTTTCAGTATTTATTAGCCCAAATGTAGCTGGACATTTTCCTGAATTTTACTAACTATCTGTGTATTTGTCTCTGCAATACCAGGGTCTCTTGTTAATCAACTCGCATGGCATCATGTAATTGGGACTCTTCTTTTCATCTGGGCATCACTCCTCCAGAACCGGTCCCTCTCAATGTTGGCCAAAATGAGGACTGACAGCTCAGGTAGAAAGTCACTGGGGTTTAAACTAATTAAACTATATATATATATATATATACGTGTATGTATGTATGTATGTATTAGTGTTAATTTCGTCACCTATTTTTAATTTAGACTTAGTCTTAGTCTTGTGCCAAATGTCCTTGTTAGTTTTAGTCATATTTAGTCATTCACATATCTTTTTTTGTCAGTCAAGTTTTAGTCGACTAAAAGTCTCGTCATTTTAGTCTAGTTTTAGTCAAAAGAAAACTCAAGGTATCTTAGTCGACTAAAAGTCTTTTAATTTTAGTCTAGTTTTAGTCAAATATTTTTAGTGTTTTTTTTTAAAATAACACATTATTACTGATAAACATTTCAGTAAAAAAAGTGTTTCACATATCTCAAACATTGGTTAAATGTCATAATTACCTGACAAAATACACTTGTTGAATGATTTTTGTTGTACGCAAATGTTAAATGTGTCTGGTTTTCAAATTCTGATTTAGGAGACACATTCACAAATGATTAACCTGATCACAATTTTTTACTTTATTGATACTGCTTTTAATCGTAATGCAAAGACCGGTCATCGGGACATAAGCTGTCATATACAATAAAAGAGCCTGCGCAGCAACAGGAAATATAATTTAACACAAAAAGCCTGCCTAGACGTTGGACTTGCGCTCAGGAATTTTTTTTTATTTTGTATTTTTTGAGCGGCGTGTGGACAAATTATTTTTACGCACACATTATTTTATTTCTTGATAACAGACCGCTGCTAACTATAACACACAAATATCGAGCCTCTTCCTTCGACATAGCATGTCGTCGTCGCTCGCTCATCACTCGTGTTCGCTTCAGGTGTTGTTCGTTCAGCAGTTTTGTGTTGCAGCCACAGGCTGGCAGCAACAGGAGTATGAGACCTGTAACTTGAGCAACAGCAAACCTGCATTTATTTCATCAAAAATACAGAAAAAACAGTAATATTGTGATATATTATTACAATTTAAAATAATTGTTTTTCAAATTATTATACTTTAAATTATAATTTATTTCTGTGATGCAAAGCTGAATTTTTAGGATCATTATCACATGATCCTTTAGAAATCATTCTTATATGAAGTGAAGTGAAGTGACATTCGGCCAAGTATGGTGACCCATACTCAGAATTTGTGCTCTGCATTTAACCCATCCGAAGTGCACACACACACTGTGAACACACACCCGGAGCAGTGGGCAGCCATTTTTTTATGCTGCAGCGCCCAGGGAGCAGTTGGGGGTTCGGTGCCTTGCTCAAGGGCACCTCAGTCGTGGTATTGAGGGTGGTGAGAGAACTGTACATGCGCTCCCCCCACCCACAATTCCTGCCGGCCCGGGACTCGAACCCACAACCCTTCGATTGTGAGCCCGATTCTCTAACCACCAGGCCATGACTTTCACGACTTAATATGATGATTCATTATCAAAGTTGGAAACAGTTCTGCTGCTTAATATTTTTTCAGAACATGTGATACTTTTTTAGGATACTTTGATGAATAAAAAGTAAAAAAAAAAAAAGAAGCTATGCTTTTAAAATATAAATATTTTGTATATAACAATATACACTACTGGTCAGTAATTTGGGGTCAGTAATTTTTTTTTTCTTTCTTTCTTTTTTTTAAAAAATAAAATCAATACTTTTATTCAGCAAGGATGTGTTAAATTGATAAAAAGTGATAGTAAAGAAAATATATTATTAGAATATATATTATTAGAATTTTTTATTTATTTTGAATAAATGCAGTTCTTTTTAACCTTTTATTCATCAAATATATTAGACAGCAGAACTGTTTCCAACACTCATAATAAATCAGAATATTAGAATGATTTCTAAATGATCATGTGATAGACTGGATGTTACATGTGACACTGAAGGCTAGAGTAATGATGCTGAAAATTCAGCTTTGCATCACAGGAATAAATTATTTTTTTTTAAAGTATATTCAAATAGAAAACTATTATTTTAAGTTGTAATAATATTTCACAATATTACTGTTTTTTCTGTATTTTTGATCAAATAAATGCAGGCTTGATGAGCAGAAGAAACTTCTTTCAAAAACATTAAAAATAGTAATGTTTCCAAACTTTTGGTCTGTACTGTATATATATGTATATATGTATGTATGTATGTATGTGTGTGTGTATGTATATATATATATATATATATATATATATATATATATATATATATATATATATATATATATATATATATATATATATATATATATATATATTATAAAATATTCTTATAATGGTACTTTTAAAACAAAACTTTTTTTTATATATTAAATCTTTGTTCCCTCTATCCAATCCAGGTAAAGTAGAGACTCTAGCCCACAAGATGCCTTGTGGGGGCTGGTTTGAGCTGGTCTCTTGTCCGCATTACCTGGCTGAGCTTCTGATTTATGTTGCCATGAGTGTTTGTTGTGGCTGCAGTTCTCTGACCTGGTGGCTGGTGGTACTGTATGTACTCTGTAACCAGGCACTGGCGGCACAGCTCTGTCATGATTACTACAGGAGCAAGTTTGAGACTTATCCAACTCAACGCAAAGCTTTTATTCCTTTTGTCCTGTGATTTTTATGTAATAAGCTCTTTTATATGGGAATAAGAATCATATTAATAAAGTATTAACTAAACAAAAGCATACATATCCTTAATGTCTGTCTTTTAAATGGGAACAGCTGAGACTTTGATCATGTATGTTTAATGTGTAAGGAACAGGACAAGGAGAGAAATACATGACTGGACCGAAAAGGACCTTTGCCCTGACACAGACTGACCTCAGATGGTGATTAACAGCAGCTGCTTGCTTAGAGACTCAGTTACTGTGAGATGTCAGCAAATGACTCAAAAAGGAAGTGGCTTTTACCACATATTAACTTACCTAGCTTCTCTTCGTCTTGTTAAAAAGAGAATCAACTGAATTACTTATTTTCTGCCTGTTTCCGGCTACTGATCAATTGATGACAGGTTTGTTTTACATTTTTGTGCACTTGCACAAAGGGACAATCATTTGTATGTAATATATATAGTAGATTTGTAATGTGTTTTTTTTTTTTATGGAGTCTCTTATGCTCATCAAGGCTGCATTTATTTTATTAAGAATACAGATATTAATAATAATATCTAATACAAATATTGCAATTTATTATATTGGTTTCCTATCTTATTATACTTTAAAATATAATATGTTTCTGTGATGCACTGAATTTCCAGCATCATTGCTCTAGTCTTCATTGTCACATGATCCTTTAGAAACCATTCTAATATGCTGATTTATTATCATTGTTGAAACTTGTGCTGCTTAATATTTTTTGGAACCTGTGTTCCATAAATAAAATAAAATAATTTATTCAAAATATAAATATTTTCTAACATCACTTTTTATCCATTTAACATCTTAGTCCTTGCTGAATGAAAGTATTCTAAAAGTTTCTTTAAAAAAAGGAAATGTACTGACGCCAAACTTTTGTATATTTAACACAGCATTTTTATTTTGAATAAATACTATTCTTTTTAACTTTTTATTTATCAAAGAATCCTGAAAAAATTCAAAGGTCCCAAAAAAATATTAAGCAGCACAACTGTTTCCTACACTAATAATAAATCAGCATATTAGAATGATTTGGTTTAGTTTATAGATATGTTTTTGTTGTTGTTTTTCATTTTTGCTCAAATAAAAATTGGAAACCCTACTTCGGAGTGAAAACAATCATGGTCGTTCCAAACCGAAGTGCTCAAAACTGGACACTTCAAAGGGCGCTTCGGAATAAGGATGTCGAAGGGTGCAACTGACGGACACTTCGGGCCCCCATGATCCTTTGCGCAGTTTCTTTGTATGATGACGGCACCACCGTGTGGGCACGGGATGATGACGCAAAAGGGCACTTGAAGAAACAGTTGTTTGGTCCCCTACACCCTTTAAACATTCGAAGCTCTCACTCCGGAGGGTAAACCCTTTGAAGGGATTAGGGCATAGGCATGAGCCTTTCCGAATGGAACGCAGAGTAGGCCTCTAATTTCATTTCCCTTTTGCGTTGCAACTCTACCTAACGTTACCTTGTAGGCGTTCTTCATGCGTCGTTGGAGCTGACGTTTCAACCAATAGTCTACCTCAGTTTCAGTGACGTATGTCTCTACTGTACACGTGTCTCCCAGCTGACCAATCGTGGTTAGTTTTCAACTGATAGTTTTGTCTTTGCCTTGGTATCGGTCTCTCTCACCGCGAAGATGACCACGGTGGGCTAGCCTGATAGTAGCGACGATACATTCATGTGTATAAATTAGCGGTTTTATTAGCTTAATTTGCAAAGTATTATAACAACAACAGCCGTGTTAGCCAGCCCTTAAGATGCCTCTTCGGGCCGGCGAGCGGCGTGGCGGTGGCAGGTCCTTATGCTTCCTCGTTCTACTGAACGTCTGGTTGTTTTCAGCCGGAGTTACAGCAACTCAAGAAGAGAATCGAGTCATTCACGAGGTGAAGCCAGCGGAGGTTCGTATGAAACATTTATCATCTTTGCTAGATAACATATATACGTAAGAATGTCTGTTAAAACTATAAATGTGTCAAAGAGGATTTGTGCTGAAAGTAACGTTAGCCGGGTGATTATGCTAGCAGCACTGAAGGGAAACTAATTTGATTAGTGTCTAATAGATGTGTCCACTGATTAGGCTGAATGTAAGTTAGTTTTGACAGTCAGGGATCATTCAGGAGATACATTTTTATATTTTGGTATTATATTTTTATGTTAGGTGTTTGTCCACCCTTCAAAACATGAAGTGCGGGATGAATTAAGACATTTTGTTGGTCAGAGACACATCGTGACATTGAAATGAAGCTTTGATTTGAGGGCCTGAGTGCAGATCAAATTAAAAACGTACTACAGATCGATGCACTTGAGTTAAGTGTTTTTGTAGTTTAATATTGGTAAGTTGATCTCAACCAGGGCCTCAAGCAGACTTCCAAGGGGACCCAGTAAGTCTAGAAGTTATTTATATTTAGTTATAATAACAGTTATAATATCCTAATTGACATCATATCTTAAAAGTATTTGTTTTATTTTAACAGAGGTATATATAAGTTTAGGAGGGTCTGCCAAGTGTTATCTCTGATAATTGGGGGGGCCTTGGAGTCAAAAAGGTTGAAAACTACCAAACTAAGTTAAAGTAGTCTCATAATGACATTCATTCACAGCACACATGTATAGAATAAAAATAGTAAAAGTTTGAAACGTTTACTTGGTGGATTGCATTTAAAGGATTTGAGAAATTATAATATTTGAAATTGGATTTGGTGAATTTATAGCATTTGAGAAAATGATGGAAAGTTGAACATTCATAACATTCTTGTTAAATTCTTCACATTTCTGTGTCCAACTCTACAATATATTTCTTCAAACTGTTTGAATAAGATCTCGTACTACTACAGAAGTTGACAAAATCTCAAGAACTGCTCTGTTTTGTACCCCCATATTTTCCTTGCTTTAATCCTTGCTTTATAGATAAAACACATAAATTCTGATATTAAAATGTAGAACTGTATCTCTTAATATTTATATTGCTTCATATTTTGAATAAATGTGTTGCTTGTAAAAATTGGATAATTGTTACTACTAATTGATCCGACCTCTGAACCATCATTTTTGTCCAGCTGCAGAAGGCAACCACCGGTCATGCACCCGGCCCGGCAGTGAGTGTCGATGAACTCAATAAGGGAAACCTGGGCTTTATTCATGCCTTTGTGGCAGCCCTCTCAGTCATCATTGTCTCTGAACTGGGAGACAAGACGTTCTTCATCGCAGCCATCATGGCGATGCGCTACAATCGCCTCACTGTTTTGACAGGCGCCATGTTGGCTCTGGGACTCATGACGTGTCTGTCAGGTATGTTGGTCAAATGCACCTTTACTTTTTAAATCATGTTCAGAGGTAGGCTGATTTGCTTCACATCATATCTCATCTTCCACTTTTCACCAACATCTAAACCTTTTGCTGTCACGTGACTTTTAGACATCAATAATGTTGAATAATCTTGAATAATAAACAACTATTATCTAACATAAAATGATCCTAGCATTAAAAGAAGTTAGTTTTAAACATAATCAAGGCCCACCTATTTAAAAGAGGGATATTGTCCAGTCTCTCCTCAGAGGTCTTGACCTCAATTAAAATGTAAAATTATAATGAGTAGTTTAACAATTAAAGATAAACAATAATATAATAAGCAATCAAGAATTACAAAATAACATTTGGTCTAAAAAAACTAACCTACTGAGTGAAAGATTAATAAGTTAAATTTGCGGTTATTTGACCTATTTTGACAATTTTTGGTTTTATTTAAATGTTTTATGCTTGAAATTGTCATTATCCTTGTAAATTTTTCCAAAGCTTTTACATGTCCTACATTTGATTCCTATTTTTGTTTCTTGTTTTAATTCTCTGGGTTCCTGTTCTTGTCTTTCATCTCTTTCATCTCTGATGCATTCATTGTCAATGAAAGTCCTTTGAGATATTTACAGGATATAATTCATCATGCAAATATTGTAGTAAATTTGCATCTGTCTAAAACAACATCATCATGCCGTACTGTTCTACTGACAGGCTACTGAGTTTGTCTTTCTATGTACTTAAAATCAAATGCATTAACCGAATGTTTATCTATCATGTGTTTTTATAAAATCCTCTGAATGCACGAATGACCTATTTTTCTTCTCATTAGTTCTGTTTGGTTATGCCACCACCATTATCCCACGGATCTACACCTACTACATATCGACAGCACTGTTTGCCATATTTGGTGTGAGGATGCTGAGGGAGGGACTGAAGATGAGTCCTGATGAAGGGCAAGAGGAGCTGGAGGAGGTCCAGGCTGAAATAAAGAAAAAAGATGAAGAGGTAAAAGCTTTATAGTTCAAGTGTGTTTGTTCACAGATGTGGCAAAATAATACCCCCTACATAATTTAAGCATTTTATCTTATTAAATTAAATTACTTATTTTAACTTTAATTGATTGACTCCCTCTCCTCTCGTAGCGTCAGCGCTATAATCTAGCTAACGGCTCGCCTGATGTGGAAGCTGGGATGACGGCAGCCATATCATCTCAGAGAAGGTGTCCAAGCGTGATTTCACCGATATTCATTCAGGCACTCACCCTCACCTTCCTCGCAGAGTGGGGCGACCGCTCTCAGCTTGCCACCATTGTGCTGGCTGCAAGAGAGGTATGTACACGGGGTACAAAATTAAATACAAAATTTATTTTAATAAGTAATTAACTTTTACTGAAAATACTTTCTCATGGTTTACCATTTTAAATATCGTTAAGGCCCAAGAAATGGTGTTTTGTATTTAAAAAAAGAGGATTAGAAATTTTATTTATAAATAAAAACATGCTGTACAGTGCTGTATTAATCATTTTGTATTTATACAACCCAGAACCAGTGGAACAGAGAGAGCCTGCGCAAAGACTGCAGATGGCTTGTTCATATGTTTGAGTGATACATATTACAATAATTTAAAATTCATGTTCTACTAAAATATGTACATTTTATCATTATTTTCTAAACACTCATGAAACCATATTTTGCATTTTGTAACAAACTGATAGATGATATATTTCAATTTGTAATTAGAATGAATCAATTTACACATTGTCTGAAAATACTTTGCCACTTTTTAGCATTTTAAAGAATAATAAATCAATTAAACTGTATTTTGCATTTATTTTTATAGATGGGATCTGTTTTTATTTATAATTTTAAAATATATTTCTACTTAAATTTCTTGTAAAGTTTTACCATTTTGAATATTCTTAATGCTCATGAAATTATTTTGCAATGCATATATATATATATTATGATGGTTATGATTCTATGATAGCTGCTCACATATCAGCTTGTCTAAAGCCCTTTTCAGATAGGACTAGTTTTCTAAAACTTCGTTTGAGTATTGATTCTTATCACACTTTTATCACCAGTTTTACCACAAATACCATGGCTAGTTTAGCGAGTCCATGTTAATGTGCGGTTAAGTTTAAAGATTTTTTTTTTTTTTGATTTTTTTTGTAGTAAACCTATGCTTAATTTTCATAAAGTTACATATGTAATTAAAACATAATGCAATTAATTGCAGGAATGAACGCAAGTAATATTACCTGACACTGATATTACAATAGTCGGTCTTAACAGTTTACATGATTTGGCTCTTTGTTATTATTGTTATATATATATATAATTTATTTATTTATTTTTAATAAACATGCGCAGGGGTAAGAGCATCTGTGATAATTCACGGTACCCAAAACACACAAGGAAACGTGTTGTGAAAAAAAATATCACCGGCAATCACAGACATTCGCATTCGGACGGGATTCATTTTCTAGTAGTTCGTTATAGCACTTGCAAATCATTGCTCTTTTTTTTTTTTATGATGATTTTGCTTGCTTCCATTGTTCTCATTTGTAAGTCGCTTTGGATAAAAGCATCCGCTAAATGACTAAATGTACACGTATTATACTATAAATCAATTTAAATACATTTTATTCTTAATTCCATCAGACTTTTATTCTTAATTATATTTTATAAGTAATTAACTTTAATTAAACATACTTTGTCACTTATTACTATTGTAAATATTCCTGAAGCTCATAAAAATGTATTAAACTACATTACATCACATTTCATTCATATTTAATATTATATACATATTCCCTCATTCATCGATAGCTCAATATTAGCAGCTAGCAAATGACTTGAGTGTTGTTAACTGTGAATAACTGGCTGGTTTTGTGCTGCAGGATCCATTTGGAGTAGCAGTTGGGGGAACTTTGGGACACTGTCTGTGCACAGGCCTGGCTGTTATCGGCGGAAGGATGGTGGCTCAGAAGATCTCCGTAAGAACTGGTGAGACTGAGTCATTTAGTACAGTACAGCATGTTCTGTTGTTTTGTGTAAGCACTGACCTATATCCAGATTTATTTGCTGATACTTCCTGTTGTTATCTCTACAGTTACAATCATTGGTGGAATCGTTTTCCTGGCCTTTGCGTTCTCCGCCCTCTTTATCAAGCCCGATTCTGGATTCTGATGGAAAACCAGACTCTTGGTTTCATTTTGTATTTAGATAACCCAGAACAAGTGGAACAGAGAGACTGCACAAAGACCAGATGGCTTGTTCATATGTTTGAGTGAATGAATGAAAAACACTCTGCTCGTGTCTTACTGAGCATTTCAGTTTTTTTGCTTAATCCCTCCTTGTTTTTGTCTTTCTCTCCTTTCAACCAGACACGGTTCTGTTTTTAGGTGATCATTATATTTCTTCTGTATTAAGTTAACTTGAACTTGGCAGGTTTTTTTCCCCGGCACATAGTAAAATTTTTAATAACAAATCACTAATCGTGTTTCTACATTGTTTTACCTCTGTTTGAGCGGTGTGCTGTGGGCAAACACCGGCCTGGCTCCAGTCTACTTTATTCAAGTTCAAGCTTACTTTGCTACAAAAGATCTAAAACTAGAACCAGATCAAGCACTACCACTCACCCTCTACACAGCAGTAAATCTACACAAGTCTGAGGAGTATTTAGTGGGTAAGAGCCTCAGAAATATAACAGTCACAATTCCTTCGTCAATAGTGAATTGAATGCTGAATAATGCTACAGGAACTGCCTGGTGTCTAAACTGCCTGTTGATGGTTTGTCCTTTATTCATACCATATTACCAAAGGCTTTAAATGTAGTATGGGATTATGTGAGATCTGATTACTACATCACATGTGGCCTTTAAACCCAGTCACGGTATTTATTGGTCATCATTGTGCGCTCATAAATGTATTTGTGCTTCTGCGTCACTGGTCATAAAGTGTTAGGGACAGTCATGCTTTCACAGGCTCCCCTGAAAGAAGCACATGGCATACATTTGCTGTCTCCTTGTGAAGGAAGAGTATCATTTCTTACGTCTGCCCTTCTGATTAGTTTTTATTTATTCTACTATGGAGCACAGATATTGATATTTTGTCATGGTTGATTTGTTCCATTGAGAAGGATATTTGGTTCTTTTTTTCTTTTTACATTTTTAGGGTGATTTTGTCAATATTTGACAGGGACTAACTTTGGAGAGTGTGCCGATTTAACTATTATAGAAGAACTGCAAAAATGTTATTCCTGTAAATATTGAATAAAAAGGTCAGTCTGTCAGATGTGGTTATTTTTTTAAAATTATTAAATCAAGGAGCAGACGTAATAACCCTACAATGTTAGGAAGCAAAATTTTCAAAGATGTATCCAAAAAAACGTTTTGAGGCCACGAGTCACACACTGCGTTAGATGCAAAAAATCTAAAAAAAAAAAAAACACTGGCATCTGCAGAAAAAATACACTTCAGTTTTCCTCAGGACTAGCTTCAGTTTTGTAAACTTTATTATTATTATTTTTTCCAGCCATCAAGTTGATTCAGGTTTCCTAGAACAAACAGGTGTAGTTCAATACATGTTCCAGAGTTCGACAACCAGAACTAACCAGGATTCGTCTTCATTTTGAATTAAATTCCTATAGCTTCATATTTTGAAACCTAAGAAACGTTGTAAATGTTTTGCTTAAAATGAGTGCTTGTGCTATATTTAAAAAAAATATACCACTTGTCATAGATACATGTATATTTTTTTTTTATGAAAAAACAAGAAAAACATTCTACTGTAAATATGTAAATTTAATTCAGATATTTTTCTCTGGTCCATATTATTAATTGTAAGTGATAAATAACAGACATTTCTCAGTTCTACTGAAGCACTGGTGGTGACCAGATTTCTAGTTGAAAACATGGGACTTTTCCCCCTCCATTTTCTTTTCATTTTCTCAAGATGGGAGTATACTGTATACAGTAATTACAAATTATATAGCAATTTAAATGTTATTAGCCTATATGTTTAAGCTCTTGGAAATTGATCTTTACGATCCCTTAGTAGGGTTATTATATTGTATTTTAAGCGCCAAATTGTTTTTTATTTTCTGCAAATGTAATTGTAAAATGTCATAGTTTGGTTGATATTGTGTGGCAGTCAATCCCGCACCGTTCAGGCCCAATGTAGGACATACAAACGATATTACTTTAATTTGACACAAATATGTGTACTTGACTAACGTACCTTGAAACCGATAACTAACTAATGATAATAGAGTCCTGCTCTCATCCAGGTGAAGTTGTTCATTGCTTAAGTAATAATGATATAAAGTAAAGTTAATATCGATTAACTTACATTTTCAACAGGATGTTAATACGTCGGTTTTCCAAACGAAATTAGTTCCAAAGGAAGCCAGAGTTCGGATTTGGTGATCGTCTCCAAGCAACAAACGGTGACGTGAATCTTTACTTGAACAAATCGGTTCAGTGAATGATTAATCGACTCGATTGAAAATATCCCTTCTACCAAAGCACAAATCTAATTTATTAAACTTATTTAGAGGAAAACAACCACACCGAAATGTATAGGAATAAAAACAGTCATGACAATGTTTATATATATTTATATATATATATTTTATAATTGTATTTTCAAAATTGAATAAGGGGAGTAAACTGCACTGTTTGTTTAAAAAGGTTCCATTATTTCCTTGTTAAATGTAAGAATGGCCTGGCTCACAAAATGAACCCAATACAGCACACAGTTTTTTGATATTGCTTTTTTCTTCTTTTTAAATTGAGTTTATGAAAACAGAGCTATACTCTGGTAGCCCCTGATAGAGCGTTAAAAATTGATAAACCTAACAAATGGTTAGAGTTTAAACCTCTTTATTGGTATAATTAAATAGTTTACTATTTATCCTCATTATTAATGTGTACTGACCAGATACATTTCATGAGCCAAACACAAGTGCTCTGCAAAGAACATCACACGTACAAAGATTAAATGATAGCAAGAGAACACTGATAGACATTCAGAACTTCTAGTGCGTACATCAGAACTACAGAACATTTAACATGGTTCACCACCTCCTTTTCCACTGGGCACTTTTAATATTTCAAAAACAAATTCAACAGGATTATGCCATGTTCTCCCATATTTTCTCAAAGCTCTTTGGGTTGCATCGAGCACCACAACAATTCAGAGGTACAGAGAGGGCAACCATTTAGTATCGTCCTGTTTTTGTGTGTGTGTGTGTGTGTGTGTCTGTGTAAATGCAGAAGAATGTGTTTTTGAAGAGGTCACATCACAAGATCAAGTGAGGAAGAGAAAGGAGGGGCAAGATGGAGGTGGGTTTATTATTATTCTGAACCAACCTGAGGAAGCTGTAGTATTTCTGTTACCTTAGGGCTGACATGATACAAATCAGTGCAGAAAACAGAAAAACAACCCCTTGTACTCCAAAACATCATCACGTGTCAACAACTGACATCTGATGCCGGTGCGAGAGGATGCACTATGCATCAGAAGGTCTTTTTTTGACCCAGCCTGAATTTGTATAGGTGACCTATACTCTTTAAGCAAGATTTGTTTAAAAAAAAAAAAAAGAACAAAAAAGATGTATTACCTTCAAGTACCCCAAAACATAAGCAGAAGTCTATAGCAAACATTAAAGACCTCTTTTACTCGGGCAAAAACCTAAACACTTCCTAATCCAACTGCATTGTGGGGAGAAAGTTCAACTGGTCCTCCAGTGTGTCACAGTTTGTTTAAATCCTTCACTTGAGGTTACAATATGGAGTAAGCTTAATTTTCTGTTCCCTTTTCTAGCAAAAGGTGTATAACAGCTGTTTTATACATCAACTATAGTCTATCTGCATAAATTCTCTGTTCTGACCTTGTCGTAGAAAAATAAGAACATCTAATTTTCAATATATTCCTCTTTAAGATATTTTTGAAATGTAACTATAAAGCTAAGTGACAGTTTTACATTCAATCAATAATCTCGCCTTGCTCATTCTAGCCGTGCCGTCATAAGATTTCTGTGGTATTGAACCAACACATTAATGACCGTCATAGACCTTAGGACCATCTCGAAGAACAAAAGGATGAGTTAGATTACATTATCATACTGCATTATCATAGATCACATGAGTTATTCTGCTGTTGAGTGGATACTGCAACAAGAACTGTGATTGGACCAGCACTCCGGGTGCTTGGATTTAACAACCAAACATTCAGACTGGCACTTTTACATATATAGTGAGGTCTGATATTGAAAATATTGGAATGAACTACACCTGTCTACTCGTACTAACCTGAAGAGTCAATATTGCTAATTAGTGCGCAAACTTCTGATGATTGGAATAATTAAAACAATTAATAACACGATCTTGTCTTACAAGACTAAAACAAAAAAATACAAAAACTGTCATCCATAAGTGCTACCCGTTGATAAAAGTGACTCTCAGCTTTTATAACTTAAAAAAAAATAGTGTTTAAGATTTCTTCATAAAGGATAAAAGGGTTCCATAAATCGTATAGATATATAACTAGATGAAAACATAATTATTACTTTTGAACATTCATGATGGTTAACTACTCACAACTTTGGGGAAGCTTTAATTCTAGCAATTACTGTCTTGTCGAGCATAAATATAAATCTCAAGATCCTGAAGACAGTTAAACTGTTTGAATCTCAAATTAATCAACTACAGTCTGGCTCATTCGAATTGTAACAAGAAACAGAATCGGATTGTCAACGTTAGGGTTGTTTGCAGTGCTTTGGACGACGAGCTAGAAGCTGCTAGTGACTATGTCAGCATTACAGAGGTACTAGTGAACCGATACATTCCTGCTTTCCCAGAGCTGAGTGGAAGAAGGTTGCAAAGTCAAGTTGCTATCATTGAAATGTCAACGAGCGGAGCCCCAAGAAAGGCAAGTGAAAGTGTTCCTGCATTAAAGCTGTGCAAATATGTGATAATTTACTATCTCTAGATGATAAACAGGTTTGGTTGTTTAAAATATTTCTGGTTACTCAAACCTATTTCGTTAATCATACCTAAAACACTGTATAACAGTGTAAACAACCAAGTAAACCATTGTAAAACTAGAGGAAGCTATGGCTTACCTTAAGCTAATTTACCTGCATCCATTAGGATCATACACACTATGCGATTATATTTTTCCTCATCATAACCTTGCTGTTTTAAGCATCAGTTCCAGTTTGGCAGAGTATGTAGCTATGATAGCGAATGTTGCGAGGCCGCTGCCAGCCGTAATGATTCTATACTAAACAGTCGAAGCACCATTTCCTACTTTTTTTTTTTTTTTTTTGCTTAATCGCATGATATACTAAATCTTAAGCCATCTCTTTAAACTATTTACAAATGTAAAACATCTCTCTGAAATATATCTATATTTTTGCAATTACTAAGGTGCATAACACGACGCGAAACATCTAAAGATTGCCTGTTCCTTTAACAGTTTTACTAAAACACGAAGGCTGTTTTTAAACCAACTGTGACACGATCTGTGGATCCAGCATTGGCAGACACACACACATACGAACACACGTGCGCAAGCACATACACACACACACCCACATCCCACTGGAAAAAGGAAGTCTGTGAAGAGATCAGCCAATATGTGTATTAAGTTTAGCTTTTTTTCCTCTGAATATTAGAAAAAAAAAGTATATTCAAAGCTACAAATAACAGACTACGCTTTTTGTCTCATGCATCATATAAAATATTAGTTTCTCTTTCCTTTTGTCCATATATTTACACATTATTTTACAGGTGAACTGTACAATAAAAGCTGAATCCACGTGAAATTCGTAAAAATATTTTCTGACCCATAATTACTTGCGACAAGTAAAATGAGTAGGAAAGAGAAAGACGCCGTTTGTCCTGCGTGACTTCTTCAAGCTTCTTCTGCATAAATTAAACATGTGAAAGAGGGATGACGGCACACACTGGGCATACGAGACAAAGGGGATGCGAATATTGTGGTGGAGACAGTTCGCGGAAAACCAGACGCCGCTGTTTCCTCATCAGCCAGCGGAAAGTTTGGCTTTCATGGTCGGACCTCTCCCAGAATTCAGTGCAAGCAGCCGGTGATCAACTACCTATAGGTCAGAGAGGGCACGGGGTGAAAAACAACACCCGTTTAGGTCCTGCCCTTCACCTATAAGCAGTGGAAGGGTATCTGAGAGGGTACAGTACAAAATACTGCTATTGTTTAGCTTCAAACAGCCCCCTCAGAAGCCCCTCAGCCTGCAAGACTGCTCAGTGGAGACTGGGTTGTGTCCCTGACGTGTGGTCAGCTACTGAGGTGGCGCTTTGGACCGGTCCGTCATGCTGTCTGAGCGATGAGCTGCCAGTTGCTGCTGCAGCTGCTGCTGCTGTTGTTGATGTTGTTGTTGCAGCTGTTGTTGTTGTTGTTGATGCTGCTGCTGCAGCTGTTGTTGCTGCTGTTGCTGCTGCTGCTGCAGTTGTTGCTGCTGCTGTTGCAGTTGCTGCTGCTGTTGTTGTTGTGTTGCGGCTGCAAAGGAGCCTTGCTGCTGCAGGGGAAAGGCTTGAAGGATCAGCTGGGCAGATTGGTTGCCGTGTAAAAGCCGAGGGGCCTGCAGGAGGAAGCGTGAAAGGTTATTATATATGGCAGGGATGTAGTGATATTGAATTGCCGGGTGATACCAATTACACAATAATTAGTTCCATGTTATGGCCAATTATCAACATGATCAATATTATACAGTCATCTGAAAAAGATAAGACACTCTTTTGAATTCCATGGTTTTCCATATCAGGGCATTCTAAAAAATATCTAAAACAACAAAAAACCTGTAGGAATTGCGTTTGCTGCTGGGCAAGCTGAGCCTGGGCCTGTCCTTGCTGTTGGGCTGTTCCTGTAGCTATCTGCGACTGCGTTTGCGCCTGCTGCTCTGGCGTCTGCGCAGACGGCTGCTGGGTGATGCTGATTGTTTGAGCCTGGCCCTGCTGCGGGGCAAACGCGGTCACCACCTGCCCCATGAACATGGTGGTAGGCACCATAACTGCACCACACGCCATTGGGCCGGTTACTAGCTTAGTGAGGAGCTGTGGGGCAGCAGGGAACCTGTGGAAGGAAAGACAGCAGGTCAATAGTTAGCTTTGTTAAGAGTTAGTACCTTGACATGGTCAGGAGTCCCCAGGCACTTTTACATTTTTTTTTTTATTGTAGCAAAATGTTTATTACTCTAGCATTTTTATAGTCTGTATTTTTAGCTTATGTATAGGTAAACATTTATATATAGTATATTTATAGTCATAATCTGGTAGGTTAGTTGTGTATAGGTTTATACTGTTTTACTAAATTGTTGTATGTCTGTTTTTATGTAGCACCGTGGTCCTGTGAGGCACGACATTTAATTCCACTGTATGTCCACACATGTAGTGGAATGACAATAACACTCAACTTAAACTTATTGTTCATTCATAAATAACCAATAGGTTTCCATAGCTATAGGAGCTATACATACAAAAAGTAAATGGGGGAGAGATGAGATTAATGATAATTTTTTTTGAGCAAGTCTAGTATTCTAATGTGCTTATTAAACTGCGTACATGCCCTTTATGTTTCAAAGTCTGAATGTGTGTTTGTAACATCTGCACATGTACCGTATCTGCCGGTCTTGTGCGAAGGTGGCGACCGCGGCTCCACTGGGGCTGCTGTTCTGGGCCAAGCTTGTGGAGATCTGGACAACGTTGGCCTGCGCCGGCTGAGAGATCATCATGGTATTATACAAAGATGCAGGCAGTGCTCCCTGAGGAGACTGCAATGTGTGAGATGACCTCTGCGACTGCTAAAAACAGACAGAGATAGAAAGAACTGATGTTAGACTATATTGTTTTATTTACGGTGCTGAGCAACCATTAATCATGATTAATCACATCCAAAATAAAAGTGTTTGTTTATAGAATATATGTGTGTACGAAGTATATTTATTATGTATATATATATATATATAAAAGAAACACACATAAGTATACATTTTGAAAATATTTACATGTATTTATATACATTTATTTTCATATATAAATATATTTAATATATAAACATACAATTTTTCCTAAAGATATCCATGAATGTATGTTTATTTATATATACTAGGGCTGTCAGTTGATTACAATTTTTTATCTAATTAATTGCATGATGTTTTGATGAATTTATCAAGTTAAATGGCAAAATATATTTGACTGTGAAAATACCCTAAAATATATATATTTACAGCTATTTTTGTTAAATGAGAAAGTATCAATTACAAATTGTAGCTTTAGAAAGAAATATTTAATTTGATTCAACAAAATTAATTACAGATAAGCATTTAGGCTATAACGGCCTAAGGTAAACTATGGAACATAAAAGAAGATAATTTGAGAATCATCTCAGTATTTTTTGTTTACAATGAAAGTAATTGGTAACTAAAACAGCTTTGTTACCAACAGTCTTCAAAATATCTTCTTTTATGTTCCACAAAAGAAAGTTCTGAAACGACATAAAGGTCAGTAAATTATGACATTTTTTTTTTTTTGGATGAACTATCCCTTTAATGTTTTTATTTTATTATTATTATTATTATTATTATTATGATACTCTAAATAAGAAACTAAATCTGCCAGCAGGTGGCGGTAAATCCCTTTATGATTTGTTCAAATGACTTCATTCAGGAAAGAAGTAAATGGCTCTCTCTCTTGAAGGTGTCTTTGGATCATTGATTCACTCGATTCATTCAAAACACAGATACATTCAGAAACTGAACAACACTGTGTTGCTCTGAGATGCACAACAATATTGATATGGCTTTAAATGTAATATGATCTCTGCAAAATTGAGCAAAAAAAAAATATTGTGTTTAAAATATATAACACAATATCAGTTTCTTATTTGCTGAACCGTAGTATAAAATCACATTTAAACTTGTGAAACAGCACTCGTCTGATAACTATTGCTCTCGCTGCTCATGTAACATTAATATCGCTTATCATATGATATAAATATGAGACAAAAACACATGCAGGGGTATTTTTTGCTCCAATATCTTGAATTTTATGGCATAACTTATGGAGTTGTTGCCCTGCATCATATTTGTCAACAGTCAACTGTATGAAATGCACTGTTGGGAACGTTACTTTAAAAAAGTAATTAGTTATAGTTACTGACTACTTGTTCCAAAAAGTAACTGAGTTAGTAACTGAATAAAAGTAACTCGTTACCAGGGAAAGTAACTATTTGCGTTACTGTAAAAAAAAAAAAAACGTTGCTATATGTCAAAGAATTTGTTTTCGATATTTATTGCACGTCAACAGACAGCAAGAGTTTTATCCTGCACTCTTTGTAAGAAAAGTGTTTTTGTCTTTGTAGATGCGTGTGTCACACATTACATGCACGTTCTTGCCTTTGACTACAATGAATTTGAAGTAGTGCTTATATCTCCACCTTGAAAATGCCAACTTTTCATCGGATTGCTCCTGACTCGTCATCTCTCCTGCTGCTGCGAATCTCTGTGTAGCTGTTGCGTGTGTGTGACTGTGTGTGTTTGGCGCTGCTGGCGTGTGTGTGTAAAAACGCTGGCTCTGATTGGCTACCATGAAACACATGACTCTGCCTTAGCCAATCATAATCGCTTACCTCGTTATTAACCCACCTGCTCACTCGCTGTGTGATCCCGGGGTGCGTTCGGATTGCATATTAAATCAATGCATAGTAACGCACCGCATTTAACGTTCAGTAACGTTAACGGCGTTGTAACGACGAAAAAGTAATTAGTTAGATTACCCCGTTACTGAAAAAATAACGTCGTTACCTAACGCCGTTCTTTTAAACACCGTTATTCCAAACACTGATGAAATGTAAGATTATGTACAGTTCAGGGGGTGGGGCCAGTGCATTAACTGCGTTAAAATATTTTAATCGCTTATATGTTTTTTATAACCAATTAATTAATGCCTTAAACTGACAGCCCTAATATATACATAATAAATATACACAGTACACACCCATAAATTATGTACACAAAAACTTTTATTTTGGATGCAATTAATCCCAGCACTAGTTTATACATTTATTATACATAATATACACACACATAATATAATAATATGGTATTTATATACTTTCACATTGAATAGAAGGATGTTTTATCTTTTTTGTATATGAACGTACCACAGATTTTATTTACAGGCCAGTGTTTGGATTTATAAGGCTGAATATGCAGCAAAAATGCACATTTTCACTCCTCTAAACAGTAATGTAGAAGTGTTATTTTGGTATTATTTATTAACTATTATAGTTTTTTTTTTTAAACTACTTTTTGATTTAGTTTTTTTATTAGTTTGATTAGATTTCATGATTTTTATACTATTTTTGAACTTGACTGTTTAGGTGTATTTACTTTATTTATATTTTATTTTACATCTTTTTTTTTTTATATATTTTTGTTTTAGTTAATGACAAAAATCTTTTAATGCAGCACTATAGTCAAATTTCCTGTCATTAAGGAATATGAGGGACTAAACTTACATATTTAATTTAAATAAACTGAACGTAATTGAATAGAAACTCATTCAGTTCTATAAATAAATGTGAATTCCTGGTAGACTTTATTGCTACGTCTGCTGCTGTGTTTCAGATGTATTTTAGCTCCGTCTCACCTGAGTTAGAGTGGAGCTCTGATCTCTGAGAAGGTTCTGTTGTTGTGGCGGTGCCTGCTGAGGATGCTGTGTGACAGTGTGTTGTGTCACTGTGTGTGTGGATTGCAGGCCACTTTGCAGGCTCCCTGCCGGGACCACCGCCCCCTGCATGGACAGAGAGCCCCCTGGCTGCACGGATGATCCCTGCGTCAGCTGCACTGAGCCCAGATTGAGACCACCGCCTCCGGGCTGCAAGAACATCTACATAGCCAAACAAAAGTGTGTCAATTTGAGGCAGGGAGTGCACTTTTAATCAAAAGCTAGGGGGCGCTCTCACCTGTAAGCCCTGGCCTTGCACCCTCTGCAGCTCCTCCTGGATTTGCCGCAGTTCCTCTTGTTGTCTCTGGATGTTGGCCTCAATCATGCGTGTGCGCTGTTCCAGTTGATCCTTAAGATGTTGCATCGCATCCATCTGCGCAGAAAAGTGCAGCACCGGCTACAAAACAATGAACAGCACCAGGTAAAATACTTTCAGTAGGCCTCAGGGTTAAAGTTACCAGAACAATACAGGTCTTCAGATGCAAAATGCTCTTCAAGGTCACAAGATGCTTTGCAGCAGCATTTTATATAAATATATTTTAAAATGTTCTGATAATAGAAAGGTAAGATGTAAACTGGTTGCAGACTGTAGTATGTCTAATATTCAGATAATGAAATATATTTTAATTAGTGGTGGGCATAGATTAATTTTTTTAATCTAGATAAAGCTCACTGTGATCTTGAAATTAATCTAGATTAATCTAGATTAAAATGGCTCATTCGAATTCTGCCGAAGGCATTCAGAATATGTGTGTTACCCAAATAAAATTGACAAACAGTAAGTCTTTGAGAAGGGGTTTATCAAGCCAGATGGTGCATTAGAAAAGGGGCTCATCTCCTGTTTCCAAAATGCATCACAAAGTGCTTGAAAAGGCTGCAAACTAATTCCACATTGCACAAGGTGCAAACAACCTTACGCCTGTTTCACACAAGCTCCGTCTGCAGTGCGTATGTGTTTCATATTCTTTTATGCACCCATGTTAACGGATTCCAGTTGCATTCCAGGAGCGTTGCGTCTGCAGCAGTGCAGCGATCGTTTACGTACAGAATAGCGAACTGCAAATGCGTCCTGTGTGAAAGCACATAGAGTCCGTGCTGCACCACATACGTAACGCACACGGACTGCATACGCACTGCAGACGGAGTATGTGTGAAAGAGGCTTGAGCAGGGCCGTAGCTGGGGTCAGCGGGGACCCGGTGAAGGTTGTACCAGTGGGCCCTGTTTGAAATTGTTTAATTTGTATGTTCGTTCATTTTTATTTATTTGTGCTATTTACACAATGTTTAAGTTTTTTTCAAGTTTGTAGGTGTCAAGGTACAGAAACCAAATAATTAAATGTAAAATAGCACTGGATAGTCTTCAATGTAAAAATGAAATATACAATCAAACATACATTTATTCAGACACCTTCATCATTTCTCACATTATTACAGTTTTGCTATATATATCATAAAATAATATCTGGTGTCTGAATAATTTTTGGTTTGACTGTTAAAACTAAGTAATTCAGTCAAGAGCTGTGAGTGATTTTCATTTTCATTTTCTTGGATTAACACTACAGCAGCCAGTAGCTAAATTAGGCGGGGTCACTTTAAGAGACGAGGAACGCATCCAATATAATACACATCCCATTTTTTTCCTCAACTGTTTACTTTCACTTAAGAAATAACTGACAGTTTTATCGAGCATAATTTCCAAGGTGGATATTTTGAAATATTTTGTATGTATTTGTCGGCACAAGAGCAGAAAGAAGCAAATTCGATGTTCAAGTGTTTTGAGACGCCTTTCTCTGCGTGAGCCCTGAACAACAGAACACCTCAGTGCTGAATTGGGCTCTTTCACATATTTTTGTTTGTTCAAACTACGATTTATATTTGTTCGTTCAGGTGCAGGAGGGACTTCGAGGAGAACTTCGCAGAAGAGAGCTCGGTTCAGTGTTGCTGTCCATGAGATGCGGCTCTCTCTCTCGTGTGCACTGAACACAGCGCGCGAGTAACCAGCTACACTGTTTCCGCGTCTTGTGTTTGGATGCTTTAATGTTTAAATCGACAAGCGGTAAGGCTTAAAAACACGTGAAAAAGATAAGTTTTCGTGACGATGCGCAGCAGTGGCCCGTCAACTGTCCTGAGCATCTTTTTAGGCCGGCCTCAGCCAGTCGGTTATATAAAATATCAAGGTGAAAGTCATCATAGCTTGCTTAGTATAGACCCAGCTCCCAACCCAACTTTGAGAATAGATTAACGGCGATATTTATTTTATCGCCGATAAGAGTCTCACGTTAACGCAGCACGTTAACGCCGATAACGGCCCAACACCAATTTTAATAAACCAAAAACAAGATTTTAATACGTGTGTAATGATCATATTATCAATAAATAAAACGGTTAACACTGCAAAGCAGTGTGAAAATCTGAGCCTGTTTCTGTTTCTGTTTCAAATTCTGTCATTAATTACCCGCCCTGGGATTTCATAAAAAAGATCTTAATTTGTGTTCTGAAGATGAACAAAGGTCTTAGGCATTTGGAACGATATGAGGGTGAGTAATTAATAACAGAATTTTAATTTATCTTTAAAAATTTAATATTTGTATCCCTTTTTAAAAATCGTTAAAATGTTACTGTTCTAATGAAAAAAAAAAATGCCAATAAATGCATTCTGGAACAAAATAATTTGCATCCCAAAGTTATTTGTATAACTTATTCAGTTTGGGATTGGTAAGATTTTTTTATATAGAAACCAAGGATTCATTTATTTTGATCAAAAATCCAGAAAAAGTTATATTTTGAAATATTAGTACAATTTAAATAACTGTTTTCTATTTAAATATGATTTGCCAAAGTAGCCATTACTCCAGTCTTTAGTGTCACATTCAGAAATAATTTTAATATGCTGATTTGGTGCTAAAGAAACATTTATTATAAGAACTGTAGAAAGAAAGAAAGAATACTCTGGAACAGACTGTGTAGTTGAACAGACTGAGTAACGGTTTCATTCATTAAAAAAAGACAACCGTTTAGCCAGTCCCTCTCTCTGCATCAATGGCACACCAAAGAATGGCGTAGATCCCATTGATTTTACATATCAAAGGTTAATTAGGTACCAGGACACTAATTGGCAAGAGTGAATAAAGTGAATGCAGTACTAGGGATGTTGAATTACCTGCACACTGGGCTGAAGTGGCTGAGGCTGCTGAGGCTGAGACACAAGAGATGCTGCCATCGTCTGTCCTGTGTTCTGAGAACTCATCGACTGAAGAGGGACGACACACTGGGTCAATTTTCTCTTCTTGTCCTAAATTGTTTGTTTCCATGTTAAAATGGGTTTTGTGTGTGGACACTAGATTTCATACCAACCTGGCTGCTAATAGAGGACCTCCGCTGTGATGTCATCTCAATGGCTGACACTGATTGGCGGGGGGGTGTGCTATGGTCTGTCTGTAGCTTTGTCTGTGTGGCTACAGACACACAAACATACAGTATATGGGTCAGTCAGTATATGGGTCTGTGTAATCATCTCAATATGCTATGGCTGTGTTTTTGAGAACCACCTTCTGTCTTTGGTATGTAATACATACACGTGGGGTCCGAGACAGCGGTGTGTGAGGAGGATTTGCGGGAGCTCCGTGAGGAGGCGGAGGGTGTGCGGCTGTGATCGAATCGCTCTAGCGCCTCCTTCAGGCTGGAGGTGTTCAGCTGGGACTCAGAGCCGGAGTCCTGAGACTGAGCAGAGTGAAACGGAGAGGGATTAATGCTTTGTTCTGGGTTCAGCGATGTTAAAATTTATCAACAGCATCTGTGGAACATCAGTGATTGTTGCCACAGAAAATAATTGAGGCAGAGGCATTCTTAAAAAAAAAAAAAAAGGTTTATTAATCTAACATTATTACATAAATTATAAGTATATACATTTAATTTATAAAATTAACATATTAACTAAATGTTGAAAAATATATATATATTGAAAAAATACATAAAAAATATATATAATAATTTTTAAAAAATGTGAATTTGTGTAAATAGTGTGACCCATTAAACAACTAAAAAAATATATATATTTATTTAGTTTTTTCAATAAAATAAACATAATAAAGCGTGATAATACTATAATATTTTAAAATAAAAAGTGAGTATTATATATATATACATTTTATTTGGGTGGTAAGTATATGCACTGCTGGGTTTACGCTTCCAAGTGAAGTGTGTCAGTGAATGAAGATTTGTATTTTGCTGCAGAACCCGCAGTGCATAACCTAGATTTATGCTTTCAGTTTGAATGGAAATCTTATACAGTATTACAGTTGATCTGAGATGGTGATTGTGCGTTAACCGCTGTCAACCATGTTAGTTCACAAATGAGTGTTCTGAAATTATTTACAAAGTGCATTTTTAATTTTGGTTGTGCATATGCACCTGCGCACCACTTATATGCATCCTTGGATATTTTACATATTTACCCAAAATGTACTTAATTATTAATAACATAAAAGTATATAAATCAACTAAATATTGAAAATATTAAATAAATATATAATATACATAAATATGTAATATCAAGATGAAAAAACAAATATACATGTATATACATGATATTTTACATATTTGTCTGTTATATTTGTAGGATGGGAATTCAGAATTGAATAATATAATCTTAACAAAATATATGTTTTAAATCTATAGGAATAAATATTACACTTATTACACATAAAAATAAATGATACAAGTAAGCTATTTAAAAATACTATTAGTAGTGTAATATTTAATCAAATGTATAAAGATTTTTTTTGTGTGTAAACATATACTTGCCTGTTTTAATAAAGGCTAAATGGGGATTCAGAAGTGATTTCAGTAATGTCTCACCTTGTCTGCTGAGATCTCAGGAGGTGATTCCTCAATGCCCAGTTCCCTGCGCTGTTCAGCCCTCACTTCAGCATAGCTGAGACAAAAAGAATACATCATTCAGAAAAAAATAAATAAACCTAAGAAATTCTCTATAAATCGAAGCGCACCACATCCTGCTTTATGCTTTATTATTCTGTGCCTGCTAAGATTCAGTGTCAAACCACTGGCAGAAGATGTTAGACGCTCTGAGACTCTCACCTGACCACAGTGTGTGTGCAGACGATGAACTCCGGCCGTGAGTTCCACTGGTGGTAGGTGATATAGTAGTGAGTCTGAAGCCAGATCCACTGCTGACCTTTAGTCAGGAAACGGTAATAGCACGACTTCCCCTTACCATACTGCATCACTGCAGAGAGACAGAGAGAGAGAGATCTTATTATTACAAAGTCAAAACTCAAAACAGTGCCACTCATTCATACATTTCAAACCGTTGTCCATTATTACAAGTGGGGAGACAGGACTACACACAAATATTAGATGAACTCACAGTGTTCATGGCACTTGGCCAGGGTCTCCAGGTCATCCACATGATAGTAGTCATACCCTGAAGTACCCAGAACCTCGAAGGGTAGGTAGCCTATGATGGGGGGCGCCCTGCAAAATACAACAAATCATCTGCATACATGTTTTTAGTGAGGTCATTCTCAAAAAATAAGGCGACAAATATGTGAGTCAAGAAAAATAATTCAAATGGTCAAGAAAATATATAAAAGGCATATTTCTATAATCTAACAATTTGTAACATTTCAACAATACAAAAAACTACTGCTAAATTATTTGAATGTGTCAAGTGTGCCCATTATCCAGTATAATACTTCTATGGCTAATATTGTTTTTTGTTTATTTATTTTCCAGGTTAATCATTAGTGCAAAGTCTAACAATTGTGCTAAAGCAAAACAAAATACGTTTAATTAAAATACAAAATACAGTCACAAACATTAAATGTTTAAAAAAAGTATTTTCAAGGTCAAAACTCAGACTTCAAAGAAGCTGTTTAAATGTGCACATGGTGATTTCCTCACCTACTTAATAAAGTTATTAATTTTAATGCATTTTTGTTGCTAATTGCTTTGTTGCATACTTAATGACTAGAAATAATGTTTAGTTGACTATAACTTTCAACATGTTTTAATGCATCTAAAATAAATTGTTTGCAACCACTTACCTTATATATATATATAAATATATATAATTTTTTTCAGTGTTCTACATTTTTTAATTCACACCATCTATTATTTTAAACACTTTAAAATGACTCAATGGCATTTTTTGCAAAGACAAGTCTTGGAAACCGATTTTCAGGCATTCCTTACATGAAAATGTTTTGGGATAAAAACAGCATAAAAAGATCTGAAGTGCCACTAGCGTCTGCTAAGCAACTGATAATGTGGAAAATCGGATTCAATTGCTTTAATATCTAGCATCTGTGACGATTCAACCGAATCCGTGATTTGAACTAAATATAGAGCAGCATCAGCGCCAGCAGCTATTCTCCTAAAACAACTCATCTAAAATCTGTAAAAACCTTTACAAGCATAATGGCATTAGTTGCAAAGTTGTAGTTAAAGTTTTACAGAAATTGGACCTTAAAATAAAGTGTGACCAGATTTGTTTTTATATACATTTTATACTTTTAATTTGTTCCCCTTAAAATATTTCACAGCTTGGCATAAACTAAAAAATGTATGTTCAAAGAGTTTCATGAATTTTTTTAACCTGATATCCTCAGATCTATAAATCACTTATTCCAGGTCTAGAAATGAATCCTCATATATAAAAATAACTGTTGTTGGCGGCTGTACTGCGTTTGAGCTCCGTCACTATATTCTTTTCATTGACTATTTTTAACTCAAAAAACAATTGTATACATCATCGTTTCCGTTTATATAACGTGTGAATATATCCTCTATTGTATTCTACAACAAAAACAATCAGAGCGCCTCGCTATCACTAGTTTTATTTTGATCTCCCGGGTCCTAGCTAATAGTATTAGCTTTTAGCCCGTTAGCATCAGCGGCGTGGTTGCAGCTAACTGCGCTAACATTGCTAATAATCTATTCACACACATTACCGCTGCTGTACTCACTGTTACTTGCTTTAATGGCGGATGAATGTCTCCACTCTGTGCAGCTCGAGCTCGAGGCCGTGGGAAAGCAGATTCGCGACCTGGAGGTGAGGCAGGCCCAGCTGAGAGAGCGGAGAACCGCGCTGGAATCATCCCGGGCTGACGCTCACAAGTCCGGGGTAAGTATACAGCGATCTGTTAACAGTCCCACCACGTCTACTCCGTGTGTTTCTCTGCACAGGCCCGGTGCACCCAGGACGCGATCTTCCCAGATGTCCTTCACTGCGACGCCGGGACACCACGGACCCTGGGTGCATCCACAGCGGAGGACGCGAGCCGGGTCCCGGGCGACGACTTCTCCCCCTCCTGCCTTCGACATCTCCATCCGGAACCGCTTCGCTCCCCTCCGCGAGACAGGACGCGACACTGTGATCATCGGAGACTCCATCGTCCGACATGTAAGTGCTACGTTAGCCGAAGGTAAAGTGCACACTCATTGTTTGCCTGGTGCTCGTGTTCTCGATGTTTCTGCGCAGATACCCGCGATCCTGAAGGTCGACGAGAGCCCCAGAGCAGTCGTGCTTCACGCCGGGGTTAACGACACCACGCTGCGGCAGACGGAGACGCTGAAGAGGGACTTCAGCAGCCTGATCGAGACGGTTCGCAGCACGACGCCCGCGGCGACGATCGTCGTGTCAGGACCACTGCCCACGTATCGACGAGGACACGAAAGGTTCAGTAGACTTTTTGCTTTAAATGAATGGTTGTTGTCATGGTGTAAAGAACAGAAACTGCTATTTGTTAATAACTGGAATCTTTTCTGGGAGCGTCCTAGGCTGTTTCGCGCTGATGGATTACACCCCAGCAGAATCGGAGCGGAGCTGCTCTCTGACAACATCTCCAGGACACTTCGCTCCATGTGACTAGTAAGACAATTCTCTAATAACTATTATGATGAGTTTTGTTCCACCCGCTTAAATGATAAAAGTACTTGTGCTGTAAAAACTATTAAGACTGTGTCTGTTCCCCGGATAGTGAGGTCAAAATATAATGTAGGATCTAGAAAAAATCTTATCGTAATTAAACCAGAAAAATGTAAAGTAAATGAACAAAAACAATTTTTAAAGTTTGGGCTCATAAATATTAGATCACTCACACCCAAAGCAGTTATTGTAAATGAAATGATCACAGAAAATAGTTTTGATGTACTCTGCTTGACTGAAACCTGGCTAAAACCAAATGATTATTTTGGTCTAAATGAGTCTACTCCACCAAACTACTGTTATAAGCATGAGCCCCGTCAGACTGGTCGTGGCGGAGGTGTTGCAACAATATATAGTGATATTCTCAATGTTACCCAGAAAACAGGATACAGGTTTAACTCTTTTGAAATACTTCTGCTAAATGTTACACTGTCAGACATGCAAAAGAAATCTAATGTATCTCTTGCTCTGGCTACTGTGTATAGACCACCAGGGCCGTATACAGAATTCCTAAAAGAATTTGCAGATTTCCTCTCAGACCTTCTAGTTACAGTTGATAAGGCGCTAATCATGGGAGATTTTAATATTCACGTTGATAATGCAAATGATACATTAGGACTTGCGTTTACTGACCTAATAAACTCCTTTGGAGTCAAGCAAAATGTCACCGGGCCCACTCATCGTTTTAATCATACACTAGATCTAATTATATCGCATGGAATCGATCTTACTGCTATAGATATTGTACCCCAATGTGATGATATTACAGACCATTTCCTTGTATCGTGCATGCTGCGTATAACTGATATTAACTATATGTCTCAGCGTTACCGTCTGGGCAGAACTATTGTTCCAGCCACCAAAGACAGATTCGCAAATAACCTGCCTGATCTATCTCAACTGCTATTTGTACCCAAAAATACACATGAATTAGACGAAATTACTGACAACATGGGCACTATTTTCTCTAATACATTAGAAGCTGTTGCCCCCATCAAATTGAAAAAGGTTAGAGAAAAACGTACTGTGCCATGGTATAACAGTAATACTCACTCTCTCAAGAAAGTAACTCGTAGTCTTGAACGCAAATGGAGAAAAACTAACTTGGAAGTTTTTAAAATTGCATGGAAAAACAGTATGTCCAGCTATAGACAGGCTCTAAAAACTGCTAGGGCAGAGCATATCCACAAACTCATTGAAAATAACCAAAACAATCAAAGGTTTTTATTTAGCACAGTGGCTAAATTAACAAATTACCAGACGCCACCTGATTCAAATATTCCACCAACGTTAAATAGTAATGACTTTATGAATTTCTTCACTGATAAAATAGATAACATTAGAAATACAATAGCGAATGTAGATTCTACAGCGTCTAACACTTCAGTTTCATCCATCGCACCCAAAGATAAACTGCAGTGCTTTACAAATATAGGACAGGAAGAGCTAAATAAACTTATCACTGTATCTAAACCAACAACATGTTTATTAGATCCTGTACCCACTAAATTACTAAAAGAGCTGTTACCTGTAGCCAAAGAACCGCTTCTCAATATCATTAACTCGTCGTTATCTTTAGGTCACGTCCCAAAACCATTCAAGCTGGCGGTTATCAAGCCTCTTATTAAGAAACCAAAACTAGATCCTAGTGTACTGGCAAATTATAGGCCTATTTCAAATCTTCCATTTATGTCTAAAATTTTAGAAAAAGTTGTGTCTGCTCAATTGAGCACCTTCCTGCATAAAAATGATCTGTATGAAGAATTTCAGTCAGGTTTTAGGCCCCACCATAGCACAGAAACTGCACTTGTTAAAATTACAAATGACCTGCTTCTTGCGTCAGATCAAGACTGCATCTCATTTCTAGTCTTACTTGATCTTAGTGCTGCGTTCGACACCATAGATCATGACATACTCATAGATCGATTACAAAACTATACAGGTATTCAAGGGCAGGCTCTAAGATGGTTTAGATCCTACCTGTCCGATCGCTACCATTTTGTTTACTTAAATGGAGAGTCATCTCATTTATCATCAGTAAAATATGGAGTGCCACAAGGATCCGTCCTAGGTCCCCTTCTATTTTCAATATACATGTTGCCCCTTGGTAATATTATTAGAAAATACGGAATAAGCTTCCACTGTTATGCTGATGATACTCAGCTATATATTTCAACGAGACCAGATGAAACTTCCCAATTATCTAAGCTAACAGAGTGTGTTAAAAATGTAAAAGATTGGATGACAAATAATTTTCTCCAATTAAATTCGGATAAGACAGAGATATTAATTATTGGACCAAAAAACAGTACACAGAATCTTGTAGATTACAATCTGCAACTAGACGGATGTACTGTTACTTCCTCTACAGTCAGAAATCTGGGTGTTATATTAGACAGCAATTTGTCTTTTGAAAATCATATTTCCAATGTTACAAAAACTGCATTCTTCCATCTTAGAAACATTGCCAAGCTACGAAACATGTTATCTGTTTCTGATGCAGAAAAGCTAGTTCATGCATTCATGACCTCTAGACTGGACTATTGTAATGCACTTCTAGGTGGTTGTCCTGCTTCGTCAATAAACAAGCTACAGGTAGTCCAAAATGCAGCAGCTAGAGTCCTTACCAGGTCAAGAAAATATGATCATATTACCCCAATTTTACAGTCTCTGCACTGGCTACCTATTAAGTTCCGTATCTGTTACAAATTATCATTACTTACCTATAAGGCCCTAAATGGTTTAGCTCCTGCGTACCTAACTAGCCTTCTACCACGCTACAACCCATCACGCACCCTAAGGTCACAAAACGCTGGACTTTTGGTAGTTCCTAGGATAGCAAAGTCCACTAAAGGAGGTAGAGCTTTTTCACATTTGGCTCCCAAACTCTGGAATAGCCTTCCTGATAATGTTCGGGGTTCAGACACACTCTCTCTGTTTAAATCTAGATTAAAAACACATCTCTTTCGCCAAGCATTCGAATAATGTATCTCTTAAATTGTGAGTGTAGTTGCATCTGCATTTTTATTCTTTAGCTTGGGTTAAACTAATTTTACTTTGTTGGATCAGCAGCTATGCTAATGATGTCTCTATCTTGTTTCTATGTTTTGCCACGGGATTTACATCCCGTGGTAACTAGGATTTACACAAGCTCCAGTCTGGATCCAGAACACCTGAGAAGAGATGATGCTGACCCTCAGAGGACCCCAGATGATCCTAACCTTGAATCAACAAACAGAACTAACAATTATTGCTACATGTGTGACTGCATCATATAATTACTATTAATTAATAATATTGATAGTTCATCATCTAGCTGACTACGTCTTGTATTATTATTATTATTTTTATTTTTCTAAAATCCTGTCAAACGTGCACAAACTACTAGCTACTACTAAATATTGTAGAAACATAATTTTCTGTAAAGTTGCTTTGTAACGATTTGTATTGTAAAAAGCGCTATACAAATAAACTTGAATTGAATTGAATTGAATTGAACTGTGTTTTTAGTTGTTTTGTTTTGTCTTCTTTTACATCATTTTAAGTCATTTTTAGGGCAACCTAGCTGAGAAAGTAACATCTTTCACATACTTCCAGTTAAAACTGTCCTGCTGAATGGACTGACAGGCATTTATGGTAAACTAAAACACATTTTAATGTTATTTCTGTTGATACATGTATGTCATGTATTAAATAATATGAATCATCTTTATTAATTATATTTGTATTTACACAAATGCAATGAAATGCTGCAATTTAGTTGAAAAAACGTAACATATTCACTTGTAATGTAATATCAAGTAACATTATAGTTAAAATCATATCAACATAAGTGTGAATCGCAAAAGATTATTAAATCATGATGATTTGTGATATATTTGAAAGCTTTTGATTTGACAATATTACAAAGTACACACTTTATGTGCACTTAAGCGGTCTTTAATTTCACTAATATTCTGCAAGTACACTTAAAAAAAAAGTTTATCATTTTAAGAACACAATTCAATACGTTTAAGCACAATTGTTTTTAACAAAAACTGATTTGTTCCTTTCTCTTTTCTTTTCCTTCCTTAGATCTATTTTTTTCATTATTTTCTACTTCTGCTGCTTGTTTTATTCTTCCGTTCCTTTTCTATCTTTCCTGCTTTCCATGTTTCTTTCTGTCTTAGTAGTACATACTGACATAGTGATGTATCAGTAGATATACAGCCATGAAATCAGAGATCCTCTCCTTGAAATCCAATCCCACGAGCTCGCGTGTGACACAATCTATCCAAAGTAAAATCTTGTCTGACCTTTAGTGATCCGATCTCCTGAGACAGAAAATATCCGGGCCTAAGTCAAACTAACTCGCAGAGGTACTCTTTCGTTTTCTTGGAGAGGGAAGGTGATGTGTGTGCTTGACGATGAGCTCACGAAAACAACCGTGAGAACAGATGAAGTTTGTACCTGTGGTCCAAGAAGAGGAATTTCCACTCTAAACTGTGTCTGGAGGTGAATTCCTCATTGGGCTCCTCCACAGTACACATTTCCTGTGGAACGGAGGTTATAAACAAGAGCGTTCGTCCTTATAAGAACATCTAGCAGACAAAAACCAGAACAGAAACCAAGTGACCTACTTCTCACACTGAGTGTTTTGCATGCTGGTCATTTATCAGTGTCTTCAAAAACAAAGCCAATTCTTGTACAAACATGTACAGTGTCTATCATCACGCCCACACACATACATTCACCCCGTGTCATGATGAATATGTACACAACAGATCTCACTGGGGTTTTCACTGTCTGTCAGGCAAATATTAGAAATCACAGGACCAATAAGAAGGTGCCAAGTCGGCTTTGGCTCAACCTACCTTGATAAACTGAGGCTTGGCTAACCTCACAGTTGCTATGAAACACACTCGGTCTTCGAACATGGGCCTCAGCGATCGCTGGATCACTCCCTCAAAGCCGTTACGTGTCGAGTTAGGCACTACAGAGAAAAAGACCAGCAAATCTTCATGAATGGAAGTGTTTTGAGAGAAATCAATAAGCTTTTTTTTCTTTAGCATACCACTAGGGGGCAGCACCTGCGAGGACACGTCCAATACTAAATATTAATCCAGGTACAATAAACTCTTCTTGTATGGAAAACAGTACATTTATGCAGTGTTGTTTGTCTTTTGACAAAAATGTTAGATGTTGATTTTATTTTCACATTCAGTCTTGTTTAATGTCATACTGATTGATTTATTAAATTAGGTCCATTTTACACTCACTAATATTAATAATAATAATAATTGAAAATTAAATATGAAAATTGTTATTTTTATTATTACTAAGAAAAATTACTTTAAAGCCATACCTGTAACAAGTTAAATTACCTTAAAAAAATAGGGTCTGTTATTTGTCTTTTTATATACCTTTAAACTGGTCAAAAGTCAATATAAACACATTTCTATATATATATATATATATATATATATATATATATATATATATATATATATATATATATATATATATATATATATATATATGTTATCTAAATAAAAACAAAAGTGCAAAAAATATTACTGATAATAATAATAAATGTATTAAGCATCCTGAGCATCAAATCAGCGAATTAGAAGGATCATAAATAATCTACATAAATAATATTAAAAAATAATGAAAATGAATCAAACTATGACAAACTGAACTTTTCCACAATTAAACAATTATTAGTTAACTTTTCATGCATACAAATTATGTTTATTAATCTGAAATCCTGAAATAGAATAAAATGAGAATCCTTATGCATTATCTATTTTAATTAAAATGGTTTAATTATCATCACGGTGACTTTTTCATTACATCTAATCTAATCTTTAATGTTGATGATAAATTCGCTGACAGCATTAAAACATTCCTGTATTTATTGTATATCATATTCTATATTATTTAAAAGGTTTAAATACTCCCTCATCAACTACTGTATAATTAAGTCTATTTGTAGGTTGATGGCCCTGATAACCACAGAGACTCTCTGAAAAAACTAAAATAAATAAAACATTTAAAAAAAATCCAAAAATCATTCCAACCAACACTGGCTCCCACAATGGTGTGAGTTTGAAGTGGGACTATCTATATGTGCAAACTAAGGCATTCATTATTTTTACAGTTATATTTACTGATGGCTGTCAAACGGTCAACTTTCCATCTCAAAATCTGGGTCAGAAGCCTGTTTCTTTGGCACACTGGCTTTTCGCAACACTTTCTATTCAAATAATGATCCTTGCTCCATCTACCCTCATAAGAAGCACAAGCAATCAAGCACTTGGCTGGGTAATTCAATAAACGGATCCATATGAAAGACTCGGCTGATGCTGCAGGCACTCGCTCTGGCACTCACCAGTGTTGAGGGACTTAAAGTTTCCGATGAACTTGACATACTCATAAACGGGCGGCTCTTTCGGGTCGATCGTGCCCCGGAGCATGTGGCAACAGAACTCTAACTGGTTCTTTGCTGCAGGGAAGCAAACAAAACAAAACAAAAACAAGAAAACAGCATTAATGAGCTCTTGTCTAGTGATCTGTGCTCAAAGAAATGAGACAATAACAAAGAGAGACAGACTAGAAGAATTGTTTGGTCATGATGAGATGATAAACATGTAAAAACAGCATGTTTGAGAGGGGTCCTTACTTTTTAGGTAGTCTGGGGTGAGGGTCTCTCCCTCCAGTATGTGTGTGGATAGAGCTTTATACACCTCTGAGTGCTCCCCCAGTGGAAGGAAATTTAACAGATTCTGATCCACAAGATCAGACTGAAAACACAACACCAGACACTCTGATATCAGTATCTCTCATATTTACGCAGTAAAACTGTTCACATGAATAGCTGCAGAGTTGTTACATTTACATTTATGCATTTAGAAGATGCTTTTATCCAAAGCGACTTACAGTGCATTCAGGCTATATATTTTTTTTTTACCAGTATGTGTGTTCCCTGGGAATCAAACCCATGACCTTTTGTGTTGCTAACGCAATGATCTACCACTGAGCCACAGGAACAATTGTTGTTGTAACAAATGCATGGATGCAATATCGAACACTGTATTCATATCAGAATTGTGATACTGCTCATTTGAATATGGCTGTCGCTGAAGCCCAATCCACTCTGTCTGAAAATTAATCATGTTTGGTTGCTTTGTATCTGCAAATTGCTGTCAGTGTGGTCAAGTTAAGAGGTTAGGAGTACACAAATAGTAGTTTAGCAATGTCATCAAATGATGGTTTTAGTCACCGATGAATTTAGAGACCTAACATTTGGCATTAAGTTATTCTGAGGAAGTTTCTGTCACGCTATTTTTCTAAAAAGTAACACAACCATCAAAAGGTTTGAGTTAGTATGAATTTTTTTATTTTTTTATGAAATCAATTTTTATAAATCAACAACACATTAAATTAGTCAAGAGTAGGAGTGTAACGGTACGTGTATTCGTACCGGACCGTTTCGGTACGGGGCTTTCGGTACGGTGCACGTGTGTAACGAATGACCTAATGCCAGAGGTGGAAAGTAACGAATTACATTTACTCGCGTTACTGTAATTGAGTAGCTTTTTTGTGTACTAATACTTTTTAAAGTAATTTTTTAAATCTGTAATTTTACTTTTACTTAAGTATATTTTGTTTAAAGTATTGTACTTCGCTACATTTTAAAACACATAAATTACTGAGTAAAAAAAAAAAAAAAAAAAAAAAAAAAAAAGCTCCCTGGAAACTACGTCAGTAAATAATGGGCAGGAGAGCAAACTGGCGCTAAAATCACAAGAAGAAAGATGCAGACGGTCAAAACAGGCGTTAGTGGTGCAGACACCGCTGAAAACGAAACCCCGTCATATTCTGAAGTTGAACTCGAAGGAAATGAAGTGAACCCCTGGCCATATGTATGCTCTATTATGCAGTGTAAGCTGTACTTGCCTAGGAAGACCAAACTAGCAGCTTATAAAATCTCGACAAGACATCAACCCTTCGCAAGAATGTAGAGGTAAGCTAAATAATTGCATCGTTGCATTGGTGGTTAAAATGAAACTTTGACATTTTAGCAAGAGGTTTTGCACAAATTAGCCAAACAGACAGTGGTGAGGAGTGTGCTATATATATCATCTGCGATAATATTATGTTTTTTGTTTTAATGATGTGCGCGCGCATTTATAGTGCGTTCTTTCACTGTGTGATTCAGTCTCCTAAAATGCATTTAGCATGATCACAAAATTGAAGATATAGGGGCAGAAAATTCACATATTTATATTATTTCATATATTAAATCAAAATCACACAAAGGCCGTCTTTTCCACCAAAAATCATCATGAATATATACATGCATACATATATATAACAGTTCAGTAAACAAGTTAATTAAGAGACTTGCGTTTTAGACATTATATTGCCTTTTTTAGCTCTATTTCTACAACAGAAAATAATTCCAAACACAGCCACCAAAGCACAGTTTTGCGTCTCTGAGCAACGTGACAGTGATTCGTTCCTGAATGAATCAACCGTTTAAATGATTCGGTTCAATCGCAATGACTCACTTATTAACAGTGACTTGCTGACACATACTGGCCATTTTTATTTCACATTTAAAGTATCTTTTGATTATTTTTAAAATAATTAATTTCTTATCATTTCAAATGAGTATTCAACATTTTATGTCTTGTATATCAAAACATTATTCATGCATTTGTAACTGCAGGTTAAATGCATTCTTGTCCTGCACTAAACAGTGTAATACATCTAAATGCCACTTCCAATGAATCTTCTGCATTTCCTCTGCATTAAAAGATGAGTTTGTTGACACTGATTTGCCTGGTAACAGCCCAAATGTTTTATTATTCTAAATAACTGATTCCTTTAATTAAAAACAACTAGTTTGAGATTAATAGGCCTATCCCAGGGGTGTCAAACTCAGTTCCTGGAGGGCCGTAGCCCTGCAGAGTTTAGTTTTAACCCTGCTCCAGCACACATATCATGTAGTTTTCAAATAAACCTAAATGATTAGATTAGCTGGATCAGGTGTGTTTAATTAGGGTTATATCTAAACTGTGCAGGACTGTGGCCCTCCAGGAACTGAGTTTGACACCCTTGGCCTGTCCCATTTTTGACTCCCTCCCACTGTTAAAATGTAACTAAGTAATTTTTACTCTGAGTAAATTTTAAATGAGCTACTTTTTACTTTTACTTGAGTTGATTTTTAGACTGGTACTTTTACTTGTACTTAAGTAAAATTTCATTAATGTAATGGTACTTTTACTTGAGTAGAATATTTTTGTACTCTTTCCACCTCTGCCTAATGCATAAGTCTCCGCGTTCAGCGCAAATCCCACCCTGCAGCTGATTCTAAGGTCGGCGACACACTGGCTGCGTGGCGTGAGCGTGCGTTTCTGCTGCGTGTCAGTAGCGTGACGGCTGCTTCGCGTTTTCTATGTCTTTACACACCATAATCGCGCCTGACGCGGCGATGGCGCGCTGCTGCTACTCTAGGTGACATAGAGGGAGGGCGCCGACAGACCAGGATCTTGTCTTCACGACAACAATATCTATACTTCATGTTGAGCATAAATATAAAGCCTACTGATAAAGGACACAGGTGCAATATGCCAGTGTGTCACCGGCCTGAGGTTTTCAAAAGGCATCACGCGAGTGTGAACATCGATCTACAACTAGGAAAAAAACGATTGTAATTCAAACGCAGCTCCCGTCGGCATTTAAACAGACCTTTGCTCTTAATTCCGATCGGTCCAACGCAATAACGAAATCTGAGCAAGTCTAAAAACTGAAACTGTTGATGCTGCACTTTACACTTTGGAAAAGTTATATATATTTTTCAAATATGAGCAGGCCTACAAGCTGGAATTGGTAATGCTGCACTGTAATCATAGTTATTTATTTATATTTTTCATTATATTTTATTACTGTATTTTCCGGACTATAAGTCACACTTTTTTTCATAGTTTGGCTGGTCCTGCGACTTACAGTCAGGTGCGACTTATTTATCAAAATTAATTTGACATGAACCGAGAGAAATGAACCAAGAGAAAACATTACCGTCTCCAGCCACGAGAGGGCGCTCTTATGCTGCTCACTGCTCCTGTAGTCTACACTGAAAACATATAGCGCCCTCTTGCGGCTGTAGACGGTAATGTTTTCTCTTGGTTCTTGGTTCTAAATAAATGCAACTTATAGTCCAGTGCCACTTATATATGTTTTTTTCCTCATCATGACGTATTTTTGGAATGATGCGACTTATACTCACTTATAGTCCGAAAAATACGGTATATGATATTGGTTTGAGACAGAGTATTTATAACTTTGCAGCAGTATTTTATTTCTTATTCTTTTTTTATTTTATATATATTTTATTCAAAAATATTTTTAAAAAAGTGTAAACAAATTGTTAAAAAAATGTTTATAGTAATAAACAACTTGCAGTTTAATGTTTGCATTTCTTTCCCTTACTGTACCGAAAATGAACCGAACCGTGACTTTAAAACCGAGGTACGTACCGAACCGTGATTTTTGCGTACCGTTACACCCCTAGTCAAGAGTGATAGAAAAGCATTCATAATGTTACAAAACATAATGAAAGTTAATAATAATAATAATAATGTTTCACCTTTTTCAGCATTGATAATAATTAAAAAAAATCACAAGTACCAAATCTGCATATTAGAATGATTTGGAGTAATAGCTGCTAAAAAGTCAGCTTTGCCATCTCAAGGATAAACACATTTTAAAATACTGTATATCTAGAACAGAAAGTGTTGTTTTAAATTGTAATAATATTTGACTTTAATTTTACTGTAATAAATGCAGTGTGTTTAATACTCACAGGCAGATGTTCTAATAAAGATGTAACACTTTCTGAGACGTAGATTATGTTTCCGTCTGTCATGATGGCCAAAAAGAAGCCATCTAGAGCCTAAAAAAAAATCAGTAATTCAAAACAATATCAATAATTCTGCACTTTTAGTGTTTACTGAATAAATACACATAAGTAGAGTGTTTAGGCGAATGTGTGTGTATGAGTAAGTCCTCACCTCCAGCATCAGCTGTGTGAACTCCTCATTGCTGAGGAAAGGAGGCTTCCAGTCCTGACGGATTTCACTCGACTCGGACTGTGCAGCAATTTCTGATGGAAAGACGATACAAATACTTGACAAAGAACTAAAACAAAGCTTTATTTCACCAGGTTAATATACTAAATACCTGATTAATTATAAATGTTTACTTTAAATAAAATAGAACACAATTATGCAACTTGTAATATCAGCCCTCTTAAACAGGGTTTTTATATTTTTGAATATTTCAGTTGTTTCTGTTTTGAATTGATTTTGCATTCCAGGTTCCTTAAGTTTAATTTTATCTATTATATTATTATCACTTTTGCCTTTTTAATATATTTGATTCAATTTATAATATTTTTATTAAATTCAGATGCTATTAAATTCAGTTTTCTAAAAGTTTCTAGCACTGTACCAAACTTTTCGATCGCTGTCATTTAGAAAAGCCATCATCCACAAAAATAATGCCAAATGATACGTGTCCAAATTTTTTTTTTTGCTGTTTTCTGTACCATCTTTTTTAAGGACTGTTGTACTAATAATTGAATGAGCTACCACTTTTTGTCTACTATAGTCTTATTGATTTCAGGAATATCCACTCCTAGAAAAATCTAATTGGCGGAGGTTTCACATGCCATTTTATATGTCATGAGACGGCTCCTTCCTGTCTGAGTGGGCGGTTCTTGGCTAGAATTCATTAGTAGTAAACAGTATGGCTTGTGAAATCAACTTAAGTCACAGAAACCATAACTGACTGTAAAATATGAAAATAAAATACTAATTTCGCTATAATCATTTCATTTTCTGTAGTATTTAAAAGGATTCTATTGCAACAATTTAGTTAACATCTAATATTTTCCTTTTAGGCAATGAAAATACTGAATCTGATTTTATTTTCGGAAACCAAATTACAAATTTGGTTACAATTATTAGGTATGGCAATGCAGTAACCTTTGTGCTTGCGCAGGAAGTCGATGCTCTTCTGTAGGATGGTAGACTTGTCCATCTTGCGGGTGTTGCCCGGCAGCATGGTGCCCAGTTCCTTGATGAGCACATTGAACTGGTCTCGCCTCTTCTTCTCCGACTTGTTCCTAGAAACTCTGTAGGTGGAAAAACAAGAGGTGCAAAATTCAACTGGAAATCAAGTGCTGACTTCCAGATAATAGAGTAATAAGATAATTTAATAGCAATTTCAGAAGTTTTCGAAGTCACAATTAAGCACTAAGAAACACGTCATGTAACTATCTTTTAATTATCTTAAATTCTACAATTTACTCCTCAAAATGACAAAGGGACGCTATCTTATCTGAGAAAAATGCTGAGAGAAACCATTTCACGGTTCTGTGACTGTATACAGAAAGTGAAGGTTAAGCTGTGCACTCAGGTTTAAACAGTCATAACTAGGTCACACTTAAGTTTCTATTCCTGGTGCAAAACCACTTTGGTTATACTACCATGAAAAAGGACTTGTCTATACAATCCTCTGGTGTAATAAATCATGTTTAAACCACTCTTGCATGAGATATGGAATAAAGGGTTGGCTCATAACAGGAGTTCGACTCAAGGTAAAAGAAATGAAATTCCGTTGAGGAATCATAATAATGATCATAATGTTCTGCTTGTGTAATTACCTTTTTGCTTTGTCCTTCTCATCTTCTTCCATCAACCCATCAAAGATACTGCTGTCATCCCTGAAAAGACAGCCAAAGTAAAAGAGGTTAGACCAGTTTGACCAATGCGAGCTCTGCTCATCTGTGTGGGTTGCCAATTAAGGACAGTTTCAGTCCTCAAGTGTTCCAGTGTTTGTAATCACAACAGTGACTTTATATGATGATTCCACGATTCTATGACTTAATATATGAACAGATTTTATCTAGGCTTTCATTCATAAACATTTATTCACATATATACCTTTAGAAGCTGTTGGAATGAAGTTTCAGTGGAGAAACAAAAATCTGTTAGGTTTCATTGCGTTTCGAAGATTAACAAAAGTCTTGTGTGTGGAATGACAAGAGCGTGAGTAACTGATAACACAATTTACCTTCTTTATAGCTGCTAAGCTCCAACTCAAAAGAACAAATAATTCCTGAATCAAATATTGTTGACACATAAACCTTTCTGATCCTTTCTGCTCCCATTCATTGTAATTGCATGGAAAAGGGCAACTCAAACAATCTCCAACATTTTTCCAGTTTCACAGGAAAAAATAAATACAATGACACAGGTTTGGAACCACATGAGGGTGAGTAAATGAGGAATTATAAAAAGAAAATGTGCAAGCCTTTTCTTTGGACACCCCATAATATTTAAACATTATCAGGTCATGCAATAATTCATTGATTAAGCCGGCAGTAGGGTCAGCGGTGAAGGTGGATATAAAGGCCTGTAGGGGCGCTGTGTGTTCCAGAATATATTTAGATTCCCAGTGTTCTCTGACTCAGCTGCTTTGAGAGCACAAGACAGAAAACGAGACCAGCTGGTCATGGCAAGGGAACGGAAGTCAGTTGGTAACGGTCGTGACTGGGGTTAGATTTCATGACTAATGTCATAGCAGCTTCTTTACTCCAAAGTAGTATGGGTTTAAAATGACAAGGGGTTGAGTAAATGGCAGCTTTAATTTCAAGATGAGCTCTTTAAGGTCATCTCAACACGACACAACAATTTTAGTCTTTTTTAGCCCTGAGATAATTGGTCTTTTGCACAGGGTGTACAAAATGTGCATCTGTCCCTGGAACCGCAGAGATCACAATGACCTTTTATTTGGTGCATGCAAGTAGACTGATGCATGCACACGATCGAATGAGTATTTTTATGTTTGCGAGACAAGATGCAAGTCAACCGTATGAATGTGTATTTGCAAAGTTGCGAGATTACAGAGTGCAAACAACAGGCTGGGTAAATAAAACAGTGTGCATTTTGCTCTGCCACTGGGTGTCCATTACCACAATTTTACATAAACAATTCAGAGTTTTCCTCAGTCCATTTGCATCAAGGGTTTTGGGTGTGAGACTGTGTTTGCATAAGGCCATAATAACGCCATATTATATGGTCAATTTTATTGCTGTATGTGAAAACTGCATTTTTTATTAAAATATGAAGTGATACTTGAAATAGAAAAAGAAAATAAAGGGAAAAAATAATAATAATGTCTAACATCTATTACGGAGTAAAAGACATTAAAAAAAAAGACATTGACGTCAACTGATTTGGCTGCCAAACAAAAAGATATTTATATCTGCGCTGTGAAAATCAAAGCCATCTGCTCGAAACGGAGGGTGCGTACAATAAGAGGAGGTAAGACTGCCTAACATAATTTAATTAGGGGACAATTAAGAGAAAAGGTGTCAATTTCAGTTTGTCCTTGAAAACAAAAAAACATAAGCCAATAGTCCTAAGTTTACACTTTTGCTCAAAAATAAACCAAAAACAAAATATTTTAAATATTTGAAAAAATCTGTATAATTGAAAACAACCGATTTCTGTTTTTATCACATTTTAACAGGTAATTTATTCCTGTGATGGCAATCACAGCATCATAGCTCCAGTCTTCAGTGACGCTAATTTACTGCTCAAGAAACATTTATTATTATCAATATTCAAAAGTTGAAAAGTGGAGCTGCCTAATATTTTTGTGGAAACCTTGAGACATTTAAAAAAAAAATGTGCATTCTTCGACGAAATCGTTTATTTGAAATAGAAATCTTTTGTATCTTTTGTTATAATTGTCTGTCATCAATTTAGTCTATATAAAATACATATATGATAAATTTTATTAAGCCTTTGCTACTTGCTATTGCAATAAGCATAGACATTTATTCTAGTGAGATTTTTATTGGACAAAAAACTGGACATGCCCATTAGTGCGAGATGGGTCATCAATATTTTTAGTGCATATTGTTAGCAGACATATATTATTACATGCATAAACATGAAGTACACTAGCATATAAGATATCAATTCATTCGTCACAAACAAGAAAGGATTACACACATTCGTTGAACATAGCATGCATTTAGTACATTTTCCAGCCTTGGAGCCAGAATCCCATCACGTTATGTACGAAATGCAAATGAATGCTTCAGTTGCATATTAAGCCTCACACTCAACTTTCAACATCATTCGCCTCCAAATGCATCACCGCATCTGCCACTACCATGACTCGCTGCCAGGATAAGAGCATGAGTATCAGCTCACGACTCTGAATGACCTCATTCCACACCTGTCTTTAAGCTTAAAGTTGTTCAGTCTAAAAGACCCTCTGCACAGTGACAGCACACACACATTAAAGTGAGAGGAGTGCTCTAATTGTTTTGAAGACACAAACAAGTCTATTAGTCACTGCACACTCATATTGCAGCATTTTCATTCTCACACAATCTAACATCCTCTTGACTGCTTTACGAACGACTAGTTTTGAAAATGCGGATCATTTCTGTATACTTAAACGGAGCTCATTGAAACAATTAGAAGCAGAAAAATATGACGACCTACATTTATACTCCAAAAACAATGCGGTGTTTGTGTATTAACATTTCTCCATTCTCTCTCCAACACGTGCACATAGAGGATGTGGATGGCTGATCATTAACTTTAATAGTGTTTGTGTTGTGAGAGTGACTGTTTTTGTCACTAGCCTGCTAATCTTTCTGACTCCTGTAAGGTAAACACACCAACCCTATGACCACAACAATGCAATAAAGATGTTTCAGAGGACAGTATTGATCACTACACATGTGCACGGGTTTTTTTTATAAACAGAGTTTTTCCTTCCGTTTAAAAAAAAAATCTCCACACTAAAAAAAAACAAACACATGCTATGATGCACTGTCAAGAGCATGCCAAACCAACAGGTGGTGATATAATTTCAACCGTTAAAGCAATGTTGGCCAATCAGAAGTCTGTAGTTTCTAGTAGGTGGAGATAACAGCGCTGGCTCCGATGTCACAAGCCAAAAACGGCGGTTTCGCTGTCTACAACCCTGCAACCAGAGTTTTTGAAAATCTTCACCCTGGCAGGCGTTTTCAAAACTGTTTGGTTTCAGTGACCTGGTGCTGCATTTACGTGTGGACGAACTGCCAAACCGTGTAGAAAAAGCTGTGTTTTTAAAAATATCGGGGGCCTAATATACACATAGGCTCAATGTGGGCTGAATTAGCATTGATGTTTATTATCAAATGTAAAGTTTGCTAAGGATTGTTAAATAGAAGAGTATATCTTATAGAGAGGTATCAATTCATGGCACTGGCATATATTAAGAACCAATATTTGGAGTAGGACTCAAAAAAGGAAAACATTTTAACATTTCAGCAGTGTTTGCCACACGAAGTACACTTTGCTAAACTAATACAGGAAAAGTGGGACATCTCCTGATAATTTATCATCGCCATTGTTTTTAAATGATACAAATGGCAATGTCAATGACCCATACTAATGTTAGAAAATTAAGTCTATTTTAAATTCATCATCAACTTTCTATTTCCAAAACAATATTAAGCAGCACAACTGTTTTCAACACTGATAATAATAAATAATAAGTGTTTTCTGAGCAGCAAATCAGCATTTTGAATGATTTTTTGAATGATCACGTGTCACTGAAGTGTGGAGTAATTATGCTGAAATTTTAGCTGTGCCATCACAGAAATAAATTACATTTGAAAATGTGATAAAATATTAAACAGTTATTTTAAATTTTAACAATATTTCTTCTTTTGCAGTATTTTTGTATTCTATTATTTTTGAACAATTTAATGCAGACTCCATGAGCATAAAAGTACTGAACAGAATGATAGTGTCATGTGGATCCAAACTTATAGAACTTTTTTCTTCTGTGGAAAACAGCATTATTTTTGTTCCCATATTTTTTGTCAATAGAATGAAAGTCCACTGTTGGACCCCATAGACTTTTACTGCATGGACAAATGGGTTGAAGCCTTAGTCATGAAATTGATGCAAGTAATGTATACATAACTCTCAATAAAGCTTAAGTGTCCTAGTTTATCTCTATTCAACCAAATTGTAACTTTTATTTGAAAGTTTTTAAAGCAGCCCAGAACTGTTCAAAACACATTTGACCTAGATTTGCTCAACGAAATGCTTATCGGTGAAAATCAGAGATGTGGACTTGAGACTCCTGACTTGAACTCAAGTCACAATGTTGATGTCTTATTGCTTGGCAAACATTATATTAAGACTAACATTTGCCAGTTCTGACAATTCGTTTTGAAGTTGGAGACTGAGCTTCCCCCAAGTTGCTGTCAGATGGTGTTTAGAAAGTGTCAAATATGTGTATGGGGGAAAATATCAGATATGAATAATCAAAACATCATTAAGAAAGAACCATGTAAATGTCTGAAGAAATTTGGCTGTAAAAACAAGAAAAGATGTGTGATAAGTTCATAATGTCGAATGTACAGCAACGAGTCCAATGGATGTTTGCTTAGACTAAGTTTTGAGTTATGTGTTGCTCTACTGATATTGTTTTACGTGCACATTTTTATATTTTAGCATACTTTAATACTTAAACTTGACATGAAGCATGATAATTTTCCATCAAGACTAAGATTTCAGAGAACCTTGACTAAAAAAACTGTGATGTGTCCCAAATTCAGGTAGAGATGTAGTCATAAAGGTTAGCATAGCTTTGTGGACATTATCAAAAGGCAATCATGATGGTAGGTGTCACTGCATGGTGAAGTCTAAATATATCTGTTTACACTAAAACGGTTTTAGTAGTTTCACTTTGGCTTCACTGTACAGCAGGTAAGACCAGTCTCATCACTTCAGGAGGCGAGGATGAGAGTGCATAAATGCTTACCACTTTATAAAAAAGTGATTACTTGGTTTGAACTTCAACTAAAAATGCGATTATGAAAATTAAAGATTTACTAAAGAAAGTATTAGAGCTCAAATGAGGTAATGTCTTGTGTCCTTCTCAGTTTTAAGATGAGAAACTTATAAAGAATCTTTAATTATGTGTTTTGGATTTGAAAACACAAATTGTACCAGTGTTACAAAAGAAAACACAAGCACTGCACATTTATTGTATATCTGCCATCAAAATAATAATTCATAATTTGTATAATAAATCTGTAGTTTCTACAATAAGTTAATAAGTATTATTTCATGCAGCAGCTTATACTTTACAATGTTGTTTATAGTTCTATTGAAATTACAATAACATTTAATGTTTAAAATGCAACTCAAAACAAACACCCAGTATGCTAAACATAAAATATTCAAAACTTAATCGTTTTTTTTTTTTTTTTCAAAGGAGTGGCATTAAAGAATGACAAATACACCAAAATATTTAAGAAAAAAAAAATTACGAAAAGAAAAAGTACCTCTAGAGACTGAAGGTGTAGAGCTTCATTTTCACTTTATTTTACTCAAATCAATCAACACAAACTGTGCTTTGCAGAAACACACGGAAGTTGTTCTGACAACATAAATGATGCCCTGCATTATAAACTACTGTATAAAACTGTTTGTCTACTACATTGGACATCATAGAAGTAAAAAATATAAAATAAGTTAGAAATTGCCCTGCATTCAATCTAGCTATCTTTGAACGTGTCCTGAAGGGCCACTTAGAGCTCATGCTGCCTGAGAGATGAGAGGAAGTGCAGCTCCCAAAAATATACAGATGGTAAGAGAATACAGATTGTGCAAGCACCATATGGTCCCTGTTTTCGACCGTAGGTGCCATCTCCACTTACTTTACCTGGAAACCTTTGAGAGAGGAAAATGGAGCTGCAGCTCTATTCAGTGTGGCGGTAATCCAGAGATAAGCCTGGAAAATTCCACACCGCCGCCACACAATGGCCCATCTCACTGTCACTCAACAGGCCCAACCAGTTAGAAGGAAGCCGGGTGCAGTGAGGCTGGCAAGAGCGGGAATGTTTAATGTTATTCCATTCACTGTAGTCACTATAGCAACTGGCCATGGGTGTGTTACATCTGCACGTAAGAGGCAACGAAAACGGTTTACACAAAGATATTGAGATTGTTTACTATGAGCCGTCCATCTCAGCTGCAAGCTTTCTGTGCATCTGCTGTAACTGTAACCGTGGCTATGGTGTTGCTAGCCTAAATTAAAAAAATAAGCTAACTGAAAACAAGTATGAATGAACATGAATGCCAGACAGTGGGAATATTAGACTGCTGTCATTTTAAGAGCTGGTCGGATCTAATATAATGTAGCATATGTGTTTTCTTTCCCAGCTGTTCGCTTTTACTTAAGACCTAAATTACTGTGTTTATGAGGAAACTTGCAAAGCTGGCCATTTTTACATACAAGTGCATGTATTTAACTGTTCAAGGCCTATAAATCTTGTCTGCCGATATATCAATGTTGAGTTTTTTTATTAGTCACTTTATTGTTGTACTGTGCTTCTCTAATATGTGTTGGCGATTGCGGCTATTGTTAACAGAATCCTTTCTTCACATGATTTTGGTTTGGGGTCAACCAAGGACTTACCGGTCTATGCTAGAGGTCATTTTTGTAGTGTGTTCAGGGTCGCAGTTGTAGAGAGAGGACCTTTAAGCGTGAGGTAGACATTTGTAACCTGTGTAAAAAAAAAAAAAGCAAACAAAAAAACATTTAATGCAATTTAAATTAGGCACACTCTAAATGAATAAATACATATATCTGGGTTTTAGTGTATAAAAGTGCCTTCTAAACGATTAAAATAAAATGGAAAAGACACAAGAGGAATAAATGTAATAATTTAATAATTCATTCATTCAAACGCAAACTTACCTCCAGGCCTGCTTGCTCTAAGGAAGGAAGAGAGGAGCTTGCCACAGGATGTAGGATGAGGCCAATCTGTGGGCAAGACAGAAGTTGCGTGTGAATATGAATGTTTTTGTGTGCAGGGTCAATCAGAAGATTCTGAGGTCAAGGTAGAAAAGCCTGCTGCGGGTCCCTGTGGGGTGTATGTGCTTTCATTCGTGTGTGAGACTGGAGGCACCACATGTTAGCACTAGCCACCTCCTAAGGAAAAAAACAAACAAACAAACAAAAAAAAATCCATTTTATAAGTAATAAAAGTCATATGTTTTATATATATACTCCTTAAGTAATTTTAACTTAACTAAATGCCTGACCTATAAAACAATAGTCAGAAACTGAATAGTTTATTGAACCTTTCAAGAAAAAGATTGCATATGATTTTTGTGACCAATTTAGTATGATATAGGACAATATGAGAATGAAATAACACCTCAATTTTATTAAGAAGCCAAAACTGAGCAAAAATGTGCAATTATTTTTGGCAGATGCTTATATATACAAGTTGAAATTCGAATGAGATCGTTTGTTGTATAAAAGACTACATACATAACACGCATATAAATATCAGCTGTCCGAATAATATGTCTTGTAAGATGACACTTAAATGCTCAAAGCTTTGTACTTTTAAATGTGGGGGCAAAACATATAATTCAATGCAATGCAATGATGATTGAGAGATATAAAATTAAACTTTCCTCTAAAGCCTGTTTAACACATTTGATTCTCAAATAATAAGGTTTTTCAATAAAAATAAAAATCACTGTATGGTGTTCACAAGTTACTTAGCTCCTGTAATATTACTAACAATATAAAAGTTATTATTACATTAAATATTTAACAGCAGAACAATATTTGTAGAAAATATAAAAATGTGTATTAAGTATAGATGGCAAAAAATAAATGTAGTCATTTTTAAGATGACTGAATTGGAATGTATAAAATATTAATAACTGATTAATTAAATAACTAATTCTGTAGGTAATAAACTTACTCATGTCATTATTTCTGTAATAGCAGCAATGTTCCTGAACCACTGTAAATCTGCTCTTAAATCTGAAACACAGACAGAAACAGAATTTAGTCACATAAACAGCTGGCTCCAGAAAAAATACTTTAATTACATTAGAGAAAAAGTAATACATTAGCTTAACCGGTACCAAGAAGATTATAATAAAATAAAAACATTTGAATTAATAAAAGTAGGTGTTCGGGTTTCAAGAAAAAATAAATAAATATGTATATCCCTTTGACCCAGTAAGCCTGAGAAGGGTCATGACCTTAAAGACCCTAAAGTCTTCATGGTAAACATTTTGTGAGAAAAAAAGGGGAAAAAATCTGTGCCGTACCCAAAATAATGGCTTAACTGAAGCTTAAGATTTTCCCCTAGAACTAACCGCTCTGTCCATCCCAAAATAAACTATTCAGCCTACTACTAGATATTTTACAAGGCCACAGATGTTGTGATGTACTGCCAAGACTGATAGACGACTTGGCAAGACCTTCTCCAAAGATAAACATCCAGTACTGTAAAACCAGGGCCGAAGTTCAGCTGTCATAAGAACAGAACTTGTCAGAATATACAGAATTCACTGCACCTTCATCAATCAATCACTTTATTTATAAAACACAATTAAACACAACTACCATTGACCAATGTGCTATACAGAATGCAAAAGTTTAAAATAAGCACCATAACACGATAAAAGACAATGACGAACAGGACAACCGCATCAACATTCATTTTGTATAAGACAGATCAAATAGAAAAGTCTTTAACCTCACTTTAAAAATGGACAGGGTGGGTGCAGTTCTAATTTCAGGTGGGAGATCGTAGCAATAGAAAATGCTCTATCTCCTCTATTCTTAAGTTTTGTTCTAGGGACCACTAAGAGGTCTAAAGCTTGGCTCAGACTACAGGAGTTTTAAAATCATAACCGATTTTGAAATCTGTTTGCAGCACACACATAAGGAGAATCTTTTCAGATTATCTTCCCTCAAATATTAAACATGCACACACAAGATTTGAACATCGTGGCACATCACACTGCAAGATATAGGCTAGTTAACATTATCATGTCAGAGGGAGTGCCTCACGTGATCTCACGCAGCAGATCGTCATTGATTGTTTTTTAGCATGCTAGCTTTCTGCACTGACCTGGTTTTCACTCATTTCACTCCAGCACTTCTATTTCTCCTTACAGTTGTGATGCATTTTCAACACATTCCAGACAGTTGTGTTTGTCAAGTAACAGTATCCTCTATCTCCACTATCCAACAAAACCATACATCAGCTGTTTTGCGCATTGGCTGTGAAAGTACTGACATAATCATATAGCCATCATTACACCGATTTAGATCCTAAATATCAAACATGTTTGATAATAATCGGGGCTGCCCGATTTGTGTGCGAGCAGATCGGGAGTTTCGAGATTTGATCGGTGAACGCCTCATATTACCACATAATCCACGCCGAACATCGGGACAGATTGAGGTGCTCGACAATAGTCTGGTCCTCATTAATGTGTTTGGTCCTCTTTAATGTGTTCCACTGAAGAAAGAAATGTGCATACATTTATAGTGTTGGTTTCTATTACATGTATGTGTTTGCAAAAACTATAAAATAAAATATAAAATGTATTTTACATATATTTCTAGTGGGAGTACTTAAATATTATAAAATAAATACAATGAATGAATGATTTTATTATTATTTTAATTTTTTCATTTTATTACATAGGCACAACTTACATTTATGAGCACCTCCCTTCATGTGAGAGTGCATACATCTTTGTAAAATACGAATAGGCACTGTCTCTCTCTACAGGAAAACCCCCAGCAGGAAAGGAGCAGTAAGTGTGAGCTGTGTGAGACATGATGAAGCTGTAGTACCCTGACAAGTTGCAAGACATGTCCAAGGAAGTGCATGTGTCATTAAGGCACACAACCCTGAGGCCAATCTATATATAGCAGTGGTGGTGTGGTATTGCCTTCACTCATATTAGGTTTCTTTCCATGTTCCAACAGGAAGACTGCAATGATCAATGAGCAACCTTTAGAGAAGACAGCATCCTGGTCTTTTCATCAAGACAGTCAGAAAAAAAAGTGATGTGCACATAAAAATTTACAAAACTTCACAGACAAAGGTAGCAGCTTTGACCCAGTTTGGTCCTTTGAAAAGCATGCAATGATGATAAAAGTTAGGTCAAAGTATGCATGCTTATCAAGATTACTACAATCAGAGTACATCAGCTCACAGTCAGTCTGTTGTGTTTTGGTTAATACCATCAAATATTTAACATTTATCCTGTTTTCATGCATGGTTTAAATGTCACCTGATTGCTATCCCAGAATTCACACAAACCTTACATATAAAATATAATATAAAGCACAGTGTATATAAAAAATGTAAATAAAATATTGATGTCTGGGACTGCTATCCCCTGAATTCACATTTTCTAGGTATGTTTTTTACTAGTGTGACACAAACCAAATGAAACAAGTTCTGATGTCAAACAGACAGTGGGTCTTCTTTAGTGTGAAATAACCCCTAAAACTCCCAGCAACTACCATAAAGCTATTTGTTGTTTGCATACTGCAGAGAAAAGCCTTCAGTCAGCCACCAAACACTCATAAAATACAGCCTAATGATAGAACAAATTACTGTCTTAGTCGTCCTGCCAGAAATAGTTGGTCGTTCTTGTTTATGGCCATTTCAATGGCCTATAAAAAGAAACGATAACAGCAAGAAGATTAGCCTAATGCTAGGAGCTAGCATGACCTATCAGCTACCACATGATTTGAGCAACAGTTCAAATGACATCCACACATGAAGCAGCACGGACACGCATACCTTAACACACCCACAGATTCAAATGAGTTCAAATAGAAATCACACGCAACTGGGTCGTTCTTCATCCGAAGTGCTGAAAAAAAATGTACATTGTAAATAATTTACATTTTTCAAATAATAACATGTATTGCTATTTATTTAAATCGTGTTTAATATGCTATATTCGCAGTGAAGCTTAATGGGACAGTTCACCCAAAAATACAACTTATCATTATTTACCGACCCTCAAGTTGTTCCAAACCTGCTTGAGTTGGTTGAACATTAAAGAAAATATATTTGGTTGCAGTTTGCAGTTTCTAGTCCCTACTGACTTCCATAGTATGGAAAAAATGCTATGAACATCAATGGGGACTATCCCTTTAGAAATGTTTTCATTAAAAAATAATTTTTTAAATACAATACAATGCATTTTTTAAACAAATGTATTAAAATATCTACTGTAGATGTAACTTTACTAATAACATACGAGTCGTTTCTTACTAAAGCGTTTTAGTGCCACGTCAAAAAATACAAAATATAAGATTATGAGATTAAAGTCATAGCAAGAATAAAGTTGAAATTACGAGAATAAAGTAGAAATATTTTTTAGAATAAAGATGAAATTACAAGAATAAAGTCATCGCAATCTGGGAATACAGTCAAAATATTTTGAGAATTAAGTCAAAATTATGAGAATGAAGTCGAAATTACAAGAATCAAGTAAATATTTTGAGAAAATAAAGTCGTAGCAATATTTTGAAAATAGTTTTGAATATTTTCAAAATACTTTGAGAAAGAAAAGTCAAAATATTTAGACTTTAATGTAATCTTAGATTATTATTTTTTAATTATTTGTTTTTTACGTGGAACTAAAACAGCATCATAGTTTGTATATAAACCTCATCACATCTATAAAGCTGGAATAACAACAAAGAAAACTCTGACGTTTATTTAAGTGACGAGCTCAGTTAAATTAGCTGCTAACGTTGCCACATTCCTTAAGCTGAAATGTAGACACAGTGGAGACACACTGACTAATCACAACAGCAAACAAGACGATGGCTGTAATGCACTATGGTCCATGGTGCTCGGATGTGTGGTGAGGTGACCAGATGAAAACAACCGTGCTAACGATGGTTAAAGCTGGTTATGATGGAAATCTCTCTTTCATGTTTTTACTATGAGTGTCTTGTCACATGCAGGTCACGCCACGCTGCACACCAGCTATGTCCCCCTTCTGATCACTACATGTGACTACTGACCCAGACAACACACACAAAGAAAATAAACAACATACCAACACAGCTCAGAGTCAATTCAGCCACTCCTGTAACATTTAGGACAAAAGAATGGAAAGTCGCAAACAAGCAACCAGACCAGACGCAATAAACTTAAGACAAAACACACCCCTTGTTTCTATTAGACTTCAGACTGGAACTAAATACACCACCATTCAAAAGTTTGGGGTCAGTAAAAAGAATCATGTGACACTGGAGTAACAGAGCTGAAAATTCAGCTGTCATCACATGAATAAATGATACATTAAAATATATTAATATAGAAATACACAGTTAAAACAGTAGTATTACTGTTTTAACTGTTTTTTTTTTTTAAATGCAGTCTTGAGCAAAAGAGATTTCTTTCAAAAACCTTTGAGAGGTAGTGAAAATTATGCTAACAAAACACAAAATAAATGTAGATATTTGTAGTACAAATATGACTGTTATGCTACCAAAAGCATAAAATACAGAACATCAAAAGGGATTCAAAGGAAATCCTTTGACTGTCTGGAAGCAAAACATTATTCCAACACAATACACATCTGATAAAACCACACAATAAACAATAAGATTTAAAAAATAAGTGAAAAATAAATAAAAACACACACCCAGTTAATATATTAATAATAATAAAAATTCCTGGAATGTTTTGAAATTTGAAAGAAACTACAAGAAGAATTAAATGGGAATTGTGTTACGGGATAAAAACATAAATCGCATTTTCTAGCACATCCTCCCAAAATATTATCATTAGAGTATTATGAGCAGCAACATAATATCCTTGTAGAATAGCAAAAAGAATGTAAAGGAAATATGCCATGAATTGTCTTTCAACTGTCCCAGGATTTGTACTCAACAAAGATTATACAACACCCAGGACTCCACAAAAAAGAATCCTTTGAGAGTTTTAGTTCATCCAGGAGGATCATTTTGGATTTAATGCGAAGATTCTAGATTAAAGATTACAAATTCAGACACAAATACTAAAATAGGATTCAGGATTGTTTGACAAAGGACACAAAACAATCCTTACAGATTTCATTGAAAGTCCTTTTGATATTCTTTATTTTGCTCACTGAAGATATTTTTTACATTTACATGCTTTCCAGATATGAGTCACAAATGTTACCGGAGTATCAGTTCAACAAGAAAAAAGAATGGCTTCACTACAGGGAAATGTAGGGAAGAGAAATCCTCTGACACAGTTCCACAAATATAACCTGAACACATGAAATACATCACATACATCACTAGGAATCCAAAGGATTTCTTTGAATTAGGAAACAACATAAAAAGACGTCGAAATACAAGGTGGGGGATTCTGGGAAAAACATATGAGAAGGGCACACAAGCAAAGAGAGAGAGGCGACGGAGGAGTGGAAAAGGATGTAGGACAAAGTGACATTTTTTCAGTTCACCGAGACATGGAGGCAATTTCGCAAAAGTTTTGACAAAAAGCAAGGCTTGCTAAACTGTGAAGAAGGGTTCGACAGAGAAAAAAAGGATAAGGCTTGCAAGAAGAAAAAAATCAGGGGGAGGGTTTGTAAAAGAAAAACTCATCATTGTGAAAAAGGATAAAATGAGACATAAAAGCAAAAGAGTAAAAGAAAAAGGAAGTAAGGCAGTCCCCAGCATTTCCTGTAGAGCGGTTGTGGCATTAACATTAGGCTGAGCAATGGTTTTGTAACCGTGATGTCAGTAGATGCTTCACTGACCCGCTGACCTAGTGACCTACTTTTGCTTCTCTCGCTCACCGTTTCTCTCTTCCACTGCGACTTAATCACCGCTCAACAGGCAGCCACAGCTGCAGCCAATCACGCGACGGGCTGAGTCACCACACACTCGCTATCAGCAAATCAGGAAATCAGGAGTAGCTCACCACAAACAAACGGCAGCCAATAACATGCTGAGAAAGAAATAAAAGGATTTTTCAGCCAATCAAATGCAGAGTCTACAAACTCTCAGCTAACCAACCACAAACAGGATAAAGACACAGAGTAGTATCAAAGAAGGGAAGGAAAATACGAGAAATAGCAGAAGGAAACCATATCCAAGCTTCTTCTCTTGCCGAGAGTTACACATTTACCTATTCGGCAAAAGTCAGCCAAAACAGATGCGCCTAAAGCACTAGGTTTAAAACCAGATAACAAATGAACAAATTCTTCCTCCGCTCTCACGCCACACTCAAACAGATGAGGTTTCTCACTCTCACACACACCCACGTCTACCCTTAGGGGCTCTGTACGCAATCGACTGAGGTGGGAATATTTTCACATGCATATCTTGAACTGTACCTGCACACAAACAGTCACAGATGGACGATACACAACCGTGTAACCGCATATTAGGATTGTCATTTGCTCTTTTTAACTCTCAAGGGGACAGTATAAATAAAAATATTTTCATTTAATATGATCTATTTATTTATGAATGATTGATTGATTGATTGATTATCATAATGGTCTACACTTCAATAATGAAAGACTGGTTCACTTTCCTGTTTTAATTTCCTGTTAAATGTTGTTTTCAAATTTGAGTATTATTTATATACAGGTATATTTTTATATTATATATATATATATTCATTTTTATATATTGTCCGTTTGTAATTTTGTTACATGGTTTTCTCATTTTTATTTCCATTAAATTATTTCAAAATAGATCCCCTTATTTTTTTATTCAGTTTTTATTTTGCTTCATTTTCAGTTAGTAATTTTGGTGCTTCAACTCGATCAAGTTTCAGTTAGTTGACACAGCAACATTTCTAATTTTCAGTTAGTTTAATTTCATTCCATTTATTATTTAGAATTTATTTCATTTCAGCTTTACTTCCAATAAACAAAATCGTTTCTTAATAATTTTAGTTTCAGTTTACAATTACACACACTTTGCATTCTAAAAAGCATTGAGCAAGCAATGTCAAGATCATGAGTTCATTTCAGAAAATGCATGAATTGATCAAATGTATACCTGAATGCAATGCAAGTCTCTTTAAAGTGTGAGAAGATGCAAGTTAACTCACTTAAACTTTGATACATCTTTTGCTAATCAATGCATAAAGACCCAAGAAGACTAAGGACTCAAGAAATAGTGAACAAAGCTCAAGAGATGTTGCAAGATAATGACAAAAAAAAAATGCATTAAAAAATAATAAAAATGTTATTGTCATGAACAATGACATGTATCGCAATGAGCATCATAAAATTATTTTTTCATGCAAGAAATGGGGGTTTGCAAAAACATTTTTAGTTGAGTGAATCGCCTCACTGCAACACAAACCTAGCCTCCGACATCACTAACTGTCTCCTTACAGTCTCAGGATAGCCACCAAACATGGCTTTTTCTATTCCCTTCCACCGCAGAGTCTGCTTTCCATTTTTAATAAATTCATGCAAGGTGCCTACACATTCTCACTCTCTTTCTTCTCCTCCGCTCCCTCAGATCGAGTCTCTACAGGCTCTGTGCGTGTGTGTGTTCTCTCAGATGTAGGTCAGTGAAGCTCTGAGGATGTGAGTCACGCCAGCATGACAACGGTGCCCATCGGCAATGCCATAGCAACCACTCTCACCAAGCGAGGTAAAAATAGATGTGCTGAATTCCTCCACTGCAGAGTTTCCCTCTCATATTTTCTCTCTCAGCATTTTCTCCATTACTCAAGCAACAATCGACCCACAATCGTCTAGAAAAATGTTCTTCTAAAGAGAAGAGCAAAACTTACGGTAAATGGATATATCGCAATAGCACAACACACAACCACCTTACACGCATTTAATGTATAAAATAAGACTTATCCTCACGCATATTATTCATGTGCACTGAAAATGATGAGGAATCCCTTAAGACCAGTGATTGCCATAATTAGATATGAAGACTGGGTTTCTGTTTAAAGCAGAGTTCTACTTTTCCCTTTATACAGTCCATGTCAACTCCACAATCCCTGGAAACATAAAATTGCTCTTTTCTAGTGACAGATTTGCATGTTATCTTCAGATGTAGTTACCGTATAGATAACATGGAAAACATTGTGCAGTATGTTAGCCATAACTCTCCTTATCAACCTGAAATGACTTCACTGGCTTTTAAGTCTGGAAATGCAAGGGATTACTCACTCAGCCCAAAGCCCATTCACATGTCACACCTCTGGACCTCTTTAGAGAATGGCTAGGGAACACGAGCTGAAATAGAAGGCATTTACTGTAAGTTGGGAAGCACTCTACTCAGGTTTAATACGCACTGACTGAACCCAAAACTGCAAACATGTAGCCTACATTCTCCATTTGGAAGTAAAATATAAACGTTTGAGAGAAAAGCTGATTTTTGTAATGTCTTTTGTTATTTTTATTATTATTATTATTATTATGAACAACAACAATGATCAAAAGGACAATAACTAGAATTATCCAGTTTACTTAAAATACATAAAAAAAACATATTTAATAAAATATTTAAAAAAAACATGAACCAGAATTATTTGAGAAATTCAAAACGCAATGCACCTGTATTAATAATAAAAAATAAAAAATAAATATTGAAATATATAGTAATAAAAATAGGGGTGTCAGTTTAAATGGATTCACATTTTTTATCAGATTAAAATAAATCACAATCAAACTTATCATGAAATTAAGCATATCTTGCTTTGTCACAAAAGATTGAAGTGTGATTCTTACCAAACTGCATTTTCTGCAAGCTTATTTTAAGCTACATTTAGATATATTTTCAAAAAAGGGCACTTGGAGGCTCCAAAAGGACACAAAATAATCTAATTATATAAAAAGCTCATATAATCATTCAAAAAAAGCACACTTTTTTCACATTTTGGTTGTCTCTCTATATATACACACAGTATATGAGTCTCTATTCTCTCCGCCATCTCTGATGTAATCAGCCTGGTTTTCTTTACATTAGCGTTGTTTGGACTGATTGTTCGAATGCGTTCGCATACTGGATCATTGGACTGAAAACTTTCCCAGCTTTAAATTATCTGATTGCAAACAGATAAGCAAAATTGGGTGAAAGGTTTAGAATAGAAATTGCATTTCAGATATTTTGTATGTACATACGAGTAAAAACCATTACAGGCGTGTCACGTGATGTCAAATGCTGCAAAAAGGGCATGGTACATATACTGCCTCGGTACATATACCAGGAAAAGGTGTGCTCACACTGTAAACAAACATACGCTGAAGCCTTTAGATAGTAGGTACAAAATTCAAGGACAAAAAGACTGAATGAAGATATAACACCTGAAAGAAAACACCTCAGTATTACGAAAACAAAATGTGACAGAGATCCCTCCATACTGGGATATCATACTTCTTTTTTTTATCTGTAGTCACAGCATACAGAATTGAATGCATCTCGAACCGAATCAGACTGAGTACCAATTATAAAGTGCCTAAAGATTCTCAATGGTCTCAAAAATGGTCCACCGCTTAGACTTGCATTAAACCGAAAGCTTCCATATGGAGAGGTTTCACAAGCATTAAAATGCTGTTGATAGTGACAGAGCAAAAGTGGCACTTCAGAGACAGGCTGGGATTGCCGTCCGTGTCAAACGCTCTCACAGGGCGGGAGAGGGGATGACTGCACCACTGTTACCATGACGATCAATCCATAAGCAACCACGGTCGACATTTAAAACCAGCCACGGCTTAGATGCACACAGTGGGACGTGAGGAACCGCACAAACACAGACCAATTTTAGCTTAGTTTAGCGATGCAACATGCACATACTGTACAATCCAAATAAGAACACACAATATATGAATTATAATCAAATTACGCTCATCATTCACACACATCAAAGAATGACAACCGCTACTAAGAGATACACAGGGAGCGGACACAGACAGTTTAAGCAGGAACATACTAACACACATTTACTGGAGGGTAATCATGCTTACTTTTCATCCTACAGCCATAAACACACACACACAAACACACACACACACACACAAATGTCAGGGTGACAATGAAGTGGTGAGATGGTTCGGCAGATGCTAGCAGTAAATACATTTATCTAATGAGTTCTCTATCCAAACACAGTGGAAAGGTGTTTATATAAACAGTGCCAACACTTCAGCCATAAAACATAGTTATATCTGGAAAACATTGCACTAATTTTCCACACTGCGTTCAATAAATCATAGACATTGGTGGGTCATTATCCAAAAAATGGGTCGCTGGTCTTTTCTGATATGGTGAGAAAAACGAAAAAAAAAAAAATCTAAGCATATTATTGTGTATTGGTAAGATGGAAAAATAATCATATTTAAATATATTTTATATATATGTTTTTATTTTAATTAATTTACACAAACTAGTAAATAATTTTTATATCAGTCATTCATAGCTAATTGGCCATAGCATGAAAATTACTATTGGCTTATTGGTTTTTTTTATATATATATTGTATTTTAGTAAAAAAAAAAAGTCAAGATTAGTCAAATAACACCAATGTTGTGTGAAATGCCTTAAACCATAAATAACTTCAATAAAACTATGCAAGGTAAAAGAAAACACAACCTACAAGAGGTTATGAGAGACAAACTCCAGAAGACAGCAGTAGTGTGGACATTACTCCAAACGAGAGACTCCTTCATGAACAATAAAACCACACCACTAAGTGTAAAAAAAATAAAAATAATAATAATAAACAGCACTCTCTAGTATAGTAAAATATATTTTCCTTTGTGAACATTCTGTTTCTTAAGAATTCATTAAAGGTTCAAATTTGTGCCAAAGACTCTTTCATAACACGAGGAACAAATTAAACTGTGTCAGGTCATTTTGACTGCTTGAGTACGCAACAGATAAAATCAACCAAGTTTTACAAGTAAATACTATTTCAGTCATTCTACTTCAACATTTTGTTTAATCAAATGGGTTACTTGCAGTTCATAGTATTTTTTTTTGCTAAATTTACTAAAAATAATTGAAAACTAAATCCTACAGCCGAAAGGCTCCATCACTATTGTTATTTCCAAGTACCCTTGGCCATCCCTAATCTCCGTGCCGATTATCCATCCTAAACATGATAATCATCAAGCAAAGGTCATTTTTGTTCCTTCCAGGACACTTTGTGTCACCACACCCTGATTTCTCAAGGTTAGAGTCCCTTCTGTGGGCCAGCAGTCAACCTCAAGCCCCCGTTCCTGGATCTCACAAAAGCGCCCTTTGTTAGCGTGAACGTCCAGCAGTCTACAGACAGGAAAATGTCTGAGCAATACTGCTTTCCATTGGCAGGGCCTCACGATGCAGCTGGCAGGGGGCCTCCTGGTGGAGCTGCTGCGGCTGAGGGTCTGGTCTTTCAGAGAAACGGCGAAGAGCCAACCGCTGGCACTGATGCCAAGTGGGTCAGTCGTGATCCCAGCCAGAGGGAGGCAGAGAGCACGGGAGAATGGAACGAGGATTAGAGGCAAAAAAAAGGTGACTTATAGATGTCAAAACTGCTCATTAAATCAGATTTGCTCAAACTTACAGAGAAGATCTGGGTCTGTTTATGCAGGTGACACATTGATTCACTTCTATAAGTATATGGATTGACATGCAGTAGAAAGCGAATGACTCCCAAAACGGATTCCAAAACAGGTTTCCCAAGCACTCCTCCCATTTGCAATCGGTCGGTTAAAGAGATTCATGCCATTGGTTGAGCTGGTCAGGATACTCAAAAAAAAAAAAAAAAAATTAATTTCAATATCAATGTATATATTTTCAGGGAGGTCAAAAAAATGGTAAAGGAATATTCCAGTTTCAGTAAATTAAGCTCAATCAGCAGCAGTTGTTCCATAATGCAGATTATCACAAATATTAATATAAATAACTTTAAAAACAAAAAAAATCAAGTTTATTGTGCGATGCCTATTAATGGAAGTGAATGGGGCCTAATTTTGGAGCAGAAATATGAGGCTTACAATTTTAGAAAGCTATTTTTGGTAATTGAAAATAACAAAGGGCAAATAAAATGACATTGTGTGATTGAGTTTGAAGGCCTCAGGTGTGAACCTGGTTGCTTCGATATATTGTTCTAGTTGAGCTCACGTGAGCCTCTCCCAGTCTAAAGGCGGCTAATCGTGTCCACAGGTCAAACGCAGACAAACATCCTACTTCCTCTCTCTCTTACTCACCTGTTACGCCTGCATGACTCAGAACACACACAAAAACTGCACTTTCACGCGAATACATAAATAATAGGCGCCAAGAGGAGCTGAATAATCCACTAATCATTCATAACTGCCATATGTAATTCTTCAAAATCAAGCTAAATGATAAATGCTACACAAAACAACTACAAGCCCAATTTGTCAGCACAAACACTTAAAAACAAACATGATAAAGATTTACAAGCTCCAAAGTGACAGTTATGATCTATTATCATGCTCTCCTCCTCAGAAGTAACTAACTATGGCATACACAACACTTGTAATAGACTATATGTAAATAAATACACACACACCATGATTACTAATTGACATATAGCCAAAAAATAAAAAATTAGCAAAAGAGTTGTTGTTTTTTTTCTTACACTTTCAGCATTTTTTTTAATCCATAACTGATCTTTCACCGGCAAAATAAATGACAGAAGATGATTGCAGTGGATAAATTATTTTGCACAGAAAAAATAAATGGCACACATTTGTTTATTTGAAATATAGCAGAACCCTACACATTTCAATCATTTAACGTTTTACCAGATACAGCGTTATATTAACACAATTTATCATAAAGTAGTTGGAAAGTGTCACTGATGAATAATATTTTCTGAAGACATGCACATTTAGGGGCCATTCACCCACACACACACATAAATCAAAAGCAGTGTAGTGGAACACAAAATCAGTCTGTGAGAACTTAGCTCTTAGTACTATATGGATTTATTTATATATCTACTGAAATCATTTTTTATTACAGTTCCTAATTATTCCTAAAATTGTTTAATTGTTTATTTTTTTATTTACTTACTACCAAATGTTTAGAAATATTTGCCAAATCTCCAAAAATAACTAAATCTACACAAAATGTCTCATCACGTTCCCAACAGAAATGAATGTAAGAACAGTAACCAGCATTTGTTTTCCCCCACAGAACCGGTAACACACCAAGACTACACTTACATGATGATGCGTAAATATTCTGCAGGTCTTAATGGCCAGAAAATAAATTAGCATACAGCTGACAGGCTTGCTATTGATGCCACAGGGATGAAGGCCTGTTGTCAGCAAAGCCATGCCATCCTTGGAGCCAAAAACAAAACAAAAAAAGAGTTTTGTGGTCTCAAAAACAACACAATGTATTTTTATGGAGGGCAGGAGATTTCTGCCGAGTCATACGGCCTCTCCAATTCCCGCTTTTCCCTAGCGCACAATCACTTCTTTTCCTCCTAGTGAGAGAACAACACAGAGACGAGTGTGACGTGAGGTGGTTTGAAGCCTAGACACTGAGATCACTGGAAACAGTGCGTATGTGGGTTCTCCAGGGGAGTTTTTCTTCAGTTCTGAATCCCCAAACAGCACTGTAGCCTGCAGCTACATCCATCCACATGGAAATACAGAAGCAGTGCTTAGTGCTACACACATCATTTACAAATACAAACATAGTATCTTCATGCAATTTACACAGCAAGAAAAAAAAAAACCCCAGTCTACACAAACAGCTGTGCGAAATCTGAAAGACAATGAGAGAAGCATTCCAACTAAAATTCAGCTTTGCCATCACAGAAATAAATTGCAATGTAAAATCTATTAAAACAGAAAACATATTGTAATACAATCTCATACAAACATAAAATGTGTGCGTATTAATACTAAACCATAATTTAAAAAAATTTAAAAAAAAAACATAAACGTGTAATTTAAATGCATGGAAGATCTCCTCAATTTAATTATTTTCTCTGCAATAAGCAGCAGAAACATAGACCGGCAGAAGGCAAGAGTTTGATTTTGGATCGTCATGCACCAGTTCCAATCCCTCTGTCTACTGTCTCTATCATAAAAAAAAAAGTGCATAAAACAAACAGAATACATCTTTTTGGCTCTTCACGTTAGTTATAGAAAGTGGCTGCCATTCTCTTTGAAAAGCAAAATGTGTATATAAAACCGAGTAAATACATCCTCCTCACAAATCAACGCTGTGCTTCATCTCTCTCCAGTTCTGCCATTTGTGGTTTCATCTCCAGGGCTTGCAGGGTATTAAGCTATTAAGTGAGTCAGACCCTCAGCAAGATTGGATGCAGTCAACATGAAAATCACAACACTGTCATATGCACACAGGCCATCATATCATAATAATAAGATGAAGCTAGCACAAAAGAACTAAGCAGCCATTCGCGCAGGACACGTGAACTACATTTAGCATGCCATGGATGTGATGCAGCAGCCAAAAAAAACAATGTTTACTCAACACCTTCACCAGCCACAATAATGTCTTTGACTTATGTTCATTCTGGAGACAGTCGTTCTCACCATTTTTCATCTTACCTTCATTAGGTTGGGAGGGTTGCAGAAAGGCTCTTGTAGATTGTCATTGAGTGTTTTAAGTCCAAACACAAAAACTCAAATTCACTGGTGATGGAAACCCTGCAAAGGCAAAATGAAAAAATGCCAATATCATTGAGAGCATAAAGAAGAAATGAAACGGTTTAAATGCATAAAAGACAACGGGCTCTCTGTGAGGATTTGAGTGATTATCGGAGTTAGCTTTAAGAATATTTGAATGCGTCTCTTATCACAATTTGCTGACTATTATTCTGCACTGAAATGTGTCAACAAACCAGGTCACGGTTTATATATGCGGTGTGCTGCTGTGTGTGCTGTGCATGTGTACAGAACCTGTGTCTAGTTCTGAGAAATGTTCTGCATCCACCCGCTCTCTTCTCTGCTCGTCCTAGAGGTTCTGATTAGAGATGAACTCACAACTAAAACATCTGGGTCATTCTGAGTCTTCACACATACACGCACACCCACCCAAATCACTGGACTCCCGCTGCAGTGTGACAAATAATTGTCCCTCCATGCAAACATCTTACTGTTACTCTTTTCACCTCTAAACATATATCGAGCTGAGAACATGAGGTGAGAACTGGCTTGTAATACAGAAGCATAATTTTTTCTCAGTTTTTACCCAAATACTACAATAAAATCAATTTGATTTGAGACGGTAACACGTACAGACAAAAGCTGAGCGTAAACTGACCCCGTTCTCCACTATCCCCAAATGTCTAGAGGGACATCACACAGCAATTATAGTACTGTTAGTGGCACTGGATTAAAGTGTCTGGGTGACTAAATATATCAGCAAACTGGCTGAGCAAAATACAGCTTGCCTGTTTAAATTTAGGAGGTGACCTATAACGGTTTATCATTTAAAATAATGAAGAAATAAAGCCTTGTCTTAGGAAGAGGTTTTTGGTTTAGGTATTGAGGGCGCTAAACAGTCTAGGAACGTCTGCTAATTAGTGATGGTTACTAAGGCAATTACAGTTGACATGACAAGCCTGAATCTGATTGGCTGACTACGACAACTTCCTAACACATGGAAAAACATTACGGAAAATCAGGGTATTTTATTATCAGTTCATCTGCCAGACTGACAATCAGCTCTTCTGGTCATTTGTGTGTTTTCCACATTAGTGAGTTTTGTATGAGGCACTTACTTACAAGTTAACTTAATAAAAATGACTGCACTATTTTTGTTTTATTTTATTTTATTTATTTATTATTTTTATATTGTAAATAAAACCCTCCAGGTTTGCTGTGCTAGAATATACATAAAAAATAAATAATAATATTTTAATCAAGATCATTATTATTATTATTCGAAAATAGTAATATTTTTGTAGGGTGCACAACTATGACCAAATTATTGATTATTTATTAATATGACAATAAATAAATACTATTAATACTACTTCTATTATTACTACTACTTATAATAATAATAATAATAATAATAATAACGATGCACTCTGCATTTCATGATTTTATGACATCAATATGTGTGAGAGCTAAACACAAAATTTATTTGATAAATTATCATTGAATAATTAGTGTGCTATGTCCCCAGATGGCAAAAAGACAAACTTTAAAAGAATAAAACCCTAGCTCGCAAATCAACAATGACCCAAATTGATGAAAACACATGACATATTCCCCTGCAATATGTCATCTTTAATTTACAAGTGTTTTGCCTTTGTAATGATGGATCCTTGCCAACTGTTTTACAACGTCCAGAAAACCAAGCACCTGATAAATCAAACCACTGCTTATATATGGAACCAAGAGAGCAATCATGCATCAAATGTAGAATGGCAAAGATAAAACTGCTTTATTGAGTCCACATGGTGGTAAATCAAATTGAACCCGGAAATAACATTAGCAAGGAAGAAAACATTGTAAACAAACACCGTTTTAAAGCTTTTACAATGTTTTTAAAACTGGTTACGATCTCTGGGTCAAGCAACAACAGAACAGAAAAAAAACAATGGAGTTTCAAACACTCTAATCTAAGATAATCTAACAGATTTTACAGCCCTAAACTCACACCATTCATTTAACCGTTTTGCTATTTCTAGCCACTTGCACATACACCAGTTTAATTTGCTACCACTGGCAAAGATGTTACTCACCTCACCATTAAAATCACATTGAAATCTACTTTCTTACTGTGAACGATTCATCTGTTCAATCTTCTGGTGAAAATTACAGATCACTATAAGTTTGTTCACACAAAAAAAAACCCAACTCTTTCTTACAAATCTGCCTCCATCCAATCAACAACCGATAAACTGAACCAAGACCCCATCCAACATTTTTTTTCTTTTCGAAAAACCAATTTCAATTGGATGTACATTACAATATGGAAGAAAGAATCAGTGGCTACAATATGGAAGAAAGAATCAATGGTTACATTAAGACATCTGTAAACCAAAATGGGCTTTACTGCCAACACTTAAGTGTAATATGCTTTTGATCTGAAACAAGTTCTCTGAAGCACAGTCCAACAAGAAACGCAGAGCATGAGAGTGTACAGCGAGCAGATGGAGGCATGCATACATGTGGGTTTGGGTGGAGTGGGTGGATGTTGAGAGCTATGGGCATCCAAAAGGACTCGTCACTCCAACCCACACTCCCACAATGCAGCCACATGTCCCTCTGGACACAAGGCTGGCACCCAGCATCGGGCCATAGCGTCCCTCGGAGACTGCCAAACCAAACTGATATCGGCTCCAGTTTCATCCATTGAAGAGCAAGGAGGAAATGTAGGATGACTGTGGAAAAATTCAAATGCCAGGGAATTCCAGTTTGCCTTGGACCACCCAATAAAATTACCATGAGTGGAAATGTAACTTTTCTGAACAATTACAGATTGGAAATTACAGGCATCAGCTGCCAGGAAATGGGAAACGGTATAGAAAACAAGCCTTTACTGTCACACGTCATCAAAACACAATCATTCCCATCGCTCTCTGACTGACTGACATGAGCAGATCAGATATGGACAGGAGATGTTTGAAAATCTCTAACGGAAAGTTAATTTTCATTAGAGGGCTTGGCATCTGTGTGGGCTGAACTGAATGTAATTTGGCAAGCAGGAAGGACAATCTCAGTCTATGTTCACACTTGGTGCCTTTTTTTAAGCTGCTAGCATTTTTTAAAACGCCACCGCCGGCGTCTTTTTCTGCAGCTCATAGCGTCTTTTCAAAAAGCGTCTGAAAAAAAAAATGCCCCTACATCAAGTGCGTTTTTGCCAGCTGACCAATGACAAGCGAGTGGTGAGTCGTTTCTAGGGATGCACGATCATGATTTTTCATGGCCGATTCCGATACCGATTTTTTTACAAGCAATCTGGCCGATTCCGATACCGATTTCTGATTTTTTTTTATTATCTTTAAGCAACAAACAAGAAAGAAGGAAAGTGTGCATAAACAAGATGTTTATTTGGTATTTAATAGGCCAAACTGGCTTTTGGCTATTGAAAACAATAACCGTAACCATCTGAAATTAACGGCAGTATCTGCACAGTAATTAGCCTACATTCAATACAAACATAGATGGTCCAGACATCAGCATTTAGCTTTTGTTTTTGAATTGTGTTGAAACTACATAGAACTGGCCTTAAATTAAAAGATTAACTGTAACCATGTGAAATTAAAGGCAACAACTGCATAGTTCTACAATCCAAACAACAAAATCAACACACATTCAATAAGATGTTTCTTAATCAGCGTTCAGTATTTGTTTTAGTTTTTAAATTTGCTTTTAAATAAAAAAAGGTCTTTACCAGTTAGACTAAATAAAAGTATGCTATATAAATACATTATTCCAAAATGTTAAATTCAAATAATGTTGGTGCGAATAAAACAAAGAGGCAAAAAGTATTTAATTCATCCAATAAAAAAAATTAATAAAAAAATTTGGGTATTGATTCACATCTATATTTTTTTTACTTGAGCCAATGAAAAATAAAAAATTTATTGTCTCAAGTAAAAAAATATAGATGTGAATCATTACCCTACAAAGATTTAATTGGATGAATGAAACACTTTTTTTGAGTGTGCTACAGCAGGTGATTTTTAAATCAAATTAAGTCTATGTAATTTCAAGGTAAAATAAAAATAGTCATCCTAATGCAGAACTGACGTTTATTTCTGGCTTTTCAAACGTGTATGCAAGTTCTAAAAAAAAAAAAAAAACATTTCAGTTTGGTCTCAGTTTAGTCCGTTTTGTTTCTCATCCAACACTGAGAACTTGAGCTGAATATCTCTTCACGGTCTACTCGTGTTCAGGGTGCGGAACGGTACAGTATACGCTCGCGCAGCTTAACAACAAAAGCAACAAGAAAAATTGAAAAGATAGCCGGTATATTAGCTCGTACTAGTTTCGGAGCACAAGGAGTTGTATGACCTTAAATATGCTACAAACCGAGCATCATTCAACCGGAGCTCCTGGACTAAATTATTGTAAGCACCATACTGTTTCCTTCCCTGTATAATGTCGCGCTACCACAAACATCGTCGTGAACTGACATTCTCCTCCTCGTTATCTTCAAAAGGCAACACATGAGCCACATTTTTACTCTTTCTCAACATTTCTGCAGCATACAGTGCTAGGCTACTGTTGGAGCAGTTGTTATAGCAATCAAAGACGCACTCGGCTGCTATTTGTTAACCAAAACGCTGCAAGCTTTTTATTTTATAAAAAAAAAAAAATCGCAAGTGTTAACGCCCTCAGACAGTCTTATGAAATGGTGGCATGAAAGAGAACAAGAGCTCAGATGGCCTCTTGACCCAAAATCATTCTAAAGTGGAAAGCAAACATCGGAGAACTGCGGGTTAACGGCCTCATATGGTTTTAACACAATTAACAATGTTCACAAGTGGCCAAAGTACACAAACAAACACGTCTATAAATAAACTAAAGGCACAAAGAGAAAAAAGCTCTGAGGTAAGTTTAGGGAAAAAATACTAAATAGGCCTATATTAAGAAGATAATGATAGAAAAGAGAGGAAAAATAAGATATCTAATGTTATTATTGCCATTGGTTGCCCAGTCAACAGTCAAGACCAAACAGGAAGTGATGAAACTTTGTGAAAGTACTTGTCAGCTTCCATCTCTTTGTACCTCCATGACTTTTAAAGGCCATTTGCACAAATTGAGGAAGTAAGAAGCATCATAAGGCTTAATTTATAAAATCTTCATCTGTTTCAGAGATTTTGGCAACACTACATTTGAAGTTTGAATTCGTTAACATTAGTTATGCAAGTAATATCGAACAACACTGAGTATCTATTCATTGACTGTAGTGTAAATGTACACATTTACAAATACATTTTTTACATTTGGTAAAATGACATTTGCTACATATCCTATAGTTATTTTATGTATTAATATTTTTCCTGTACAGATGTAAATAGCTCCATGAACACACTGTAATAAAAAGCCTGACACCGAACAGAGCCAATAAGGTCAGAACGGCATTGTATTAGCAGCTACGTATTCTGTAATGCCTTCCAAGTACAACAAGATATCTTAGCAAATCAAAGTAGGTTAATCAAGATCTGTTTTGTGTGCTCTTCAAGAATTACTGGGTGGCCAGAAGTTTATACTTTTATGGGTATATTTGGACAAGAGAAATCAAACCACAAGTCTCAAAATACAGTCAAACAGTACTTAAAATAACTGTTTTGGTCACACTTTATGTTAAGGTACAGTTCTCGCTATTAAAACCCATTAACTACAACTTTTGCCTCAGTAAACTCCTAATTTGCTGCTTGCTTATTCATATTAAGGTAGTTGTTAAGTTTAGGTATTGCGATTCGAGCTGTAGAATATGGTCATGACTCATGAAGAATATGAGCTTTAAGTACTAATAAACAGCCAATATGTTAATAATAGGCATGCTAATAAGTAACTACTTAACAGTGAGAATTGGTCCTTAAAGTGTTACCCCGTTTTTAATATATTTTGAAATGTAATTTATTCCAGTGATGGGAAAGCTGAATTTCACTCTTCCTCTTCAGTGTCACATGATCCTTCAGAAATCATTCGAATATGCTGATTTGCTGCTCACTGAACATTTATTATTATTAATTTTATTCTCAATGTTTAAAACAGTTGTGCTGCATAATACTGGCTACTCATTATAAACAATACCTACATCCCAAGAATGTTTACAACTATTAATTAATATTTTTCACGTGTATTTTGTCATTACATGTGAAATACACGTTTTACACGTTTGTCATTAACCATATGTAGCTTCTTCATGTGTGAACATTTAACCAATGGCATGCTCCTTAGACACCAGAAAGCATGACCCAGCCCTCAAAACCCAACTGACCAGATCAACAACGCTTTAATATTACTGCCAAGACATACTGGCCACCATGTGTAGTCTGTGTCTGCTACTAGAATGCTTGCTTTTATCCCCAGCCTCCACATACCAAACCACAGAGTTCATAATCCATAACACTTTCCCAGAAAATTAAAACATTAACCCAAGAGATTGTTTTGGAGGCAATGTAACAAGAAGACTTAGCAACTTTGATCTGAAATGCACACAGGACCACATAATGAGATATTAAAGTCTCTCTTTGATAATAATTTCTTCATGACAAGTAACAGTACACAGCCATTTCAAATGATTCTGATCACAGTTTCCACTCCTCGCGAAGTACTCTCAGTCTAATTTCCTTCTCTAATAAACAAATTTATGGCCTTCATTTAGGCCAAATTATAATATTTAATATCTAATTAGGTTTGATTACAAGTAATTGTTTTGGCTTGATCAACTCAATGTTGGGACTTTTATAGGTCAAAAGACTTTCTCCAATCTCAAAAAAACACTCTGAGACCCACATTTCTAGACTAACATCTTCATATAATAGTAAATGATAAAAGAATTTAGGAGGGTACAGCGACAAACCACTGAATGAAAGGTCTTGTTACAAACCACGCACTTTGACCTGCCCTGACCCCTGTGCTCGCTATAACCTTTCCATCCTAAATTACAGTTTCTTTACTAAACATATAAACACACGCCTCATTTATTTCTCATTAATATTTTTGACCTACACATTGATCGTCATGCCTTTAATGCATAAAACAAAAGCCAGAGCAGTTCAGCCAAAGCTGCACACTTGCAGATGTGATAAAGTAGGGTGCAAGGTTGTGATAGATTTGCAAACGCTGTCAAAAGCGATATCGGCCAAACCTGTTAAGTCGGATGGGCATGACTTTGCTGGAGTGACATTGCAGTTGACTTCTCTCTGAATGCCCTCACAGAGTTCAACTTCATGACCAATTCAATCACTGACTGAACTTGTTCAGACAATGTAAAGGTTCTTACAATGGGGGATATACAAACAAATCAAATAAATCACAAAGGCATTCAAAAAGTCACAGGAAGCTTGGCAGGTTTATGATTTTCTCGACAGTTTAACAACAATGCAACTCCATTTTTACATTAGATATTAACCAACCCTGGCATAAATAAATATAATTCTTATACTGTACGAAGGATCCAATAATAATTTACCTTGACATTGAACACTGTAGTATTTTTTGTGGAATTGGTGGTTACATTTTTGTAAAGAGGAATAATGTACTGACAAATAACTGCTCTGCCAAAAAAAAAATTCACGAAAAGGAAAAACACTCTCCACCTCAGTGAAGGACTGCTGCTGATCCACATTGTGAAGGTGAAAAACAACCTGTTTTCTAGGATTCCTTTTATGGGGATCATGCGGCACTTTCGTTTATTTACAGAGTGTTATTCACGTGTACACACAAGCTATTTTGATAAGAAATGTTGGGTGGCAAACGAACGCACCTTATCCAGAGCGAACCTAAAAACAGAGGCACCATTAACAGTGGGGACGGATGGGATATATCCCTTATATTAAAATCCAGATGCAGTGTGTCATTTTTTGACATTGTATTTTTGTCAATCCCCATAACATACAGTGGCACTTTTGATTTATAAGAAAAGAAAAAAAAAAGTTAGGTAACACTTTATATTAAGGAGCCTTTCCTGCCATTAACTAGTTGCTTATTAGTATATATTACTAGCATATTAGCTATTTATTATGTATAAACCATATATTAATGCCTTATTCTGCATGACCATATTTTAGATCCCTTAATCCTACCCAATACCTAAATTTAACAACTACCTTACTAACTATTAATAAGCAGCAAATTAGGAGTTTATTGAGGGAAAAGTCTTAGTTGATAGTGAATATATGTTCCTTATTCTAACGTGTTATTAACTCTACATTAGAAAGTATCAGAAGAACTTGAAATTAAAATGTTACCAGTGTAAATCATATTTTGCCTTTGAATGCTGAGCGATGGATGAATCCAATGAGCTACAAAATCCCAGGATAAACAGTGGGGGACATGGGAAGTTATCGAATTAAATCTAAAAAATAATTTAAATATATTATTAGCCTAACTGTTCAGAAAATAAAATCGAATTTCTCAATGAGACTATTAAAAACAATACTTTTATATAGAAAAAAGGCAGCACCTAAATTAATACAATCATGTAGGCTATATATATTTAAAATTAGACTAATGTTCACATTTTAGTTCTGATTTGGAATCAGCCAAATAATCTGCAAATAATCGCCGTTTATTGATATATCAATACAGCAACCTTTATTTTAATTGCATAAATACATTTTGTGCATAACAATATTTAAGAGATAAGGCTTAATTTTGTGACGTCGCGTTCAGCTTGTATGGTTGAAATTACAACTGAGGGTTCTGTTTAATTTAAAAATTATTAATCAGTGGCAGCTGTGTGTGAAAATAAGTGATATAGACAAAAACCAGGTGAACTGCCTACCAAGACAACATTAGGTATTTAGACACGCGCCGTTATCAGACACAACAACGATGGCAAGGCGCTTTTATGCTTCAACCAACAATATTACCAACAATCATATTCGCTTGCATTAGATAGACCAAATATAAAATTAAACGCGTCCATTCAGTTCCAGCACAGTCCATAAGAAATACTGCTTCAAAGACAAATAACCCTAATTCACCTTCAGAGAGAAACCGTAACACCTCTTACTTGCTGCCAGTCGACATAAAGGTTTTTACCGTTTTATTCTCGTTAAATTCGGAGAATTAACAGAAACATACACGCAAAAAGCTGCAGTACGACCTGTTTAAACAAAAGCAATTAATTACCGGTTTTATCTTCTTTTTTGTCGCTTCACTCCCCGGTCGCATGATAATTTAATAGAGCCGGACGATGTGCAAAGCTGCTATTAATGGCCAAATCTCCAATATGTTGTTAACTAATTCTGTGTGCGGCTGCTTACTCCGCGCTGTGCTTAGAAAAAGGACGGGATGTACAGTACATATTCAGCCGAGCTCGCTACAGGTTGCTCTGTCAGAGCTGTGATAAAATGGTCAGGTCAAATTGGATTTAATTCCCATCCTCGGAGTCGCAATCCCGCTGAAACGTTCAGGCTGCATAGTAAAATAAACGAGCCGATTCACGATCACGGGCAGATATTCGTGCATCCGCTCAAACCGATTTATTTGATCGATATGCTCATTGAAACACAGATTAAAATATGACCTGAAGAAGCGCGAGTTTACAGACTTACAAACGCGCGTAATTCAATATAAACCGGGTTATACGTGCATAGCTGATAAACACAGCAACAAAGTTCTAAATACACAGCCACAAAGATATAGCTTCTGCTTGGACTAAATCATGCGATGCACGAGAGATGTCCGGGCTTTAAATCGGTTGTGAACATTTGGCAGCGCAACATCATTCACTCCCCTTGCCTCACTAGTAGAACAAATGTAGGTCACCGGGCCTTCGGATTCTTCCCAGGCAAGCATTAAAAACACTCCACCGTATTTTCACCGCATAGACGCTTGTATCAAACGCGACACTGGAGTTCCGCTGCTCTTTTCTTAAAATAATGCAATCTTGCAAGTCCGCTTGCTTTCTTACCTCGGTTATTTGCCGTCTAGGAGGGGGATTTTCTTGCGCCTTGTTTTGGTTGAGACGGCAGTGTAGGATTGAACTCGAGTTAGAAAAACAGCAGGGCCTACCCCAGGCTTCCCATGCGCATGCGCAGTGAGGTTAGAGCAGAATCCCACACAATCTGGCAACACGCAGCAAGACCTGGCTGCTACTTTGCATGCGAGCATCCTTGAGAGTTGCTTTTGCTTGTTTTTGAGTAGAATACAATACATTGAAAGGAACAGAAAAGTTATTAAAATAATAAAATAATATAAAAGTTAATAAAATAATAATTAAAAAACAGACACAACTGAGAAAATACACAGGTAACTGAAAATTCATAAAAACAAAACAAAGGTTTTTAGGGAATCATATAGAGGTGGCATAAACGACTTATTTATACCAGGTAAGAAAGAATAAAACTGTATGACTTTATTTATTTTTTTAAATGAAATATTTAATTTACAATTTACCGTTTACAATATACAAACATAGGCACAACTTGGAAAACCCAGTTTGTTCATGTATTTAAATGTGTGTTGTTGTTTTTTAACCAATAATCCATGAGACTCTTAAAGTGAATACGGGAGTTTGAACATATAAGAAGAAACAAAGCGCACATTTTAAATAAAAAGAAAATGGGGGCATGAATATATGCATGAAATTGTGTCACCTAAAATGCCCCACATTCATCAGTCTGAAATCATTTATAGGCTTTATAGGCTTTTGCTGAGTTTTGGCCTTTTGTGAAGTGCAATCAGTGATTTTAGCGTTTCTGTTTTTAGTTATTCAATTTCACCGCTTCTGTGACGGTTTTAAAGTTTCAGTAACTTCAAACAGACAATACCCTGCTATCTTTAAATAGTGTTTCGGTGTATATTTTATGTTATACAAATGTTCCTGAATCCTAATCTTTGGCCCACATGTGTCGCTCTTTTTCTTTTGGCCGAGCGCCAATTAGGTCAAATACGCACGTCAACCTATCTTGAAACCACTAAAGTGCGCGCGAAAATTTTAGACCATGCCGTGTTGATTGACAGTTGTCTTGTCCAATACGAAGATGATGCGTGTGCGCGACGTGCTGTGGCGCACAGCAAAGACGTTCGGAAGGTAAAAATATTTTGTTGCATTATTTTAAGAGCAATTGTGGATGAAAAATTATTAGGTGTTTTAAACGAGGCCCAAGACCATTTTACGTTGTTTAAAGAAGGCTATTTAAAAACCTTTACATAATTTGCGTAAAGTCCATTGTAGGCTACTAATTTTCCGTAGTGAAAACATGTAAATGTTTCAGTGACATTCAAATCAGTGAGGTAGAAAGCACGCGCAGACATCTGTTCATGTTTAAATCTAACTCACCATGACACAGTTCTATTGTTTATAGTAAAATTAATTTAGCAATTTTTTTAATAAAATTAATTTTTTATTTTGCAAATTGTTTAGCCTGTTAAAATGTCAGTGTGTGAGACAGTACTTTATTTAATAGGTCTTTAAAGTATGCTAGTAATGATAACTCGAGTTTAGCCCACTGCTATTTTTCATTACGGAGAATATGTAGGAAATAATCATCATATTTTATCATTAAAACGATTCGACTTTTGTTTGCCAGGCGATGTTATTATACTGAGTGGAGATCGACTGACACCCAGTGGAGCAAAGCTTTAATGTTCACGCGCAACTATAATGCAGTGGGAAAATAACCACACGGTGGTGGTGTTATAGTAAATTAATCTGTTAACTCCATTTCTACGTTATATACAAGACATTTTCTCTCTTTAGATTTTTAAGTGATCATTATGATTTTTTTTATTTTTTTGTGGAAAAAGTACATTTTATCATACTTTTAAAAATAATACTTAAGGAAATAATACTTAATGTGCTTTAAAAGAATATTCTTAAGTGTGAAATGATTGTGAATTGCATGTGAATTGCAATTAAATAAAAATGCATTATAGTTTAAATGTATATTAAATGCAGCAGTGTTGGGGAAAGTTACTTTTAAAAGTAATGCATTACAATATTGTGTTACTAGGCTGCCTAAATTGTAATTAACTGCATTTAGTTTCTTTTTATGGAACGCAATGGCTTTTGTTACCATTGCATTATTTTTTTTCTCCCTCTCTCTCTCTCATCTAGCATGGATTAGCTTGTTTATTTTTAAGAAAAAAAAAATCTATATATATATATACAAAAACACACACATTCAGTATATATTTTGATAATATTTACATGTATATAATTTTATATATTTTTATAATTTATATTATATATAAATATATTTAATATATAAACAACAGATTTTTCTTAAATACAGTATATACATGAATGTGTTTGTATTTATATATACATAATACATATACACAGTACACACACATATATTATGTAAACAAACTGTTATTTTGGATGCGATTAATCGAGATTAATCATTTGACTGCACTAATTGCAACCACTTATACCTTAAAGAAAAATGTGAAAATTCCAAAAAAAAAAATCGGTGTACAATTAACTTAAAAATTATGATCATCAAAATTATGAGTACTCCTCTCATACCCTCAGACTGATTGCGTTCGACGTCTTTTCACAGCCCCGAAGCTTCCTGTTTCACACCCAGCCCCCTACAAAACACCCACTACAGGACTAATGTGTTTTGAGTCGTACCCTCTAGGTCTGTCTGTCTAGAACCAGTGATCTTCCTCATGTTCCCACTCTTAGTTTGTCACGTTTCTTAAAGAAAATGCAGTCACGATCCATGACGTAAAATTACTTTGTTATTTCAGGCCCCAGTTCATCCTCACAGCATGACAACAGCTTAATAAATACATTATATGTGTTTATGACAACAATAGACCATCAGCAAGATTCTACTAAATCAATAAACAGATGTTTATCAGAAAGGATGCAGTTCATGAAACATGCTGTTTAGATGTACAAATCCAATTAAAATGGCAGTGATCGGAAGTGAAGGTTGATTAATGCTTTTTGACTAATCGTTGTAAATAGCGAGATAACAGAAACACACATTCATCTAGAGAAAGAGAGAATGAACCAGAGTCACACTGGTGCTTTCAATAAATAAATGGAGAAGGGGGGAAAGGTTTTATTTCTTTCTTCTTTGGTAACATTCCAATATACAGTGAAACCCATACAGTGAGTTTGGTCAAAATCACACTGGCACAATGAAGAAATATTTTATAATGCTTTTAATTCAAAAGACACGGCACAGTTACACAAACAGGAACATCTGAACAGATAAAATACTTTATTTGGATTCTGTCTGTACATTAAACATCATAATTCAATAGAGGGGGGTTTTCTGGAGCAAGTAACGTGACGTTTCAAGGTTGACTGGCTCTGGATAAGGACACCTGCAGGACGGGGTTGGGAGATGCTGAAAATATTCATTAAAAATGCTTTTTTTTTCTTAAAAGACATTAACAGATACACTTGTATAAAAAATGTGTTTATCACAGGTTCAATGCACATTTTTGTATTTTATTTTATTTTTCTGTATTTTTGTCCTGTGAGATTAAAGTGACTCTAGACCCAGTCTACATGTAAGAAACACACTGAAAAAAAGTATGGCTTAAACTGATTTTTCTCATATGTAATAAAACATAAAATAAAATAAAAAATACCTGTCTTTTCAGTTCTTTATTGTTTTACACATACTCATCAGATCTTCTTCCATTTCGTGGCTGCAGAAAAGAACAGAGAAATATTTACAGAGAAGTGTTTTTTTTTTTTTCAAGTAATAAGAAAAAATGGTATAGCCTATTTAAAATGTGAAATACTGTATAGGTATGTCAACTAAAAATAAAACTATTAATCATTTTCATAATTAAAAAAACAACATACTTCAAAACTTAAATTAAAACTAAAAATGTTGCTTTGCCACCTAACTTGAAAAATGTAAAGTATAAAAAAAAACTAAGGGATAAGAAATACATTTAAAAAACCATAAATGCATAACAAAATTACTAAAACACACTCAAATAAAAATGAACAAAACAATTTAGTATGTAAGTATCATGTAGAATTGAAAGTAACTAAAAGTCATAAATTAACACTTTTGAAAAATACATATTGGTATTTTTTATTAATTGGTATTTTTAATTTTTAACTAATCTGAATATTATGGAAAACTATCCCCCTCAACGCTTCTCTATTGTAAAGAAGATCATACAGTTTCCATGTTGTGCTGAACAATAAAAAGAAGTCATTCATATTATGACCATATTATGACCTACCCGATAAAGGAAGTATCCTCTGCTCTGGATCCGTCCGGGCCCCTGAAGGTCATCCTGTGCACAGAAGGAATTGTTATAGGTGTGCTTCAAATATCACACCACACTTTCTGACATTGCTACCAAACTTTGTGTACACAACTTTGACTAACTCAGTCATCAGAGGTTTTCAGATGAATTAAAGGTTTGATGACGGCAGTGTTGTCAGGGGTTAAAAAGCTTTATCTACCCAAACAAAATCCATCAAGACCATTTCCTGTGCGAGAGTGAGGCAGTCATTTACTCTTGTTCAGTTTTGTCTTTACCCTTATAGCACAATAACACTTTTAGCGTACAATTACTTCAAATGGACAGGAGCAGTTAATCTAAGGTTGAGCCATTTCACATCCTGCACATAGAATTAGATGGACTCAAACTCATATATGCACATGTCAGCCTCGTGAAAACATGTATGTGCACAAGCACAGCTTACATAATACAGAAATTCATACTTTTAAATACAACACAAAAATAAAAGGTACATATTAAAAATAGTCTTCTTACATTGGGAATGAATAAATATTACATTTATACTAAATGTAGTATACTCTCTGTAATATACACTGCATAAATTAATATTTTTTTTATCATTTAAAAAATATTTGGGAGCAGTAATAAATTAACACTTTTATATGTCATTAAAATGATCAAGACATTCATAATGTTACAAAAGATTTCTTAAAAAAAAAAAAAAGCACAGCCATTTTTAACAATGACAATCTTCCTTGAGCAGCAAATCGGAATGATTTCTGAAGGATCATGTGACACTGATAATATCAGCTGAAAATATCACCATAGGAATAAATGACATTTTTAAATATATTCAAATAGAGAACAGGCATTTCAAATTGTAATACTATTTCACAATATTGCTGTTTTTATTTATTTTTAGTTATATAAATGAAGCCTTGGTGGGAATAAGAAACTTATTTCAAACACACATACACACACACACACACACACACATCTTATCAACCTTAAAGTTTTGAATGGTAACATATGCAATTCAAAAATGAATAATTAATTAGTGAATAAGACTAATTATTTCCAGCATCAACCAGAGAAAGAGCGATAGGTTGTCCGGTAGTGGTGTATAAACACATATACACGCACTGTCTGTTTTAATAATAATTAACACTTAGTACTTTAATAACTAACACTTAACACTTAATTAGATCAACAATTACTGATGGTCAGAAAAGAAGCCCTAGAGCCAAGTCATGATGAGATATTTTCAAACAGCATATGGCATTTCACCAAGCATCAAGAGTATTGAGAAAAACAGACACTTAGTCTCTCTCCATGAACATCCATCTAAATTTAAGTTGTTTTTGGTCAGCTATTCATGCAATTACCACAGCAACTGTATGTACTTTTTCAGTTTTCAGTTTTAAAGTAATACTGGTGGTAGGTTACACTGGTTTCTAAGATGGTGAATAGCTTTTTTTTTTTTTTTACCACACTCTCCCCAAACATCTGTTCCATGAGTAAAGGTCCTTGCACACTTCTTGAGTCCGAAAGAAGGACGGATTGCTTTACGGCAGCAACAAACTCAAAAGTTAGTCGGAAATATATATTTACACACAAACTGACCACCAAACGCAACTTCAGACGCCATCTTTTTTTCTCAACCACAGAATGGAACGCACAGGATTGTGGGATATCAAAGGCAGCGAAGGATACATCTAATGCTGCCATCAAAATTCCATCAGAAGAAGGAACCTCCGGAGACAGGAAGTAAAGCAGAACTTGGATTTGAACGTGCCTTGATGGCTTCCTGCCTTGGAATACTGCCTCCAAAAGCAGCCTTTTAGAGTTCTCGGGTGCAGCCGTGCAGCTAATTACGACAGCGACATGACGGTGAATTCCACTTCCACTCCAAAAATACACAAAGCTACATACAAGTGCTGTAATATTTAACAATGGACTCTATTTATTTCCAAGACCATGAGAAAAACCTTGAAACATAATTATCATAAATCTTCAATAAAAACGTATGCACTATTCAACTACATAATTAGGTGACCATATATTATGTTTAGTACAGCTAAATGTGCTAAACTTGACTTCTGAATGCCAACCCTGGACATACAGAATTTAGACACTTACCCAAACTAAATATTGCTTTAGCTGTTATTTTAGTGGTTCTCAGGGTGTCTACTCACAGCGCTAGTCTGAATGAAGGTAAGCATGCAGGATACATACATTTAATTTCATTCTCCTGCTTCTTCTTCTGGCAAGCTGGGGTATGAGCTCCAGAAGAGGGTGCAACACAGTAGACTGACACATACACATATATAGAGAGATATCATGAAGACAGACATGGAGAGATATGAAAACCATGAACATTTGTTCCTGGCGACTGGCCAGGGGTCGCAGAGAGGATTTATTTAATACACACGTGTCTGTCCTCAGTGCGACTCAGTGTTCATTCTGCACACGCGGTGCATTGATGTTCAGTAAAAACGCAATCACATGCAGGCCATGCCAGATCACATCACAACATACAGTATATGAGGGTGTGTTTAATAGCAACATATAGCAATTTGTTACAAATATGCAGTACATTTGGCTGCATATTTGAAATGAATCTGAAAACTGGCATATAAATATTTTAAAATGTAAAATGAATCAATAAATATCTGTATGATACACGTTTAAAGAAAAAATGTTGTTAACATGCAAGGAATGGACAGTTGGGAGGAAAAAACACAGAACACTTCCTCTGACAGCATCAACACAAAATGGCATGTAAATTAAATTTGGAATTAAAATTAAAATTAGGTTCTATTCTGGTTTGTGTTGCTGCCAAAGTTCTGATATTAATTCACACTCAAAAAAAAAAAAAATCTAATATTTCAATGGAATATCTAGTGCAAATTATAACGTTTATTTTTTTATACGTTATTTTTTTGGATAAAAAAAAAAGTAATTTATAAAATCAATTAAATAATTTTCTGTTTCTGTCATAAGTGTGAAGGCTGTCAAGGAGGACATCAGATGTTACATGCATGCAATGGGAACTGGAGAGTAGATAGTTTTAAACACTGTAGTAGGATGATAATCTGATAATTATCTGAAAATAATAATAAAGATGCATTTTTTATACTTAGTGGAAACATTAAGATAATATACAGTTAAAATGATAAAATAATTTCAAGCAAAATATTTTTTATATCCAAGTATTTATTTTTATTTATTTATTAAATTAAATTTAGTAGCTGTGTGACAAGTTCAGATCACTCTGTCAAGTTTTTTATTTTATTTATTTATTTATTTTGTAGTTACTTACATTATCCTTTATATCCAGTTTCCTAAGAATGTGGCTACATTGCATTTTGATTTTTCCATTACCTTGGCCCAAAAGGGAAATGTGAAGTGGCCTCAAATACAATTTATTTCATTCACTTGAGCTTTAATTAATGAGTATTATATCCCTAATTACGATATGCAGTTGGGTGTGTTATTGAAGACAGTGCAGCATAGCAACAGTAACAGCATACACTTAAACAACCCGTGAGGAAACCTACCGTCCCATCTGACAATCCTGCACCATTTGGTTTAGTATAATGAAATAAAAACTACACATACATGTATAGACACACAAATACAAAACCCAAACACAGAAGTTACACAAACACCAAAAATCAATACAGATAAAAACATAAAATATCCATAAAAACCCCAATATCCATAAAAAAGACATTATCCATGTAAAATAAACATACAATTACAATCAAACATACATGAATAGGCAAAGATAAAAGGATGCTGAGGTTATGTTTTCATTGAATTGTCATTGCACTGAATGTGTCTGAGACGACCTCAAATTAAGACTGCAAATGTCATACACTCACCCTTTTGCTGGTCTCTCGAGCTGTGATCTCCTGCATGTACAAAATAATTAATTGTCTTTTCATTAATCTATGCATTACTATATTAATAACTAGACCCATATTTGATATTTACTAACTAACTATTAACTAATTACTAACTATTTAATAAAATGATATGCGAAGGTTGGCGATGATGTGTAGAATATTTGTGAAATCTTCTGTGTGTGCTGATTGCGTGTGGGCATGAATAATATTCACCTCTGATTTTTGCAGTGATCCCAGCATTAGGAAACACAAGTCTTCCAGGACATCAGATGTCTGGCAAAGGTTAAAAGAAATGTAAGTGGAAAGTATAAGCCTTTTACTGCGCTTAAAATAAGTCACCATTCCTGGTAAAAAAATATCAGCATTTTTTTTAATGCTTGTAAAGCTGTCATTATGCTATATATATATATATATTTTTTTTTTTCTGCATTCAATCTTTTTGCCACCTTGTTTTCTTTCATTTTTAACTTTTTTTTGTTTTATGGATCAGATTTCTGTAGAGCTGCTTTATAGCTTCAAATAAGTTTATTATTCATGATTTTTGCAACTTAAACACTGTTATTGAACTGAAATGAATCAACATGGAATTGACTTGAGCTGAAAACAATACTGCCTTCATTTGAGATGCTTATTGCTAAATTGAACTTTATTTTTGAGTATTGAACTGAATTGAATCAACAAATGAACTGATAGGAACTGAATTAATGTCAATAATTTCTTGCTACAGCTGCTTTACAGCAGAATTAGAATTTGGTGAAGTTAGAATCACTGATTCTGTAAATCTGCTTTGAAACAATCCCTATGTGTAAAGCACTATATAAATAAAGGTGACTTGACTTGGTCTCTCAAAAACACTGAGGCATATGACCAGTCAGTTCCATGAAGAAATACAAATTTAATCAAAAGAAAAAGTTGACAAAAAAAGGTTCAATACGTCCAGAACACAATATGAGTGTTAAATATTTGTGGCTGAGCCAAATGAGTTTGCCTTACTGAAATTGTTGACAGTGTTACATTATTGAAATTAATTCTTATAGAAAAGCACAATTCACTTGGTTCACTGGGATTCACAGAGCTGTTAGCCCTCAGTTAGCACAAAGTTTCTCTATATTTCTCGTTTACATTTATACCATAATCCACTCTCGGTTTGGTTCCTCATTAATACACAGTAGCTGTATTGCAAATGGCAACAACGCTGCATTACTCACTCTGAAAGATGGGTCTGCAGAGAGGTAGAACGAGCACAGATCAGTTATCTACAAAAAAAGATGAATGCAGTTGTAATTTTGCATAAATGAAGATTCAAAGTGCAAATACAAAGAGCAAATTCAAAATGGATCAAGTCATTTATGTACTGCGTTGTTCATTTCAGCCCACGGCCATAAACATGCATTAAACTACACTTTCATATCCCAGCCTCTAGATCCCCGGGTTCAGCCATGTAATTTCTCACGTACACACAGTTAGCACATGTAAACAAAGCACAGATGTAATCATCACCTTAGAGAGTAAAGTTAACAGGTATTGAAACTGAACAAATATGGGATAAGCCATTTATAATAAACTTTTGTCTCTCAGGAAATTTGTATATAACTAAAGGCAGTATAAGAGATTTATTTGGCGAGTTAATCTATAAGATCAAAATGAAAGAGCTCATAAGTACGTCTATTGACAGTAAATCATACACACCTGGGTTAGTAACTGCTCATGCTCTATTGAAGATGGATTCAAGAGCACAGGAGCACCTGCAATCCATGCAGAAATCATTATTACATATATCCCAATAATAATATTTAGTGTTACAGGTACAGTGAAAATTAATAACATGAAACATTTGTATGAATTTTGCATGGAAAAAATCATGTTATTGACACACTGAATTCTACACAGCGTAGTTTTGTCCACTTATAATGATTCCAAAGTCTCCATTGGTCATAATTATTTGGCCAGTGAAATCAATCTGTAATCTTTGTGAGGTTTAGTTGTACAGCTCTCAAATTAATTACCTCTGCTTATTGATTTTCTTGTTTTGGTGATTTTGACCTCTTCCCTCAATGGAATAAGCTTCAATTTAACTGAGTTTGTTTATTGATCTGTTGTATAGGTCTCTCAATCTGGCTTTCGTTTTTGAACCATTACTGTCAAAAGGTGTTTTCTGTGAATGAATTTTGGGACCTGTTTAAGACCTGGAAAAAGTGAGATCATTCGGCTGTAACTAGTTTATTTTTCAAGGCTACTAATCTGTTAGCATCTCCCCTGGCATTTCTGGATTTTTTTATCATAAGAATGATTAAATCATAAGAATTATTAAATTCTTGAGACATCACTGCTGTCAAAACTGTCTCCGCTGTACAGTAATATTCTCACAATAAATCCTCTCAGTGACATCATAATTATCAGTTGACTGAATCTAATTAGCTGATATTGCTCTTGGTGTATAGAGTGAATTCTTGATTCCTGTACTGCATATGATCACGCAGATGATCATTTTAATCCTTATGGTGTAATGATTATGCACAAAATGAGTCATACATGTATCAAAATCTCATTTTGCAGGTTTACTATGAAGCATCCAGCAGTTTTTATTGTGCTAATTAGTCTCAGCCTAACGAGACAGAATTCATCACATGCATCATAATGACACACAATCTACTGACACACTAATACAGCACAGACAAAAGTTCTAAGCCTTCAATAGAGATCACAATTATTTTCAATCATGAAATCAATAAAAGTCTATATTAAGACAAGATAAATACCTGTTGCAAAATGTATGTATTACATCCATTTAATTTGTCACAATAAATAATTTCTGCTTGATCTTTATACATATATAAAACATTTTATCCTCATCAGTAAGTAAATCCTGTGTGATTAAGTGTTGTGAACTGAACTGTGCAGATTTGTACATTTATACAAGTTCACTTTTATATACAGTATACCCTAGTAAAAAAGTAATATATTTTAAATACATTTCATACTAAGTGTAGTGCAAATCTATTAACATATTTACTGACATTTCAATTGAGATTTACTGATATAAAATTATAATTAAACTTTGTTTGGAGAACTGCTTGTGCACAATGCACATTTCTTAATAATTCTTAATAACTAACCTAAAATGTCACTATTGATGAGGATTGTATGATCTTTGAATAATAGCAGTCTTTTAATGCTAGATATTTAAAGTGCACCTAAAGTTCACTTGTGATAGTTTATCTGTACTTCAAACTATTCCTGTACAATTAAAGTTCATTAAGCACAAAATTAGTTCTTCCAATTTAGTCAACTTTAAGTATACTGTTTAGTAGCACAATTACTACTGCAGGGTATTTTTATTAATACATGAAATGTAATTAATTTTGCAGTACACTTGCATGAAATAAATGTATTTCTGTATTGAGGTATTGATGTATAAATGTAATGAATGATTGGTTTTAAAAATTACTGTTTGAGATGACCTTCAGAAGCTTATTTTTGATTGTTACTGTTTGATTATTAAGGTTTCCAGAACACACACACATTTTAAAATATTTGTATTTGTATTAATTAATTTATATGATTTAATATTATTTTCATGATCCCATTGCTCTTTAGAACCAACATTAGGCTAAATGTAATGAATAATTTGATTCAAATAAATAATCAGCTTTCTCATTAGAGAGAAAGTATAGGCCACCAAACTTCTGATAAGTTCTTCTAATCACTCAAGTGAAAGGAGAGACTTACTTGTGGTGATGGGTATGACGGAGATGAAGAGGACAGCGAGCATCAGGGCTGAGTTGTGTGCTGGGCTCATCGTGCTCTGACTCGGACTCGGACTCTGACTCTGAGCTGCTCCGCGTTCACACTGACTGCTGCTCCTCATGCTCTCGTGCCTTCAGTTCGCGCCGCTTCGCTTCTTCTGCTGCTCTGCTTTCTCAGCCTGACTCAAAACATTATGAACGCTCAGAGTTACACACCCTCTTCATAAACCGACCTGCAAAGTACGTCACGATGTATTAGTCCCAGCACGTGATTAATTTGCACAAATGATGATGTAGAATAAATGGACAACTTCCACATAAGCTATGAGCAGGGGCGTCGGACTGGGGGGGTAAAGGGTACCGAGTACCCAGGGCCCGAGGCAGGGGGGGGGCCCTTAGACGTCAGTTTTCTATACATACATATACATGCACTAACATTTGTATAGCATTTATGTACAACTAAAAAAGTTCCTGTGCAAAACTAAACTTGTAGTTAGGCGCTGGTTTGGTATAAAAAAGTCATTTTCATGCTGTGCAGGGCCCCACACCCCTCTCGAATCAATGCAAATGGTACGACCCGCAGGCCAGGTGCTTCTGCTGCGGACCCGCGGTGATTGAATCAGTTGATGAGACAGGAGCTGGAGTGAGCCGTGAAGAGTCATGTCTCTCCTTAAGAAAGGAAAATCAGGGGCTCAAAAACGAAAAGAGAAGCAGAATAAAGAGAGAAGGGCAAATGAGGGCAAGCAGTTGCTCACAAATTTTTTTGAAAAGAGAGGTGAGCTCCAAATGCATCATCAAGCATTGACATTGTTTTAACATAAATATCTACTCCCGGTAGAATAGCATACATTTATGTTTGCATTTATGAATAATATACCAATACTTTATAGTATCACACCCTTCATAGCGAGCAAACAATGTTTCTGATTATTACATGGCTTGGCTGAATTCCAATGTAGAATGCGGTCTGTTATTTCTTGATAACAGACCGCTGCGAAGTATAACAGACCGTTGCCATGAAAAACAGCGCGTTGCTATGGACGCGGAACGGACTATTTTCTTTGGCGGAAGCAATACAATCGTTTTTAAATCAATAAACTCTTCTGCTGCAGTTCTCCCCACTCTCAGAGTCAGAAGTTTACATGAAAACACTGTATATTTCCCTCCATTGTCAAAATCTAACACCCGCGAAAACACAGATCGTTAGCGCCTATTTTACCGCATTGTTATGCAAATTAGCTCGCACACGCTCTTACATTAAGTACAGGATTGTTCTCAGTATAATAATGCACATCTTAATGATTGAAAAATGACTTATTTTAAAACATAATTCAAAGACTGAATGTCTAGTTTGGCGGTTAGTTTACCCTGTGATTCTATAGTCTAGTCTGCATTTATTTTAAACAGACAAATAATCATCAATTATCTTGTACTTAGCCTACACTTTAAAAAAAAGGTATTGTGACAATAAAGGATATTTTAGCAACCATTTGAAGCCATATATTTCAGTTTCAGAGTCAGACCCTGCAGCAGCAGGCCCCTCATCATGGCTAGGTGAAAGCAGTGACAGTGAGGTGGATGTGAGTGTGACAGTGAGACAAGGTGAGCTTTTTAACACTTAGTAATTAGTAATTAAGTGTTAAGAGGAAATAAGCAAAATTAGTACATTGTTATTGTACACATTTAAACTTTAAAGTGTAATTACTAATTACAGTTTAAAGTTTACAGTTTAAAGTTTAAATGTGTGCAATAACAATGTACCCATTTTGTTTATTTCCTCTTGTAGCAGAGGCAGAAATAGAAGATGAGGTTGATATAAGTGATCAGAGGGAAAGTGAAGAATGTGATGAAGGTAGTCAGGAGCAGGAGGACAGAGCTGAAGATGAAAGAGAAGAGAATGAGAGACTTAGGGATACTGGAGAGGGATTGTCAGAGGACCCAGGATTATGGCCAACAACTCTTACTGATAAGCACAGGAAAACTATTGTTCAAATGCTAGCAAAAAACTGGACTTTAAAGACCTGATCAGCAAATTTGCGCATGCAAAGACCCGTCAATGGGCATTTAGTAAAAACTGACATTATTTAGTTTGTGTTTCAGACCAAAGTTTTTCTCATTTGGTATGGTCATTTTCAGAACTGCTTTACAGTATATTTGATTTAGTCCAGGTTTGGACCTGCTAGACCTTTTGTCATCTCAGTAAGTAGTACTTTCGACAATAAAACAAAAATATATTAATCAGAGTGTGGCCTATTTTGTTTACATTTTAAGTGTTTTTATGATAAAAATGCAATACCTTACCCATTGGTATCACTATGGTATTGGGGGCCCAGCAAGATGGTTTGTACCCAGGGCCCAAAATTTGGTGCTACGCCCCTGGCTATGAGTAATAAAACTAAAATCTTTAGTCTTCAACAGGACATTTTATTTACAGGACCGTTTTAACTGTATTAAGATATATAATATCACTTGTTGTATTACAAAATTTACTGAGAATGAGATATGAATATTTTAAACGTCCCGGTGTAACTGATTCATTTTGTTTTAATTGGACCACACAGCAGAGAAAAAAAACGTTGAATAAAATATTGGTCTGCGTACCATTAAAGATTCATTAAATATGCATAGTAATTTCTCTGGTTTACAACAGTCATTACATGCCCATTATATCAAAGCGGAGGATCATTTTTTATGGTTTCTTATGTTTATGGGCAAAACAAAGGGGTAAATAATGTAAACAAAGTAACACTGAATGTGTCCAAAGCTATCCATTGTCTTTCTCCAGAGTCGGTCTGTAAGAAATAAGAGTGTGTTTGAGTTTGAGATCCAGGCTCGGGTCACCAAGCTAAAGTTCCCATTGAGTCCAATTACCAAAATATTATACTCTCTAGGATTCTATAAATGTAGAAAGGTCCAATGTGACTTTAGGATGCTCTATAGTAAGATTTAACAGTACTTATTAGACATTATTTTATTATTATTATTTAATCCTGTAGAGTGGTAAATCCTGGTGGTTATTCAGACTATGATGTTCATTTACACATTATCCAGTAAAAACTAATAAAACTCGTTTATCATTTCTGGAAAGAACTGGACTCACATGTCGGTAAATAGCCTACACTTTGAATCCCTTTTCCTCTGGATTTTACATATCTGTAGAATATGTAATTATCACTAAGCCAGAAGGGTTATAAATTAGTTTTAGAGCAAATGCCACACAGTTTTCAGAAAATTAAATTTCTTATGTTTCTTGCAAATGTATTTCCCTTGCGAATCCTTTCTTACTAACTTCTGGTGTTCAAACGGGGAATCTGATGCACCACTGTTGCTTGTACATGATGACCTGAGAGAGAACAAAAGCAGACAAATCATGTTCTTTGGACCGTTTTTCCAAATATCCCTGTGATATGTTAAGCCACAGCCACATAATCACTGTGTATCTGACATAACAGAACCAGGAAATAACAATTTGCTTAATTTAAAATATTAATGAAGATTATTCCTGCATTTTTAATCATAAAACACATAAATGCAATTTAAAAACTACAGTTTCTTGCTTTAGCAAAATGCAGTCTACCTTGGGATAATGTTATTACCGTCAGCTGAGACGTGCTTATGCAAGAGCAACATAATGGCACAAGCACCACCAGGACCTAATGGATCTGATCTAGCTTTACAGGTCACCAAACTGGCTTGAAACTGTGAGATGTGGTCTGAAGTGCCAGTACACATTCAGACACCAGAAATAATTGAATTATGCTTATGCAAATATTATATGGCCTCTGGTGTAAATAGAAACACTAAAAGTACTAGCACTGAGAATGTTTTAGCTGTTTATTTAAAGAATAGATAAAATAAATTCATTTAAAAATAATATTGTTAAAGTTTTAAATATATTTTTTAGTATTTATAAATTTTTTCCTCAAAATATATCCTCTGTGGTAGTATACACTATTGCAGTATAAATTTACATTTGATAAATACACAGTTACACAGATGCCACCTGAGATTTTGAACCTGCATCAACAAAAGTATCACTGTATGAATATGACAAATATGAGCTAAGTAATAACATTTAAATCCCATATTAATGCTGTTCTGGAAGGCAAACATACATGCAATATATTGCATATTAAACTTAAGCCTTTTATGCAATATGGGAATTCAACACCCAGTGCTATTAAGTACATTTTATAGTGTAAACAGTGGCAGTATATGAGGATGAAATCAAGTAGGAGTAAAAAAAAAAAAAAAACTAGATGTTTAGTCAACAGGCCTTGATGTCCTTTTTGTAATTTTTCACCAGAAATGCTCATCTAAAGCATTTCCTTCTGATCATGTGATCTTGATGTCAGCTAGGGAGTGCTTATATTACATTATTGAAATAAATAGTAGAGATTTGCTGTAACTTTCATCCAATTTTCAATTAGCTGAGAAGAGGAAGGCGTTGGAGTGTCATGGAAAAATAAAAAGCCTAAATTCAGCCTTTTGTAATCAGCTTTATCCTGTTTTGTGGGTGTGGCAGGAGCTCCCTTGAGTGCGATGTAGATACAGATAATGCAATTGCACCAATGTCTGTTTAATATCTCTTCATTATGAAAATGTCAAGCATCTTGGTGTCATGGACTCAAGAGTAAGATTCTCAGAATGAGGATTTGGCCTAACATTTCATTGTGTGTGTGGATTGGCCATATTCATATGTTTGAGTCAAAACATGCCAAGAAATCATGTATCTCAATGTGTCCACCTGTTGGTAAAGTGAAGCCTGTGGTGGTGCATGCATAGGTGGAGGTGTGCTGAGTTTGTGTGTGTGTCACCGCACATCATGACGCACATGGGAGAGCGAAATTGATACACAGTTAAGCATAGTGCCACTGGGAAATATCAGCTAAATATCAAAGTGAATAAATAATCAGTGAATATCCCTTACAAGAGGGTTACTGCTGGAGTTTTGGAGGATTGGGACTGGATGACTGAGTAGCTTCAGGAGGACGGAAATAAATACAATAAGAGCTTTCGCACAGGTTAAAGGGATCATTTATTTGGTAAGAGGGACAGGAAAGGAATGAGGTTGCAATGAAATTAAGAGGATTAATCAAAGCAGAACAAAACAGACAGGTGAGAGGGAAACACATATAATGCACATTAACAAAATGAATATGTGATTCATGGTGGTTGAAGAGTTATATTAGTATGAGCAATTGTTAATCATCAAAGTCAGAAGTGAGTCACCATATTCTACCTGTAGGATTTCCCTGTAGTTTTCACACTACATTGGAAATTAAATTACATACATGCATATACGTTTTTTCTTGTAGTTATTTAGACTAAACTTTAACATAAAAACAGATTTTTTTTAGCGACTCATTTTTCACTATTTTGTAAAAAAAAAAAAAAAAAAAAAACTTAATGGACTTTTTTCTCTATTATCAAACACTTTTGATTTCAGAACAAATTATTAATGCATAACAAATCCGCATTTGCATGCATTCTAATATACTTACTTAAATTAACCTACTTGCAAGTGGATTTTTTATGTTTAGTTAACCCAAAAATAAAACTTAATTTACTCAGTCTTGTTCCAATCTTTTATTACAGGACCATAAAAAAGATGGATGGGAGATGAGGGGAAACACCAAAACGTTAAGGTACCACATGTCTGTAATTCTTATGAAGATCTTTATTTACACTTCAGTGTGAGTAAAGTGCAATAGCTTTAGGTTAATGAAATTGGGGGGGTTTCTTGGCTTATATAGGCTACTGTTTCACGTATTGGGCAAACTGGGGTCTCTGTGACCCGGGAGCACCATGGGAAAAATGTGACTCAGCTTCAAGCTAAGTGATTAAAGTATGACTCACACAACAAGTTTATTAGCGTTCATCTCTCCCGTCATACGTCCACTCATTCCCCCACCCATTCCTACAACACCACCTACACACTCCCAAACACGTTTCCCCAACAGTATTTAGTTTGCCCTGCAGTTTTAACACACTAAGTTATACCTTTTGGATCAATATATAGCAGGTAACATTATGTCAAACATTTAGCTTCGGAGTAATTTGCCATTTAGAGAGTACATGTTGTGCCTGACTCTTAACATACAGCACATAAAGAGCCTCTTATGTGCGATGATTGTAGAACACATGTCAGATTTTCAGTTATCATCATGAAATAAAACATCCCTGTCATCCTGCGTCTGGCTGTTGTTTCCGAACAGCTGAAATGTTTTTGAAATGTCATGCTTTTGTACTGAAGAAAAACATCCAAAGCCTTCAAATGAGTCAGTGGACCTAAACAAAAAACATTTCCAGCTTTTATAACCTAATTTTTTGGGAAATAATTTACTCCAAGGTAATCATACTCATACCCATAAACATCCATTTATAAATGTCAAAGGTCATTTACTCTTAATGCAAAAATGGTGGTATCTTTTTCACTCCTCTGCTGTTGTTTACAGTGAAAAGAGACTGGGTAATAAACCTTATCAATATGGCAAGATACTGACATTATGCCATTGCCACTTCACAGCAATCTTGGAAAATCAATGGGTAGAGAGCAGCTGCACACAATGTAGCCGCATCTGATAAGCCGCTATGTAATTAATGCTTCCGCTGAGTGTGGCTGCGGCATCAGAGAGGGAACTCCAGGCTGAGGGAATAAACACTGATATTTCAGGGTACTAATTAGAGGCCGTGTTGTCTTTCAGATGGAAAAGGAGTTTATCAGGCAGTGTGCTCTGCAGAAAATGAATTTTTTAAACCAGGCATGGGCGAACTCGATCCTGGAGGGCCAGTGTCCCTGCAGAGTTTCAATTCATTCCATGTGGAAATGCTCATCCCTATACCCTATATATATTCACCCTCCAGAGTGAGAGAGGGGCGGCAGTGGCTCAGTGGTTCATGTAGGTTGTCTACAAACTGGAAGGTTGGTGGTTCAATCCCCGGTTCAATCCACCTGACCAAGTGTCGAGGTGTCCTTCAGCAAGACACCTAACCCCAGGTGATCCTGACGAGCTGGATGGCACCTTGAATGGCTGACAACGCAGTTGGTGTATGAATGAGTGTGTGAATGGATGAATGTGAGGCAACTTGTAAAGTGCTTTGGATGGCCATGTGGTCTGTTGAAAGCGCTATATAAATGCAGTCCATTTACCATTTACCTCCAGCGTGAGAACTTCGAAGGGCAGGGCAGGGGTGTGAAATGCAGTTCCTGGAGGGCTGCAGCCCTGCTTGGTCTAGTTCCAACCCTGCTCCAACACACATACTGTAGCATGCAGTTTTCAAATAAGCCTGAAGGACCTGATTAGCTGGATCAGGTGCATTTAATTAAGGTTGGAGCTAAACTATGCAGGGCTGTGGCCCTCCATGAACTGAGTTTGACAACCCTGGTGCCTCATCACCCCGTGTCCATATGGAGGCACCGTCATCATGCATCTGTGCAAAGAATCATGGGTGTTGGAGTGTCCATCAGTTGTTCCCTTTGAAATCCTTAATTCCGAAGGGCCCTCTGAAATGTCCAGTTTTGAGCACTTCGGTTTGGAACGACCCTTCAGGATCAGGATTTTCCTTGAAAAACAAAGACAGTCTGATGTTTGTTGTAGAAGTCACACTGCAAGACTGTGGACTAAATCTTCTGACACTGCCAGAATTTCGTCAGAGGTCAAATTTGATAGCAACGGCCACTAACAACCAAAAAATAAGTGACATTTCTGATTTGTTTGTGTATTTGATATGGCTTTATACTCCACTATTGTTGCTTGCGGCTATTTTCATTTCAGTGCCATCCACAAGTCTGATCAAAAACTGAGATTCTGCAACCATTTTTTCTCATATGAGTTTTTCTTACAAGAAAGTGTAAAATATCTGTTTGAGACCAACACAGCAGTTTATGAATATATATTTTATACATGTCAGACAGAACAGGGAACTCTTCTTCTTTACAAACATAAAGAACACCTTTCTAGGCCTTCAAAAACTCATGGTGAAAGATATAAAGCAGCCACTTGGGAAATAAGTGATGACAATGTTCTTAATGTTGAACACGGTGACACTTATCAGATTGAGTAAGTTATGCAATTTCAAAGAAGCCCCCTGGACTCAACGAGACTGATGAAATGGTGAAAGAGAGGCATTGAGAGGAGCATAACTGTCTATACCGGCGTATAATAACTCAAATGACTGGGAAATCTACTCCCCTAACTGCATTATCATAAGCAATGCTAACGTAAAAAACACTAAACTTTCATGTCTCTCACATATGAAAACTACAGTTTGAGGTGAGTTGTGTGCGCAAAGTGAAGGGGAAGATAAAAGGACGATAAAAGGAAGCTAAAACGCAATTAAGACGAGAGTAGAATCAGATCGGAGAACAAAATTGCACTCAGTGAAAAATTGTCGCTAATTTAATTAGTGTGTGCAATTGTGGCCACAGGGCGATTAGAGAAGTATTCTTTATACTTAATAATAATTCTGAGAACAATAAGCACTGCAGCATGGCAGAAATGTAAATCATGAAAAATGACTTTTGATTGAGAATTTGGGAAATAAGCAATTCCTCTGCTTCAGGCAATATATTTGAAATTGAAATTATCTACACACTAGATCTAGTGGGATGTTGTTTCAGTGGTTAATGGAACATATTTACAAGTTTATATCTGCAATTTGTTTCCTTTGGACCAAGATCCTATATCTCTCAGGGATATTTCTGTTCTAGTGTCCCAAAATTGCTGTGTAGCAGGGTACAGGGCTGAGAAAAATCAGCTTTTTACATAGTGTATGATTGGAGAAAAATACATGTATTTTTTTACTGAACATTGGTGGAGCAACACATTTTGTGGGAAAGAAATCATAAAGTAGTTTAATTTGCACAAGGTGGTGAGGGTGCCCTTTGACCCCAAACTGAGGGCAGGTGGCTGACCAGCATGGAGCAAAAAATATTTTAGCTAAAGTAATGTATAATAATATGCAAATATTTACAGAAATTTTTTTTAAATATTAGTCATTGCATATTAAAAGCTTAGCACAGAATCGAATTTGATTGTGTCAAAGATCAGCCAAGTTTTCATGCTAATAGTGAAACGTGGATGTGGATCTTACGTGTAGCTTAATAGTTCATCGGTCACCGTGATTTTCAACATCTTTTGTTGATCCGGGGAGAGTATGGTCTTTGGTAATGAATCAGAAGTCTTGCATATTTGCAGAAAATTGTTAAGGCCTACTTCCGCACTGCAAAATAAGATGGATACACCGTTAAATTAAAAAAGAAGCTGTCACTTATGTTGTGGACACAGTATTGCCAGTTACTCTGCCCGTGAGTTCCAAACGAAGCCAGACCACAATCAACAGTTGTTTGTTTCCAACCAAGAAACATGTTTCGTTCCTGAATAAATCAGTATTCTAATTAATTGATTGAATGAATGAGTCACTCATAAGCCAGTCCTTCTCCCAGCTACTGGCATAAAAAAATACTGAAACCACTGAAAAAGTCCCATCGGTAACTTATATAATAAGTTAAAATGTAGGCCTATTAGTTAGCCTATATATTATTAACAAAAAAAACTAATCAACAAGACTTAGAAACCATTGATCAGTGTTGTCAGTTGTGCTTCACAATCATTAACTCTCATAGGGGTTTTCATTCTGATTCCTCTCATCCAACATCAATATTTTGTTGCCTGTCATTAACAGTATAAGTCAGTGTGTATTATGAAGACAATTTCAACCCTCCTCCTGTTCACATATTTCAGTGTGAAAGGCCATTTGGGAAGATGATGTTGTGTGGTCTGACAGCTTTCATTATATTCGGCCAGTTACTGTCGATTGTAATGTTTTGATTTTTTATTTCCAATATCCCATCTACCAAAAGCAAGTCAAGGTATATAGGCCACAGTTGTGACGAATTAGAAGTGTTGCCCAGGGCAGGTGATGCTGTGTATTGATTGCAGTGAAAAGTCTTTGCGCTTTAAAGGGTTAGTTCACCCAGATAGCAAAATTATGTAACTAATAACTTACCCTCATGTTGTTTCAAACCCGTAAGACCTCCGTTTATCTTTGGAACACAGTTTAAGATATTTTTGATTTAGTCAGAGAGCTCTCAGTCCCTCCATTGAAGCTGTGTGTACGGTATACTGTCCATGTCCAGAAAGGTAAGAAAATCGAACTGAATCGTTTTAAACGATTCGCATCTCTAATACGCATTAATCCACAAATGACTTAAGCTGTTAACTTTTTTAATGTGGCTGACACTCCCACTGAGTTCAAACAAACCAATATCCTGGAGTAATTCATGTACTCAAACAGTACACTGACTGAACTGCTGTGAAGAGAGAACTGAAGATGAACACCGAGCCGAGTTTCGATGGAGGTCTTACGGGTTTGGAACGACATGAGGGTGAGTTATTAATTACATAATTTTGATTATTGGGTGAACTAACCCTTTAATATCAAGCTGACATTCTTGTAAACACATAACCAAAATCTCTTAAGATCACTCTAATTTGAACATGTACACCCAGGTATACTGTAAATTGCCCACAGTCTTACATACATATGATAAAATAACATTGGTCCTGGTATACTGACTACTTACATAACCATTTTCTGTCTCTCAACCAGGGCCGTCGCAAGTGGGGTGAAAGGTGGTGACGATTATAGGGGCCCACGGATGAGTGGGGGCCCCCGGCGATCTCGAAAGCTTATCATTTTCATGTTTTTAAGACTGGCCACTTTCCAATTTAAACATTCAAAAGAGTTTAAATCATTCAAACACAAGACGCGGAAAAGCTGAACTGGTCTCGCGCGATGTGTTCGGTGTGCACGCATCTCACAGTCTCAGAGCCGCGTCTCACAGACAGCAACACTGAACCGAACTCTCCTTTGCGATGTTCTCCTCGAACTTCCTCCTGCACCTGATCGAACAAATACAAATCGCAGTTTAAACAAATAGAAAAGGATGTGAAAAAGCCCAATTCAGCACCGTGGTGTTCTGGCGTTTAGGGCTCAAGCAGAGAAAGGCATCTCAAAACACTTGAACACAGAATTTGCCTCTTCTTGCTCTTGTGCCGACAAATACATACAAAATATGTCAAAATATCCGTCTTGGAAAGTATGTTCAAAAAAACTGTTGGTTATGTCTTAAGTGAAAGTAAACAGTTGAGAAAAAAATCGGATGTGAATTATATTGGATGCATTCATTGTCTCTTAAAGTGACCGCACCTTATTTAGCTACTGGCTGCTGTAATGTTAATACAAGAAAATTTAATTAAGAAAATCACCCACTGCTCTTGACTGAATTACTCCGTAGTTTTAACAAGAATGAGTGCACAGTCAAACCCAAAATTATTCAGACACCATATATTATAAAAGATATATATTTTTTTAATAGTAGGTGCAGGACACTATAATTAATTTAGGTAAGTGAGTATAGCAAAATAAAGCGAACTGTGACATATTTTACCCAAAAAAAAAACTTCATACAGTTGACAACTAGTGAAAGTGATAGAGAAAAAAATGGGACCAAAAATTATTCAGACACTCTGACCTCATGTTTTGCTTATCTGTTTTTTCTTCTTTAATTGCTAATGCAGCCTTTTCACACCACAGACTGAACAGAATTAAGCATTGCTTGGTAATTGTTCAACAAAGTATTGATAGTTGTGTAAATATTGCCATACTAACAGTTGACTGAAGTTTGGTTTGATTGTTAGCCATTACATATCTTTCTATCTAAGTTATCTGATATTATCAAGATGAATTTGTTCTGACAGTTCAACTCTGATTTCTTATCATATTGTATTACCATTTTATAAACTAGAGCAAATAAACTGTAATAATGTAATAAAAGTTGAAGGTGTCTGAATACATTTTGGTTTGACAATGAATAAAATTTTTACAGTGAAGACTATGCAGTGCTATTTTATATTTAATTATTTGTTTTCTGTACCTGGACACCTACAAACATGAAACAACTTAAACAATTAGCACAAATAAATAAATAGAATGAACATATAAATTAAACAATTTCAAACAGGGCCCACTGGTACAACCTGCACCGGGGCCCCGCTGACCCCAGCTACGGCCCTGCTCTCAACATGTGCACAATGCATACAATGGAGAAAAACACAAAGCAAAAGAAAAAGCCATTATAATGGCAACTGTTTAGCACACATAGAAATAGGAGGAACAAGGGTTAGAATGAATTAGAATCAACAACAATAAGTGTTAGGCTACGTATTATAGCATAATGCTAAAAGTATTATAATGAAAAGATGATTGCAGTCGATTGAAACATAAATAAACTGCTTGGACTTGAGCAAGGACCAGCACTCTGTAAATATAACTACAAGTTTGTTGAGTCTTTGCATCAATTGTGCTTGTTGCATTTGCTCATTTAAGAAGAAGAGATGGTCAGATTCGTAATACAAACCTTTTCAATGATCTAACTGACCACTTAACAAGCACAGCCTCATTACATCCTTATGTTGGCTAAATGACTCTCCTTTTTTATAGGCAAATAATCTGTAAATTACATTCATCTTTTATTATCTGCATAATAAGATAAATGTTTTCATGGGGTGTGAAAAAACAGCTTTTAACTTTGCATGCGGACAGAGATTACACGAAAATAAACTTTTATAAGGTAAAATGAAGATGGAATGAAGACATTACAGTTATTAAAGTCAAAAAAGGATACTGAATAAACACCTACGTAGGTAAACACCAAAATATATAATATGCGATATAATTTTACATTACCTATCCAAAGTGGCTTAATTTGCAGTATAAAAACTGCAACAGTAGCTGACTGTTAAATAGCGCCTCTTAGTGGTTGAAGAAATATACATCAATCTTTTGTAAACGTTATCTTATCAGAGAATAGGGTCACTAGAAATCAGCTTTTAAAACTGTTTATTTTTAGTTAAAGATGAAGCTCAGATGAAGTTCTGTGTTTGACTTCTGTGTGTGAGCTGTGTGTTCATATCAGCTTTTCAAAAATGCAATTATTTTTTATTAACTAATAGATATAAGTATATACAGCCCTGCCGGATAAATCAAAATGGACGACTTGAAACATGCCATATGTCACATACTGTAGGCCGAAGTTCATTCCTGATCATACAGTACTCATTATGACCAGCAGAGTGTAGCATCATGCAATTAACGTTCCAATAACGCTCTGGTGTTTAGAGCCTATTTAACATTAAAGGGATAGTTCACCCAAAAATCAAAATTATGTTATTAATAACTCACCCTCATGTCGTTCCATATCAGTAAGACCTCCATTTATCTTCAGAAACCAGTTTAAGATATTTTTGATTTAGTCAGAGAGCTCTCAGTCCCTCCATTGAAAGTGTGTGTACGGTCTACTGTCCATGTCCAGAAAGATAATAAAACTATCATCAAAGTAGTCCATGTGACAAACTGCTTTGTTTTTAACTCTCTCTCACAACAGACCCAGAAGAGAAGACAATGCTGAATAAAGTCGTACTTTTTGTTATTTTTGGACCAAAATGTATTTTCGATGCTTCAAAAAATTCTAACTGACCCTCTGATGTCACATGGACTACTTGGATGATGTTTTTCTTACCTTTCTGGACATGGACAGTATACCGTACACACAGCTTCAATGGAGGGACAGAAAGCTTTCGGACTAAATCTAAAATATCTTAAACTGTGTCTTACTGGTTTGGAACGACATGAGGGAGAGTTATTAATGACATAATTATGATTTTTGGGTGAACTATCCCTTTAAGGCCTACATGTACTAATTAACAGAGTCTGCTTAGGTTTATAAGTTATAATGTTCCACAAAATCGAGATTTAGCCATTATATGCCAAAGTCCTTTCGATGTTTTTTGGAGAATTGCCATGTAATCACCACTGACAGTGCTCCGAAACATACAAAAACCCAAACACGCACTATTTTCCATGGAAAAAATAAAATAAATAACAGCATAGACTTTGAAAGTCCCCAGGGTGGGTAAACGATGACAGAATTTTTATTTTTGAGGGAACTCTTTCTTTTTAGATATTCAGATCTGGGAATGAATAGCGGTATGACCAATATATAATTTAGTCTTTCTAAATAAGTAAAGTGAGCATCTGCTTAGGTAGTTTTTTGTAAAAATAAACACAAATGCATTCCAGTGGAAGGTGTGGAAGTCCAGATCCTGCACGTTGGCATTGGGAGGAAATGGACTTTACTTAATGGAAAGACAGAGCGTGTTCTAGAAAGTTGCTTGTTGCTGGGTTTATGCAGGAGTTTAATTTAATGTAAAAGCTTTAATTCCATTATAATCCAGCCTTCTGCTTCATTCTGGCACGTGCTACGTTATCTACACATTCAATTTATTTAAATTAAATCCAGCAATTAAGCATCTGTGCTTTATTCAAATGAAAATAACCATATGCTGGGTGTAACCAAATCCTGGCATGCTCATCGTTGAATGTGGCGGTCAGAGAGGAGACACTGATATTTATGGCTAGAGAAGGCAGATGAATGAATTTCTTCAGGAGTAGATGTCCAGTGAGAGGGTCTGGGACAGAGAGACAGCTGCAGGGAGACATCTCTCCAGATGGCTCACATCTTCATAAGCCTCGGATCTTAACTGGCCTTATGGTTTCTAAATATTTTAAGGGTGGTTTGAGTTTGAGGTGAACACCAGTTGTAACTAAATAAAAGGACAAATAATATTGAACAAACGAATTTATTTGCCATTCAAAAGTTTGAGGTCAATAAGACTTGTTAATGTTTTTTTTTTTAAGTTTCTTACTAAGAGTGCATTTTATGTATTATGTATTATTTTATGTATCATGTATAAAAAAAAATCTGTAAAAGCAGAAATATTATTACAACTAAAAATAACGTTTTCTGTTTTAATATAGGCTATTTGTGATCATTTAAACATTTATTAATTGACAGTACTTTTAAAGGAATTTATTTCTGTGATGGCAGAGCTGAATTTTCAGCAGTCATTACTCCAGTCTTCAGTGATCCTAATATGCTGATTTGCTGCTCAAGAAACATTTCGTATAATTATAAATGTTGAAAACATAATATTTCTGTGAAATGTTTTTTTTTTCAGGAATCTTTGATGAATAGAAAGTTCAAAAGGACAGGATTTATATGAAAAAAAAATCTGTATAGATATGAATATTATATTTATAACCTCATAAGTGATCTATATGGGATAGGCAGCGTCTCAAGACAATATTGCTCCACATGGGAGGTTCACAATTAATAAACAACATGTTTTAATAAACATCGTATAATACACAGCATGTGAGCACACACTCAAAAACATTGGGTGAAATAACAAATTTATAATAAAAAAACACTACCTGTCTCTATACTCTTTCTATTTACTTGTTTTATTTTTATTATTTTATATATATATATATATAAAATACTTGCTACGTGTATTTAGCATTAAGCTAACTGAGACCTGTTATACCACTTGGATATTATTGCTCTTTTGTTGATTTTGATTGCATCCATTTTGTTAATTTGTTAAGTCGCTTTGGATAAAAGTGTCTGCTAAATAACTAAATGTAATGTAAATAGACAGTTTTTTATTGAATCAGTATTGAATTAAATATAAATGTTTATTTATATTTTAAAATTCTCTCCCCACGCCATCTTGGATTTATTTTCCACTAAACATGCTGCATAAAATAATGCTAATGTTGAATCAAAATAGGGCAGCCCACTAGGTTTTGTGCTTGAACTGCATATGAGAGCATTCCAGGTCATGAACCGCCTGGAAACATCAACTTCCCAGGAAAGAGCAGGCCTAGGCGATCAGCAGCTGGTGAACAGAGCAGTGCCTTTGTTGTGAGCTTCTCCTCCTATTGACCTCTCTGTCTCATAGAGATTCACATTAGAGCCATCAGCAATCAGCCCCACCTCAATCATGGAAAGGGCCCTTGGCGGAAAACAATAAAATGGTCTGCTGGGTTGTAAACGTAAAATCATGCTGTGAAGCCCTCAGTCCATCATGTAAAGAACCATTGACAAAAGCATGCGACAGCGGATTCACTCCTGCAGAAACTCTTTGTTAGTGCCATTTGAGTCTACATCATGGCTACAGCAAAGATATATTAGCTATATGTAAAGTGGAATCTTAACTCACTAACTCCTCTTTAATTTTTAGCAGTAAGTAGTGGATAATTAGTATTCTATAAAAATAATAATAATAAAAAAAAACTTCACTATAAATTTTAAAATAACCTTTATTATAATAATATAATATAATATAATATAATATAATATTTCACAGGATGTTTTTGGTTCCTATATATTATATATTCCATAACATTAACTGTAAAACCTGTCACGGCCGGGATCCAATGAAGCACGGAGATAGAACCAATTGCAAGTAAGTCTTTTATTAAGGGGTAATCCAAACAGCATATACAGTCCAGGCAGGGGTCAATAGGAAACATCCATCCAAAACATAAACTAAATAAAAAGACAAGGCAAGGGCACGAACTGACGGACATGAATAAACAACGACTCCGTCACACATACTAAGACAGACCGGGTTATATACACAAAAGGATAATGGGGAAACAGGAGACAGGTGGGGAACAATCAATTAACTAAACAAGGAGGAAGGTGACCAAATAAGGAGACAGGAAGTGATAATATGATAAACACCGTGGGAACTGAGGACACCTAGTGGAACCCCAGGGAACACAACCCAGACACTGTGACAAAACCACTCAGACTGCATTACAATACATAAACAATATAATAAATACTTTAAAAATCCCAATGTATATAAAAATATTGTTAACAATGTAACATTTAATTTTTTCTTTCTGTTCATCAAAGAATCCTGAACAAAAAAAAATAATAATAATAATAAAAATAAAATATATATATTAATATATTTATATATTATATATATAAAAAAAAACATGGAAGCAGCGAGCACCACTTATATAATATATATAATAAAATATAATAAAATATAACAAATCTAAAAATAACCTTTTCGTCATAAAGGGACTTTTGAGAAGGTCCCTTTGCTGTTTTAACACCATAATTTAATTATTTTCTTGTTTTTAATATACAATGTATTGCATTGCATGTATTGTCTTATACTTAAAAAAGCAAACAATTGTATGATCCATACAATACTTTTTTTTTACTGTTTTATACTTTTTTACATTAAGCCATTGTCAGGTAACTTACAGTGGATCCTTTTCAAAGACTGTGATGAAGCAGTTACACTAACAAGGTTTTTTGTTTTTTCTTCCAGATTTTAATAAAAACATACTGTATCTTTATAACACTATATGTGTGTATTACCCTGGCATTCATTTACAGAAATCTCTTCTATGTGAGTATTTCTAATGCAACAGCTTAGTGAATGAGTGCAAATTTGACATCTTACTCTATTTTGACCCTCTTATCAATCTCTGTTCATTCTTCTTTTATAGAAATGCTATCATTGATTTATTCTTTTGCTTTTGAAGCAAATGGTAACTAAAAAATATATGTGTTGTATTTTCCATACACCATATTGAAGCTTACCCAACTACGATGACATCCACTTCTGAGAACCCCAGAGTGTGAAAAGGGTCCTTTAAAAATTAACAGGTGTTACTGTGTTTTTTTTTTTTTTGCTTTACAAATTTACCATTTAGTCTAATAAACATGCAAGGGATCATAAATATGGAGAGAATTGTTCAAGACATGAGAAATGAGTCCATTAACCACAGCTCAGCGTGAGAACTAACAGGATGCAGGTCACCTGATGGTTCTCCTCATGGGTGCGTGAGTGATAACACATTCTGTCTCCCACCACCCCTCTTATCAGTGACCTCTCACACAGGCTATTGCTCAAGGCTAAAACGTTCCCCAAGTGCATGGTCCAGGGAGAAATATAACATGTGGAACGGTATGTTAAGTATGTGTCCATGCTTTTTCCAGAATACAAGGTGTGGCTTAAACACGTGAAATGCCACATTCAGCGAGACTGTGGTGTCCAGTTTGGACTTTAGTTGCGGTGGATATTGGCAAAACAAACAGGAATCCAGAAGGGAAAACTGTAAATCTGATTACCAGCAGGTCTTTGCTAAAGCCAGACTTAACTGTATGTTTGCAAAGACAAAGGGCATTTTGAGAGATTGGGTGTTTTTAATCAGATTAATTACTGCTGTTTTAGTTCAGGCTTTTTAAAACATTTAATATCAGGGACCATTTAAAGCCCGTGCTAGAGAACCTTTCCTAAAATATAAAGACAGCTGAATATTTTTATTTATTTATCAGACCCATTTATGTGTGTGAAAGAAAAAAAGTGCATTTTTATAAAGACAACATATTGCCTTAAATTATTTACTTAATTGTCCAGAAGCCAATAAATAAAGGAAAGAAAGAAAGAAAAGCGAGAAAAAGGTATTTAATAAATTCATTTAAATGCATATTTCAATACATAAATATTTACAGTTGCATTTTTGTATCATTCCAAAAAAGTATATTGTGATATACTGTGATATAATAGTAAACAGGTAAAAGGTGATGGAAAAACTCCCTGGAAAGATAAAACACAAATAAAAACTATATTCTTGAACATATGTACATTGTAAGGAGGACGATATATAATGTAGCTTTTCAAAATACATTATAATAATTTTGACAATAATTTCCTCTTAAAGTTTTTTAGTTTACTCAAATCTTACCAGTTATAAGTTTGAAATTTAAAATACATGTTATTTACATATTTACAGTATCTCTGCAGGTTTTACATGATTTTATATAATGTACGGAAAATAAAAATCCAACATATCTATAAAAAGTGTGAGCCTTGTCAATTTCCAACTGATGATTTATTATTTGTATTGGGAAATGTCAAATTAATGGATAAGGGCTCTTTTCTGTCAATTAAAAAAACAAAACAAAAAGCTGTTTTTAAGACTAAATGTACCAAAGGCTTAGGAGGGTGCACGACTGGGTGAAGGAGTGGCAGGAAGCAAGTGCGAGATTAATGAGATTTAATGAAGACAATACAAAACTGAGATACAAATAACGCTGGGAGGAATGCACAGTCCAAGATGGTGGTGAGGAATGACGAATCTGGAAGATGGACGTGAGTTGGCAGCAGGAGAGGGTGACACAGGAACTGCGGGGAAGCGAGCCGAAAGTAAGTGGTGTTGCTTGGTGCTGGGTTGCGTAGAGTGGACGGGGTTCCGGGGAGACACGGACATCCAACGCAGAAACACACAAGAAAGCAAGGCATAGGTTACAAACATGAAACAACGCTCTCACGAACACAAGACTCTAGACAAGCCAATATATAGGGATGAGTAATGAGTGACAGCTGTTGCTGATGACAATTAATGGAGACGCCCACAAACTAATAACGCGTGACGCGTAACACACAGACTTCACTCACAAGGTGCATAACCCAGAGATCACGGTTTACCAACCGTGACAGTACCCCCCCCCCCCCCCCCCCCCCCTCTAAGAACGCCTCCTGGAGTTCCCAGAAGGGCCTACCTGCTGATTGTAATCATCAATAAGGGAGTGATCCAGTATGTCCCTAGCAGGTACCCAACTCCACTCCTCCGGACCGTAGCCTTTCCAGTCCACCAAGTACTGGAATCCTTGTCCCCTCCGTCTTGAGTCCAGTATACGATTAACCGAATAGGTCGGTTCCCCATCTACAAGACGGCGGCGGGGGAACCGGATAAAACACGGGTTTCATTTTGGACACATGTAAGGCGGGATGTATCCTCCTGTACGCTGGAGGTAGTTTGAGGCAGACTATCACCGGACTAATGATCTTGGTGATAGTAAACGGGCCAATGAATTTGGGAGCTAATTTGTTAGAAACGGAACGGAGAGGAATATTGTTCGTAGAAAGCCACACCTTTTGATCCACGACGTAAACGGGAGGCTTTGACCGGTGGCGATCGGCCTTGGCCTTAGTGCGCTCCCTCATCCGGAGCAGAGTCTCGCAGGCTCTGGACAAATGCGTGAGCGGAGAGGACCGCGACTTCAGATTCCAGACTAGGAAAAGCTGGTGGCTGGTAATCTAAGCTGCACTGAAATGGAGAGAAGCCCGTGGCTGACACTGGTAACGAATTGTGAGCTTACTCCACCATAGAGAGTTGTTGGCTCCAGGAAGAAGGATTCTTGGAGACCAAACATCAAAACGTTCTCTCTAAATCTTGGTTGGCTCACTCAGACTGCCCGTTACTCTGGGGATGATAACCCGAAGACAGGCTAACCGTCGCTCCTAGCAACTTACAAAATTCTTTCCAAAATTTGGACATGAATTGGGATCCCCTGTCAGAAACCACGTCTACCGGGAGGCCATGTAACCGAAAGACGTGATCTAGGACAGTGACCGCTGTCTCCTTGGCTGTCGGTAATTTGGGCAAGGGAATGAAATGTGCCGCCTTCACTGGCACGCGGCGGCCAGGGTGCGGAACTGAATGGAATAGTCCGCCACTGATGATTTTCCTTGTTTCAGGTCCGAGAGCTGGTGAGCGGCCTCCCTGCCGGCCGCGTCTCGATCGAAGACCCGTTTCAACTCTTCGGAGAGGGAGTGGAACGAGGCGCAACACGGATGTTGATTCTCCCACACCGCCGTCCCCCATAAGGCGGCCCTGCCAGCGAGTTGGGTAAGAGCAAACGCAACCTTGGACTCCTCTGTCGCAAAGGTGCGGGGCTGCAATGCAAAATGCATGGAAAATTTGTTAAGGAAAGTCTTGCAAAAGTTTGGCTCACCGGAGTAACTCTCTGGCGCCGGAAGTCGCGGCTCTGGCCGGAAGTGGTCCTGGGAGGTCTCCCGGGGGACGGGCGGCGCAGGCAGTGCGGTGGGCACAGTGGGAGAGGTAAGTTGATGGATCTGCTCGGTGAGCTCGGACACCTGTGTCACCAGCGCTTGGATTGCGTGTCCGGTGTTCACGATGCTCTCCTGCTGCTGATCCATACGGTTGACGCGGTGATGAATAAATTCCGAAAGTGAAGTGGTGCTCGCTGCTTCCATGTTTGGTGAGAGCGTTCTGTAACAACTGGGTGAAGGAGTGGCAGGAAGAAAGTGCAAGTTTTAACACAGTTTAATGAAGACAATGATACAAGACGACAATGAGACACAAAGATGAAGCTGAGAGGAATACACTGTCCAGGATGGTGCAGGTGGGTGAAGTATCCGGATGGTGGAGATGAGTTGACAGCAGGAGAGGGTGACACAGGAACTGCGGGGAAGCGAGCCGAAAGTAAGTGGTGTTGCTTGTGGTGATATGCGTAGAGTGGACGGGGTTCCGGGGAGACACGGACATCCAACGCAGAAACACACATAGGTTACAAACATGAAACAATGCTCTCACGAACACAAGATGCTAGACAAGCCAATATATAGGGATGAGTAATGAGTGACAGCTGTTGCTGATGACAATTAATGGAGACGCCCACAAACTAATCAGTGCTGACGCGTAACACACAGACTTCACCCACAAAGTGCAAAACCCAGAGATCACGGTTTACCAACCGTGACACCGATGGGGTTAGATAAGATAGCAAATAAACTAAAAACTGGGGCAGAAAGTCCATTTCCAGAAACACATCTTGCATCTATGTTGTCCATTGCGTGTGAGGCTGTATTTGACTCCTGCTGCTCCCCAGAGGCCCTGTGACATAACAAAGAGCAGGTCTTTAATTAGCATATTTTAACAAGGACACAGTGGCAACAGATAGTGTGGAGAAAACCATGAACTATAAACTCTGTCTCCATTAAATCAACAGCAAGAAGAAAGACGATAAACTATCTCCTGATCTCTTTTTTTCTTATGTGTCAGAAATAGGCTTCCATGTAATCGCATCATGCAATTCGATCTGTGTGTGTGTGTGTGTGTGAACCTGGTATATAAATCATAATGTTATAAAACATACAGATTGAGTTGTTTTTGAAAATCTAAAAATGCAGAAAGTTAGGGTAAGGGAACAGAAAAAACAGTCTGTACAGTATAAAAACAATTACGTCTATGTAGAGTCCCAATAAAACATGGAAACCAGTTAGTGTGTGTCTGTGTGTGTGTGTGTGTGAGAGAGAGAGAGAGAGAGAGAGAGAGAGGCAGAGAGCTTCAGGGAAGTCATGACTCAATCTCTGTATATCATTAAGGCTTTTGCTACACATGTGAGGTGACATTAAGTATGTGAACTTAGTTCACAGGACAGTCTTGCACTCTGGAATATATCCAAGTTCAATCCATTATCTTGTTGTTTCTGGCAAAGAGAGGAATAACTCCTTAATACAGTACTGTATATCTCCCCCAGTATAGCTACTTTTCAGATCTCCTCACAATATGCAATATAATAAATTTTAATAGGATATAGTTCACCTAAAAATGACAATTCTGTCATCATCTACTCACCTTCATGATTTTTTTTTGTAAACTATCCCTTTACATTCAGATAAATTTAGACAAATTGTACACTATAAAATATCATAATCAGGTTTCTAATATGTGTTCAATAAAAAATCTATGTGTGTGTGTGTGTGTGTGTGTCTATCTATAGGAATTGATTTTATACTGTTGCTGGAAGAGGAAGTGGTAAATATGGTTGAGGCAAAGATCTATTTGCAAGCAATTTAACATGAAGAACTAACAAAATCAACATGAAGCAGGCTCACACAAACACAGGAGAGATGTGACATAATGAGTTCTTAATGGCATCAACTGAAAAGGAAAGCCATTTCAGAGGCAATTGCCTTTTTTTAGTATAGAGGCAAATATATATTTCTTTGAAATGTGCGCCATTTATTTATTTATAATAAGAGCAAAAACATACTGTATATTAAAAAAAGTAAATAGGTCAATTTTCATTTCATGTTGGAATAAATAATGGCTTGTCACTTGGTAAGCACAGTTTCAACACTCCTAAATAGTTTTTTTTTTTTTTGTATGAATGTTGTCTTTTTCTTATTGACTGTGTTTCTAATTCAGAATATGCTATTTGCAACACCTGTCCACAGTGCTGTGAATTAATGGCTTTGGTTCTGCGCTTTGATCTGTCACACAGGTGTTCTGCCACACAGATGTGTCTGCTGAAGTCATTTTACTGACAGAAGCACAACTGGTCACATCAGTTCCACATAAACATGCCTCGGTGTTTCGAGACACTTGCACAACAACAATCACAATAATACACGACTAATCCACACCTCTCCAGTTCTTCAAATAACAGCTTGTGAAGTGAGAAGCTTATACATGTATTAATCCATAATACATAAAAACAGTTCCCCCAGTGATAAAGTCCATCCCCTTTGTAGTCTCACATTAAAATCCACCAACATATTTGTTTAGAACTGTTTTGGCTTGTAAACTGTGCTTGGGTTGTGCATATTTCTCTCCTGATTCAGATGAATTGACTTATTCTCAATGAGGAATATAGGTGCAGTTGAGTTGGACTACATTTCACGTCACTTATTCACTGGGAAAACAGTATTATGGATAGAGGACTTGTATTTTAACCAGAAGAAACAGTTTGAAGTAAAAAAAAATTAAAATAGCACTGTTTTCCACTGTACAAAACGTTAATTGATATACTTGATTACTTGTGATGTATTTATCAGCTCTTTAAACTCTCATTCTGATGGCACCCATTCACTGCAAATGATCCATTGGTGAACAAGTGATGTAATGCAAAATTTCTCCAAATGTGTTATAATGACGAAACAAACTCATCTCTATTTTAGATGGCCTTTTGGTGGGTAAATTGCTATTGTTTTGGGTGAACTATTGCTTTATCTAAAACAAACAATGAGCAAACGGTGCTAGCTGAACAGTGAATGTATTATATTTGCTTTATATAGAAAAGATTACAGGCTATTACTAAACGCATCATAATTTAATAAACCTGAATAAACAAGTTCCATCTGGTGTTTGTGAGTCATTTCCCAGGCTGCACACTGTGATAAAAAATGTGGTTTTGTGTTTTGTCAAAGATTTGACCAATAAACCCAACAAAAGTGTCATGCCACCTAGAGTCCCAGCTATAAATCATTCAATGTAAGATGTTAAACTGTCATTGCTAATACATTTTGATTTATTACAACAACCTCTAGACCCCTTCACCTCGTTCTTCTGGGATTTGACAAACAGACTTTTGAGTAGTGTGACTGTGTTTGGTGCTGGTGGGGAAACACTTAACTGCTGGAACAAGCTCATGGGGGTTCTGGTCCATTTAAATGCAGGTAGGTCTTTTCCTTTGCTCTATATTAAATTCCACTGAAAGAGGTAAACACAGCTGCTCAGCTGTCTAAGCTGTCAGGTGGATGGCAAGACAAGATAATCATCTGCTTTAAACATGGAGCAACTTTATTTGTGACTTTTCAAAGTGTGCTAGTGCCTTAAACAGCTGACTTTTGTAATAGAGTCCCTCCCAAGAAATCATAAATTAAGTCCCATTCCTCCTTCCCTCAGTCAGTTCCCCTAAAACATTTCACTGGTAATATGAGTTTGAAAGTCAACTCGTATTGATTTGTAGCAGTGCACTGCAAAGAAAGCATGCCATTGCACAATATGCACTCAGCTAGGCACAAACACAGCCAGCTGTTTAGCAGGGCACTTCTGATACTAAGAGGATCAATCCTCAAATAAATAAATAAGTAACTTACAATCGTTGTGTAGGATTATCTACAAAACGACACAACTGTATAATTTGTCATTTTGTGACATATAGTTATATATTTAAATATAGTAATGTCAAATTAGTCTTTTTTTATCTTATTTGCAATTACTCTCTATCTGATTGTATCGTTGGACAAAATGGCAGATTTGGCATTATGATTGGTCAGATCGCCTGTCAATCAAACTCGAAGGGGCAATTGATAAATGCGATATACATAAAATATGTAAGATATTCACACATACAGATTCTAAATATAAATAAAAAATGCATTGTATATTAGATGTATTTATATTATCATATAATGTAGGTAAGTATAATGTAAAATGTCTATAATCACAGTCATACTGAAAAAGCAGAACAATCTCAATATTGTTGTTTGTTTGACGAATAGGAAATGTTTGCATGCTGTCTCATAAATTCCACATGATAATGCTAAAAGACTAGCTATACTTGACCATCTCCATATGCATTGTTTTTAATGCGTTTTTTTATTTAATTTGCTATTTAAGAGAAACATTAACCACAAGCCATGATGGTTGATCTGTTCTGGGATTTATAAATTAAATAAACATGATGGCCACTAACTGACTGATGCACTTCATCAACTTACTATCATAACCAAAGGCCATTAACCTGATAAAATCTCTTATTGAACTTTTCATGAGGGATCTCCTTTAATGTTTGTATTTTAGGAAAAAGTTGAAGACATTCACTGTCTCCTCTGTGGCCTTCTTTTAGTGTGTGGAAAATCCCTGACTCCCACGTGTCATCTTCATGGATTTATCCTGTCCTGAATGTACAATGGCTGGATGCGATGAAGCTCAGGGTGCCTTTATGTCTGGGAGCCATTACCCTCCTGGTCATAAAGAACACAGAAAATGAGAAAAACTATTCAAAGTGTCACATTACTTACACACCAGACTGTGAATGATATGAAAAAGCCTCAAGCATTTGCTTTGTACAATGCATGTGAAAGAGACCATCTTCTTACAGCATCCAGTGATTCACCCTCTAGCATCATGTGACTTGGACATCCTCTGTGAAACAACAGCTCCTTTCCATCTTAAAAAAATAAAATAAAAAAACACAACTTCACGCCTTAATTTAATATGGAGAATGAAGCAGAGCAGCAGGAAGGGAAGCCATAATAAACAAGGTAATGTTGTAGTTAAGAAACAGCCAGGGAAAGAAGAGAGGTGTAATTTAATAAGCAATGACAAAAAAGGCTTTTGTTAGCTCTTCAGCTTTAAAGAGCTTTGGTCATAGTATACGCTTACGAGAATATAAATGCATAAAAATTGCTAACTAAAAAAACGCATGTTTATTGACTGCTAATCTGAGATATTTCATATGGGAAGGAGAATATATCATGCTCATTGGCTATAGCCCTGTATGTTCCATCTTAAAATGATTAAGCACAAAGTGATATAAACAACGACTGGAGCCTATTAACAAATTGTTGTTTCATGGTTTAAGTATCAAGGAATGTTTATTTATAACTAAACTGTTATTTGCCAAAGGAGTGAGTCAAGATGATTACTCAAGGCCAGTGAGTTCAGGTCAAGATTAGGGAATATGCCATTGATTTTCTGGTAAGTTGTATTATTTCAAGCTATTTTAACACACAGAGACCCACTCAATTATTTTTATTATTGTTTCAATTTTATTTGCATTTGTCTTTGATATTAACAATAATAAAGTCAATTATTGTTTTTTTCATGTAACCTAAACATTGCATTTGTGAATTTAACATTTACAGCAACGGAGCCATCAACACACTTAAAGCTGGTGGCCTTTTAACCTCAGATACAAATTCTTAAAATGTTTTAGTGCTCCTTGGATTCAAGTTACTTTCAATTTATGACATGTTAACGAATACAACTGTAGGCCTACATATAAAATTATGTGATTTACAAGTATCATGTTTCTGATTTTCATTTAGGTCTTGTAGGCTATGTGACATAAATTACTGCTGTATTTATCCAGATACTATAAATATATAATAAAAACTGAAAACACAAAAGTATGCCAGCAACTTTTTTTAAATAAATATTTAGAATTTTTCATCTCTTTTCTTATGAAGGCAGTTAAGGTATAATACATGTTACTTTTAGAAGTTCATTTTTTCTTATGGATATATAAACCTGACACTTAAAACAACCTTATCGTTGAACCTGACGGTAACCTATACTAGCCTACTACATCTCCCGTTAGACATCTACCTTGTGTGATCATGCGCACTCGCTCGCTGGTCGAGTGGAAAAAAATGGTGACGTAAACTCTCTATAGGGTCTGTGCAATGCTGCGATCAAGCACATTCATATGTGTACTTACAAAGGAAACAGAGTTTGAATGAGTGATGAGAAGACGTACGAGGTAAGAACAGAATTTCAGCAGACTTTCTGGATGAACGTGTGTATTGCGTGTTTATGGATTGTGTTGTCGTGACCTGAGAGTGTATTATCGGATACAGATAGAGCTGTTATAAGAATCAATGGTTGATCGAGGAGACCGGCAAAACTAATGGGAAACAAAGATTCGCTCACTGTCATTGCTTTAATTTTTTATTTTTTCAGTGCTTAGAGTTCGCGGTTTAAAATGAACGATCTTATTTGCTTTTTATATATCCTTTGCTCTTGAATTCTGAAGCCGGTTCTGTTTTGTGTCCTGTCACTCGCGCTCAGCCTGCGCGCGAGCATGTAACCGGCTCCCCAACAGTTTCACCATCAGTTATTATTGCAGTGCTTCTTCTTCAACTCCAAGGACCTTAAATTGTCCAACACAGTATTCCAAACCCCCTTTCATTTTAAGATATTTATTTTGATATGCAACTTCTGCTGTTCTTCAGGGTTTGAGAAAGGTTATTAGTGTAACTTCTTGATGGCCCTTGGTCCTTGACCTTGAGAGCCACTGAATTATGTTTATGAACTGGAAGTGTATTCTGCTGCTCTGAATTTATATTTGTGTTTGGCTGTCTTGGGATATTTTTAGTTGGATTGATGTTGGTATTTTTTGTCAGTTAGTCTGTTTTTTCTTCTTCTATGGAATTCTGTCATAATTCATGTTACTGTTCTAGATGTAAATGACTTTCTTAGTTTTACCACATGCTGATATAGCACTTCAGCACTCTTTTATAAATGTGCTTATATACATTTTAGTAATTTCCTTGCATACGCCTTTATTGTTTCACTTCAGAAGATGATGATTACCTTCTAGGGTCATACTGGTTATTGTCATGATCGCTATGTGCAGTATTAAAGCATGAACGGCTGGTTTTACTATTCCCTTACATTATATGGGCTCATAGAGATAGATACATTTTCTAAATCTTTGTGTTCATCTCAAGAAAAAAAGTCAAATACAGTTTAGTACATCTGGGATTGCATGAGGGTGAGTAAATGATGATTTGTATAAGATTGTACCAATTGATAATGCTGAAATGTGGAAATGAGGCTGCTATCTATTGTTTGGTTCCCTTTTTCACTAATTCAAGTGTTCAAGTGCTGACTAGACTTAAAAGCCTTTCTCAGCAGATAGCCACTTACTGGTATACTCAATTTTCTTGAGTTAGAAAGCCCTTGTCACCCCACATTTTCATCAGACTCGGATCGTTCTCCATTGCTATTGCATTGTACCCTGTGGGCATCGTGGGGCATCATGAGTGATGGATTTCTGCACTTGGCTTGACTTTTATTCCCCTCAGACTGAGCATATGCACCCTCATATGGACTTATGCCATGACTCTTGATAAAAGGCATGGCGAACAACTTCAATGACCGTTTCACATGATTTTCCTAACAAACAAAAGCCTTGTTTGCTTTTGATATTTTGACTGAAATAGTTGTATTATTTGGCATGTTATTATTGTAAAGTATTCTTTTAAGGCAGAATGTAGGTGAAGCTGCACTTTTGTTATCAATATTTATCACTGATCATAACCATGACAATAAATTCACCTCACGAGAATGATCTCATGATCTCCTGACTCTGTATTCAAGTTTTTGGGCTCTTATAGTAACTGCATATTCTCACAAAAAAAAAAAAAAAAAAAAAAAAACCTTGCCACTTGAAGGGACAGTTCACCTAAAAGTGAAAATTCTGTTATTTACTCACCCTCATGTCACTCTCATGAGTTTATTGCTTCTGTGAAACAACATAAAAAAAAGATATTCTGAGAAATGCTGCAGTGTTTGTTTCTCCACACAGTGGAAGTCAATGGTTACCAAAACTGTTTGGTTGCAAACATTATTCAAAAAGTATTTTTATATGTTTCACAGAAGAAAGAAAGTCGTACTGTTTTAGAATGGCATGAGGGTGAATAAATGAAGTTTAGTTTGTGAATGAACTATTAAACAAGTCTTAACTCAGATTGTAGAAAAAGATTTTACCAGCTGGTATGAACAGATACTAATATCAACATGATTCCATATCTTTAGATTTTGTACTTGGACCTGTACATGAATGCGTTTGTTTTTATTTTCAGTATTGAGGATGTTCTTTGTTTTTATTTGCACTATTGAGGATGTTCTTTGTTGTTATTTGCAGTAGTGAGGATGTTCTTTGTTTTTATTTGCACTATTGAGGATGTTCTTTGTTTTTATTTGCACTATTGAGGATGTTCTTTGTTGTTATTTGCAGTAGTGAGGATGTTCTTTGTTTTTATTTGCACTATTGAGGATGTTCTTTGTTGTTATTTGCAGTAGTGAGGATGTTCTTTGTTTTTATTTGCACTATTGAGGATGTTCTTTGTTGTTATTTGCAGTAGTGAGGATGTTCTTTGTTTTTATTTGCACTATTGAGGATGTTCTTTGTTGTTATTTGCAGTAGTGAGGATGTTCTTTGTTTTTATTTGCACTATTGAGGATGTTCTTTGTTGTTATTTGCAGTAGTGAGGATGTTCTTTGTTTTTATTTGCACTATTGAGGATGTTCTTTGTTGTTATTTGCAGTAGTGAGGATGTTCTTTGTTTTTATTTGCACTATTGAGGATGTTCTTTGTTGTTATTTGCAGTAGTGAGGATGTTCAATACTCTACTGAGAAATCTTAAGAGGAATACATTTCTAGTTAAATAGAGGCTAGCAACAAAGCTCCCACTATTAAATCTATTGAGCTCTCAGTGTGCATTCAGTAGTTTTTGCTGAAAGGCCTGCCATTGCTTCGCCTCTTTAGCGTTTTGTCACTGACAGAGAACATTTATTCTTGCTGTATATCCCATGAGTCCAGACAGGTTTACAGGACTGTCACTCTTGTATTAACCACATGAGTGAAAGGTTTGACTTTCTTTTTGTGCTGTATTGAGTGTTGGCGAGAGATCGGGCTGAGAAACGGGCATTGAGTGATCATGTTTAAGCCGTGTTCTGTCCTGATGTTTGAGGAGGTATTCATGGGTGGGTGTGTGTGGCATGTGGCATGTGTTGTCTTTTGTCTGACTGTGCCATCAACAAACCGCCTTTTTTGCAGAGCCACATGCCTGGGTGCAGGTGAAGGGTGTGTGGGTGTGGTGGGGTGTTTGGGTAATTAATTAGGCGTAGAATTTCACCAACTGGCCAATCAGATCACTGTGGCTGCCTCCACAGCTCATGTTTGTTAATGAGGAGAAAGTTGAGACGCCGCTGGGAGTCGTAATTGTTTCCGCTGGTGAAAGGGTGGTCCCGGGACAGCTGGGGTTACCCCACACCAGCACCGCACATCACACTATACTGCTTTGACAAACAATGCATTACTGAGCCATTTGTGACCCAGGACCACAAAACCAGTCATAAGTAGCATGGGTATATTTGTAGCAATAGCCAAAAACACACTGAATGGGTCAAAATTAAAATTATTCTTTTATTAAGTAAAAATCATGTTCCTTGAAGATATTTTGTAAATTTCTTACCAGAAATATATCAGTACTTAATTTTTGATTAGTTATTTGCATGGCTAAGGACTTCATTTGGACAACATTAAAGGTGATTTTCTCAGTATTTAATATTTTTTCTCCAGATTTTCTCGGCCAAATATTGTCCTATCCTAAAAAAATGAATTTTGAAGAATTGACCCTTATGACTGGTTTTGTGGTCAAGGTTCACATATATTAAGCTTTTGGTTAGTAAGATTTTTTAATGTGTTTGGTAAAAGTCACTTTTTCTCACCAAGTCTGCATTTGTTTGATTAAAACTACAGTAGAAGCAGTGAAATATTATTATAATTTAATGCTAATTGTTCTGCTGCTGCAGCCATTTATTCAGTCTTCATTGTCACATGATCCTTCAGATATAATCTTAAAATACTGCTTTGCTGCTCAAGAAACGTTTCTTGTTGTTATCAGCGTTATTTTTGTGGAAACAAAGATACTTTTTTAAGGATAGTTTGATTATAAATATAAAATGAAAACAAAAAGGATTTATATGAAATAGAAACCTTTTGTAGCATTATAAATGATTTTACTGTTGTTTTTGATCACTGTAGTCCAGTGTTTCTTTCTACCTTAGTGTTTAGTCATAACCACTGAAGTATTCTCTGTCATTTTTAGTACACTGCAATGCATCAAAACTAGTATGCTTTAAGCATTCAGCACTATTTAGTCTCCTTTCCATCCTCCTGTTCTCCATCTTATGACATTTAACCATGGAAACAGTTTGTGAACTCAAACATTTATGGAAGGATACTTAACTACAGAAGATGTATATCTATTTATATCTATTATATATATATATATATATATATATATATATATATATATATATATATATATATATATATATATTAGTGCCACTGCACCAGTTACTTGTGGGACAAATAAACTTTGAAATTTGTCTCTGAGCTGAGGTGCACATCCTCAAACCTTAGAGCTCAACCTCAGTGTTCAGTGGAAATGTATTGCACACAGCTTGAGTCTCTGTTGTCTTTTACAGAATTGGATGAGGACTTCTTTACTGGGACTTGAGAGAGATCGCAGCATGGCAATGTTTTCGGCTCCAGCCATGTAAGACCGTACCCAGCTCAACTTGGTCGTAACAATAGGCCTATGTGACCATTTGAATGCCCTATTCTCTGTGTGGTGTGGTTCACTTGGATCAGACAATGGCTTCACTTTGCATCATTTATTTCCAGAGGCCCTGGATGTCACTAGGCTACTCCTTTTTACTGCGTTCTGGACCAGTTGTTCTGCATCTACACACCTTCAGCAGTTTTGAATCAGAGATTTGTTTGTTCTGTTGTCAGCTACGGTAAAATGGAAATGACTTGCGTTTTCTTGTAATACGAGATCTTATTGTCTTTTCACCACTCAGTCAGGTATAATCCTGTTTCAGTTTGTATTGTCAAGCTGTCCTTCATCTTGGCTCAAGGAAGATTGTTTGAATAGTAGGGTGGCTTTAATTACTTCTGAACTATTCTGTGCTTCACTTTCATTCTTTTTGTTTTTCTTTTATGTTTGTCAATGCTTTTGCCATATACATAAGGATTTTACATGCTCTTCATGGTAGGTTAGTGTAGGATTAAACCGCCCCGATAAACCTGCCTGATCTCTTACTCTTCTCTATGGTCTATGCAAAGCCGTTTATAAGGCAACCAAACTATTGTTGCAGAATTCCACTAAAATCATATGCATAATCACTTTCTGTATTCAGGCTTGGTGAGTTAAAGGGATAGTTCACTAAACTTGTATGTCTTTCTAAACTTGTATGACTTTCTTTATTCCACAGAACACAAAGATATTTTGAAATATGTTTCTGTTTTTTGGCAGTTTGTTGTTCAACCCCATTGACCTTTATATAGACAAATTCTTATTTTGTGTTCCAAATAAAGTCAGGTTTGGAAGATCAGGAGTAATTGATGACAGAATTGTCAGTTTTGTTGCACTCTTCCATTAAGAGTTTGACTTACTTGACGCTCTTAGCTAAGAGATGTTGCTGAGGTACAATCTGTGGTCTTTCCTCAGAGCTATGAGGTCTTTCTACTCTAGGAGGCCCCGTGACCTTCTTTATTCCTCCAGGGTCAAGGAGCAGGTCATCCTCAGGGTGCCTTTGAATAGTTGTAGTTTTCTTAATTCATTGAGGGTTGTTGGTGCTTTCCACAACTTTGCCCCCCAGATATTGAGAACCTGGATGGTTGGTTGGTGTTTTATTAACACTTATTGAGACATAAAAGTAACTGCTTCCTACTAAGTACAATGATGTTCTCAAAAATAGCTCACTTTAAAGGAACACTCCGACTTTTTGGGACTTTAGCTTATTCACAGTATTCCCCAGAGTTCGATAAGTCCATACATACCTTTTTCATTTCTGTGCGTTCTGTAAGTGTTATTTGACGCACCCACCGCTAGCCTAGCTTAGCACAAAGACTGGATGTAAATGGATACTGGTAGCATAGTAATTCCAATATGTGACATAATAATGCAAACATTTTCCTATTTACATGTTGTGATCTGTATAGTCACAGCGTGTACAATTAACAAGGCTATATGAGACAGAGACCATTTTTAATCGTATAAATACTGGGAACTATATTCTCACTAGGCGTAGGAGCACAGCTAACGTTACTTGGGTGGAGTGGCTACTTGGGCGGAGTGGCTACTTGGGCGGAGTGATTAGCGCAGCACCTGAGACGCGCCGTGGTGAGGAGAAGAGAGTTCGCTCAGAGCTGGAGTATGGAATGATATTGCGGACATTATTCAAAAGGCATTGCAAATTGTATTTTTGTATTTTTTGACGCATAAAATGTGACATAATCCAAACGCAAATGCAAATCGCGCATTACCGTTTTCATTTTTGATTAAGTGAACGCACAGTGTCTGCCAAATTTAAAATGGAAATGCAAAGTCCGTTTGCAATTGTGTTTTCCATATCTTACGAGCTATGAGCCTTTCATATTTAAATAGCAATATTAATTACCACATTTGCCTTTTCACTCTCTCTGCACTGTGCATGTAAACTGCCAAAACTCAAATGGAATCGCAATACCTTTTGCATTTGAATTTTCAACGTCTACATGGAAACCTGTCAATCAAGTGACAGGGGTGGGGCCATTTTATTGGGCGTGTTTGCATTGGGAAGTGACGATCTTACTAAAATGTACCATATTTTTACTAGGGTAAATATAAGTTAACGATAGTGTTTATAATTAAGCCACAGTAGCCACAAATATACAGTTGTCTGAGACGTTATGAAATGTTCTTTAATATCATGAACCATAAAATGTAGTCAGTGTTCTGCTATTGTTTATTTTCATAATAGGTAAACACAGGCCACACGTTAAGATGCTCACAGATCTGGTGCTGATTCAGTGTAGCTTGGTAGCTCAGTGGTTAGTGACTGTTTACCTATTATGAAAATAAACAATAGCAGAACACTGACTACATTTTATGGTGAAAAGGCAAATGTGGTAATTAATATTGCTATTTAAATTTGACAGGCTCATAGCTCGTAAGATATGGAAAACACAATTGCAAACGGACTTTGCATTTCCATTTTAAATTTGGCAGACACTGTGCGTTCACTTAATCGAAAATGAAAACGGTAATGCGCGATTTGCATTTGCGTTTGGATTATGTCACATTTTATGCGTCCACAAATTGAAAACGCAATTGCAAATACAATTTGCAATGCCTTTTGAATAATGTCCGCAATATCATTCCATACTGGAGTAATAGAGTCAGCAATTACTAGATAGTAGATTTATAGTGTACAATCATGGGTGTTCGCTGTATTGTAAAGAACTGCGACAATAAACAGGGGAGACCAGGTATTACTATGATGTTTCATAGAATTCCAACCAAAAACGCTCATAAACGACATAGATCCAAACACACCTGTAAACACCATCACGAAGTATTTCGTTTGCTCTGAACATTTTACTGCAGACGACTATTTTGAAAAATGAAAGTTGCCACACGGACCATGAAACGTGTGCTACAGGATACAGCCATCCCATCGATAATAAAGACAGGACAAATTGGATCACCTGTTACTGCGGTAAGTGTTCCTTTATGTTTTGAGATGACTAACATTAGCCATACTGTAACAGTGCCATGCTAATGTAATATAACCTTAGTAGTGACACTATTACGTGAATAGGGGCTCCGTGTATCCCCTTTATTGTTTTTATTGTGACACACTGTATGCAATGGCTATACCAAAATTTCATTGAACTATGAATGATCATTATAACAAAACCACTTACTTGGTGGATAGCTGACCATTAGGTTCACTCGGCATGGGGCGTTTCTTCCAGTTGATCTTGTCACAATGGGGAAAAAAAGACAACTGCCGGGTGTATTAGGGCAGAGAAGTCTTCCGTGGTATTGACACAAATATTTTGATTGTCATCAAGCCTTGACATTGATGGTAATACCCGGTCCAATTCATTACAACAAAGGCACTCGGTTTCTGTCGGCATAGGTTGTCATGTTCCACATTTACACCACCAGTCCATGTTCGTTCTGATTCTCCCTTCGTCTTACAGCTTCCAAAGTTTGTAACTCCTCGTCTGTGTATTCTGGCTCAAAACTATATGGTTCTGGATCTTGGTTTGATACACAGTAAAATTCCTCTGAGTCTGACAATTCCTCAAAGTCAACCATGATCACAAGTCACGTCTAGCTAGTTAGTCACATTTGTTTTGTTTACGGAACTATCAACAGGGCGTCTCGGGTGCTGCGCTAATCACTCCGCCCAAGTAGCCACTCCGCCCAAGTAACGTTAGCTGTGCTCCTACGCCTAGTGAGAATATAGTTCCCAGTATTTATACGATTAAAAATGGTCTCTGTCTCATATAGCCTTGTTATTTGTACACGCTGTGACTATACAGATCACAACATGTAAATAGGAAAATGTTTGCATTATTTTGTCACTTATTGGGATTACTATGCTACCAGTATCCATTTACATCCAGTCTTTGTGCTAAGCTAGGCTAGTGGTGGGTGCGTCAAATAACACTTACAGAATGCACAGAAATGAAAAAGGTATGTATGGACTTATCTAACTCTGGGTGATACTGTGAATAAGCTAAAGTCCCAAAAAGTCGGAGTGTTCCTTTAAGTTAAAGAAATACTGCTGTTCAATACAAGTTCGGATATCAGTTGAAAAATGATAGATCAGCCTTGAGATCAGCTCGGGACATCCTGATAAATCACACTAAAATCATATTAACACTAAAAAGTATTTTAATGTTTACCAATTGGCCCCATTTATTTCCATTGTAAGTTCTTTGCTGTAATCCAGATCTTTGCTTTTTTTTTTTTTTTTTAGAGACAAGTGGAAATTATTTTGTGTGTTTATCAACACAAGTCCTTTCGATTGCACTGAACTTGAATGGACTGTGGAATATTCATTTAAAACTAACTTGTTCTTAAATTTACCCCTGGCAGAGTAATTTAGACTGTGTCTAAACTGGTCACAAATGTAACAAAAAATGAAGAAATGTGACAATAATTTAAAATCTACTCACGTTTTATTTCTAGTCGGATGTTTAAATCCATTCCTTTTGGATTTATTATCGATGTTATCGTATAAAGTTGAGTGGTTTGGAGAGGCAGCTCACGGGACTTATCATTGTGTTCTATGGTGTGCGTACATGGGTGTAGTCAGGTGGTCAACACTAAAATGCCTTTTTCATATCCTTTCAATAACTCAGCAATTCTCAGAATTCTGTGGCTCCTGGTAATGTAAACATTTCAGTAACATTAAACCAAGTGCCTCACACCCTTAAGAAATGTGCACTTTTTTAAATTGCTGCTATAAATGTTTTTCCTTGTATGTAGAATTATACATGTCAGGTCAAGATTTTGTGTAAAGAAGTGTGTTTTTTGTTCTATTGTGTTTGTTCATTTTTATAAATACAGTTTTAATATGACAACCAGATTTCTTTGTTTGATAGTTTCCCGCTGTTTGACCTCCCTAAAGCAGTGATGCCATAGTTTGATTTGTTGCAGGGATGTCCAGCAGTGTCTATGTTTGGGCCTGTGGTTTTAGTGGTGGTGTGCGCTCTCTCTACAGTGTTGATGTTGCCGTCTTCAGTGCGCTGTAATCTGAGAGTTCTTCCTCTGCCCCCACACTGCAGGGGCTGGACAGATAAAACAAGGCCAACGGCCAAAACAAACTGTAGCGTCATCCTCCCTAACAACTCTTTAAAAAGGTGAAGTGTGGCTGAGGGTGCTCTGCCCACCCTTCTAAAAGTCTGAGATGTGAAGAGGCTGAGAATGGGGGCAGGGGACAGGAACGTGTTTATTACACAGGTATGATTAATGCAGATAGCCTGCTGGCGACACCCGAGTCATAAAGTAACTCGGTTAGCATTCCTTCCACAATGAGCTCCTTTAGCAAACTTAAAAAATAAGATTTTGTCATTTACACACCCTCATGTTGTATCAAAACTTTCTTTATTCTGTAGAACACAAAATGTAATTTTTTTAAGGAATATCCTGAATTTAACATTTTTAAGGAATATCCTGGCCACACTTTCTTCTGAAGTTATTTGGTAGCTTTGTGTGAAGAACGGACCAAAAATGTAACCTAAAATGTTAATATTTGTTAGGTCTGTGTGTTTAGTGCACAATTTGATTCTGATTCATTTGGGTATTGAATCATAAGGTCTGTAACAATGTTTATTTACAATGTCCACCATTGTAGAAGCCTATTTAATATTTTAAATTAGCTTATTTTTTGTTGTTTCATTTTTGTCTTAGTAATTTTTTTTAATTTTCTTAGGTTTTTAATATTATTTTTTTATTATTTCTAATTATTTATTTTAGCTAGTTGCAAAGGCATAATTTCACTTTTTTTTCAAAAGTTTTCATTTAATATTCATCTAGTTTTAGTTTTCTAATTTTCTGATTTTTCTCTAAACTATTACTGTAAGTTATATTAGGAGCCATTAGGGTTGGTATTGTTTTAATTTTATCAATTCCGTTTCCGATTCTTTTTCGATTCTAATGTGATTAAAAAATTATATCAAACATATTTATTCTGTGTCTCGTTATTGCAAAACATTTAGTTGCTGCTGACTATAAACAAAAATCAGCAGGCCACTTAAAAACGTGACTCGTTTAAGACCTGCATTATTCTGGATAAAATTATTTTTCTTTTCTTTTTAAATAGAGACTCACTCCAAGATCTCAAGATTCTGAAGAAAACATTAGACAACTAAACAAAATCACATATAACTTATGAATGAATGATTCAATGACTCACTGAAAATTTACTTGTTTCATCGCTGAATGAATCAGCATTTGTGAACAAATCTCTTGAATGATTCAAGACATCTGTAAGTTTCGAAAATGAAAATAAGAAAATGATTTTAACGACCTTTTCTCGGAGCGCGTCCAGGTTTTTTTTTTTTTTTTCTTTTTTTTTAACAGGCGTCACACATCAACTGCAGCTTCGGACAAACACGCATAACAGCAAATAATACTTCTGCACAATGTTTCTTTTTTTACAACAGAAATGTGAATTCAGCCGGTATTCAGTCTCATACAGTTTCGGGCTTGAATTGCCTAGGGCTGTCAAAATAGCTGAAAAAACTAAATTCGAATTTTTTACTTAAATATGATCAAAATTCGAATTGTATTCGAATTTTAAATGCATAATTTCAGTTAGGGTGAAGAAAACCTTTTGCTTCTCTTCTGAGGCTCAAGATACAAACCAATATATTTTTAAGGATGGCCTCAGAGCGCTTAGCACTTAGATTAGTGAACAGGGTCCTCACAGATGAAAAAGAAAAAGAAAAACAAGCACACACAGGAATCGATAAGTGGAATCTAAATTTAAATTTTTACAACAAGTATCCGACTCCTGAACTTAAGTATTCGATTCTGGAATTGGATTATTTCGAATAATTCACTCAAAGTGGCTTCTTAAAATAGTTTTTAGTCCATAAATCGGACTACACTGGTTGTGCAGTTTGTTTTTGCATTAGGCCCAAGGGGAAAAAAACAATAAAATAATGTTTTCTTGCCATTATTTTATTTATTACATAGCATGTTCTTTACTTTCAATTGAGATGGCAACTTTTGCCATGGGGCTTCATGAATAAATTATTTGTGAAGGATCTTTTTGAATGATCATGTTCGCAGAAGTAAAACAAAAAATACCATTCTGTTAACAGACAACACTTGTTTTTTAGAAGATGTGTAGCACACAAGTTGTATATGGGCCTTTTTTTTGTGTGTGTGTGTGTGTGTGTTTTTTTTGCCATTTAGGAGCTTGACAGCCTCGGTCCTCATTCATTTTCATCATGAAAATTCACTTTTGTTTTGAATGAAAGTCAGGTTTGAAATGACGTGAGGGTAAGTAAATACTAACAGAATTTCCATTTTTCGGGTGAACTATCCCTTTAACAGTGGTGTTTGTGAATTGTTGTTGTTTTGTTCATTCTCTGATGACTGAATCATTGAAGGGAAACCAGCAAGACTTCTTCAAAGACCATGTTTGCCAGACACTTTCATTCCATTCCCTGTGTCAAAACCACTGGAAGGGCTTCAATTAAGTCTTTTGTTCTCTGGTAACTGAGTACTTCTTAGATTCCATCATCATCCTGCTGAGAAACACATCTTTCTCCTTCATCACAGAGGCCACATATCGGTTTTTAACTCGATGCTGTTCATACACGTTTTTCTGTTACCTACACTGTCATCTCCGTTTCCATGATGTGGCTTGATTTGGAGCCAAAGAACAGCTGATGTTCCAGGTGTGATCATAAAACAATAGTATCACTGCAGAAAAAAGGACATCAGGAGCATTGTCTTAAATTACTAATGTGGGTAGTAAATAAAAACCATAAAAACATCTAGTGCTAAATTGTGTGGAGTAGAGGCAGGTGTGTCAGTGAAGCTTTCAGAAGATGTGGAGAAATAAGTATTACAATTTCTATCCATATCGTGATGTTTGTGTCACCGGGTGTCTTTTCCTGAGAAGCTGCAGTGCTAGGTGAACTCAAAATATTTAGAGCTCTTTAAGGATGATAAAGGGACGTTTTAAAGGTTTAGGCTTACAAGGTCAATAGAGGGCTCGTAAATTGTCATTACGTCTCCTTAACTCAAAGAATGTTTAATGGTGAAGTGGAAAAGTGTTTCCAATCTTAAAGGGATATCCTCACCCAAAATGAGGTCTGTTATCATTTACTCACCCTCATGTCATTCCATGCAATTCAAGTGAATAGTGACCTCGGGCTTTGAAGCAATAAAAAGGACAAAAATCACCCTGAAAGTAGGATAAAAGTGGTCCATTTGATTCATGCACTATTTTCCAAGTGTTCTGAAGTCATATGGTAGCTTTTTTAAATTGAAAGTATTCATTAAAAATCTTCAAAAAACAGAAACACCGTGATTTTCGTATTGTCTATATACTATTGTCAGATTTATGAACATTTTGAATTAGCCTTTATGTTTTAATTTTTCATTTAAATTTTAGTTTTAGTAATTTGTTGCAGTTCTGTAATCATTATTATTGTTATTTTTAATAGTTTATTGAGCTTTTAATTTGTTTTCATTTCAGTAATTTTAGTACGTCAAAGTATTTCAATTTAAACTTAAATGTATTTCTTAAATCTTTTTCTTCTTTTGTGTGTCACAAGTTATATAGTATTCAAGTGAAAGTTAAGAATTAATGATAATAAAAGGCATTTTAATGGATTCACTTTTTACTGAAAACATCAGGACTACCAGAAGCAATAAATGTCATGATTACATGTTTGTTGAATAGCCATCCCAGGTTTGACATGTATATGCTGGTGTTTTACTAAATGTGTGGTAATTGCAGTTATGGTGTAGCTCACCTTCACTGAGTGTCTTCAGGTTCAGGTGTACTCTAAAGTTGTGTGTCTTTCTCCTAACCTCTGATACACATGCAGAACTGGGTTGCTTCTGACCCAGAATCTGTGCTGGTGGAACTCATTGCTGATGTCCCCAGGAGTGTCAGCACCGGCTGCTCTAGTTCTTCAAAATAAGGCCATTTTCTTAGGTTTCACTCCAAGCATCTGCAATGCAAGTTGTTGAGAATAAGGACTTTGAAGGATAAGATCGTTGGCATGCTTGCTCATTAAAAAGTCTCCAATGTGTTTGCATGTTTTCCAAAAGTCTGTTTAATGTTTTTGTGAAATCCAGCTCTCGTTTAATTCACTTCCTTCCACAATGTGGTTTAGTTCTTTTCTAATTTAATGAACTTAAGTGAAATCTTGTGATCCACTTGTTTGTTTAGGACTTTGGGGAGCAACCTCTTGCCTTCTGCCCAATGACAAGTGATGACCTATTTTCCTCAGTCTCCAAACAGCACTGCTCTCTGTAGGCCTGTCGCGATAGTCGATAAATCAATTAATTGCACGATAAAAAAAAAATTAGCTCGATCTATTTGTCGGCCACGATAATTAATTTTTTCAATTTTTATTTAAAACATGTTACATGTCATTATGTGGGGTTAGTCTGGAGCGCAACCTGTGGACAGCCCGTGGCAGAAAATACCCTCTCCGATGGCACAGATGTCCCGGGAATAAGGAGATAACGTCTCGCTAGAGTGACCAGCTTTGGGAAGCGCCTTTCATTTGCTTGTGGATGTTTGCGTCGCAAGTGATATTGCATTGTACTTGCACTACTGCTTTATTTTAATACTGCATAGCATATTTTGCAATTAACTTCGTTGCCCTTTCTGTCGAAATGGGCCTTTTCGCTCGCTTCATTTGGCTTGCTCAGCTAAATATGTCTGTAGGTGTGTGGTTGCATGTTTCAACGCGCCCAGTGAGTTAACACACACACATGCACGCGCGCACGTCGTTTTCTCCTTCTTTCCAAAGTGCTCGGACAGTTGCGCTCCTGAGGCGTCTGTCGTTGCTAAGCATCCATCAGCTGCGATCTCTGTTACAACAAGGACATTTCAGTAATGGATTTCCACCACCCAAAAACCCTTGCTGTAACTCTGCTACAAGATTTATTTACGAAGAAAAGTAAAAAACTCTGCATGCACCCCATTTTTCAGAAACAATGGGGAATTTCACCCCGAAGGAAGCTGATTGAGTTGGTTCTTGTCGCATGACCTGGTGCGCTTGCGTCATTCTGAAAAGCTGAGATGTTTTTAACTAGATGTGGTGCTGACGGGTCTGAAAAAAACAAGCGCGTCGCACCGCGTCTCTTCCATTATGAGCGCGCATTTGAAATAACTAACCTGAGCGCCCAAAAGTCACGATATGTGAACGGCCCCTTCATCGGTCAAAATGTTTACTCTCGGTTAACGGTTAAACGGTCAATATGAGCATCCCTAACTGGCATATAAACATAATATAACATACAAACATACAAACTTAATTAATTTTAAGCCACACAAAGTCAACATGTTGGTATTTCTTGCTCTGAATCTGCCATAAAATGAAATAAAAGTTGATTGATCTTTGAAAAGGTGTGCCTGTGTTATTATGCCATTATCATTATATTAGTTGAAACTGGTCTTAGAAAGACAATATTATCGTTTATCGCGATAATTACTTGGACAATTTATCATCCAGCAAAATTTTTTGTCGTGAGAGGCCTAGCTCTTTGCAGAAATTAAGAGGAAAGGCATTGCTAACACTGTTTCCAGATGCGATGGACTACACTGATAACTAATGAATTCTGTTTGTTTATTTTTCTTGAAATTTAGAGGTTTTGTTTTAACCAGCCATGATGAGCTGCAGGACATTTTGTTTATAACTAGGCGTATACTGTAATTCTGTAGCATCACACTGGGAAGCCCCGCCCACGGTGGAATCTCATTGTCCAACTCCTGCTCTGCAGAACTGTACATCAAACATTAAATATGTCCTGACTGACTGTGATTTCAGTTTCATTGCGGAGGACTGTGCCTGTTAAAGACATGGTGTTGTACAAACTTATGTTGTACTGATTAAATTGACATCAAAATGAGGTCGTGATGAAATTATATATAAATGGCCATCATTTACTCAGTCCCATTTTGTATATAATACATCTCTTTTTCAGATCACAACGGGATATTATAGACAGAATGTCCAAGCATCTGTTTCCCATAAATGATGTGCACGTGCAATGCAATAAGCAAAAAATACTAAGTAAAATAAAAAAAACATAAATATAAATAATAATAATAAATAAATTGTGCTTTTAGATCTTTATGGAAGTTGACTTGTGTAAATCACCACCCCCTTTTATTGTGTTAAAAAGAGCAGCTTGGACATTCTGCCTAACATCTTATTTATGTTTTGTGGGGTAAAGAAAATAACAGGGTTGTAAAAAAAAAAATTTGGGCCAACTCTTCTTGACCAGGTTCTCTAGAGGCCAACGTAGCACTTGGTTTTGTGTCTAGTTGTTCTGGTAATACAGTGTGCTTATTGAACAGGGTGGAGATGGTTGAAACTTGTACAAACAGTACTGCCTCTAATTAAGTGAAAAAATATTCAGAATGGGCGATGCTGCAGTTATTATAAGTTAAAATAAGTTTCCAGTACTCCACTTTTGCTGGCCCCACCATGTTGGTTTGACTAAGACTCTTGTGAAGAACCTGGCTTTGTGTGACAGGCCTGGTCTGGTTCAGGGTGAGCAGGCAGGGATTATGTGTGTTACAGCATGACCTGCTTTGCTTCATGTATAAAGGCACATACCTAAAAGACAACAAAATGTCCCGTTTCTTACAAACAGACAACAGGTCATCTTGTTCAGGCATGTTTAAATGCTGCTGTTCTTTGCTTTTCAGCCAAGTTAAGTCCACAGGTCCTGTTCAGTAGAGCTGTTTGCTTTTACATGAATACAAAAAGGATTCAGGTAATGTTCAAGCTGAAACCTTAAAAGTAAGCACTTTTTTAATATTATTATATAATTTGTTTTATTTTGTTATATAATTTTTCTTGTTTTGCTTTATTTTTTTGAATAATTTATTTTATTTATCTTAGCATCATTTATTAATTTAAAAAAGTATTTATTTTTATTTTATTTCTTAAAATAAATATTTCTAAAAATAATCAAGTATGTCTTAAAATTTTGTGTCTTAAAAGTTATTTTAAGACATACACGTTTTTTCCTAAATAAAACACATTTTTGCAAATGTTTAAAGGAGCACTATTACAAAGTTCATCTTAGTCAACCAAACTATTGACAGTAGCCATTGACTTCCATAGCATGTTTTTTCATACAATGAAAGTCAGTGGCTACCGTCTGTTTGGTTACCCACATTCTTCAAAATATCATCTTGTGTTTTCAAAAGAATAAAGAAACTCATACAGATATGGAACAACATGAGGGTAAACAAGAATTTTCATTTTTGGTTTTAACTGTTCCTTAAAACAATCATTGCCAAACCTGTTTTTTTTTATGCTACATTGTGAGGCAGTCTCACTAACATCACATGACATTTCTTGACCGTAAACATGACTAGCTGAAGGCTGATTGTCTTACTCAGCAGGTGGGTGTTGCATACTTGCCTCACCTGTGCTTATCACCACACCTGTTAATATATCATTTGCTAATTGATATTGTATTGCATTCATCTAATAATTTGTGTGTATAGAGGTGTGAACATGGTGTGTTTTGAGTTGCCCATATGCAGGTTTTAAACATGTAAGAGGATAACTGGATTGAGCAACACATTTTGATACTAAGCAGTGTATGTCTGGTTTAGTTTTCTTTCTCTCAACAGTCACATGGTTATTTCTTCACCTCAGTGTTTCTCTCCTCGCTCAATCAGAAACATGCGGCCTGGTTTGACACAGGAAATGCAAGTGCTAATGGATTTCCCGCCACAGTTTCTCTTTATCCATCCAAGCCTACCACAATCCTGGGATGTTTCAGGCTTTAAAAAAAATGCAGGGAAGTATGGGGAATACTGGTGCTGATGTTTCACATGGATGGCTTTTGTAATGTGATCATGCCATGCCACATTACTGAACGAGAAACCTCTGATCCCCTCATCTGCACAGCCTTTTATTGGCTCTTAGCGATCAGAATACACAGCATGACTGAGACTTTAGCAGGCCTTTCCCAGCGTGAGAACACCAAGGCGCATGAGATTACTGCGGTAATGTTTCACCGTCAAAAAGAACAGCACACATCTGGGATCAACAAGTTAAACCAGAGTTGTTAACCTTCAGATTCCAGTAATCTGGCGTAAGCATGATTCCAGCTTTCACGACAGCTGCAGTACAGCGAAGAGTTCAAAGTTCCATCATTTGGCGCCATTTGAGGTCTTTTGAAAGTTCATCATAAACTTTTAAAGCACTGTTCTTAACTTAGACTTCAACTGATTCTGGTGTGTTTTTTTAACAGTACCAGTTGGCAATTTAGAGTAATGATGATAATGCCAACTGCTCTCCAGATTGCAGAAACAAGCTTGGGTCAACATCATGGCCTTGGAATGCACTTTGGAAAATGGCTTGTAAACCTAGGAGACCAGAACATAGTGAATTGCTTACTGTCTAAATAGGCAATTCTAAAGGCCAACAATACTTAGTTTTTTGTGTGTATGCTAGGCTATGTTTAGAGTATGAATAGAATCTATTTGTGCTACATCCGTCATCTTGATTTTGTCATGTGTCTCTTCACTGCCATTCACAACTCCTCTCCTGTGGCCTCATGGGAAATGCTTTTGGATTATCACAGAATGTGCTCTGTGACCCACAAAAGTTTTTAATTCTTACACAATTTGTTGATTAAATAATCTTCACAAATTAACTAAACTTGAAGCCTGCTGTTTGTTCAAGTTTGATATCCCGACAAACTCTGTAGACCCATTTAGCCACTTGTATTATTATATTTTATTACAATATTTGAGTATTAAAGGGTTAGTTCACCCAAAAATGAAAATTATGTAATTAATGACACCCTCATGTCGTTCCAAACCCATAAAAAAACCTCCATTCATCTTTGGAACACAGTTTAAGATATTTTAGATTTAGTCCGAGAGCTGTTGTGAATGCGTTCACGTCGCTGCTGATGTACGACACTGCTGACATGTTTTCTGGTGCTCCCAGTAATAAAGATAACACGTCAGCAGCATCACTGCAGTGTTGTGAATATGCTCACAACAGACCCGGCAGAGGAGACAATGCTGAATAAAGTTGTAATTTTTGTTATTTTTGGACCAAAATGTATTTTTGATGCTTCAACAAATTCTAACTGACCCTCTGATGTCACATGGACTACTTTGATGATGTTTTCTTACCTTTCTGGACATGGACAGTATACACAGCCGTACAAACAGTTTCAATGGAGGGACAGAAAGCTCTCAGACTAAATCTAAAATATCTTAAACTTAATGACATAATTTTCATTTTTGGGTGAACTTACCCTTTTATGTTGTAAAATACTTTTAACCATTCAGGCATTTAACCAAAAAACAATTGTCTTCAGGTCAGGATGACAGAACTCAAAATGAGAAAATACCAACTTGTTTCTTGGTTTAATGACTCCTTCCGGTGACTATTGAAAAGATGAAAGATGGACACATACAACAATACCACAAATTAAACAGATTATACTTCTGTTGGTGCTTGTAATTCCTCTCAGATTACAAATGGTGTGTACTTTGACTAAACTCTCTATGGTAGCTCAATTTTAAAACTATTCCCTTGTTCTTATGAGTGAGAGTGATGCTTTTTTTTTAGGTCTAGTAGTAGAAGATTACAGGACTGTGAGTGATTAAGAACGGTCCATGAGAGGCTGATCTGATGATACCACAGGTAATTAGAAGCTTGGTAAGGGTGGGTAGAGCCCTTCTCCAAGCATTTAATTTGAGATATGAAGGGGTCTCAAAGCTGGGAGAACTGGATCTGTGGTTTCTGTGGAAATAGCACATTTGAAATTTGCCATGTGTGAGTGTAATTGGTGGGCTGAGACAGCAAAATGCATGATAAGCGTTTCTTAGAGTTTGATATGCCAGCAATGTTTTTTATAATGATATTTGATTATGAAACCATTAAATAGACATTTAATAAATGACACGTTCACAATGATGGCACAACTTAATTTTAAATTAAACTTAAGGGGTCACTTTATTTTAAGGTCCAATTCTCCCATTAGTTATTACTTTTGCCCGTAGACTGTATAAAAACCAGGACTTTGTGTCCCTGATGTTACCCATAGGTTTCTGAAGAGCGTTTTTGAAGCTCAAAGTTAGCGGAGCCAGCCGTCACCATCTTGGCAGCGCATCACTGCATGTCACTCCTGGATAATCAAAAATGGGCAAAGAGGCAGGAGCTAGTTGCTGAAACCACGCCCACCGAGCTTGACGGTGGTGACACCACCGGCAATCCACCTGTCACTCAAGTGACCATGGCCTTAATTAAGCAGAACTTTACGACTTAATATAATTTAAACGGATGAGTTATAAAGAAAATTCACCCCCTCACAGTTGTCATGAAGGGCAAAATTTGCTATATAGACCAAAACCACTTTTTGTACCAGGCTGTAAACATATTTATTTCAGCTGTAAATTTGGGCAGTTTAACATGGGAAGTCTATGGCACTGACTCCCTTTTGGAGCCAGCCTCCAAAGGCCAGTCGATGATTTGCAGTTTTAGTCACTTCCAGGTTGGTTTCATGAAAGAGACTGGAAGTCTGCTTCTTGCTCGTGCCTCATTAAACACCAAATTTTCTGCTTATTAATGTAGTAAGGTAGTTGTTGAATTTAGGTATTGGAAGGATAAGGGATATAGAATATGGTCATGTAGAATATGTGCTTTATATGAACAGCCAATATGTTAACGATAGGCATGCAAATAAGCAACTAGCTATTGTGAGAATTGCTCCCTATACTAAAGTGTTACCTGTACCACAGTAGGTAGTTAACCAAGAAACATTTTTTAATTTTCTTTTAGTTTAACTTACACAATAAAACTTAAATAAATATTATAATAAAAACTAATACAAAACTTTAATAAAAAATATAATAGTATTTCAATTATAGTAAAATAACTCTGATGAATATTTGCTTGGTGTGAATAGCCCTTGATTAGCCATTTTCTTTCACATTTACATTTCGCATTTGGTGTGAATAGCCCTTCTGGACCCACATTTAAATGGTTTTACCACCTTAACATGAATTATATTACTCCCGGAGTAATATAACTCTGATTCAGCTTACTTACAGGCGGAAACTACTCCATAACAGAGAAACAGAACAAGTCCTCTGTTTCTGCACAGCTGCGGCCCAGACGTGGCATTGTGCTGCAGGCGTGCGGGGTGTTCAGGAGATGTCTATCTCTGAGAGAGGAGATTGAGATCTCGTTCTGGCTTTGACGGCATGTCTCCGAGCTTGTTCGGCAGCAGATTTGGCAGGACATGCCACAGATTTTGGCAGCGAATTGTGCATTGTAGGAACTGAGCTAAATGGTCCATTTTGCTACACTAAGTAGTCTGTGGTGCATGTTACAAATTTTAGTGTCTGTCAAAAGTGTCAAGTGAAAATGTTGTGTTCCGTGTATGTCAATTCAGTAGGCCACAGCTCTTTAAACCTAACTTGCAATAGAAACATGGCTGTGTCTGGGAGATATTTTCAATTACAGGGCTGCGATTATACTGAATCACATGTTCTTTTTTACGAGGTACAATGACGTCATCATCACTTGTCTGAGACAGCAATCCAGCTGTTGTTTGAGTTAATCATGATGATGTGTTGTGTGGTCATTGGAAACAGTGTAGTCGACCATGTCGGTCACATAAAATGTATTGTGAACTGGTTTTGCAACCGGAGCCACTCCGGGATAGAGACCTCACCCTCAGCATCACACATCACACAGCGATGGAGCTCAGAGGCATGAACAGACCTGCCAGTACATCAAGTACAAGTTGCCCTTCTTTTGGTTGGCTGATTTAAGCAGATTTGCAAACAAATCCATGTCATAGCCACAATAAGAGATAATAATAATCTTAAGTATCTTAAAATGGGCAGCTTCCTACTTATTTCAGTGACCTTGTTTTATTGTTTGATAATTGTTTATTTAGACGTTATAGTCATCTATGGTTAGATGCACAATATAATGGAGCCGTATTGGTTATTATAAATATAAATATATATATATATATTTATTATAATTGAATTTTTCATATTTATTAGAATTTTTACAATACATTTTAATAACATAAAATGTTAAATTTAATTAAAATTTATTATAAAATGAATCTTGAAAATGAAATCTTAAGATGAAAATGAAATCCCATTTCTCAGTGTTATTTTAATATAATTTAAATATTAAACAAAAATTAATTCATGTTTTGAATTCTCTTTTATTTTTATATTTTCAGGTTGTATTTTCATTTTAGTTCTTTTTAGTGATGTAGTATGTGGTTTTGTCTTTTTTATTTATTTTGTTTTTAAAAAAATATTTCTAAAAAGTTTTATTGCATGTCTTTATTTTATGTTAATTAGTAATTTAGGTAAAGAAAATGAAAATATACTGCGCCATAGACAAGCTCTGGTTTTGTTTTTTCTTTGTTATTGACAGAGCGTACACGCTGCTTACACAGGGACACACAGCAGCACACAAACATGCCAAATATTAAAAATTAAAGGATTGCAATGCATAAGATTTTTTTGTAGGCTAATTAAATGTAGCAGATTATAATGTAGTAATATATATATATAAATGGCTACATTTAATTAGCCTACATGTCATAAAGAATAGTCATCGCATGTATCAGAATTAGGCTATATATTTATCCGTTTCATCTCGGAGATGTGTTTTGTCTTGGCGCTTGCCAAATTCCGCCGTGGAAATAGCAAATCCGTCAAGGCACGAGCGCCACTAGCCTTTAAAGGGAATGGAAGATGAGACTCTGATCGGTTTTATTGCATGTTACGCCCAAAAAACACCCATTACTCATTAAGAGAATAGGGACAACCCGTTTAGACCATGTGCCCGGGCGCGCTAACCGTTTTTCCGTCGTTAAAATAGCAAAAGTGGATTTGGACACGCCCTGAGTGCACCTGCGCCGTGTGCTTTACACTTTGCGTTTAGATCGTTAAAATAGGGCCCTTAAATTTTAAATGTAATTCAAGTGTAATTTATTTACACAGATAAAATAGGAGCTTTTCTGTACCAAACTTTTTTAAATTGATGAGTATGTTGATATTTGTATTGGCCAAAACATTATTAGTTTACAAATATAATGATTTCATCTTAAAATATCAGCTGGACAATAATGTCTATAGCACTTCCACATAAAAGATCTGCACCCTGCTTCACAGCCCTATTAACTTCCAGCCTAATAGCCCACCCTCTCCTCTTCATAGCCATAAGCTTTCTTCCAGTCTCTCTCGTGGCTATTCCAATGGGAATGGGGCTCGTCTGTTTTTGCAGCTGCTGGCAGTGCTTTTGAGAAGGAAGCAGATGCCTGTCATGTTACCGTGTGGTTGATTAAACAGGTGTACTGTTTTTAGCTGTTAGCATATTCCTTACACATTGTTAGTTATTAAGCAAGCCCTATGAAGTGAAAAATAAACACAAGAGTAAAAGCTTTGCCGGAGGGACCAGGTATGATCATATACAGTAGGCTGTCTACACTTCCGAAGCCATGGACCTCTGTAAGGAATATTGTTTGGCTGTATGTGTGTGTTTACACATTCCAGGCTACAGCTGCATGTCGTTCTGAACTTCTACTGTCAAGCTTGACTACCATAAACAAAGAACCAGGACGGACAGGAAGAGCAAACGCTCTTAATTATAAGTTGATTGACAACTACCACACTTGTTCCACTGTGTTCAGGCTGTCATCGCTTGATTACCGAGGGTCGGCAGAGGTTGTGGGGACTTTCAGACAAGCTTTCCACAAGCTCCACGGGAGGGTAGCTTCAGTGTTTTGTTCCCTGCTCTTCACAGTTAGTATGTCTGCAGCTGTCACACGGTCTCCTGTGCCAAAAACCAACAATAGTTATTACACCCCTATCATCAGACATAAATCCAATTTTCTGCTGCTTGAAACTTCTAGCATTAAGACCATTAGTCCATTCAAAGATGGACGAAGTTGAGTTGTTTAGTTGTTTCACTCAATTGTTTCAATAAGCTTTAATACATTTCCTGGAGGTCTCTGCAATGCATATTTCATATATTAAAATTGTTTAGTAAGTTTAGTAAGTAGTAAGTCTCTTATGTCCACCAAGGCTGCATTTAATAAAATAAAGTAAAAACAGTAATGTTGTGAAATATTATTACAATTTTAAATAACTGTCTTTTTTATATTTTAATATTGTTATGATCGGAACCCAGGGAAACGCGGGAGACGAGAGAGCCAAACGCAGTGTGGTTTAATGGGTAATCCAAATCAGAATCCAACAAGCAGGGGTCAAAACCAGAAATCAATCCAAACAAACAAACAAACAAATAGGGATAGGTACAGGAACAGGAAACTCGGAAGGCGAGGAAACTGGGTGACAGAATGAAAGGACTCCATGAAGACAACAGAAAAAGACCGGTTAATATAGGCAGGGTAATGACTATCAAGTGAAGACACCTGAGTGCAATTAACAGGAGTGCAATTACTGTGATGAAGGGACAAGGCTTTGTGGGAATTGTAGTAGAGGTTGACCGATATATCGGGCCGATATTTGTCATTTTTTTATATATCGGCATCGGCCGATATCCCGTGTTTTGTAGCGCCGATTTAAAGTCAGGCACGTTGGCGGGTAGCCCCGTGTTATTGTTGCAGTGGAAAGTGCTGCTGCGCATGTGAAGGACCCCAAGCCAAAACTTTTGGAAGATTCAACAACAGTCCTGGGAGATAAAGGTAGTCAGAGAATTTCACTCTGTAAATGGTGTGGAGAAGTTGGCAGCTCTCACAAACACTGCAGCGTTACTCTGCCTCGCTTACAGACAGCACTGAGCTCAGAGAGACAGCTGTCCTGGAGCTGCCCAGAACGGTGAATCACATTTGTTCGGAAGCATGGTTTGGTACAGACAATAACCAGTTTTCCATCCAACTCATTTGTATTTAGGGATGTCAATATTTGATAATTTCCATGATCGATCGTCGTTTAAATTAACCATCAATTAACCTTAATGCAAAATGCGTCTGCAGCGGTATTATTATTATGTGCAAAAGCCACTTGGAAAAAAAGCTTTCTCACCCGAATTAAAGGGGTTTTAGTCTGAATAAAATGCTAGTAGCAGGACTGTAAAATGAATAGATGTGATTATGATCATTTGATAAAATGAAGAGAGCGCGCCATACGTTGGAGATCATTTTACTTTGTTGACTGTTTCCCATCAAGGAGACCGCTGAATGCGCCTCTTTAAATGGTTTCGTGGTGCTCGTTGTTGTATTTTAAAACGCAACTGCAATGTTTTCAAATGACACTATAGTAGTGGTGCAATGGATCATCATTGATCCGTGATCCGTTCGGATCAATATCTTCGGTTTGGCACACACGTGACCCGCGTATTGATTTATGAAAAAAAATAATAATAAGTTGCGCATGTTCAGTCCACACTCAGTGGTCATGGCGAGCGGAGGAACGGAGGAGCTTGAACGCCCCGTGCATTTTGGCTTCCCTGTCAGATATAATGATGAAGGAAAGAAGTTAGTGTAAAAACGTGATGGTGCGTCGAGCCACGTTACGACATCCCGTAGCGCACCCACTTCAGCGAAAAGATTGTGCCAGATCTTTATGAACAGGAGAAGAAAAAAGTTGTGGATGAACTATCCCGAGCATCCTCTGTTGCGCTCACGACAGAAGGGTGGACGTCCAGGGGGACGGAGAGCTATGTGCATCACAGCAGACTGGGAGATGAGAAGTCCGGCTATTATGTTAAAAAGAAGATATTATGCCATGTGCACTTTAAGTTGATTTCATATATTTTAATTTAATAATTTAATGTTAATAAAAAAAAGACAAAAAGTATGTTTATTTGTCTTTGCCTTTTTTTTTTTTTTTTGCTCATCCGAAAAATGATCCGATCCATACGAGGACGAGCGAGCGCGGGTTTGACTAGATGTATTTGGAGGTTATTGGTCACGTCTCTTTCTGCATATATCCAAATGTTTCCATATTCGCAATGTATCTGAATGTTAAACTATAATATTTTTTTATTTTTTTAATGTAAACTAGATGGAAAAGATCATCCTCTTCACATGAGCAAAACGTGCATAACAGCAGAGTGCTCCGGTATACTACGGTCTATTTAAACTGACCAGTGTAACCTTTTATATGTTTGGTTGACTGTACTTTATTTTAATAATGAACAGACTGCGATGTAAGTTTGAAATTAGAATGCACTTTAGATGTTCTGTATCATTTATACAAAACACAAATGTTGCTGGTTGCTAGTGTGTTTGCAGCACTACTGTTATTTATTTTTTATATATTTAATTTTTTATATTTTTCAGTTTTATTGATTTTATTTCTAAATTGTATTTATTTAAATGTATATTTAAGTTTACATTTATGCTCCAAAAAACTTGATAAATGCTCTAAAACTTATGTAAATGATTGACTTCCTGGGGAGGGACGGAGGGCCAGGTAAAATGGGGAAACAGAGACAAGAAGTGCAAAAAACAAAAACAAGGAGCCCAGGAGGGAGGTGGACCGGTGGAGGATCAGGGGGAGGGACGGAGGGCCAGGTCCATAGAGGGAAACAGAGAGAAGAAGAGCAAAAAAAAAACAAAAAAACAACAAAACACAATACCAGGAAGGAACATAACGTTCTGTGGCCCAGGGCCGAACCTACAGGGCAGGAATCCAGAGAGGAGCAAGGTGGAATTGGAGCCATGTGGTCGAGACAGAAGCTCACCAGGGTGGCGTAGAAGACCACCACATCCATGGGGTCAAGACAGAAGCCCACCCTGGCGGCGCAGAAGACCACCACCTCCATGCGGTCGAGACAGTAGCCCACCCGGGTGGCGCAGAGGACCACCACATCCATGCGCTCGAGACAGAAGCCCCCCAGGGCGGCGCAGAAGACCACCACATCAGTGCGGTCGAGACAGAAGCCCACCAGGGCGGCGCAGAAGACCACCACAGTGGGATCGATAACACAGGAGAGCAAGTCTGGTTAGGCAAGTCTGAAACAGAGAACATGAACAAGTTAAGGGTGGCCTCCGTGGCCACGACAGGATCAGTTGAGCGCTCAGAGAGTTCGGCTGAGACGTGACGAAGCTCTGGAAGTTCCGCAGAGACGAGGAGAGGCTCTGGTAGTTCAGCCAAGACGAGGAGAGGCTCTGGTAGTTAAGCAGAGACGTGGAGAGACTCTGGTAGTTCAGCAGAGACGTGGAGGGTCTCTGGTAGTTCAGCAGAGGCGAGGAGAGGCTCTGGTAGTTCAGCAGAGACGTGGAGAGACTCTGGTAGTTCAGCAGAGACTAGGGGAGGCTCTGGTAGTTCCATAGAGACGTGGGGAGGCTCTGGTAATTCCGTGGTGTTTAGACTGGATTTAGGAAGATCAATGATGACTTGACTCTGCTCATGAAGATCATTGGTGACTTGACTCTGCTCATGAAGATCAATGGTGACTTGCATTTGTTCATTAAGATCAGTGGTGACTTACCTTTGCTCATTAAGATAGTCGGTGACTTGACTTTGCCCATGAAGAACACTGGTGACTTGACTTTGCCCATGAAGATCAACGGTGACTTGACCTGACTCTGGAGTGTCAACGGTGACTTTACCTGACTCGGGAGTGTCAACGGTGACTTGACCTGACTCCTGGAGTGTCAACGGTGACTTGACCGGTGACTTTGGTTTAATGGGTAATCCAAATCAGAATCCAACAAGCAGGGGTCAAAACCAGAAATCAAGCCAAACAAACAAATAGGGATAGGTACAGGAACAGGAAACCCGGAAGACGAGGAAACTCGGAAGGTGAGGAAACTGGGTGACAGAATGAAAGGACTCCATGAAAACAACAGAAAAAGACCGGTTAATATAGGCAGGGTAATGACTATCAAGTGTAGACACCTGAGTGCAATTAACAGGAGTGCAATTACTGTGATGAAGGGACAAGGCTTTGTGGGAATTGTAGTGCCTACGGTGAGGTGCCTATGGGGAAGTGAGACCACTAGTTGAGACTCAGACAGCGTGACAAATATATTTGCAATTTATGATGCAATTTATTCCTGTGGTTTCAAAGCTGAATTTTCAGCTGTAATTAATTCCAGTCTTCAGAATCACATGATCCTTCAGAAATCATTCTAATATGCCGATTAATATTTTAATATATATATATTTTTTAAACTAATAAATTCATAACAATATATTTTTCCCCCAATACTTAGTACACCACAGCCCGGAGGCCCAAGATACTTACATGCAAGTTGTTAATGCTGGTCAGTGGCAGGTGGTATTTGGGGGAGGGGAAATTGTCATTCTAGCTTTTTGCTGGACAAACATTTCTTCACAAGTTGGTCTCTTTGGTCTCAATAAACTGATTGATCGATCATGTGCTTCTTTATTCTCTTAGAGGTCTTTTTTTTTGGTCTCTATGCTTTTTTTTTGGCTTTGGGCCGTAGGCATCTGCTAACACAGTCTCTACAAAAGAGTTAAGATGATAATTAGCCTGCTTAAACCACAGAGTCTTTCACTCTCTAAGGGATAGTTCATCCAGAAATGAAATACTCCCATGATTAACTCACCCTCAATCCATCCTAGGTATTTATGTCTTTATTTTATAAACGGATACAATCAAAGTTATATGAAAAAATATCCTGACTCTTTCAAGCTTATGAAATCAATGCGTTTGTGTAAGAAAAATATCAATTTTTACAACTTTTTTAAACTATAATTTCTAGCTGTACCTACATCCTATATCATACACTGGAATACCACTTTCTCATGAACACGCATATGATAGTTTGCAGAAGCTAGAGATTAAACGGTTTATAACGTTTTAAATATGGATATTATTCTTACACAAATGCATCAACTCGCTTTACAAGGCCTTTATTAACTCTCCAGAGCTGTGTGGGGCAATTTTTATGATGGATGGATGCACTTGTTTGGGCTTCAAAATCTCAACAGCCATTCACTGACATTATAAAGCTTGGAAGAGCCAATACATTTTTGTAATATCACTACGATTGTATTTGTCTGAAAGATGAAAGTCATAAACAATTAGGATGGATTGAGAGCGAGAACATAATACAGAAATGTTCATTTTTGGATGTACTATCCCTTTAAGTGGCCCTCAACAATACAAACACACACAAACACATACACGTTTACTTTGGTAAACGTGGGGATATTCCATGGATTCTATTGTTTTTGTATCTAACCTTAACAGAAAACTTTCAGCATTTTTAGAATTAAAAGAGCTGCACATTTTTAATAAATGAGGATAAACCAAAAGGTTTTGTCAGATATAGCTCACTTCTAGGTACAAAATATGGTTAAGTGCTCACATGTACACACACACAAATAACAGTGAACACACACACCTGGGTTGTCCATTTAACAGCCTTTCTCTAAACAAACTGTAAACAGTGCTTCAGCAGAACGTAAGGCGAGAGAGAAAGCAGGGAAAGAAGTGAAGAGCAGTGGGCGGAGTCTAACTCTGCCTGTATCCTATGAGAGACCTGGGTGATGAAAAGAGGTGTGGCTTGTGGATAGTAACATCTGTGCCTGTGTCCTCAGAGAGAGAGAGAGAGAGAGAGAGAGCGGAAAAGACAAGGGGGCGCGTTTGTATGAGATGTTCTGTTGAACAGCAGGGAGACGCTGCATGGTTTTACTGGTCAGCCGATGAGGATCGCTCACGCCGGCTCTCAAATTTGGAAGCATTCTGGGAATGATCTACGGCACATTTATGTTCAGAATGACTGAAGTGACATCCTTGAATTTACATTCTTCTCAAGCCTTTTAGAGAAGATCCTTTGGGCTACTGGAGCCAGTCTTGTTTCCTCTTGAGGGATGTAACATTAAACGGACCGTAAGCAAAGGCATAAAGGGTAAGTAAACACAAGCAGAGGTTTTTCCATCTCATAACATTCTGAATGAACGTTTGCGGTGCATTTTTCCGGCGTTGTTCTTTAGCTGTGAGAGCAGCTGAGCTGTTTTAATAATTCGTAAAGCCATGAAGGGCAGGTGTGCGTTCTCTCACTGACTGCTGTGGACGTGTTCAGCTCTGCAGTGTGTCCGCTGAGTGACAAGACATGCGGCTTTCCTTTAATCATCCGAATTATGCATACAAATATAAAATGAGAGTATTAAACGCATTGCAGGCATCCATTTTAATATGACTGGACTGGGTGAGCAGAGATCACCTTGAAAGCAAACTGCTTTCACAAATGGATGAGTCTTTCCTTGCTGTATTCCTTATCTTGACCATTTTCTTGGTTGCATTTATTCTCATTGGATGTGCTTAAAGGAGAACACGTTGTTTGGTTGCTTAACTCCAGCATGACTGATTATTTTAACGGTATCTTTCATGCTCTGAGCTGTCATATTGAGTTAGCTTATGGTCTTTTGGTTCAAAATGTTGCTGTCACATCTGTTTGAAGAGCTACCCCACCCTCAGAGGTATCTGGGTTAAGATTGAGGCAGTTGCAGGTTCAAAGCAGTAGCTTCTGAAGCTTTATCTCTCTCTCTCTTGTCCTTTATTATACCTTTTTATTCTTTGATATGTTGCTGTCTTTCAGCTGTAGAGCTCTGGATGGTGTCGTTCATAATTAATGTAAATATTCGGGCTGATATCAAGGGAGAATTCTGCTGACCTATCAAATGTCTCATAGGCTAATGCTTAATTTAAATATTAAATGGTTTTTAATAAGAGGGGGTGGCTCACCTTCTGGATTGCATGATTTAAATTACGCTGACAGATTCTCATTTCACTGTGTCATCTGAATATTGAAGAAGCAAGTTAATTATTATTTCATTTTTTATTTTATTTTTTTTACTGTGGTTGCCCTTGGATTAGTGCAAAAAAAAAGAGAGGGTTGAATGCTGGTCGAAGATACATGTGCTGGTTGCCAAGGCAACAGCAGTGCAAGGGAGGGACTGACAGCACCCTCAATGCAACGACTTTGCTATCCTTTTGCCATGTAATGCTTTCACATCACTGAATTTATATGTTTTGTCTGTGTTTTGTTATATTTATGCAATTTTAAATGATTTAGTTTATATGCATGGAGAAAGATGGATGGTATGTAAAGTGTATAAAACCTATTTTCTCACCATAACTCATTATCCTTTGTGCTTCAGCAAAATTGGCATTTCGTGAGGATGTCTCTAGCCTTGGGGGAAGTATAGGATCAAGTTAGCATACGCAGTGGTCAAAGGAGTCAGCGAGCCGCCATACATCTGAGTCAGGTGTCATTTCCTGTCAGTCGAGGTCTCAGAGCTCACCGATATCTCTCCACTGAACTCCTTCCATCTTTTATTCACGGCCAAGCAACACAACTCTTGTGGCCCCCAGGCCTAGGCAGATTCAGACTGCCATCTGCAAGCCTGCCTGCTGCGTTTGAGCTAAATGTGGGCTACACTGACTCATTATTTAAGGGCTTTCGCTGTGTAAACCAGAAGAGTGCATTAAAAAGTCAAATCTTGCCTATGCAGATAATCTGCACCATTTAAAATTTTAATTCGAAGTGAAAAAAAATATATAATTGAATTTATTTTATAAGTTTTATCTAATTATTATTTATTTAAATTTTTTTTATGTCAGCTTAATTTTAATTACATAAAAGGATTTTAATAGTTTTAGTTTTAGTTAAAGGTAACAACACTGCCGATAACTAAGTGGGCGATATTAAAATGTTATTCTAATTTGTCTTAATAAATAAACTTAAAAAAATAAACCTAAATATATTGTTTTTAAGTGAAAATTAATCATCACAACAATTTTAATGTAAAGTATGACAAAAGGATAAATATTTTGACATTTGCTAATGATTACATTGTGCAGTTATTTAATTATTAGGGGTTTTAACAATTAACTTCAGGTGAACATTAGTGACAGCAAAGGTAATCTAAATTGTTAACATGGGAAATTTATATATTTAAAATATAATTAAACCAAAAACAACTAAAAGAAAAATTCTAATATTGACCAATAACCAGTATTTAGCATCCTTGTGAAAAATAAATGTCTACATTTAAAATAACACGATCTAGATGCTAGTTATTTGAGTTTAACTGGTTTGGGGGATGGGGTTGGGTTTGTGTCAGGGCCAGGCTAGGATAATGAACCCCTGATAAAATGATCACCATTCTGTTAAACCTAGTTTGGCCTGGCCTCTCAGATGGGAGTGTCAGTGTGGAGAGGAATGCTCATGCTTTTGACCGTTGTGTGTGTGCTTGTGTATGCAGTTTGTGCAAGTGTCGAGAGGGGGGATGGTGGTCATATTGTCTGCAGAACATGTTTGACAGGCTGTCTGCAAGGGGGAGCAGCTATTCAAACCTCTTCATCTTCTCCTCCTGTTTTTCCTTCTAAATTACCCCTGACAGGAGGGAGTGTGGAATCTGAACCCCAGCTTTGGGTTCACGTTGTAGGAATCTCTGCCTGGCTCGTGCCGTGAAGCTCACTATGGTCTTCCATCCATCCATCCAGTGTGTTCCTTAAAACATGAGGGGGAGACCTAGCTGTTAGCTTGATAGCTTCCACCACCCTCATGATTAATGAAGGGCTTTTCTCACAAACGTAGTGTTACTCACCACCTCTTTCGAAAGCTTCAGTCTATATCTCACTCTCCAGGTCTACAAGTCCTCATGTTGGGAAGCATTCAATGGTTCCCCAGTGCTCCTCTCCACAATGTTGATTTATGAAGCTATTTTAAGTGCAAGCATTATGAACTTATCGGTGTGTGAAATGTGTGCTGGACCCGTCCCAATTGACACACTAGATGTGGAGTGACCCTGTGGTCTTTGCATTTGCACATTCATGAAATCCACAAGACCGTAGACTGTACTATTTTTCATGTTAGGTTTGAGAAGGGTGCTCCTTTTAAACCTTTTGTTAACCTTTATGGACTTCATAGTGGAATATTACCCAACAATCCTTGTGAAGGACAGTGAGGACTAATGTTGTCATTTGGGACACGTTTTTATCAACTAGGCATCAAATGTAGACTTAGAAGACAAAGTAAGGGGTTGACACTGTGATTTGGGATATGTCCATTATTTGTCGATTTCTAGGCAAGGATTGACCCCTTCATTGTGTTCATTGAGAGTTTTGTTCTAGTATCAGTATTGACCGACCTTAAGAGCTGGTTTCATCATCCAGGCGTCAAGTGTAGACCTGGAAAATGGCAAGGGCTAATGATGTCAGTTGGGACATGTCCATTATGTTTTAATTTATGATGTTGGGTTTGACCCCTTTTTGTTTAATTGCAATTTTTTTCTGGTATCAGTTTTCATTGATCTTTGTTAATGGCATGGGGTTGACATTGTCATTTGGGACACATCCATATTTCTTGATTTCTAGACTAGATTTGACCCCTTTTCCCTTTATTTTTATATTAGTATTTATTGACTATATAAACCGGTTTCATCAACTAGGCATTAAGTGTAGACTTAGAAGATGGCGAGGGATTATGTCTGTTATGTCTGTTTGGGATATGTCTGTTTTTTTCTAGGGTAGGTTTGACCCCTTTTCTTTCAATTAAAAGTTTTGTCCTGGTATCAGTATTTACTGACCATAACCATTTTATCAACCAGGCATCATGTTTGCTGCTCAATAATATCAATGTGTGATGGCCATTACTTAACAGCTTTTCACACTGACATTGGTTTGCGGCAGCAAATTGACTGGAAGTTATTTGTAGTGACATAAACAACATCAATTGATGATGCCACAAAATTGAGCAGAGGATAACCTTATGCCAATAAACATTGAATGCAACAACTATCAATGGGAATGAGAGAGAAATCGAGCAGGAATGTGACTCAGCGACTCTGTGACCTTTGTGAATTAATACCTCTGTGTAAACACTTTTTGGTTGTAGAATTGCATTAATTTTAAATTTTTCAGACAAGTGAAATGGTATGCTTGCAGCCATAAAACAGAGTAACACATGGCCTGTACATGTGTAGTAAAAAGCCGCTACCACTGAATGCCCTGTTGTCAGCTTTCTGAGAGAAAATCTGATTTGGCAGTCACTCCTAGAACGGTCCCAGGCCACTGCGTTATAATAACATTTGCACCCCAGGAACGCTCTTGTTGACTCTACGTTGGATACAGTCATGTACAGAATCAAAGCAACCAATTTAAACATAGACCACTGAGTTATTTTGTTTAATTTCATTTTATTAAAAGAGGAAAACACTGTTGGAAAAGGGACTACCGTTGTGTCAGTGAAGCAATTGTGTGAGCCTGTATTATTATTATTATTTTTTTTTTTTTATAATTTAATTGTAAATAAGGTCAGACGCTGTTGGAGTAGGGATTGCAAGTGCTTGCACTGTGGCAGTTTTGGCAGTGTGTAGTTATTATTTACTAGTGCTGTTTTATTTTATTTTATAAAAACAGAGCTGTAAATTGTTTCAGACACTGTCTAGAGATTATAAGAGCTTATTCTGATTTAACTAGATTTTCGATGTAATCGTTGAAAGCTTTTCTTGTTTTGGGATGTTTCCACAGCTCTTATCATTATTAAATAAACTAGGCCAAAAAAGGCATTAATTTCACTTGACTGTGTATGCTGCTGCTAACCTACTAATTGTGGACTACAATTAATTGCATTTATTTAATGCCTAATGGTTTTCTTAGTATTTATACTTGAGTTAGATGAAAGACTGACTCATTGTGGGTTGAAAACTCAACAGAGTACACAGCCAGATTAGTTAGTGATTAGTTTTGCTCCATAACTTAGGCCTATATTATAATAAAATGTAATTGGCTTGTATTTGATGCTTGTTATGCAGTTTTAACTTTTTTCTGCACTGAATCCTAAATCTTCTCTATGTAATCTGGGCACCACTCCAGCCAAGTTATCAGATTAAGTGCACTTAGTTTTTGCTGAGTAGGAGCTGAGAACAGAAATGGAAACATAGATGGAAAGAAAGAAAATAGAAGGCTGAAACGGTAGGACAGAAATGGCCTTGTTTTGTAAAGGCCTTCCTGATGGGGTGAGGGGTGTTCAGACTGTCACAGTGGATAAAGGCACCGCCGGTATGTCCTGACACATGGCTCTCAGTCTTTGTGCTTTTGCTTTCATTTCTTTCTTATTCTGATGGCCTGACTGACTGAAAGGATGTTTATGTTGATTTCCAAACCAACACTAGACACTAAATGTCACTGTATCTCCACCCTTTGTCTGCAGGTGTATTGTTACTATAGTTGGTTTACAATGACTTGGGTGTGTGTGTGACCGTCTTTTATGCTCAGAGCAGTATGTAATGAAATATGTGAAGGGATACAAACAAATAAGTGGCTTATGGCACACAAACAGCACTTTCTATTCAGTAAATCTGACTGAATCCAGATAAGCTGTTTACAGCTAGATCTTGGGGTTTGGATTCTGTTTTGTGTAGATTTATTACCAACTGTATGCACATACAATTTATAAATTAGAGAAAATAATTGTTAATGGCAAAATTGGATAATGATACCAATTTTTATTGCAGTTCTGATTCAATGTGGCAACCCAATTAGGCTATCTCTTTATTTTCTGTATGAAGCATCTGATTCGCTGTCAGTGTTGTTGTTGTTACTGATTCACTTACTCACTACTTGTGCATATGGTGCGAAAAAGTCTTTGGCATTGTGTTTTTCAAGGAAGATTGACTCATTCTGTGACACAAAAACAACAGAAGCAGTCTAACGAGTGTTGGATTCGAATGCAGACTTGAACCCAATTACCATTAGTACCCTGAGGACACAGGAAGAGTGACAAAAGGGTGCGTGGTGAGATGGCAGTGGGGTTGAGCAGAACTCGGCTGGCTATGTGTGGAATGTGGCCTGTCAGGACAGGCCCATGGGGAAGATAAACCTTCAGCAGGGCCAGAGGTGAGAGAGTTGAAAGATTAATGCAGTTATTGTATCAATATGAACACCAGTGGGCTTACAGTGGCGATCTACACTAAACTCCTTTGTATAAATCCCTCAACAGTACCCATCTCCGTTTTTGTTGTTGTGCTTGTAATGATTTTTGCTGCGTCTTTTTCTGACAGTTTTAAATGATTCCATGTTTGTTGAATTAGTGCGCACATCTACTTGATCGTGTCGTGTCATTGTTCAGTACAGCTTATTCAGTCCTTTCACTTATTTAACAATTTTGGTTGCTGAACATTCGGTGCATCCATACTGAACTATACCTTTACACAGTTATGTGCCTTTGTTTTTTTGTGTAATTTTCAAATAATGTTTTGTTTCAAATCAAAGTTTATGTTGTGGTTTACCTCATAGGTTGGTTTGGTTTGTGGTTTATAATGAACACTTGTGCACTCTATTACACTGAACAAATACAGTTACATTTGTACTAATTAAATCTACAAAACAACATTATTTGTATAATCAAGTCAAAAACTATTTGTCATTTGATTTGGTGAATAATTTATTTGAACCTGTTCATGTTAACAAACAAACTGATTCAAACTGCTTACCAACATTACATCTAAGCGCGAGCCAGAGAGGACCGCTTACTAGGAATGTAGCGATTCACTCAACTCACAATTCAATTCGATTCACAATTTTGATTTCACGATTGTATTTGATTCATGCTTTTTTTTTTTTTATTTTTTTTTTTTACAAAATTAGATTTAAGACAATTTATAAATTAAATATGTCCTTTTATTATTGCTTGGACAAAATGCTGCACTTCTTTGAGAAATTGAAATATAACTCTATAATAATATAATAATATACTAATATAGCGCTTGCATATTATTGCTTGTTTGTTGGTTTGGATTGCTTCAATTGTCCTCATTTGTAAGTCGCTTTGGATAAAAGCATCTGCTAAATAACAAAATTTAAATAGAATGTAAATGTAAATAACAAAACTAAATTGAAATTTGAAAACAAGCCCCAAATCAAATAAATAACACAAATAAAATAAATCTCTTCATATAAACAAAATAAGGCTTTGTCTGTGCTCTTTCCATTTAAAATGAGAGGCAACCACTGCATTGTAATCATGATCCAAACAAAGAGGCTGCAAACATGCAACATGAGCAGTTTTTAATCTAAATTAGATTGTATAATTTCAAAATTTGAAGCAAAAACAAAATGGTTTGACTTCAATTTTGCAAAACTATAGATAAGGCATGAAACAGAAACGGCAGACGAGCTGAACGAGACGCAGATTCACTCTTTGCCTGTAGGTGGCGCTTAAATAATTTCCTTGGTTTCTGCTGTAAACAAAGCATTGCTGCACTTATGAACTTTAATATGCATTATACAGAGGCAAGATGAAATTTTATTATTTATTATCTTTACATATTTTAATCTATTTTTAACCGGCATGCGGATAATCATTACATCCCTACCACTTACCCTAGCTGTGTTTGTGTAGCTTTGCAACATGTTCTATAGACTGTGATGAAAAGCATTGATTTGCTTGGCAAAAGTAACTTTTTAGGTACCACAACAGTATAGCAACGCTCTTTTCAAAATAGTTAAGCTGTAGTATCACTTTCAGCTTCTCAATCCTGTTTGTTAGAGCAGTGACATCTGTCATGAAATGTGTTTTTCTCACTCTACCACCTTCACCGGCTTCCCTGTTTATCTTCTTCGGACAGGCTCATTTTTCTGGTTGTTCATTTGATATGTTGACATTCTTTCCATTTTGTTGGAAACTTTAAACACGTCGTCTGAAGGTGATTAGATTTTTATCATATTTCTTTTTGAGCTCTGTGTTTTAAGGTTACTAGATGGAATGATTAGAGTCTACAGACCATTTCTGATTCTCCTGATACTATCTGTGTTTGAAGTCTCAAATGTGTCTCAGTAAACACTTAGGACTGCTTGTTCCTGCTCATGTGTCTTCCAGCTAAGTACACCTTGCACCTCTATGGAAATAACAAGGAAGTGATTTACAGTAAGCTCTTGCCCCCTCTGCATTTGCCTCCCATTCTGCAGGCACATACTGTAATGTGTCTACCACAGTTTAAAGGCTTTTGCATCAGCAGTAATTACTTATTGCTTAATCATAATCCGTCTATAAAAGATTAAGCGGCGGCCCCTATGGCAGTCACATGGCGGAGCGGGTGTTTGTTTTTTACTTTATGCAAAGCAGTCAGGTCACATGACCGCCTCTGTTTGTTGTGTCAGCTAAATGAGAAGAAAGGAGAGATTTATAATGTGGGTCAGCAAGTCATAACTTCTCTATACAATGGTTTCAATTTGAAATCTGGCCTGTTAAATGGCGATGCGTGAATGTAATAAAATGGAGGGAATTCAAATATCATGTTAATAAACTAAAAAGAATCTCTTTCTGTTGACAGAACAGTAAAATAAACATATTTTATGCATAACACTTAGGATGGTTTACTTTTACTTTTGATCTCACTAGATTAGCAAGTTGTCAAAATGTAGAAATTTGGGCTGCTTATAAATATGTGCCAAATGTTAAACAGTGATGGAATAAAATATCATTTTAGTATGTATGAGGACAGGTTATAGCCTCTAGGTTACATGCTTAGTGAAATGTTTTGTGGTTTAGTTCTGTGTTTAGTAATCTGGTTTAAGCATGTGAGTTATCTGCTAGTTTCTGTCAGTTTTATTAATGGAGAATAATGTTGCAATAAACATTTCTTAAGTAGTATTTTTGTCATCTTTTCCAGTAAAACATTTAAAAATAAAAATGATCTTTTTACTCAAATACAAAACAGGAATATTTATTGTTAATATATAGTGTATTTTTTAAACCAAATTATATGTTTATTTAAATTATGAGTGACTGATTGACTCTGTATAAAGAGACTTGTGTTTATGCTTATGTCTGATGATAGTGAGAATGTCAGACTTTGTAACAGTTGTTTATTCCGCTTTGGTGAAAATGGAGGTAATTTTTATGTGCAACGAATCCTCATTCATTTCATCATCTGTTACTGTTGCAGTTCCAGCCATAACCACCTTCACTTGCAACGCAGCTCTCCAAACACCATTTTGGAATAAACCACAGCAAAGATTTCCAAAAACTGGTAAAAACAAAACAAAACCAAAGACAGACTTGATGGGCCATATCTGACACAAAATCCAAAATCCAGCCAGTCCATGTTAACTTACAGTAAACATAGACCCTATGGGTTCTGGCACAGAGTGGACTTTCAAAAGGAAATTTGGAGATTTGAAAGATTTTTTCATAATATAAAAATATTTTTTTTATAAATTAAATGTAAAAATATTTCATAATAATTATATTTGTAATTTATAATTTTTCTTAGTAATATCTTGATGGTTTTTAAAACTTGAGAAGCATAAAGGCAATAAACAATCAAGCAAAAACAAAAACGTAACCCTCATTATTTCTGCATAAAATAAGAGAAAAAAATTGAATGGTATGAAAACATAAGCTTAATTAACTTAATATTATTATAAAAAATAATATTAAGAAAATTATTAATTTATCAACTTGGATGTTAACATATTTTTACTGTAATTATTTTTACTGTAAAAAATATTTGTTTTTGTGTGTGAACTCAAACTGTCAGATGGTAGTATTCCTGGTATCAGACACACTGATTACTCACAAGTCATACTGTCTTGATGCTATCCTTATGGTTTAATGCTGTTAAAGGTTATTTTATTATCAGCTTGGACTCCGAGTCAGCCAGAGGTTAGGCAGAGAATCTGAGCGAGTGTTGTTTGAGTCTCCTCACTGTACTCCAGGGCCACGGGTCTCTGCCACAGGGCACATGTATTGATATCGCACCACAGATAGAAAGGAATGTCTGGCGGCCCGTGATCTTTCGTGGACTGAGGGATGATCTCAGAGTTCACCCAACCAGATCACTCCTGTCGGTATGCAGGATGTCAGTAAGTGCAACCAGACGCTGACTGCTGGGTGAGGCGAGGAACGGCTCAGCTGGATTAGTAATGTTGATGGGGTCGGTAAGATTGAAAAGAAGTCTCTTGTGCTCACCAAGGCTGCAAAATAGATTTGTTTTAGCTTTATAAATATATTGACTGTCACTTTAGAACAGTCCTTACTGTATTAATGTCTTCTTACACACAAAAATTGTACTACATCTTGCATGTTTTAGTAAAGTATTCACAGCTGTTTTCCTAAGGATGAAACATATTACATACAAAACCCATTTGAAGTTTCAGTTGGGATTCGACTCCAATTCCAGGGAGGGGCAGCTGGGAATTCCACTGTGGCAATGGACTGGTGGAGGGGTGTTATATTCAGCTGTACTCCAGCTGTGTGGATTTATATTGGTGACCGACAGGCGGTGAAGGGGCATTGGTGCCAGACTCGCCCACTCAAGGAAAGACTTTGCTAGGGCCGTCTACATCTCCACCTACATAGCCTTCTCTCATGCACTTTATTTTTTCTCTTTAGTTCCTCGTTCTTTAATTTTCCCTAGAATTATCCTCAGACTTCTTCTTTCAGGTTTTTATCTGGTTTTCCCACAGTGTGTTTTTCTGTGACCTCAGGGCAGCCATCTGTGATCAGAATCATCTTCCTTGGCCCACAGGGCAAACGGTTCCTCACTTTATCGGCGTTGACATGCCTCACAGGTGTTTACACACACCTGCACGTGTGTATGCCTGTCCAAGGCAGAGAATCTTGCTGGTTTTGCAGATTCATGTAGCAACCGTGGTGTTCATTGTTCAGGCCATGTGTTGTTTGTTTGTGGTTCCACACCCAAATGCAAAGCTGTAAAGACAGCTGATGGACCTTCTGCTGCTGGGCTTGAGTGACAGATGCTTTTATACAAAGAAGTCTGTCGTACACTAATTGTTCTTACAGTTGTTCATATTCAATTTTTGGAAAGTATGAACATGAGAGGCTAGTCTTGGATTATTGGGTTTATGGCAACAATGGCAATAGATTCAGTGTGGTTTAGATTAAATCATAATGTAACTTTTTAAACCTTTATTTGAACATGTTTATATGTTCTGAATTAAAGTTAGCGCTGTCAAGCGATTAAATGTGGGGTAAGTGATTTTCTGGTAGTCAATGTTGATATTTGAAATCACTAAAACAAACAAGCGAACATGACACACAAGCATATTCAAGCAACACTCAGCATATATTAGTTCTGTGAAACAAAGCAAAACTAAAGTAACTCGCATATTGAGAAGAAACAGAGCAACCTCGGAATCCGATTACAGGCATTCCCACTCCTTGAGTTCTCTCAAGTGCTGTAAAGCCGAAATTTACACAGGTGCTACTTCATGCCTTAATCCTTCTTCTGTTCTGGAAATGTTTTCCTCTATTGTTTGTTTTCTGCCATCTCTATGTTACTGTCGTCGCCCAACTTGGCTAATGTCAGTCCTGTGCATTGAGCGCTCTCTCCTCCACATCATGAGTAGACACGCCCCTTACTGCTGACTGGCTACAAGTTTGTTTTAGTACTTGGTCCAACTCTGTTTTTGAAAAAATACAAATCCCACCTTTAATCGCAAAATATCACATGAATAAAGTTTTTGTTTATGTGATATATGTTTGTGTACATGTGTATATTATGTATATATATAAATATACACACATGGACGTGTATATTTAAGAGAAATGTGTTATGTTTACTAAATATATTTAGATATAAATTATATGAATATAAATATATACATGTAAATACAGGTAAATATTTTCAAAATATATACTGTATATGTGTGTATTTATATATATATAAATATATATATATATATACAATAGGGCTGAAACAATTCCTCGAGTAACTCGAGTAACTCGATTGCAAAAAATGATCGAGGCAAATTCCTCTTTTAATTTATTTTAAATCTCACGTCAGGTTCTTTCGCAATTATTTTTTTTAATGTGACACAACGCGTTTACGTCACCCACAAAGCGGAAGGAGACACAAGTGCTGAGTCGGAAATCTCATACTGCAAGGAGTCAGCAGTGTTTTGATTTGAGGGCGTAGGCAAATGTAAAGAGAGCGTCGTGGCATGTGTCCATTGCAAGATAGAGCTGGCATACCACAACTAGGGCCCTGTGATTTCCGCGATGCAGAAAAGGCGGAGGGAATCGCGAAATCCAGTCATAAAAATGGAATTTACAGTTTAACGCAGAATGACACGGAATTTGCCAAATTTTGAATGAATGAATCAAAAATAGGTCATTGCACTTACATAAAATCACGATATGGACTAATATCTGTAAATATTAAGCCGGAACAGTCTATTTAAATATGAATCCTGCATGTTCTGCGTATCTGTGTTAATGAATGGAGCAGAAGCGCGAGTTCCATTATCACACACACTGAAGTGCGTGTGACGCTCGCGGTGATTTCAGCATCTGCTGTCTCACTAAATAAGGACGTGAACACATGAACAACATCTCCAGAACTGCTCTGACAGTCACTTTATGAGCATTTGACCGTTTGATTTGAGTAAAACTAGCGTCACATCACATACACAGAACTGTAAAGGTACACCAACCCGTCAAAATAAAATTCCGGTTAAAGACTATTGTTCAGCAGAATGTTCATATTCTACTACTAAAAAAATAAATAATCAAACATTATTTTTTTAAGGTTTAATCACACAACATTTCTTCCATGTTTTATTTTTAATAGTAAATCCCCTTTGTTTACCAAAAAGTTAAGTTAATGTTCAATAATTAAAAGATACATTTAATTAATGTTACAGACAGAGCAACAATGGGTACTAATTAAATGTCTATTTTTGATTTATGAATAAAAATATTTTTTTCTAAAAAGGAAACTTAGTTGTTCATTTTAAGAGACCCAGGAGTCATATTTTCTCTTGCATAATTAATATTGCACTTTAATTAAGCAAAAACACATTTTGTCCAATTACTCGATTAATCGCTGGAATTTTTGGTAGAATACTCGATTACTAAAATATTCGATAGCTACAGCCCTAATATACAATACACACACACATATATTATGTAAAGAAAAACTTTTATTTTGTATGCGATTTATCACGATTAATCGTTTGTCATCACTAATTAAATTACATTTTATTTTTTTGGGGCAGAAAGTCAAAAATGTCAGTGTGTTGTCCTAATATCATAATGGGAAAAAAATAATTGAAAAAACTAATTCTTAAAAAGAATAATAACGGTTTTATTTATTTTAAAAGTGTGTGTGTATATAATGATATGTATAATTATCATGTAATAAAAAAATCCATAAAAACTTTCCATTGCTTTTATTTAAGGAATTAATAAGAAAAGTTATTTTTTCCAACTTTTCCTTTAAAGTTCCCCTATTATGCCTTTTTGAATATTACCTTTCATTCAGTTTGTTGTGAAGCCTACTGTGCACGATACAAATAAAGTTATTGTCTATCAAACAAAAGAGTCGGCTCACAATCACCTAAACGAGTCGTCAGAAATGTGAATCTTATTATGTTACACCTCTATGTAACAAAGTAACACATTTGCATAATGTCTGCACACATTCTACGTCGCCAACTTGCCTGTCCACAAACAGTAAAATTTCCATGTGGTTAACATCATGTTGAGAAGACGCCATATCCTACACTGTGAGAGCAAATTTGGTTTACTACATCTTATAATTACCAAAAATTAGTTAACACATGAAACTTACCACTAAAACGTCCTACTCCAGTCAGGCTTGCTAATAATTATTTTTAAATGATTCGATCAGCCAGATCAACCGTTTCATTATCAGACTCTGGCTTGAATTGGTGAGGTACAATCAATACTATCTTTTCTATGTATTGACAAGTCTCAAGGGTGGGAATTCTGAATAATCCAGATCCAATCTCTTCGGCTCTGGACTAATCAAAAGGACTGCGCCATCTGACCAATCACAGCAGTGAGGGCTCACGGATAGGAGAGAGACTGATTCTTTGAACTACTTTGCACAAATCATTTATGAATCATTTAGAAATTAGGTAAAATTAAATCAAATTTTTTAGAAAACTGTGTTTTTTGACCTTGCATGCATGCAAACCTGTTTTAAGAAACTCATAAAACAATATTAGCAGCCTTAAAAATTGCCTAATGTGGCACTCTAAACATATTTCAATATAGTATTATGAATCTTGTTTTTATATTTAAGACCTTTAGTATATTATAATACATTTTTTTGCATTATCTCTTTATTTCTTTATTTATTAAGTTTTACGAAACAATACAAAAATTGCATGTCTAAAATGTCTAAAATATTTTTTTTTTAATTTATATTTTTATAAAGATCATTTCTTTTCTTTATTGTAAACACATATATTGTGACTTATTTGTCATTGACTCAGTGAAGTGACTTAACTTGCAGTCTCCTCTTCTCTTATTTGTCATGTTTGGATTTTATAAAAGGCTTTTTATTTTTGTTTGTGGTCAATGAAACCCAGGATTTCTTTCTATCGTCCTAAATATAGATGTGGCTTTACACATGTGCATGCAAGCTGTGTTAATTTGCACAGCCTCTGTAATCCTATGTAGGGAGTGATGCATTGTGGTCCGTAGTCGCTCCTGTGATGTGGTTAGTTGGAATGAGCCAATCTGATGATTACATGCATTGTCATGTGACTACTTGTGGTGTCGACTAGGCCTAGGGGAGTCTTTCTGGGTTGACATCTTGATTTAGAGCTTTAGATGTAGCAGAACTGTTAGATCATCAAGTTGTTGCCAGGACTTTATCTAGGCAGATGGAAGACTTTGTCCTGAGAATAGACCTCAAGTCTTGACGAAAGTTTTTTTTTTCTTACAGGGCTGAGTGACGCAAGCATAGCTCTCACCTGGGGGAGGACCAGCACTCCCTCATTCCCATCATCCCTTGAGCCCCCACTCTAAAGCAGCCATGGCGCCACGGAAACGCGGGGGCGGAGGGCACGGTGTGTCCTTCTTCTTCTGCTGCTTCCAGAGCAGTGACCACCCAGAGATCACCTACCGTCTGCGGGAGGACTTCGCCCTGCAGACCATGGAGCCGGCGCTGCCCATCCCCAGCTATGACGAGCTGGACGCCATGTTTTCAGAGCTGGTGGTAGGTGCCAACTTCTAACAATAGTGTGCATCATTTTAATTTATTTTATTTTATTTTATTTTTATCTAGTTATATATAGTAAATATATAACATTATACATTACATAAATAACATTATTAATATTACTACTACTAGTAATAATAAAGTAAGCATTTTTAGCATCACAGTAGTATTTTTATGTGTTGAATGTGGAGCTAATTAACCAAGAACCAAAGCATTATTTTTCAACTACTCAGTTCCTCCTCCTTTGCGCTCTAATTAGCATAATTGAAGAGCTGTAATTGATCCACCAAACATGTTGTCTGTAATCCTTGCTTGAATAGAAATCGCAGCAGTGTGGCGTGCTGCAGACTTTGCCTCTCTCTCTCGTCTCCTCCTTCATCTCTGCCAGCTTTCACTTTGCACATCAATGGGTTGCATTGAGTGGCCTTGTGTCTTGGACTGCACTGCAGAGTAATTGCTTGTTTTTGGTCTGACCCACTCTTAACCTCCCTTTCCCTGTACTTGGGTTCGAACTGATTTGTTCAACACAAAGCAGTCGCAGTTGCTGTCTTTTCACAGCCCTCATAGAAAGATTTCATGCTCTCAGCACGCGCCGTTCTGGCAAGTTGTTATTGTTGAGTTTGTAAACCGGTGTTGCGTAACTGGCAACCTGCTTGCTTATTCACATGTTGTTTTTCATGAAAAGTAATATTATGTTTAGTAGAAGACACCTTGGTAATTATTTGAAATATTGTAGCTGACATTTATTTAGCTTATTTAGAGGTTATTATGCAAATGTTCCTTCATGTAAGGACTTGGCAAAGTCTTCTTAAAAATTAATCATATTCAGCCCACTGAGTGCATTAGAATTGCAAAAATATTCTTAGAACAAAGGGGCTTTTCAGGATGAAATGAAAATAATGAGGTACATGAAGGGAGTTTCCATGTGATTTAGCCATCATATGTCTTTTTTATAGAATTAGATTAGGTATTTTGTGTTATGATTGGCCCCAGATATAACATTTGAGACTCAACCAAAATTATTGCGTTATAATCCTTTTATGGCATAGAATCCAATAGAGCTGAAACAACGAATCGATTTAATCGATTAAAATCGATTATTAAATTAGTTGTCAACTAATTTAGTCATCGATTCGTTGCTAAATAACTTTTATGTGCCGTAAGCGGCTCATTTCGTGCATATTTCAAATCTGCGGTGACCAAAGTGTGGCAGTAATGAGCCACCGGAGGTTTTACTCAGCCAGTAGAGCAGGAGAAGTAGCGAATAGCCAATAGCTGGCCTCGTTTTATGTCACGTGCTCCCCGAACAGCGTCTCTGCAGCATTCAAGCGTGATGTGGGAGCATAGACATCATATATGATGTTTATGTGTGGGAGTACTTTACTTTGAGCCTTTAAAAAAGAAGCGTAACCTGTAAACTCTGCACTACTGAACTGTTTAAGGGGACATTCACATATCGCGTCTTTTGCGCGCTCAAGTTATTTCCAACACCGCACCGCATCGAGTTAAAAACATTTCAACTTTTCAGAATGCTGCAAGCGCACCGCGGGTCATGTGACAAGAACTAACCAATCAGCTTCATCCTTTCCCGTAACAACGTTAAAAGCTCAGTCAAGATGAAAGGAACAGCTGATCATAGCTGTATATGGATTTCCATTTTGAAATAAATTTAGTAGCAGAGCTACTGCAAGCGATTTTTTGAGCTGCAAATCCATTTATCCTTTGCTGAAATTTCCGCGTCTTCTAGGAGAGAGCACGTCATGGTTAGCAAAGGCAGAAGCCTCAGGGGCGCTTCTGCTCGTGCGCTATGGAAAGAAGGAGAAAGCGGTGCGCCTATCGTTTTCCACGCGTTTTAGGCGCGATTTGTGAACGGCCCCTAAGACTTTCATTTGTGCAGATTCTCCAGTAAAATGTTGTTTGCAAATGTTAAGTCGTAAAACATGATAACATTGCTTTTTAACAGTTAACATTTAAAGCTTTACAAACATGTTCCGTAATCAGTTTGTCGTTTACCAGTTCATAATTCAGTCGTGCAGCCTAATTATGACTGAATGAGCGAGGTAAATGTTTAAAGATATTTGAAATGCACTTTTTTTTTCTAAGTATTCACTGCTCTTTTTCACACAGCAGGTTTTTTGTGTGTGTCCAATTTTTTTTCTGGAAAACCTTCTGATGGATTTTACTTTAAATTCTGAGTTCCATTCAGGTTTCATGCCATTGGCACTTTTTTCGAAGGATTGTTTACAATTTCACAGCATAAGCTATAAAGCTGTTTCCCAGTAAATAATAAAATACAATGCACTGCAATTTTATTCTGTTTTATCCTTATTCTTCCTGAAAATATGTTCTGAAAGATTGCTTAAGCTTTGTTCGGGATGTTAAACTACTTTAGGAGCTCTATGGACTGCCATGGTGAAAACATTATTTTAAATCTCCTTGTGAAATTTGCTAGAGTATGGGTCAGTGTTCTGATTGCAGAAGAGTTCGACAAAGGATTACTAACACAATAAAACAACTCCAGGTATATTTTGATGAGGATATGACAGTGCAAAATGGTTAAAATCTCTTAAAAATCTATGCTGAAGGATAAAGACCATTTATTAATAATTTACTTGGGGAAAAAATGGGAAAAAATAAAATATAAGTACATAAACCGATTAATCGATTAATCGTAAAAATAATCGACAGATTAATCGATTATCAAAATAATCGTTAGTTGCAGCCCTAGAATCCAAGTGATAGTTCAACCAAAAATTTAAATTCTGTCGTTGTTTAAATTACGTGAATTAGGAAAAAAAAAAAAAGATTTTTTTTTTAAAGAATGTAAGCTACTGGTTGCTCTTATCCATACAATTACAATAAATATGGGCATAGAAGGACCATAAAAATATTGCAAAATTGGTCCACATGATAGATTTGTCTTCAACGAGTTGAATTCCATTAGCTTAAAATGTCTTATTGATTCATTCACATATTGGACATTGCTATTTCTTTTTATGACCACACCAAAGAGAGCTAGAGTTGATGCCATTATTTTCATTGAATAATGACTAGGGTTGGGTATCGATTGGGTTTTATCCGATACCGGTGCCATTTTGATACTTTTAAAATGGTACCGGTGCCTAAACGGTGCCTGAACCGATACCGATACCGATAAAAATGGAAGCCAATGTAGCTTTTCCCTCATCAGAGTGCAAAGACAAAAAAATAACAAAAGCTGTCATGTTATTTTGCATTTGGAGACATATGCAAAATGTGTGGGAAAGTAACTGTGAGAGACAGTTATGGGAGGTAATTATACATAATCATATTGATGACAAACTTGAATGACTAAAATGACATTTGAAATGGTGTGCATTGAGAGATTGGTCAGCTGGTTAGTCCAATTATCCAGTCATAGAGTTTTTTTGCATCTTGGAATTATTGGCATATCGTACCATCTCAGTTAAACACATAAATTGTTTAAGCACATTTTAAGATTTCATGCACATCTTGGCTTTTTCATTCAGCTTTTTTAAGTGATTTCCCAAAGTGTGCATCAAAATATGTAAATGGAAACAGCTATAGTAATTGCATGGAAAAGAGTGACAAATTTCTCAAATAACTTTTATTTTCAGGTGAGCTATCTTTTTAACATTTGTATAAAGCATGTAGGCATAGTTAATGCCTCAATAAACCATTATAGTGTAATGAATTACTTATTTTAAACTCTAAAACAAATTTCGTTGATGTAATTCGAGAGTTATCCAACTGTATTCTCTTATAGAGTGCAAGTTTATTTTAATCAACTTGATTTGACAGCCCAATCACATACTGTACAGTCTACAATAGAGAGTTTATGTTCTACAGTGGATGTTTTCCTCATTATGATTGTTGAAAGGTTTGCTGTGGTGATGTAGAGCATTGATAGATTGATGCACACAGCCCAGGCTTTAATGTTTGTTCTGCAGCTGAATGCTGGGGCTTGATGTGGCGTGTTGGGTTCAGATAAGGCAAGGTGGGGTTTTCTGCATGAATGGAACATCCTGGTTGTAGTCTGGCTGCCCTTCACTGTAACAAAACACTGTACATGTAAGGTCTTTATGTGTATATGCTGGGGATATCTAGACTTTCTGCTGACTGTGCAGCTTGTTTCCGCTTAAGGCCAGGGGATTCACAGGAAGATGAGAGATGGAAGAGACACCAGGCCGGATGAGAGGAACAGCAGCTCTTCCCTGTGGAGCATCAGGGACATCACTGTCACCAAGAACTTCCAGACAGGAAGCCATTACCAGATTTGGCAGACAGATCTCTGTGTAGCACTACATGCAGGGATTTACTGTGAGAGATGTGCGCTGAGAGGCCTCTTTATTAGGTTCTGCTGCTGAAATGGGCTGGTCGATCCTTGAATGTGATCCAATTCAGTTCGTAGAGTTCACTTTCAATCAACTTTGACTGCTGAAACTGTCCTTTTCCAATATCATGTTCTGCAGGTGTTTAATAGGATTGATATGAAAAAAATCACATGTGCTTAAATTAAAAAACCAACACACTGAGATCTGCATTAGTGGACTGCTAGCTTTATTGAACAATGTATATTATGTTTAACTCTGTCCCCACCAGCATTTTTTTTTTTAAGTTGCCAGCCACCACTAGCGATTTTGATGATTTTCACTCAAATTTGATAGACTCCAGTATATTTTGCTGTATGAATATTTGAATATGCAATATACCAAAATAAAGATCAGAGCCTCTTCTTTTAAACAAATTGTTTTTTTTTTCATTATTCTAGCTTTAAGCGTTCTTTTTTTTATCAACACTTGAATATAGGTTGGTTTCACAAAAAGGCATAATTTTGAGCAAAAAGCTGAGAAAATCTAATTTTTGTAAAAAAACTACATTTGGATAATATTCAGTGGGATTATAAAAGCATAAATCCAGTAAATCGGTTCCATCAATACCTCCCAAGCTTGCGCAGACATGTACTGTACCACTTCCTGGATCAACATTTTACTCTCTAACGTTATGCATTTTTCATTTATATGCTGTCTATTGCTGATGATCGCTTTAATTTAAATATGCATCTGTTTACATAAGAAATCGCTCATTTCTCCTTCCTGTTCATGTGTGTTTTTGTTTGGGAGGTTTTGTACTCATTCAGAAAATGTGTAATAGTGTATAACAGTGAAAACATCAAAAGCTGTAAAAACTTGTCAATGGCGGGGAAGCGTTCTTCAAAATGACGAGAGAAATCGTCAATGGCGGGGGAAGAGACAATATAATTTTTTTTGAAAGAAATTAATACTTTGCAATAAGGATGCAATAAATTATGAAATATGAAGAACTTTTATAATGTTACGAAAAACTTAATAATAAATTATATTTGAACTTTATATACATCAATGTATTAAGGTTTCCACAGAAATATTAAGCAGCATATTTTCAGCATTGATGATAATAAGAAATGCTTAATATAAAAAATCTTGCAGTGTCTCTGGAGGACAACAGAGTGCTTTGTAAGAGGACATTAAAAAGAGAACAACACCCTTAACAACACCCTTATGTCACAAAATATTCTTTCTGATTGTTCACCGATCTAGTTGCATCCAAGTGAACGGATTTCTGATATACATTCTAATATGAATATTTTTGTTTGTATATATGTGTGTGTGTGTGTATACAAGTGAAAATTCACAGTGGGATCATCAGTTTGCATGGGACTCCCATGTCGAGAGCAGCTAATAAACAAACCAGGGCTTTCTTTGTGGAAACCCACACCCACTGTGAGGACAAACACAGCACAACACAGTGATTGTTGTGGTGAACTGCTATTTCAAGGACAAAACTAAATGAAATTGCAAGTGGCCGAAGTTTATGACTAGGACTTTCATTGCCAAAGCCATTGATTTTTCCGTTCGACAGTCATTCAGTGTTTACAGATGGTTTTGGGCAGAATTCACAATACTCCCCAGAATGCTAAATTAGACAGAAAAGGGAAATTTACTGATTTTAACATAATCACAGATTTTTATTATAAATATTTAACTCATACTAAAAAGATAAATGCATAAAAGACTTCACTTACAATAGCTGTATTATTTATTTTCATTTAATTCCATCCTATTTTTCCCTGAATTGCAGTCTTAATTCAATTCGTATTCATTTTCACTTCAGGATTTTATTATTAAACAAGCATTGGCATTTTCATTTGATATGAAAAGCTTTCATTAACTGAGATATATCCACTGTAATCCATATGATTCATTCCCTTCGTGTTTTCCAATCTCAAGTCAAGTGAAGTTCAAGTAAACTTTGGTTTATTATCATTCCAGCCATAAGTCTGCAGTGGAAAGAAATGTCATTTCACCAGGTCTGCTATCATGGACGTTTTGTTCCCTGTGTCCTCCCTGCTGGGGGATTTGAGGAAGTATTTGTGAGTAAGGAGAAAGTTGAAAAAACATTCTGTGGTTTCCACATGCTGTTATCATTGGTTTGTGGGTGGATATTGACCCTGCCTTGAGGGGTTTACAGTTTGTTTTTGCCATGTCCAGGTTCAAAAATATCTAATCTTTTTTCTTTTTCTTTCATTGTAGGATGAGCTGGACCTCACAGAGAAGCACAGAGAGGCCATGTTTGCCTTACCAGCAGAAAAGAAATGGCAGATATACTGCAGTAAGAAGAAGGTTAGAACTCTCCTACATCATTGTGTGTGTGTGTGTGTGTGTGTGTGTGTGTGTGTGTATGTGTGTGTGTGTGTGTGTGTGTGTGTGTGTGTGTGTGTGTGTGTGTGTGGGTAGATGGGTGAGTGTTTTGGCCTCTTATCCTCAGTTGAAAGTTTAGTGCACTAGATTACACTGTCATCCTGTCAGAACGGTGTTTAAACATCTCATATATCAAAGTGCTTAACATAATCACCTCTCTGTCTGAAAGAAACTGATTCTGGGTTAATTAATGCCCTTTATCTCTGCTTTAAAATGGCTAATCTATTAAATGTTTCCATTAATCTTTTCATTAACAAATGAAGTGTCAGCAAAGATTTTAGATAACTGACATGTTAAACTTCTTAGCAGATGCTTTCAAACGAAAGCAACCTAACAGAGTGCATGCGTCTCTTTAGGATACCCAGTTTGTTGCTGCAGAGAGAGTTTGGTAGTGTCTCAGTCAGCCTGTTTCCTTAGGCGTTACATTCGTCAACATCTGAGAACCAAACAAATGATGATTCACAATTCTTTGTATAAAGAAAAGCTACTTTCCGCTTGAGAAATGCTCTACTTCACTTGTATCTATACAAACTAAGCTTAACAAAAGCTTGTTTTGTCTCTTCGCTAAGTTTAGTTTAGTTTAGTTTTGTTGGCCAGTAGAGCTACCACAATATATATATATATATATATATATATATATATATATATATATATATATATATATATATATATATTATTAGATTAATTTCTTTCTCTCTCAATTGTTATTTCCAAAGCCTTCTTTAAGCTTTTGTTTTATTATATGCTAAATATTCTTAACAAAACAGAGTTATAACAAATCTGTTTTGCAGTAATAGCTGGACTTTTGATTCTGCTGTATCAAAACATGATCAACAAATACAAGATGTAGTGACAAATATAAGATCATTGGGGGCTCCGAAAACTTCCAGATGGGTGACAAAATAAGTCAAAATGAATTTTAAATAAGACAACATGTAAAACAACTATAAAACAAGACTTTTTTAAAATTTCTTATTTATTTCCCACTGTATAGAAAAACCTGGATATATGAGGCAATACAATTTTAGTCTAAAGGGTTATAACATGGATTTTTTTAAATAATTATTATTTAAATATGTTCTTTGAGGTTTACTTAAAATCTATATAAAAACAAATAAATTTGTGAAAATATGATTATTTTCAACCCTCATTCTCTAAAACCCTCTCTCTAAAACGACCTGTTTCAAGGGGCGTGTCCTTTAAGGCTTGCCAGTAATTGGCCACTGTTATGATTGGCTAATGTTATTGCATAGGAAAACAGTATAAATACCCCCTCACTGTTGCGTGTGAGTGTTTTGACAACATGATCAAAATAAAATGGTCATTTCCAGACAAAGCATTATGAAATAATTTACTTACAGTGTGATGCAGCTGCAGTCAGATCTACTACTGTTTCATCTTTCAACAAATGTTTCTTTGTGAACTCTCCATGACACTGTGCCTCGTTTACAAAACAATATGCACCAATCAGTCCTCTGACATGATCCGGGATGTTACTCAAATTGAACTGTCCACTTTTTCCTTTATGCTGGCATTCTTCTGAGTTCTGTACAAGGACTGAGTGAGCTGTTTAAACCAAACTCGTCAAAGTGAACGTTTTTCACTCCATTTGTGCTATTGACGACAGACTCAACTGCATGGACTATTTCAGAAAGCGAACTCTCATCTATATACTGTATCCAGTGTAGACAAGATAGCAGCTGTGATTGTAATTTCTATTTGCTTTTGATGCGATGTGACACTCGATTTAGCATAATCAAGAGTCAGCCATTAAGTGACTGAATGCCAGTGTGCAGGGCCTATGGTGAGACAAAAATGTTTGTGCACCGGTGATGTCATCTTGCATCTCGTATCCAAAAATGCAGTTTTTGGTGCTTGATTAAATAAATGCTTTGTTTATAATGAGGAGGACATTTTAAGCTATGAAACTTGCAGGATTTTTAATGGTACAAAGGCCTCTTATATGCCAAAAGATCAAGGCTAATTTGATTTCTCGTGTCATGACCCCTTCAGGATTCAGTCTTGATTAGCTTGCAATGGGAACAGAAGAAATTACTCTGTCCATGTTGTATTTTGCCATACATGAGGCCATCGCATGGGTCTGTTGTTACCACTGTGTGATTCAGTCAGTTTCCTCTATCGTAGTGTTTTTTAACAAGCAAATCCTGTTTTATGAAATCACACTTACAGTATTCATTTTTACTGGACACCGCTGCATGTTTAGGTATGCAGGAGACAGTGGGGCCAAGTCATACCATTTATCCTCCATGACCTAATGGAGTGCAGAGAGCAGAGAAACGCCAGTTTGTATCTCAGTTCATTAATGACATGCAACCCACCATGATGCCACAAACATAAACTCTGCCAGACTGTTCTTCCAGTGTGAATCCATGTGTTTAAATCAAGACAGCACGAGCACTGAAACATGAAGCACACACACAGACAGTGGGTGGTCGATGGTTACCTGCCAGTTATGTGACAGCAATACAGTCAGGGTGATAGAAAGCATGCTGAAGTGACAAAATCCTGCAGGTCTATAAACTGCAGGCACTTTTATTGTTCTTCGTTAAATGTTGACACTGAAGTCTAAAGACTCAATGACACAGTAAGCACACAGTAGCTGCGTCTAAAAGAGCTGTACTGCATTCACTAAAATGGTTAATAACACTTTTTCTGTAATTGTGCTTGTGCATAGTATGAATACAGTCTGGACATACTGTATTCACCATGCTGGCATTGTCATGTGACCTACAACGTCAGCTGATCTTCCCTGATATATACAAATACGACACCTTCTCTAGGATAGTAAAAGGTCGGTTAGATGTGCGCTTCAGTATCTCATTGGAAGCAGCACGTCAACTAGGTATTTTTGAATTTATTAATAATTATTTATATTTGGACATGCTAATGATTTGATATATGTCTTTTTGCACACTATAGTGGAATAGTTTTTATAATAGTAGGAGATATTTTGGACATAAGGAGGATGTTGTATGAAAAAACTTATTTTTAGTCAATCTCTTCAAGACAGACTTTTCAGGATAGGAGATGGACTAAAAATGAACTCCCAAAACTTACTGCGACATGAATATAAATTTTGGGAGATTAGCACATGTAAAATAAGGTTTAAAGTGTTCATGAAATATTTTAAAAAAATATTGAAGTTTTGAGCAACTGCATTCCTCTAGGACCTGGAGGAATGCAACTTCCAGTTTTCATCTTTGACCTAGAGCCACTCCACTGCTCTAGGTCAAAGATGAAAACTGGAAGTTACAATAAAAAGTGATGTACAAAATTATTTTGAGTTGAGTTTATTTATTAATGGGTAACGTCTCTATTGAGAGAGGTTTTACCATTTTATTACAACATTTAGCCACTTTTTATTAATATTTAAATATTTAATTCTTGTACAAGAACTACAATCATTACAACATACAACATACTACAGAACATCATTAATTACTCACCCTCGTGTCATTCCAAACTCTTAAGACCTTTCGTTTATCTTTGGAACACAAATTCAGATATTTTTGATGAAATCCGAGAGCTTCTGACCCTGAAGACTGACATGGAAGAAAAGAAATTGTTAAATAAATTAGTTATTTTTGTTTTCTTTGCACACAAAAAGTTGAAACACTAATGTCACGTGGACTATTTTAACTATGTGCTTTGAATTTTAAAATGGGTTGAAAAACAAATAATTATCCACTACTGCTTTATGTGATTAAAAACAATATCTATTACGATTAATAAAAAAAATAATTAAAAAAACTGATATTGTCCGACAAGTGATATGGAGCAGATATATTGTGCACTTCTTGTCTTTAACTAAAATAGTTTCAGAGGGATGAACAGAATTTCAGACTCTAGCTGACATGTGATATGAGAGATTTTCTTTTCAGCTTCAGCACAATGAAGGTAAAGGAATCTCCCCACGATTGATATACCATAATATGATACATTAAAAGAAAGTGCCCCACAGAGATTTCCTTAGATGTTCTTATCTTTGAGTTGTGGTGGTTCAAAAGCTGGTATTGGTTACAGGTCGGCCATCTGTCTGGCCATGACTTCTTTTCTTGTATAGCCATATATGCTGCGTCCCAATTACAGACCTAATTACTCATTGTCATGGGACACCGAGCCAAAGAGAGTATGACGTGATGTAGGGCATTCAAAATTGTCTTTTGATTCTAGTTTTAGTGATGAGAAGCTCTTTATATATATAAATGTTTGGTAAATGACCTGCTTTCTGACCTGATCTTTGGTTTTGGACACGTATCAGAGCCCGTGGTTGGCCAGATTGGGATGCCGTTTCTGTGTTTTGATAAGTGTCTTTCAGCCACATTTAATTTTGCTCTACTTGCATGATGAGGTCATGCTCCACGATTCAACACATGGAACCAATGAAAAAGATTTAAGACGGTGAGCGGATGGATGAGATTAAGGAAGAATATGTCTGTCGTGAGACGGCCCGTGGCTGTGCAACAGCATTCATGCAGACTCAGCACAGTGCCCAGCCTGGGACTAGTAAAACAGGGGCTTGGCGCTCTTCCCCAGGGCTTCAGACTGGGATAGGAGGGTGGAAGGATAAGGGAAGCAGTGGTTGGTCCAAAGCAAACAGGAAGGCCTCCATTTGCAGGTGCAGATTATGTTATCTGGAAGGTCTGGGGGCTTTTGATAGGTCTGTCAAACCTGGGAAACAGCACTCTCAGCACTCAGTCATCTCTTTTATTACATTCTCTTTTCACATATTTATAAGGTGCTGGACTGTTAATGCAATATGTTCATTTATGAATAATATCTTAAAAATACACTACCATTCAAACATCTGCAGTCGGTAAGAATACGTTTAATACTTGTATTCAGGAAGGGTGCCTTAAATTGATCAAAGGTGACATTTAAAGCAAGGACAATAATAGAAGCAACTTTTATTTCAAATAAATGCTGTTCTTTTGAACTTTATATTCATCAAATAATCCGGAAAGAACGTGTTATGGTTTCGACTGATATTGAGCAAAAAAACTAGTTTCAACATTGTTAATATTATATAAGAAATGTCAAAAATGTTTCTCTCTTAGATCAGAATTTTATTGCTTGACAGATATATATTTTATTGCTTGAAGATAAAGCTCAAAAACTGGCGTCCTCCAAACTCAGCTACATTAGTTTCTTTGGAGTTTGAAATTTAATCCTTATTTGGTCTGATGATCTGGTTCGATAACTGTGCACATTGTACTATATGATATATGAACCTGTCACAAAATGCAGGCTCTGCAAAAAGGTAGTTATTGCCGGATGGGGCAGTAAAAACTTTTTTTTAAAGACGGCAAACCCACACCCCTGGCGAGAGAGCAGCATGTGCAGTTGCTCATTTCACAATCTAAACAAATACTGTATATGTCTGTGTAATTTCAAAGGTCATATAGAATTTGTAAAACTTAGTTCTGACTGTTTTTGGCACACACACACAAAAAAACTAACTTTATAAATGTACTAAAAGAAGAAATAAAATGATAAATATGCAAAATAAATAAAGGGTAGAAATTCTATTTTTTTTGCCCTTTTAGAAATTAAATATATTATTTTTGCATTGAAAGCTGCAAATAGTATGTGAAGGTCAGTCATATCAAAGATTAGTTACATAATCCTGTACTGTATGAAGAGTTTTATAGTCTTTTAATGTGCAGTTGTTAATTTTGAGGGTCAGAAAAGTGCTTAAAAATGGTCACACACTTCAGGGAAAACACAATATGTACATAATTTGTGCTTTTGAAGTAATGAAAGCATCTTTTGTGCCTCTTTGGTACTTCTGAAAGGATAACAGGACAGTATAGCGCTTTTATGACCCCTGTAAAGGTCGAGGGCTATTTTAAGTTTGATTCCCAAACTGTTTTGCTGACGTTTCTTTCGATACATTGTGCTGAGCACAGTGATTATTCACCTGTGCCCTGAACTAAATGTCTTGGTGCGCTCAGGTGTGCAGGCTCTGCTGGATCCAAACCAAAGCTTGAGGTATGATATCAACTGTCCTGCTCCTGGCAAAGGACAATTAAGAATAGACAGTCTGGATTTTCATCTGACTCTCCTCAATTGTCCCCATTGTGGAAAAATAAGAGCTCTCTGATTTCTACAAAATAAATTGTAGCCATTGATGCCATTGTAATCTTACACTCTCTATCTGAATGCTTAAGCATGAAGAGGAATAGTCATGGACTCATTTGTTTTTTAGGTCAGGGGCTATCAAGCTTTTTGCCAGAGTTTCTTGGGCAGTGGGCCAACATATACTTAGTCAAGTGGGTTCAATCGAGCAGACTGAGTTTCTGACCCGCTGCTGTCTGGCAGATGTTAAAGATTAGACCTGGAGCACTGCATTCAACATTGACTGTTTCAATCCGAGTTATGAATATAATCAATGCATAAATCTGAATATTGCAAAAAAATTAATTGCTAATAAATCAGCATTTTTATTATCTTACTATTTTATTATCTTGTGAGATATTTGAAAATATGCTGGCTAGTCTCACTTGACTCCTTTAAAGAATTGAGATTGTTCAGCTCTTTTTTGGTGGTTATTTAAAAAAATTGCTTGTTGAGACTTGTCAGTTAGGTATTTGCAGATCTTTGGGCTGATTCATCTTCCTGCTAACTGATTTCTTGAAATTGTAATTATCTGAACTGAACACATTGAAGCACGGCTGGTTCCTAGAAAGAGCATCTCTCTAAACCAACAATATCAACAGTCGTTATGACATGTCTGTCTGAGAATGAAGTGCTCATGGGATAAGAGCAGAGGAAAGTCCGAACACAGCATGAGAAAGAGGCCTGCCAGAGATCCACAATAATGCTTTACTCATTAAGGCCAAATGGTGAAATATGAAAGAAATATGCAGGCCGGTGGAAGATCAGGGGTCTCAGGCCGGCATCCAAAACTCCCCACTCGTATGAAGTCCGAACAGATGCCCGTTTGTAAGATGCCATCATCTCCCAAAAGACTTGGCAGAGCCGGGTGTGAAACATCCCACGCAGTTGCTGCAAAGGAGCTCATTGTTATGCCAGATTTTTTTCCTTTCCTGTGTATTCGGTGTACATAAGCTACAATTAAACTCTCTATTAGTGGCCATGTGGGCAGCCTGTGTTTTGAACCCTTGTTTTGAAAAGGAAGTCGACACACTTCACAAGTTCCACTCGTTTCTGATTCATTACTCCCTATGTAGCTCCCTGCTTTCTGTCTTGTCTTCTGAATCATACTGCATTTTCAGCTCTTCAGAGCTTGCTAATGCGGCATTGGCTCAATCTGGGATGTGTGTTGTTTCTCTAGTGTCTGTGAATCTCTGCTGGCCTACTTAAAGTGTGTGCTATTTCTGCCAGCGCTTTGAGCGTGATGTTCTGTTTCAAATCTACTTTTTCTGAGTCTGTATGTTTGGGAAAGTGTGTACATGTGATGTTCACCTGGGAACATATGCAGTGTGAATCTAATTGCATGTTTGATTTTCTTTGGTTATATAGGAGTTATAATAAATGTTACTTAAAGGAAAACACAACTATTTTTGAAAATAGGCTAATTTTCCAACAAAAACATTGTGTACTAAGACCGATGGAAAATTAAAAGTTGTTATTTTCTAGGCTGATATGGCTAGGAGCTATACCCTCATTCTGGCGTAATAATCAAGGAACTTTGCCTTGGGTGCAACAGGCGCAGTGATATTATTATATGAAAGTGCTGCGTAATATCACTGCTCCTGCTGCACCCATGGCAAAGTTCCTTGATTATTACGCCACAAATTTTCATTTTCCATCAGTCATATTACACGATGTAACTACAGAAGAGTCAAATTTTAAATAGGAAAAATATTGAAACTCTTTGGTCATTATTGAGCTAGATGCTAATGGTCTAATCAGTATCAATGATCTATGCTAAGCTAAGGTAAAAGCGCTACGCCATAACCGGAGATCGGCTGAATGGATTCGAAAATGAATGGACTTTGAAAATGGTCAACTGTTTAACAGTTGATCTAGGGGAGTTGGAAAATTACCGTTTTCAAAAATAGTGGTGTGTTCCTTTAAATGAAATGAGATATGAAATAAATCCCAGCTATATCAAACTTCTAAGAAATTATATGATTAATACAGATTAATAAATGCCTCTGAGATAAGCCAATTCATGCTGAATATTTGGTTTCACACAACTGGCCGGTATCAAAATAAGATCTTTTCAAGATAAAGATAATTTTTTATTGCTGCGGACTCAGGAATGTCTAATTCCCACCGAAGTGTCCAAATTATGTCATTCCCAATAACATTCCAAAACCACACATTCCTTCCCAGCTCATTCCCAATATGTTGTTTTACATTCATCTATTCCCAGTGTCATGTTCCTGTTGTGTGGGCTCTGATCGGTGTGTACACACATCTCGTGTCCCGGCAGAGGGCAGAGGGCAGCGTGGATTAATGACGTGTGCTTGAAGTGAAAACAAGAGCTGTGTTTATGTTTGTTTTTTTTATATACTCATGCAGACATGCTTAAACTAATGTCTCTTAATTCTGTCCATTTTAATCCATTTTTTTTTCTTTCAGGAACAAGAGGAGAATAAAGGTGCTACTAGCTGGCCAGAGTACTACATTGACCAGCTCAATTCAATGGCAGCTGTAAGTAATTCTTTTTTGAAGACTTTTCTTTGTCCTTTAACATTCATGAACTTGTCTTCTTTTAACAATTAATTATAAATTTTACATTGCCATTGGACCTTGAGGACTTAAAGGGATTGCTCAACCAAAAATGTAAATTCTGTCATTAATTACTCACCCTCATGTCGTTATAAACATGTAAGACATTGGTTCATCTTCAGAACGCAAATTAAGATATTTTTGATGAAATCCGAGAGCTTTCTGACCCTTCATAGAAAGGGTCTTACCATGTTCAAGGCCCTGAAGGTACCAAGAACAATGACAAAATAGTCCATGTGACATTAGTGAACATGGTAGGACCCTCGCTGCCTGTGGAGAGTCAAAAAGCAGAAATAAAAAAATCTTAATTTACGTTCTGTAGATGAATGAAGGTCTTACGGCTCTGAAACAACATGAGACATTAATGACAGAATTTTCATTTTCATTCATCTCTATAAAACACATGATATGTAATATCCATGGTTAGAAATTTATATAACATGTCAAAGCATCTAGTGTAAGAATGGTAATCTCTTTTACAGAGGAAAACTCTTTTGGCCTTGGAGAAGGAAGAAGAGGAGGAACGCAACAAAACTATTGAAAGCCTGAAAACGGCACTGCGGACACAACCTATGAGGTCTGCACATTGTAACAAAAATAGTCTTTATCAAATATAAGTCCCTAAATTTGTATTTGATCACTTATATAATAATACAAATATATATATATATATATATATATATATATATATATATATATTAGTGCTGGGCAACAATTATTATATTATTATTTTTATTTTTAGGGCGATTAATCACATTATTGTTTGTGATTAATCGCAATTAATTGCATTGTTATGCACAAAACTAATAATGCATTCAAAAGTAGTTTATTGTGCACTTCTTTTTAATTTAAAAGTAGGCCTACTGCTATATGAACAAAAGTGTATTTGGTTCGCAAACACTTTAAACAAATAAGGTGCTTTTTACAGCAGTGTTCCTTTTACATAGTAGCAGCAGTTAAAATATTTATTGTAGCCTAAATCTCAACTTGTAACATCAATGTAATTAAATTAAATATAAAACAAGCTATTTGTCACTGCCAGGACAGTAATGTTTTTATAGAAAATATTTTATAGTTTGTTATAGAAAAACAAGTTATGCTATGAGTACAGAGCCTCGATCATAACGTTGTAACAGGCAACTTCCTATTAAAGACCTGCACGATTGCGGGACTTATTGCAGGACGACACTTGATGGGAGGGTAGAGACTCGTGTGTGCAGGATGCGGGAGAATAATTAGTGGGTGTGCTCACACTAGGCAATCTTAACTGTGCCGGAGCGCATTTGACCCCCAAAGCCTGGTTCGTTTGACTACTGTAATCGTTCTGTTTAGCAGGCCCTGGCTTGGTTGGAAGAGGTGCGCAAGAGTGCGGTTCAGTTATATATAGATCAGTGAGTGTGAGCGCTAACCGTGCCGGAGTGCAGATCTTCTGCTATGTGCTGCATGATTGTGTGAATATTTCTGAGCGGCAAAAGCGATAGATCTGTAAAGCAATATATTGTGAGTGGGACATGTGTTACCGCATCCCATACGACTCAAAATAATAAACCACAAATTTAACAAAACAATTCACTCCACTGTGTTAAGCGAGAACGTTTCTCTGCTGTCTTCAGGTGCTACTGGAAATTTCCTATTTCCAACTTATAAAGTCATGATTACGAGCTTGCTCTTTTCTGTTAAAAAAATAACAGTGGACAGTGGTTTGTGAATGCTGCTGCTTAGCATAAATAATTTGTTCGGGAGCATACCCATGATTTGTCTGTATGTGTATTCAGAGCCAGTGAGCAACAGACTTTCATGATAATAAAAAACTCTGTTAACGCGCGATAAAATAATTGTCTGCGTTAATCAATTAATGCATTAACTTGATAATAATGTGTCAACTTGCCAAGCCCTAATACATATACACGTATATATAAATTGGAATATATTGGAATCATTTCTGAGAATCATGTGACACTGAAAACAGGAGTAATAAAAATTCAGCTTCGCCATCACATATTACATTTGGAAATCTATTAAAATTGAAAAAGTTATTTTGAATTTTAACAATACTACACAATATACTAGAGCTGAAACAACTAATCGTTTTAATCGATTAAAATCGATTATTAAAATAGTTGTCAACGAATTTAGTCATTGATTAGTTGCTAAACAACTTTTATTTGCCGTAAGCGGCTCATTTTGTGCATATTTTAAATCTGTGGTGACCAAAGTGTGGCAGTAATGAGCCACCGCAGGTTTTATTCAGCCAGTACAGCAGAAGAAGTAGCGAATAGCCAATAGCTGGCCTCGTTTATTATGTCACGTGCTTCCCGAACTGCGTCTGCAGCAGTGTTGCCAAGTCCGCTTATTATAAGCGACTTTGTGCTTGTTTTTCTGCAAAGTCGCTTACAAATATTGGTAGTCGCGGGTCACGTTTTTTTTGGGCTTGTTTCTAAACTGTAGTTGCTTATTTTGGCTTTGTGATAAATGATAATGCGGAAAATAAATAATCGAATAATATTGGGCTTATTTTGGGCTTGTTTTTGAAGCTCCAGTTGCGTATTTGTCTCGCGAGAGTTGGCAACTGTGGTCTGCAGCATTCAGCGAGATGGTGGAGACAGACTGCAGTGGAGTAAGCTTGAGAAAGAAAAAAGCGGAAGATAAAACTAATCGAACAAAGTCATCCAAAGTGTGGGAGTACTTTACTTAGAGCCTTCATAAAAAGAGGAGTAACCTGTAAACTCTGCACTACTGAACTGTTTAAATGTTTAAGACTTTTATTTGTGCAGATTCACCAGTACAATGTTGTTGTTGTTTGCAAATGTTTAGTTTAGTAACAGTTAACATTTAAAGATTTACAAACATATTCTGTGATCAGTTTGTCGTTTACCAGTTCAAAATTCAGTCTTGAAGCCTAATTATGACTGAATGAGAGAGAGGTTAATGTTTAAATGTATTTGAAAAGCCTTTTTTTTCTAAGTATTCACTGCTCTTTTTCACACAGCAGGTTTTTTGTGTGTAATTTTTTTTTTCTGGACAACCTTCTGATGGATTTTAATTTAAATTGTGAGTTCCATTCAGGTTTCATGCCACTTGCACTTTATTCGAAGGATTGTTTACAATTCCACAGCATAAGCTATAAAGCCGTTTCCCAGTTGTGTGTTTACAGGAAAAAAATAATAAAATGCAATGTACTGCAAATTTATTCTGTTTTATTCTTATTCTTCGTGAAAATATTTTCTGAAAGATTCCTTAATAAACTTTGTTCTGGATGTTAAACTACTTTAGGAGCCCTAAGGACTGCCATGGTGAAAACATTATTTGAAATCTCCTTGTGAGATTTGCTAGAGTATGGGTCAGTGTTTTGATTGCAGAAGAGTTTGACGAAGGATTACTAACACATAATAAAACAAAACTCCAGGTATATTTTTGATGAGGATATGACAATGCAAAATGGTTAAAATCTCTAAAAAGTCTATGTTGAATAATAAAGACCCTTTGTTAATAATTTAATTGGAAAAAATGGGCAAAATTAAAATATAAGTACATAAAGATTAATCGATTAATCGTAAAAATAATCGACAGATTAATCGATTATCAAAATAATGCAGCCCTACAATATACCTGTTTTTACTGTAAAACAAAATAAAGAATTGATGAGCATAAGAGACCTATTTTGTAAACAAAAATAGAAAACAGTCATTTTTATTGAATTGCAATAATATTTATTTTTTGGTTGACTTTATATCTCAAATGTCCATATTTCTCACTGAAAGTAAAAAAAAAAAAAAACACAAACAAATAAAAGCTTACATTATTGCATTTACTTGAAGATGTGGACAGCTGTCTCGGGGCAGTAGTTTAACACGTCAATGATTTTTCCATTGACAAGCACCTCACTTTGTTATTAAACGAACGCTTCCCTTATGGTGTGTGCTTTGGGTCTAATTATGCAAATGAGATTACTTTCATCACACACATGCTCACAAACACATGCGTTTGATTAGTGGTTCCTGCATTCACCGTTTGATCCTGGGGTCACAGGTCATCAGCACTGACCTCTGCAGGGCTCAGGTCAAAGCACTCCACCCCTCTCTGTGCCTAATGACATTCAGGCTGCATATCAAACCATTCCTTTCACAGCTTAAGGCAATTGTATTTAAAGTCGAGTGCTTTATTGGGGTTATAAATCAGTCTAGCTACTGATGTGATATATTATTTCACATTCATCACCTCCTTGTGGAGTCAATCATTTTCAGATTAACAAATTGTTTTCAGAGCCATGGCCTGGCGGTTAACACACATGCTTGGGTTTGGTGCTCATGTTGCAAATTTACTGTGGGTTTGAATCCAACCCATGTCATGTAGCAATCCCATATCCTCTCCATCATTTCCTGTCATCTCTTCACCTTTGCTAATAAATAAAATGAAACTTTTATGTAAAAATGTATAATATCTACATTTATTTAAATATTTACATTTATTTAAATATGTAATGGTATAAAAACAAAATGATATAAAAATTAAATTGTTAGTAATTATAGATTCTTCTGTTTTTATTGATAAGACAAGAAATTAAGAAATTAGAGAAAAAGACATAGGTATGTTTTCTAATAAGAAATTTGAGATGTTTTATATATATATATATATATATATATATATATATAAAACATCAATTAGAGAAAAAGACATGTTTGTTTTCTAATAAGAAATTTGAGATGTTTTATATATATATATATATATATATATATATATAATATGTAAAATAAATAAAGTTAAAATAATAAATAAAGGGCAAAAATAAATAATTAGAAATGTATTATATTTATATTTTAAGTATTTTTATTTATTTGTTTATTCATTATTTCTGTATTGGTAAGAAAAATAGTATGGTAACTTTCAACGAAAGCATTGCAAGTGGACATCTGGGAAAAAGTAAAATATGAAAACATCTATGATATGGCAGCTTTAAAGTTAAAGCTTTTTTTTCTATCGTAACTTTTGAGAAAGCTCTTTAACCAATAGCTGAAATCATTCCTTATAGGTTTGTAACACGGTTCATCGATATGGACGGCCTGACATGCATCCTGAACTTCCTGAAGAGCATGGATTATGAGACCACTGAGTCTCAGATCCACACTTCCCTCATCGGCTGCATCAAAGCCCTGATGAACAACTCCCAGGGTCGCGCTCACGTGCTCTCTCACTCCGAGAGCATCAACATCATCGCTCAGAGTCTGGCCACCGAGAACATCAAGACTAAAGTGGCGGTGCTGGAGATCATGGGTGCTGTGTGTTTAGTGCCTGGAGGCCACAAGAAGATTTTGGAGGCCATGTTGCACTATCAAAAGTTCTCTTGTGAGCGCACACGATTTCAGGTTGGCAGCTTTGTTTATAGCATGATAAAATGTCAATGAAAATCTGTTTCAGGATAAATGTCAATCCCATTAACATCTTTTTTTTGTCACAGACATTGTTGAATGATCTGGACAAAAGCACGGGACGTTACAGGGACGAGGTCAGCCTGAAAACGGCGATTATGTCCTTCATTAATGCTGTTTTAAGCCAAGGAGCTGGTGAAGTAAGACATTTTGGTTGCGTGCACACTATTTTAACACATCTTAATTTACTGTCAAGATCTGTGCTTTAATATATAAATGTCTACCTAAATAAGTCTCCTATCTGCCCTTGGAGGAATAGTATATCAGTAAGTGTTCTCTCGTAGGCCAGTCTTGAGTTCCGGGTTCATTTGCGATACGAGTTCCTCATGCTGGGGATTCAGCCCATCATCGACAAACTCAGGTCACATGAAAACTCAACTTTAGACAGGTAAGGGCCACAATTTCTAACTTGAGCTTTATTAATGGAGTCTTATCAGCAGATTTGAGCATCTTGATTTTGCTGTTTCTCTTTTTTTTTTTGTCTCCTCAGGCATTTAGATTACTTTGAGATGCTGAGAAATGATGATGAGCTCACATTATCCAGACGGTTTGAGTCTGTGAGTAGATAAAACAATTATATTTCTAATAATGGTCTTATATTTTAGGTATCAATATATTGTTTAAAATATATAAAAATATGATGAAATTATATATGAATATATACAGTACAGACCAAAAGTTTGGAAACATTACTATTTTTAATGTTTTTGAAAGAAGTTTCTTCTGCTCATAAAGCCTGCATTTATTTGATCAAAAATACAGAAAAAAATGTAATATTGTGAAATATTATTACAATTTAAAATAATTGTTTTTAAATTTATTATACTTTAAATGATCATTTATTTCTTTGATGCAAAGCTGAATTTTTAGGATCATTATCACATGATCCTTTAGAAATCATTCTAATATGATGATTCATTATCAAAGTTGGAAACAGTTCTGCTGCTTAATATTTTTTCAGAACATGCGATACTTTTTTAGGATACTTTGATGAATAAAAGGTAAAAAAAAAAAAAGAAGCTATGTTTTTAAAATATAAATATTTTGTAATAACAATGTACACTACTGGTCAGTAATTTGGGGTCAGTAATTTTTTTTCTTTCTTCTTTTTAAATAAAATCAATACTTTTATTCAGCAAGGATGTGTTAAATTGTTAAAAAGTGATAGTAAAGAAAATATATTATTAGAATATATATTATTAGAATTTTTTTTTATTTTGAATAAATGCAATTCTTTTTAACCTTTTATTCATCAAATATATTAGACAGCAGAACTGTTTCCAACACTCATAATAAATCAGAATATTAGAATGATTTCTAAATGATCATGTGATAGACTGGATGTTACATGTGACACTGAAGGCTGCAGTAATGATGCTGAAAATTCAGCTTTGCATCACAGGAATAATTTTTTTTTTTTATTATATTCAAATAGAAAAGTATTATTTAAAGTTGTAATAATATTTCACAATATTACTGTTTTTTCTGTATTTTTGATCAAATAAATGCAGGCTTGATGAGCAGAAGAAACTTCTTTCAAAAACATTAAAAATAGTAATGTTTCCAAACTTTTGGTCTGTACTGTATATATATATATTAGTGCTGTCAAACGATCAATTTTTGTTTACATAATATATGTATGTGTACTGTGTATATTTATTATGTATATATAAATACACACACATACAGTATATACAGTATTTTGAAAATATTTACACGCATATGCAATTGTATATTTTATATTATATATAAATATATTTAATATATAAATATGTCATATTTTTCTTAAATAAATACATGCATGTGTTTGTATTTATATATTCATAATAAATATACACAGTATACACACGTATTATGCAAACAACATTTTTCTTTTGGATTGTTTAACAGTACTAATATATTTATTTATATTTATATATCTATTTATAATTTTTTTCTCAGATGCATATAGACACGAAGAGTGCGACACAAGTTTTTGAGCTTGTACGGAAGAAGCTGGCTCACACAGATGCATATCCGCACTTTATGTCTATTCTTCACCATTGCCTGCTCATGCCTCGTGAGTGTTTACCTTATTGTTTAGACTTTCTTAGTTTTTAACTGAAACAACGCTATACAGACTTTTTCCACCAAATGCTATAAATGAAGAATGATGCAAAAGCTATTCAGTTTAATGCCACAAATGACCAGTCAGAATTAAGTATTTATTATATATAATTAATTGAATTGCATGTTTGAATCTTCACTTTGTTTTAGATAAGAGAAGTGGGAACACAGTGCAGTACTGGCTGCTCCTGGACCGCATTGTCCAACAGATGGTCCTGCAGAATGACAAAGGTCACGACCCTGATGTCACGCCATTAGAAAACTTCAATGTAAAGAATGTGGTTCGAATGTGAGTTTGCATCTTTTTTCAGGCAACTTTATCATAATTGATTTGCTTTGGCATCCATATGTTACTGTAGTGTATTTATAGAAGATGTAGGTTTTTTTAATGCCCTCATTAAGTCTTTGCCAAATAAACCAAGATTTGTACTGAATTAATGAGTTTTTCCTTAAATCACATCACTTACCCTTTTTCAGGCTTGTCAATGAAAATGAGGTGAAACAGTGGAAGGAACAGGCAGAAAAAATGCGCAAAGGTCAGCACATGTTGTACACATTGATGTTTCTTTTACAAGAGACTGCATTATAGCATTAAGATTAAATCCTTTGTAACAGTTAATGCATTCACATTAAGTAGGGATTAAAATTCCGATTTAACAATTAAAAATGTCTTTGGCAACCTATAAATTATAACTTCAGAACCTAAATTTCATGTGGATTTTAATGACTACAATGCTAAATGATGTCATGAAACTATTTATCTATTCATTTTAGCATTTAATAAAAAAAATGTTTAATTGTATTTGTTTTTATTTTTAATAACAATTATTGCTGTACTTTTAAGAATTTAATTAAATATAAAAAAAATTGTTTGTTAAGTTATTCATTCATTCTTCAGATTAGTTATTTTTTATTTTGTGTATTTTATTTATTTTACAGATTATTTGTATGCACTTTTTTTCTCATTTTCATCGGTTCATGTTGAAATGATCACTCTGATTAAACAACAATGTAAAATGTCATCAAACTTATAAATTACAACTTGAAAATTGATTAATGAATGACTTCATTATGACCATCATGATGACCTCAAGCAAAATGAAGCAGCACGTAGAAGTGAATTAATATAAAAAATATGGCATCTATTTGACATTATAAGCATTTCCATATGAAGTAATCATTTCTAAAAATGAGAACATCATCAGATCAGAATAGATTCTCAAAGTTGTTGTCTCTAATTATGTTAATTCATTTTTCTATATTTCAGTTTGCTTTAGTTGGCCGGAATGCAGTGTCTTTATTGTAGAGACATATAACATTTTGACCTTTAACCTCTTTGTCCTGTAGACCAACATGAGCTACAACAGAAGATGGAAAAGAAGGAGCGAGAGTGTGATGCAAAAACCCAGGAGAAGGAGGAGATGATGCAAACGCTCAACAAGATGAAAGAGAAGTTAGAAAGAGAAATGGGGGAACATAAACTAGTCAAGCAGCAGGTGGCAGAAATGACTTCCAGACTACATGACCTCAGCACGGTATGCTGATGATGTCACGGATATTGATAATAAAAATAATACAAAACCATGTAAACGTCCTTTTACGAAAGCAAACATTTATAAAGACTGACCACTGTTCATCCCTTTTGTATTTATTAGAGACAAGTAGCCAGTGTTCCCGGAGGTCCTCCCATCCCTGGCCCTCCAGGTGGCCCTCTCTTGCCCCCTCCACCTCCTCCACCTCCACCTGGTGGCATGATGCCGCCTCCACCACCTCCTCCACCGGGCAGTGCTATGATGCCACCGCCTCCACCACCGCCCCCTGGACGTCCTCCTCTCGGTGCAGCTCCGCCTCCACCAGGAGCTCCCGTGGGACCATCCCTGAAGAAGAAAAACATTCCTCAGCCGTCCAATCCACTCAAGTCCTTCAACTGGGCCAAGCTGTCTGAGGTAAGACTGGCATGGATTAGAGGAGTGGACTGGCTCATCCTGACACTCACAGACACTAAAATCTGTCTCTTAAGCCTCCACTTTTAATCAAGAAACACTTTTGGAAGTCAAGTTACACAAATTGGTGTCAAACCTGTCTTAAATTTTACCAAGTTGTCAGAATTTGTCATATGGGTAGTGTACTAGATCTATCATTTTTAATGTCATGAAACTATTTTTATATTACATTTTTAATAGTATGTTTATTTATTTACATTTAAATTTAATAAATCTGTTAAGTATACATTTTAGTATGTTATTTTATTTAAATTGTTAAATTCTTTAAACTATTTCAATCTATACTCTTTAGAATTTAATTGAATAAAATGCGATTTATATTTTGAATTTTAAGAAACCATTAGCATTGAATAAAATTTTATTTATTTATACTTTTAATGTTATGAAACTATTTTATCTATACATTTAGCAACTGAATAAAATAATTATTTTGCTGATTTATTTAGTTGCATTTTTCCCATCTTCTTCATCTTTGAAGAAGTTTTTCAATTTTGCAGCTCATTTTCTACTTGAGTTTCAGAGTTTTATGATTAACAAAATATAGCATGTGACTTACAACATGTGACTTTGGACAGGACGGTGATTGAGTTACACATCCCACTCTCTTCCACAGAACAAGCTTGAGGGAACAGTCTGGGCAGACATTGATGACGGCAAAGTTTTCAAAATCCTAGACTTGGTGGATATTGAGAAGACTTTCTCTGCCTATCAGAGGCAACAGGTCACTAAACAATGCTTCTTTCACTGGTTTTAATCCAGAGTGATCTCACAAAGCATTCACTGTCTCTCATGCATGGTACTGATACATTTACCCATGGTAATCCTGCATCACAGAGCATGGGGTTTGAATTAGCAGACTGTAAAATGCATTGATATCACCAGCAGTTTTCTATGAAAAGCAGACATTGGCAAACCGTCCTCATTATGCCTGGTAAACCACACACTTAGACTCATTATAGAGCAATTACATAAATTTCTTATGGCTTTACAGCCAAATTAGAGCAGAAAAAGAAAAGAAAGGAAAAAAAGCTAGGTGCGATACAGCTCAAAACTTGACCGTGTCTTCATAATTATATTTTAAAACAATGCATAAATTACTTTAAGCTGTTTTTAAAAAAATTGAAAGCATGCTAAATGCATTAAAACCGAGATTCATAAAACCTCTCCAATTTCATCAAATTCTCAAAATATATTAGATTTATTGTCAGCATTATGGAAGCAGGATTATTACAGTATGGAAATAATTTCCTGTCTCAGAGTAAAAAAAAAAAAAAAATAGTTTATGTATTTTATATATTACCCCCTGGAACTTTATATTATTTATTAATTGCAAATTAATTTGTTACAGTTGCAACTTAACTCTGACCTATCTTGGAGTTGCAGCAATTTTGCTTGATTACTATATCATAATTAATTTTTCGCAATTGCAATTGTATTTCCTGTCACTGCGATTATTTGTTGTAATTTCTCAGAATTATGGCTTTTCTACTGTGCAGATTTCCACATTATGAACAGAAATTTTGAATTTTTGTCCACTATCGCAGAGCATCTAGATTTGATACAAGGTGGAATCGGAGAGGTAGCTTGTGACATTTAGCAGTTGTTTAGACATTAACCGGTCATCTGTGATCAACTATCATGCATCTTTCAATGCACACACACATTTACACTGCATTTACAGACCTCCCAGAAAGCTCTGCTTTCATGCACCCTCATGCTCACCATTCACAACCCCAATAATGTCATCATGTGCACATGCCTGTTTGAGTTTGTTTTGGCTGAATTCACCAGACTACACTGTCTCTCTAACATGTGCTGCATCTTCCTTGCTTCTTGCCTGCATTCTAGGACTTCTTTATGGTCAATAACTGCAAGCAGGTAAGTGTGGATGAACAGATCTAATAGTGTTTGCATCATCTCTCCCCTACTCACTCTTTCTATGTGTCATTCATTTTGTATCCAGGCAATATATAAAAGTGGAAACCTAACATGACTTTACTGATAATGTTTATATAAACTGCCCATACACACTATTGGTCAAAAGTTTGAAAGTAGAATGATTTCCGAGCGATCATGTAACACTGGAGTAATGGCTGCTGAAAATTCTGCTTTGCATCACAGGAAAAATTACGTTTTAAAATATATTCAAATAGAAAACGGTTATTTTAAATTCTAATAATATTTCACAGTTTTTACTGTATTTTTGATCAAATGAACAGTCTTGGTAAGACTTTTGAAAACAATTTAAAAATCTCATGCATTCCAAACTTTTGACTGGCAGTGTAAGTTTGAGATTCAGAATCGGAGTATATTGATTCTTTTATTTTAAATCTGATCTATAAAATTTCTCTTGAGTGAAATGTATCTCTTTTGTGACTCCAACCAAATAGAAAGAGACTGAAGACGATGCGCTGAGCTCCAAGAAAGTCAAAGAGCTCTCTGTCATCGATGGCCGCCGGGCTCAGAACTGCAACATCCTTCTCTCACGGTGAGTGATGTGTCTGCCCCGGGTATGAGTTCACCTCCGTCTGGTGTGTGTGTGTGTGGACCTCACTGGCCCTCCGGATGTAATGTCATATCCTGTAGGGCATACCTTCTGGTTCCTACGTCCTGGTTTAATACTGTATATCCCAACTTGGTTATTGTACCATTTCCTATCAGTGAAAGACATATCGCCCCTTAGTTTCTTCACGTCTCTACAGTGTGAGGTGGCTTCCCTGAATTCTTTGTAAATCAATGCAGCATGGGGCTTTAAAAAAGAACAGGGACTATTCTTCATTAAATTAGAGTGTTATATCATTAAAAAAACACGCCTGACAACTTGGTTGTCATTGCCAGGAAAGATATTTGACTTTCTCACTCAAAAGTAATATGCAAGGATTCTGTGATTCCAGAAGCTCCACAAATTGCAGTGGTTTGGGATTTCCATATCTAAAATATGCCCTTTGGATGCTTATTTGTGACCATGGAGCACAAAACCAGTCATAAGGGTCAATTTGTCAAAATTGAGATTAATGCATCGTCTGAAAGCTGAATAAATACGATTTCCATTGATGTATTTTTGGCACAAAAGAAACATTTATCATTTTGACCCATTCAGTGTATTGTTGGCTATTGCTACAAATATACCCCAGCAATTTAAGATTGGTTTTGTGCTCCAAGGTCGCATTTATGAAATATCATGGCTAACATTTAAAGACATTTATACTGCTAAAATATATTTTTATTTCAAAGAAATGCTTTTCTTTTGGAACCTTCTATTCATCATAGAATATTGAGAATGAATGTATCATGGTTTTAACAAAAACATTATGCAGCACAACTGCTTTCAATATTTATAATAAGAAATGACAAATCAGCATATTAGAATGATTTCTGAAGGATCATTTGACCCTGAATACTGAACTAATGACTTTTTAACTGTATATTTGATCAAATAAATGCAGCCTTTATGAGGGAAAAGAGACATCTTTAAAAAAACATTTAAAAGTAAAATTGTGTACCATTTTTAAATCTAGTGCTTTTTTTTTAGTCTAGAATTTTCCCCAAAATATTAGCAGAAAATGTGAAAGAATGGCCTGCTTATGGGTCCTGATGGTTATTAGCTTTCAATTTCCTTTGAAGATGAAAAAAATATCTAAATAACTATTAAGATTTAGCATCCGTTCAATGTATCCAAGCTTAATTTAATAAAAAGAGCAAAAATTGATTTATTTAATATATTTATTGGATTAAGTTGCCAATGTCACATCCCAAAGAGAGTTATTAGCTTTTTTTTTTAAATGGTTGTGCAGATTTATATTATTTTAATTCAGCATGCCTCATTACCTCGATTTCATCTTTAAAGAATGTATTGTCAATTCAAAACTCAGGAAATATTTAATTCACTTATATTAGGAGAATCATGCCTCTCTAACCCAAAATATATGACATACTAAAGAAAAACACTACTGCGAGTCCTAGCTGTAGAACTCCTGGGTAGTTCAATATTATTCAGGGTTTACATATTTCCTATTTATAGCTTCATTACAGATGTGACTGCAGTGTCAGAATGAGCTCAAATTAAACTGTCATCCATGCAGCGCTTATCCAGGGTTTACACAGAGTTGATTTTTCTTAGAGGCGATATTGTATTTACAAATTCTTTAATTACAGGGTCCAATTCTTATTTTGGATTACATATCTGTTTGTCACCTCAGGACTACCCTTTCTGAATGAAATGAATCCCACAAAGCAAACTGTAACAGTTGGTCACAGCTGCCAATCCAGACGGTGTGGGATATATGACAGCTCACTGACTGACTGCGGTTTAGCTTGGGACCAAAACACAAAGGTTCTCGTAAAGCAAGACTCCAAACTAAATGAAATGAATCAGACTCATTCCATTATTGCCAGATTTACTCCAAAATCTTCCCTGCAGATTTTTATTTATGACTGTTTATGAACGACCGACAATCGAGACCTCATCAAAACGCACAATAACAGCATCTGTAGATCATGGCCTGTGGATCTATCACATTCTCATCCTGCCTAAATGCTCTCTTAGGAGTCTCCACAAGAAGAGATTGGGGTGTAATCCATTGTACAGCCACCGAACGGACCACCCAAGCTGAGATTCACAGGGATTTAAATAGTTTCGCTTCTCAAGTGGAAGCCTGTAGAGTCATTAGTGTTGATTTAGGAATGGTGAATGTGGTGCTGGATGTCAGGGTGGTGGAGGGTGAGGTGGTGGTCTGGCTGGAGGGAGATGAGACTGAGGAGTAATGTGTGCTAAATGATCAGTAATTAGAGCGTAGTTCATATTAAAGGGTTTCTCCACCCCAAAATGAAAATTTTGTCATTAATCATTTACCCCCAAGTCGTTCCAAACCCGTAAAAGCTTCAGCCATCTTCGAACACAATTTAAGATATTTTGCATGAAAAGTACTTTTTGTACTTAAGAAAACAAAAATAACGACTTTATTCAACAATTTGTCTCTTCTGCCTCCGCATCACCTTAGCACCATTTTGGAGAATATCTGCTGAATACAAGCAGCGTACGCTGTGTCTGTGTCAGCTGCGACATAAGGATACGTTTTTTATGTGTATTTACACTTTGATTTTAATGAAAATCTTTTCAGCACGGCTGACACACCAGTGATGCAGAGAGACACAGAGGAGACGAATTGTTGAATAAAGTCGTTATTTTTGTTTTCTTCACATACAAAAATTGTATTCTCGTATCCAAAATATCTTAAATTGTGTATCGAAGATGAACAGAGCTTTTACGGGTTTGAAACGACATGGGGGTATGTGATTAATGACAAAATAAATTATTTTGGGGTGGAGTATCCCTTTAATCAACTCAGTGTCGACAGAAGAGGAAATGAGACCTGTTAAGATAGCTATACAGAAATAGATCAGAAAGAACTATACACTTGGAAAAAAAAAAATTATAATTATCTAAATATCTAAAATATTATTAATAATAGTACAAACATATTGTACATTTAAAAGTATTTTTATTCAGTAAGGATGCCTTAAATTGATTAAAAGTGGTTCTGGGCAATGATAAATCGGGATTAGTCATTAGGGATTTGCATTTCAAATAAATGCTGTTCTTTTAAACTTTTTATTCATCAAAGAATCCAGAAAAAAATGTATCATGGTCGCCAAAAAAATATATTAACCAGCACAACAATTTTCTACATTCAACACTGTTTCTTGTGCAGCAAATCAGCATTTTAGAATAATTTCTAAAGGATCATGTGACACTAAAGACTGGAATAATGATGCTGAAAATTCTGCTTTACCATCACATGAAAAAAACTTATTCAGTGGAAAACAGTTATTTTAAACTGTAATAGTTTTTCCAAAAATATTACTGTTTTATTCCATTTTTGATCAAATAAACATAGCCTTGGTGAACAAAAGAGACTTCTTTCAAGAACATTAAAAAAAAAAAAGCTTTTGAACGGTAGGCCAAGCTTTTGCACTTTTAGCACAAGTCTATTTTTTTCTTACAGAACTTATTAAAACTAAAGAAATAATTAAAAAAATAAAACCATTTTGAGATTAAAGAAATTATGCCACGTTACATTTTAAGAAAAATGTCAGCATAAAATGTTGAGAAAAAAATCATTAAAATTCGATTTCGAGAAAAGAAAAAACGTTTCTATTTGCACCTCAGTAGTGTTGTTCATTACCAGGATGAAATAATCACAAAGTGCAAATTATTTTATTTATTAAATTTTTTTAATAAATGCTGCCTTAAGACAACAAAGCCCTTACTATATTCTTCTTAGCCCTAAACCTACCTAATAAATACATCTTTATTAAACACTCATAAGGCAATTGATTTTAACTTTTCCAATGTGAGATGAGATGAGAAAAGAAAGAAAAGCGAGTTCAACAAAAGGTATATTCCAACTGTGGTCGATCGCATAGTATGCTACATCTAAGAACATTAATTTCTACGACATACACCACTGCAACACTGTCCAACCAGATAAAATTAACATGACATGAGTGCGATAATGACTTGAATCTCGAAATGATTTATTTTATTTTATTATTATTGCTTGGCCTAGGGGTGACCCTGAATAGTCGACGAATCAATGCTTTGATTCGAGGAGCCTGATTCGACTACCAATCTCCAAGTCGAATATTCGCGGGGTGTTATTGATTATGCCATTTTGACTATATGGGGGAGCTTAAATGTCTGATTTCACATAAAACTACCGGTTTTCTCCTTATAAGTTAATATACAGCCTATTATGATAAAGCTGTAAGAATCTGAAAAGAAAGAAGCTTCAAATTAATATTTTAAAGTGCGTGAATAAATCCAACCACCCCTATATCCGTGACCGACAGAGGAGCATCCTGGCAGCAGGGATTTAAAACTTTACCAAGACTCAAACTGACACAGGTAGAGACTGGATTTCGAACAGGTAGGGTACAAGTGATTTCAAAACATTTCAGCCAGTGTGTATATATATATATAGTGGATATATTATTTACCTGATATAAGATGCATTTGGTTTTGAGTCAAGCGCTTCATTGTAGTACTACGGTGATATCTCTTCAGCGCACCGCGCGAGCAGCTCAAACTACAATGCAGAATATTAACAACTATGACTGGGACTGTTATATACATACTATTATAATGAGAAGACCATTATACTAAAATGCTATGAATTTTTAGAGTTTAGCTGCCGTGTTTCTGCACATTGTTTCGTGAAGAACGCGTCCACAAAAGGAGTTCGCATTCGGGCCCTTTTTGCAAGTAGCCTATAAGTCTTAATATTAACATTATGTTGTGTAAATAATGAACCGTATACTATATGAAATTATGAGTTGAATTTCCATTGATTAAAAACTTTCTATCAAATGCGTCACTCTACTGGCCATCTTCAGCACGCGCAGCTCAAAACAGAAATGCAGAACTGCTAACGTTTTAGGCTAACGTTATAATGAGAGCACTATTGTAAAAAAAAATTGTTATGGTTTCGCCGACGTTAAATGTTAGCTATCTGTTCATCAAAACATAAAACATTATTTACCCCGTTTATATCTGCAAGGTGTTCATTACACATTTTCCCTGTGTGTTAACATCAGTATTTATGTTAGTCGAATGTCTGACTTGACTCTTGTTAATGTATTTTGCCCCGCCCCCAAACATATGATTCGACTATCAGTCGAATAACGGCAAGGTTCGAAAACTCTGATTTGACTATGAAAATCCTTAGTCAGGGACACCCCTAGCTTGGCCCTAATCCTCCTTAGTTTATCTGTATATCTGAAATTCAGTTTTGTTAACATCAGCACAAGCATACGTATGCTCTCAAAGCCAAAACACATGGACTAAAGGTTAAATGTGTGGCTAAAACTTTGATTTTGATTTCATTGGGTCTCTAAAGGTTTGATTCATGGCATTTCACAATCAAGGTAAGGTCTTTGTGACCACATGAAATGGAAAGTCTTCTGCAGCTCCACAAGATTTTCCTCCCACTGTGTCCCCTGCTTATTACTCGCTGATTAAACAATGTGGTTACGCTAATGACCTCCTAATAATGACGTTGGCTTGCCTCTGAATAAACTGAGGCTCCCATTATTTTCTTCTTTTCCTTCCTGAGTTCAACTTCACTCACTCCTGTAAGCATGTGAACTTTGTTAGAAAGAACGCTGGGAATTGGAAGAGCTGTTTGGCACAAACACTGCGACTCAAACATGGAAAGAGCTCTGGCCGTGTTTCACGTCACTGCTGTGGTTTGCAGTCTCTCTGGATCCTGGCTGGGGAACGAAGGCTGCTCTCCAACTCTGATCTCAGACCCGTCAAACACCTGTTCATCCTGGCCCATAGTCTGCACACAGCTATCTCTGGATCAGATGTGTCTCTGGATCATTAATATGCAATCTTGGAGAGTGGGCTGCACTGATGGATTCTACTCTGGGAGGGTTTGACCGTCTCTGTCGGAGGGCTACTAAAAAGATCGGCCAATGCCTTCAATTATAGGAGGAAGATATTTATCTTTCCTAGATTGACAGTTTGTTTTACAACATACTTGTCATTTATAGTTCAAACTAATGGGTGGAAAGGCCAGGAACTCACATATGACAAACTAACCACAAATCTCATGTTGCTGTTAAGACGCAACCATTGATGATCACAGATTATTTTCAGCAGGCAAATGCTGGGTTAACTTCTATGAGTCATGCGATAATATCACTTCTTCACTCCAGTAATGATATATAGAGTTAGCCAGGAAATTCTTGGTAACTGGAACAAACACTTGGGTTCAACATTGGGCCTCAAGATTAATAGCTCTTCTAAATAACATACACTAATTTATTTATACTATATGCCAAAGGAAAATTTATGCAAGCGGAGGAATTTCCCAGCAATTTCCTTTTTCGCAGTGTGATTAATTACAGTTCACTGAGTTTTCTGCTGATGTGGATCTATCACTCGGATTTCATTTGAGAATTCATTTCAAATGACTTTATTTGTCCCAGTCTGCTTGATCTTTATTTCCTGTGCTTGTGTTTCAGAATGAAACTTTCCAATGAGGAAATAAAGAGGGCTATTCTGACTATGGACGAACAGGAAGATCTGCCCAAGGACATGCTGGAGCAGGTGAGTGAGGGACAGAAGGAAAAGCATTCTGGATTTAAAACAGCTATCATGGTTAACAAACATGTATGGAAACCTAGTAAAAAAAAAAGTAGTAAAAAATACAACGGGTAATGATGAGAGCAAGTTTAATTTAAGAAAAAGAGTCACATTGAGCTCCTTAAACTTACTGCCAGATTCTGAACAACAGTGGTAGAAGAATAATATCTGGTGCTGGTCTTTCAAGAGTCACTCTCTGCTTAAAATTAGTCTTAACGTATTTCACAATACTGAGGGTAATGTTTTAGGATTTTTTTTACCCAAGCAACGTCTCTGAGAACCGGACACCTCACAATTCTGGAGAAAGTTGCAGTTCTGGAAAATGGTGGCGCTGGAGACTAAATATGCCCCCTGATGGTTTTACATTAATTCTTAAATCTTTTGCAGTTAACGTGTCTTTTCTTCTCCACCTGTTTTATTTCTGACCTCACTGCCCCAGTGAGCATTGTGTTGTCCAATGGTCATGTCTTAACTTCTGTATTGCATTAGTTTTGAATATTTCTCACGAGGAGTTGATCATTTTTGACATCTCACTCCGAGTAAAGCCTCTTTTTTTTGTTGCTCATTTTATCTGTACAAGAAAACATGCCTAATAATTCTGCACACCTGAATATAAAGGGTTTTAAATGCTCAAATACAAAATTAATAGTAGTTATTAAGATTTATGTGGTTTAGAATTTAAAAAAATGTGCTTGGGGAAAAAAATTATCAGAATATCAACGTGCCTAATAATTATGCACGCAGTATATAACATTGCAATCATGAGAAATACATTTATGCATTTAGCAGACACTTTTATCCAAAGCGGCTTACAGTGCATTCAGGCTATACATTTTTTACCTAACAATAATAAAATAACAATTGTGAGCCATGAAGTTGCAATTCTGGAAAACAGTCACATTTTCAGATATAAAGTCCCAATTGAGAGATATAAAGTCACAATAATGGAAAAATATACAATCGTGAGCTATAACATCACAGTAGTAATAAAATCACAGCAGTGAGCTATAAAATTGCAATTATGGGAAATAAACAATCATGGAAATTCACACTTGCGAAACAGTTCACATTATGAAATATAAAGATGCAATAACTACAGTAAATAAAGTAATATGAGATATAAAGTTGCAATTATGGAAGCATTCACATTGTGAGAGATAAAGTTGCAATTGTGAGATAAATGTAACTGTAAGAAACTAACTTTTTTTAATATCACTTAAGACTGCTTAAGGGTTATTCTCTGTTATAAGTGCTGTTGTAATTGATGATGTTTTCTTTACCGCTCCAGATGCTCAAGTTTGTCCCAGAGAAGTGTGATGTGGACCTACTAGAGGAGCACAAACATGAGTTGGACCGCATGGCAAAGGCAGACCGCTTCCTCTATGAAATGAGCAGGTAGGACATTTAATCATGATGATGACAGTTTAAGTAACCTGTTCATATAGGACACGTCTTATTTTTTGTCCATGCAAACATACACAAGTCTTTGACCATTGTGATGCATCTCGAGTAAAAAGAAGTAAAAAAATGCATTTACGAGTGTAAATAGACGTTAATTTGATTAATTTTTACCTTTTTCACAATTCTACTTTTAACATGAGGAGCTTTATTTAATTAGATAAATGTGATGGCTTAACTAAGTTATCCTTTGTCCATTTGGAAATAAAGGCTCCTAACTCTCTAAAAAGGAAGGTGAGCTCAGTAACCTTCAGCTGATACCTAAATGTTGCTGCACACTACCCATAAGCCCCATTGCTGATTGGCTTGGATCTTTATTTCATCTTGGCACCACGATGAGCATCATGCTGTTCACCTCCACAGTCCCACACAGTGGATTTCATGATGTTGGCTCTGTACGTTGTATGTAAGGAATATCTCATCCGTGAAGGCCACCCACCACTGAACAGTGACTTATTCAGATCTGTTTCAAACACGTGGTGTTAAAAGTAAATGTGATTTCCTGTAGGAAGGAAGGAAGTAAAAGGGTTATAAATCCTGGGTGACACACTGATCTGGTCAGACTGAGAATCCCATTCAGCATCAATATTTTCTGTAACTAAATAAGTACTATCTTATGGTAGACATGCAGAGGAGCTCAGCCAAACAAAGCACAGGTGCTTGGCTTGCTTGCTTTTTCTTCCTCTGTTTATGAGACCCTAGTGAGTTTTTTTTTTTTACTCCACTGTGGCTGATGTGTTTGGAGTATAGAGGATGGCAGACAAATCGTTCCAAGAATCGACTGGCTTGTCCGATTTAAGTCTCTTAGGCTGTGTTTAGGCCCTCGGCAAGTGCGGTAACCTAGGTGATTGTCCCCGACACGGGAGTGCTGAATGCAACACAGCAGCATCAGGCTCAGATCACTGCTTCAGACTGTTTGTTCTTTATTCAGTGGAACCATTAATGCTGTGTATACAGATCATGTGTGTTTTATTGTGTCATATACAAGACAGTAAATCTCTACAACTCATTTAGAATCTATTATGGGTGATGTAGTGTGCAATCCTTTTAATGGACCTTCTTTTATATTTTTCCCTGGCACAATCCTTTCTCTTTGTCCTCCACACAGAATAAACCATTACCAGCAGAGGTTACAGTCTTTGTACTTCAAAAAGAAGTTTGCAGAGAGGATTGCAGAAATTAAACCCAAAGTTGAAGGTTTGTGCATGTGCACTTTAAACACATTTGCAGTGCAAAAATCCTATTTGATTGATGGCAAAGCTGAATTTTCAGCATCATTACTCCAGTCTTCAGTGTCACATGATCCTTCAGAAATCATTCTAATATGCTGATTTGCTAATGAAAAAGCATTTATCATTATTCCTATTAATGTTGAAAACAGTTGTGCTATTTAACATTTATGCTGAAACCATTATATACTACTATTCAAATGTTTGTGTGTTTAATAGAAATTAATGCTTTTATTCAGAAACATACATAAAAATTGATCAAGTGACATTAAAAACATTTATAATGACACAAAAGGTTTCAAATAAATGTTTCCACAAAAATATTAAGCAGCAAAAACTGTTTGTAACTTTGATGATAATAATAAAAACCATTATTAATAACTGAGCACCAATTCATCATATTAGAATGATCATGTGACACTGCTGCTGAAAATTCAGCGTTACCATCACAGAAATAAATTACATTTTAAAGTATATTCAAATAGAAAATAGTTTTAATTTGTAATAATATTTCACCATATTACAAGATGTTACAATTAACAGACTGTTCTACTAATATTATACTGCTTAAATTTGCTAGTGATAATGATAACAGTATTGTTTCGGTATAGTTCATGAACATTAAACATTTTAGCCTTGTTCTTTGTGTTTCTTTTTCAGCACTGTCCAAGGCCTCAAAAGAGGTGCTACACAGTAGAAATCTCAAGCAGTTGCTGGAGGTGGTGCTGGCATTCGGCAACTACATGAACAAAGGACAGAGAGGCAACGCTTACGGCTTCAAAATCTCCTCACTCAACAAGATTGCAGACACCAAGTCCAGCATCGACAAGTGAGAAGATATGACCGTTATTTCTAGCTTTTATATTCATACATTTATTGTGGTCTTCGTCCCATTGCAGAAATATCACTCTACTACACTACCTGATCACCATTCTGGAGAAGAAGTACTCCAAAGTCATGATCTTCTCAGAGGAGCTGCAGAACGTGCCGGAAGCTGCAAAAGTAAAGTAGGTATAGTTTCGGAGTGGCTGGTGTGTGCTTCTATCATCAGCTTTACGAATTTACAGGCCTTTAGGGTCTACTTGAGCTAAATGGATTTTGGAAATAGTTTTTGTGGTGTCACTCCCGCCAACCACTGGGCTTCAATCCATGCTGTGGGTCATACAAGCTTTTGGTTAGTCACATATGCAGAGCAAAACCCTAAATCATAGTTGGAGGAAATGGGGCCCTTGCCTCTCTTGGCTCCCGTGTGCTGAAATATATAAGTGGAAGAGAGATACATGCTTACATGCCACCAAAGCAGAGAGATCTCCACTCGATGACCTCTGGAGATCTGCGTGCCAGCAAATTTGGGCCGAATTGTGAGAGATATGCTTGTGACATTCTTACCCTTTGGAAAATACTTTCTAATTTTGAGTCATTGCTTTAAAGGAACTATCCAAATGTACAGTAGAACGGCCACTAAACGACTTTTTAGTCGCGCCAGCAAGACTAATGTAATCATGCTCGGTCCACAAGTGAAGTCACAAGACCGTCATCTCATTTGAGGGGGTAGAGTGAATGAAATAAAGGATTCTGTTTGTTTGACTCTGTCTATAAGTCAGTGTCATTTATTTAACAAATAAAAATATGTTCCAGGGTCACAAGGTACAGTGAGTTTGAATGGCCATTGAGATTTGTCCATAATAACCTGTTATAATGGCCTATTTGTGTGGAGGGAGGAATAAAGGCTGCACAGATTGAAGACAAGCGGCTAACAGTCCTACTGAGCTCATTTGTGCAGCTAAGAATAGCTTGGCTCGGTTCACACACATTATATGCAGTATCTGACTAATGGAGTCACTTCAGTGCTATCACAGGGGTTAAAGTTCAGATAAATGCCTGTTAGACATATCTGTGCTTCATATCAGTGTGACCTGTTTGGATAAAAGGCTAAAAATGGTCAGCCTGTATGGCATATGGAGATTTTTGTTTCATGGCCATATATTTAAAAAGGGCCCATGTACGTACAGCTGATTGTGACTGAGAGATGTACAGTACATATACAAATATAGAAACATTTAATAATTAAATTGAGCTATAAAACATGATATTTAAATATGATAGAAATATAAAAAAAACACATTTTGGTATAAAAAAAGATTAACATTTAATGTAATCGTTTAAATTAGATGGAAATTTCAACATTTACATTATTAAAATCTAAAGTTATTTAAGTAAAGTTTATATTATTTTAATAGACCTGAGATAGCATACTATAAACTAACTGTTGTAATAAATACTGTAACAAATGTATTGCTCACTGATAATTAATTTAAACATAAAGCATTAAAATATATAGTTCTCGCTGGTAAATTTTAAGTTGTTTAGTTGTAAAAAAAAAAAAAAAAAAAAAAAAAGTTCAGAACATTCAGATATTCTAAAAAGCATTGTTTTTTTTTTTTTTACATTCAGTTTTTATTTTTATTTTTTTATGAACTTGTTCACATATTATTTTTGATTCAGCTTGCTGCTTTTTTATATCATATTTCTGTCTCTTTTTTATGGATTTTATAGTAGACTGACTTAATTACGTTTTTATTGAATTTCTCCTTACCTGGACGACAGCTTAATTTAAAAGTGTCACAGTTTACTCCAATCCCCTGTAGAAAATACATTCTTGATAACAAACAATGACTGGGATCTCTATGATTGTGTCTTTCCAGCATGAATGAACTGGAGAAGGAGATCAATAATCTTCGCAGTGGCTTAAAGAGCGTGGAGAGCGTAAGTGCTGCATGATTCCTCTTTTTCAGGTTTAAAAGCAAATCATGTACAGCGTGTCTGTCTCTCATGCAGGAGCTAGAATTCCAGAAGAAGCGTCCTCAGGAGTATGGGGATAAGTTTGTGTCAGTAGTCAGCCAGTTCATCACAGTGGCCAGTTTCAGCTTCTCTGATGTCGAGGACTCCCTCAGTGAGGCCAAAGAACTGGTGAGTGTGTGTTGCACTGCATTTGTTCATCTTTAAGATGCACATCCTGGTGCTCAGCAATTCCTTCAAAGGCCAGCTGGAGAAACAGGCTGCGCTCACTCTGGATGTCCTGCTGCGTGCAGGAGCTGACCTTCAGCCTCTCGCTGTGAACGCTTCCTGTGTAGTGACCCTGGCACTTTCACTGGCCTCTGGGGGCCCCACAGGACACAGAGAGGGAATGGAACATTTAACTCTTATTGCTTTCGAGAGGTCCATCTGTGCAGAGGGAGGCAGTTGTAAACACGCACGCTACACAATATCTTCCAGTCCTTTGAGGGGAAATGGGTATATAAAGTGTCAAGGTTTTCTTTTTACATAGTTTTTGAAAGGTAAAGTGCAGCAAATTCATGATATTGGTCTTTTATGACAGGATTGACTGTTTTTGAATGTTAATATCTCATAAATGGGACAGCCCACATTTAAGTTTTTTTAAATGTCTTTACTCTTTGTGATCATGTTTACGTCATATTTCTATGATATATTATGTATTATTTAATGCATATAATAATTGTTTAATAAATAGGATGAATTAGTAATGAATATCAGTCTCACCACACATTTTACAACCTGAACTAACCTTGTGTTGTCATAAAATGATAAAAAATTATTAAAATATTAGTTTAGTATTATTTAGTATTAGTTATATACTATAATATTATTTAACAATATATTAGTATTTAATTGTCTTATTCATATTAGTTTTAATTTTAGTTGATGTTGTAAAGGTTTTTTATTTCTAATTTCAGTACTTCATCTAATATGTTTTGTTTGTTTGTTTCAGTTTTATTTAAATGACTGAAAAATTTTAGTTAACAATACCACCACTGCAAATTAATTGATATTTAGGAGCCCCAGGGGTCCTCGTTATGAAATCATCATGGGGGTTTTCAGTGTCTTTCAAATATTAATAAGCAGTAAAAGATATATATTTTTTCTAATATTTTTTTTTTATAAGTTAGGCCAATATATATATATATATAATTTTTTTTTTATTTTTTTTTTATTTTTTTTTTACATTTTACTACTTTTTAATGAGCCCTTTTCTTTATAATGCTATCATGAGAGGTAAATTTTCATTTTCCCATGTATAAATTGTATTTAATGAATATGTCTTAATAGAGAGGACCTACACATAAATGCACCATAACATGCCACGTGCATTCTATAGCAGAAAAGATGGATCTGCAACCCAACCTAGGCCTCTTGTCTGAAGTCTGAGACTGATAAGAAGAGATATAAAAGCAGGGGAAAGGAGAAATAAAAATATGCCCCTTGGCTCAGGCACATACAGGCCCACGGAGGAGCTGTTCCATATGGCAGTGATAAAGGCACATCAAAGGCATTGTGGGAAGACTAGGCCTCCTCCCCTGTGGTGAGACGGCACGAGGCAGCAGCAGTGCCACGGCAAGACTTCAGTCCCCTGTGTTTAGACTGCAGTCAGTCACTGGAGAAATCTGGGTTAACAAGACCAATTTATGCTTGGCTACCGGTGACCGGATAACTAGCAGTGCGTCACACACTTCATTTACCAGAAGTTCATTAGACCCCCAGAGTTTGTTATGATGCTGCCTGGCCATTTCACTGCAATTTGTTGTTCCTCTTGGTTTGCACTTTCTTTGGACTGTAGAACACTCTTATATATATAAAATATTGTGAAAATTTCTATTTTATTCTCACTACATTTCACATTCATTTTTCAAGAGTAAAAATTTGTATTACTATTATTATTATTATACAGTAGTATGATTTAGCAACAATGTTCAGTATTATGTAAATGAACAAGTCATTTTATTTATTATATTTAAATATTTATCATATATGATCATCTTACAAGTCTTATGCTACTTTTACTGCTTTTTTTTTTTAAATGAAAAAAAAAATGTCTCTCAGCTGCATTATGGAGCAACAATGACAATTTTATTTTCCAAAAACAAAACCAGTAATGGATAGCTGTTATTTAAAAAGTAGTACACATAGAAAGTTGAAAAAAAGAGAGAGCCATGTTTGTGCCTCTAAAATATTTACGAGTTTTTCTTGAGGCTTTTCCTCAGGATTTTCTTGAAGTATTCATGTTCACATCATTACTCTGAAAGTAAAGAGAGCAGGAAATGGCTTTCATATGACCAGTGCTTCTGTTCTCCAGTTCTTAAAGGCAGTCAAGCACTTTGGTGAAGATGCTGATAAGATGCAGCCTGATGAGTTCTTTGGGATATTCGACCAGTTCTTGCAGTCCTTTGCAGAGGCCCGTCAAGAGAATGAGAACATGCGCCGACGCAAAGAAGAGGAGGAGCGCAGGGCACGGATGGAGGCTCAGGTCTGTGAAGTTTCAAATTCAGTTAATTTTGAAGTTTTGAATAATTCATCTCAATATCATTTATTTATTTATTATTGTTGTTATTTTAAATGAGTAATACTTGTATTTGTCAATTATTAATGTTTTTTGAATGTTTGCAAATATACTACATTTTACAACAAGTATTTTGCTACTTTTAATTAATTTTTTTAAACGTAAAAAATCTCAGCTGATAACATTATCGTGTGTCATACATGTAGTTCCATTCGTTTGGTTCAATTGGTCCGGACCAAAAAGGAAAATGATACATCTGGTCACACTGGCATTTTTGACAGCGAACCGAAACTAAAGGCACAGTGATAATTCATAACCTGATTGGTTGGGTTGAATGACATATATTTTGTGACAGAACTCATCGAACACTCAAAACAAGAGCAGAAGGTATATTTGACTTCAACGTTCCCATTCACGTGCGTTTGGATTCGGTTCGCTTGTTTGGTGCGTACCAAGTTTCCGACAGCAGCGTTCACACTTACTCAAACGAAGTGCACTAACAGAGCAATTGTTTTAATCGAACCAAACGTGACAAGTGTGAACACATACTTAATCAACTGACAGCATCTGCTGCAATACTAGAATAATGCAATAATGCTCAAGCCAAAACACTTAAGAGGCCCATAACTCGTCTCTTCATTCTTCACCCATTCACTGCCAAATCTGACGTCATCTTTTCGATATCTTTCAGCTCAAGGAGCAGAGGGAGAAAGAGAAGAAGGCTCGAAAAGCCAAAGAGAACGGAGAGGATGATGGGGGAGAGTTTGACGACCTGGTGTCAGCTTTGCGTTCTGGAGAGGTTTTCGATAAAGATCTGTCCAAGATGAAGCGCAATCGCAAACGCATCAACAGCCAGACGTCAGATGCCGGCAGGGAGCGTCCAATTACCAAGCTTAACTTCTGAACGGCGGTCAAGCTGACCAACCACTGAGACGCATTTCATTACAACCCAACAACCTCCCTGTGGTGGTGAATCTGGTGAATCCCCTCAGAGAAAAGCATGTTTACCCAAAGACGGTCAGCTTATCATGTGTCATATGACTGTAATGGGAAACCTGTCTAAATGCAGAGAGAAAAGACTCTCAGAAATTAGGAATACAGCTGCCAAATAAACCTAATTTAATGATTTATTTCATCAAGAGTGCTGGAGCACCAGAATATTATCAGAAATTGAGATAACTGTGGGTTTACTGATTGGATATGAATCAGAAACTCGGCTCATTTGACCATAAAAACTGCAAATCTTGTCAACTCCAATTTTTTCTTCCTGTAACAAAACAAATCGCCAAAAGTAACACTCATCTGAATGTCTCCATTTCTTGCTTTTCTGACTGATTCAAAGTGGGAATAGATGTTATTTAAAGATTCAATGACAAGTCTGTACATAGGTCAGTGAAAAGCTGTAAAGTGACTGTACACCTTTAAGAGAAGGATTTTGCCCTTTAGACAAAAGGTGTTTTTTGTGTGTGTGTGAGTGTTTTAAAGGAATATTACTGATATTAATAACCAGGGTTCTGGGTTGCTTTTTCAGAAAGAGGACTGCATTGTGATATTCAATACAAACTGACTGGGAATGTTTTTTAAAGGTGTGTTTTTAGTGGCATCTGGAGCCTATGTTGTCTCAAAAACTTTGGATAGTCATTGTACAGACTCTATGCAGTTTCTGATGTCAAGTGTTGGTCTCTGTTTGAGTTTTCATGTGAAATGAAGTCATATTTAAAATGCTCTGTAAGTAACTGGATCAAGGCAATACTCTTCTTCCCTTAACGTTCTTCCATCCTGTCTGGAATCTCTCCTGGCTTTTAATTAGCAGCCTAGTTTATGTTGTAAAAGTTGCAAAGTTTCCTTTTTCAGTGTAAGATACCTCCATTGGAATTTTATAATTTAATGAAAAAACACAACCTTCCATTGTCAGATGAATCAGAAGAGAATAAATGAAAGAATCCGAGTAGTATTTTCTTTTATGTTGTCAATTTAAGTCTCGTCTGATTTGTTAGTAATGTTAATGCAAAAAAAGAAACATTTTATATATATATATATATATATATATATATATATATATATATATATAGTACAGACCAAAAGTTTGGACACACCTTCTCATTCAAAGTGTTTTCTTTATTTTCATGACTATGAAAATTGTAGAGTCACACTGAAGGCATCAAGGGCTATTTGACCAAGAAGGAGAGTGATGGGGTGCTGCGCCAGATGACCTGGCCTCCACAGTCACCGGACCTGAACCCAATCGAGATGGTTTAGGGGTGAGCTGGACCGCAGACAGAAGGCAAAAGGGCCAACAAGTGCTAAGCATCTCTCGGGGAACTCCTTCAAGACTGTTGGAAGACCATTTCAGGTGACTACCTCTTGAAGCTCATCAAGAGAATGCCAAGAGTGTGCAAAGCAGTAATCAAAGCAAAAGGTGGCTACTTTGAAGAACCTAGAATATGACATATGTTCAGTTGTTTTACACTTTTTTGTTATGTATATAATTCCATTTTTTAATTCCACATGTGTTAATTCATAGTTTTGATGCCTTCAGTGTGAATCTACAATTTTCATAGTCATGGAAATAAAGAAAACTCTTTGAATGAGAAGGTGTGTCCAAACTTTTGGTCTGTACTGTATATTTATTTATTTATTTATACATGGTACATAGAACCCCACACTGCTATAGCTTATGAATCACATTTTATTATAATGTTTCAGTCATGCAGTCTTCATCAGGCAAAAAAATTCCAAATGATATATGAAAATGATTAAAAACAATGTCACTACACTTCAGATGGTGTCCTCTGGTGGGCAATATTAGCAATTACAATGTTAAACTTGTCCCCTTAATAGAACTAAACATTATAAAAATGAAAACTATATTTTTGTGAAATATCTAAGTAATTGTTGCTGTATGGTAAAAAAAAAACAAGTTAAAAAAAAAACTATATATCTTTATTCAATGTCTAATTCATGATTTCCTTTATAAAGAACCTACATCAGAAGATTCACATGTCTCTGAGCTCAGAAAACCTGCGATACTCTGCGATCAGATCAGAAGCAGAAATATCAGTCGTAATCTTTAAGTCAGCGCAAAAGAAAACCTCCTTTCAGAGGGTCATCGCTCTCTTGGGTGAAGCTGCCCACACCGCTGTAGTGAGCATGACCTGTGACCTCCACTACCACAGCCCTGAATTCCCCACACGTGGTCTCCTGCAACAACAGGTTGATTACTGGATTTGTTAAAGAATATAAGCTACATTTTCAGGACTAGACCCTTAAATGACAGGTACTTCTATTGCTTTTCCTGTAAACACTGATCCTGTAGCTCCACTCTTGAAGCTTCTGGTCTGGTTCAGTCCAATCAGGCCTTTATGGTACTGAAGAGCTATACGAGCAGTAACGCCTGACCCTGTAGGGCTTCTGTCCACCTGACAACACATATAACAAACCTCAGTCACAGAGCAAAAGACCAGTCGCCATCAACCAAATCATTTCATTCTAGGATGAAGTGAACAGTCCTAAAGTCCAGAACTTCCTGTACATGGATTCAAATAAACAACTGGTTTTACCTGTGCATCAGCAAACACACACACATTGGCCGTGGGCTCTTCAGAAAAAGCATCTTTGCCGTCAGTAAGGATTGTGCCATAGAGGAAGGCCAGATCCTCACTGACTGGATGGTGCAGCTTTACCTAGAGTCATCGCAACGATTAGTCCGGTCAATTATGCAAATTACAGACTAATAAAACACAATGCTGAATAAAGTAGGTTTATGTTTCTTTCACTTGCCCAGGGTTTTTTTTTTTTTATAACATCTTAAGAATCTAATTTTATTTTAATTTCATCATTATTTTTGAATTAGCTTTATTTTTATATTCTAGTTTTCATTTTAAATTGAGTGAGTAAGTTTTAGTCATGGTATGTGTTTTTAACATAAGATTTTTTAATTTCTAATTAGCTTTATTTTATTTTAAGTTTTACTAATTTTAGTATTTCATCTTAAACCTGCAATGAATTACTAAGGCGAACATTTCTAATGTTCTTCAGTTTTTAAGTAATATTTTGATTTTATTTTAGCTTATTTCAATTAACAAAAATGCCTTTTAAGCTAGTTTTAGTTAACAACAACAGCAGTTACCTGGGATTTAACAGCATCACTCACAGCAGTGGCTGCATCCACCAGATCTCTGGTCTTGGACTTGTTCACATCCAGTCCAAATTTCTCAGAACTCACAAAAGCATAAAGAGCTCCACCATAACTGATATCCACAGTGATGGACCCATATCCTGGTACCGAGACACACACATCTAAAAAAACAAGAATGGCAAAGAATAAAACAGCTCTCTTAAAGACAATTTAAATATGATATTATACTAATATATATATATATATATATATACATACATACATATACAAGTTTGGCAAGTGATTAATGAAATACAATTAAAAAATATGTTTCAAAGTGACATAATTTGAACATAAACTTGCAAATGTTTTATGATCATATTGTCATGACCACACCATATTGCTCACCTGTAGCGAAAGCAAAGGCTGGCACACTGTGGAATCTGACAGCTCCAGTTTTTCCATTGGAATACTGTGTAAAGGCCTTCACTAAGCCACAGGGGCAGTGTATGTTTATCTGTGTCTCTGGTGAAGTGGGGGCTTTGATCAAGCCATAATCCACAGCAAAGCGCCCGAGAGCAATGACAGCGTGACCACACATGGTGCTGTACCCTTCGTTGTGCATGAACAAGACGCCGAGATCCGCCTCTGCTAACTCACTTCTGACCAGCAGGGCTCCGTACATATCATAGTGACCACGGGGCTCGAACATTAACACCTTGCGAAGATGATCGAGATGCTCTCTCACATAGCGTCGTTTGGCAAGGATGGTGTCGCCCTTCACCTCTGGATACCCACTCAGGATAATACGCAGCGGCTCTCCGCCTGTGTGCATGTCCAGCACTGATAACACAGAGCCGGAGTGAGGGGGGAGATTTGGGAACTCCATACAGCACTCTAGTGGAAAAAAATAAACAACAACTTAAAAATATACTTGAAAAAGTCTCTAAACTACTGTAAGTAGAAGACATTGTGCCAGATTTGGCATGCAATGATTTTTTTTATATATTGCAGATTTATGCTAATAAGAATAAGACAAAATACATATTGATACATTTCTGTTTAGTTAAGGATGACTTGCCCATTCAGACGATCTACACTGACACTGAACTTGTATGTCTTTTTGGTAACGTCAGAACTGTAGGTGGGAAATTGCATCCTTGAGCTTTTTACTGTTCATGTATTCACCAATAATCCATTAAAAAATTATAATAATGATATGTTTGATCTTCATATATTCTGGGACCATAAAAAGCACATTTTCTTACAAAAGGCCATTTAGACCCCTTACCCTAATCCTAATCCTAGGAATAATGCACAAATGTAAGTGTAACGTTAACAGTGGACAGAACTGTCTAGCGCTGGTTTCCTGAAACTATTGGAGATAATGCAAAAAGTATCTTACCGTCACAGCTGTAACGTTACACTGTTGAAACTTATGAGAAAGACAGCACGTTCAGTGAAAACGTCAACAAACAGAAAACCTTACATTTGAATAACAGCATCTGTTTACTAAAACCTGCTCGACCTTTATTAGCGTTACGCTTTCCCAAACTCCAGTCCAGTTGGAAGGTTGTGCAGTGGCTCTTTATTGCCTCTCTGTGGCCTGGATGAGAAGTACAATTAAACTGAATAATGTATCATCCCGAAGGACCAATCTAAAGTGATCGGATTGGTATGTTGCTCTCCAGTTGCTAGGTCGTCCTAAGTTAGTTTTAACCACTGATCATTATAGAGCAATATTTATAAAGGTAAATCAGTAGCAAAACTCGAGAGGTTGAAGATCTGATTGTGAGAACTGGTCATATTAATATTTGTATTTGTAAGTTAAAATTTACACTCACAGCTCTGATGTGAAAAGCTGAATCTTTCAATTTGCACACACAGACAATGATCAAAACACTCGTGTTTTGAATTGGAAGTTGTAGATTAATAGTCACAAATGTGTAGAATGACATTCACACAAAGAAAATGACATACACACATGTTTACGACATATTTACTTTTGCACTTTACTTCAGTTTCGCTGCACAACGTCAAGTCGGCACTTACAACCTCTCAGATCTGGAAGTACAAGTTCAAATCCTAGCGCTCTGACTTTTGCTACTCTTTTTGCGGTATTCTTGTTGCAAAACTCACTTGTGCACTTGTATATGCAGATGTGAGAGAGCAGAGCTGTGGGCGGGGCTTTGGTGCAAATGAAGACATTTTATTGGTCGATGCCCGACCAATGAACAACGCCAACTGTTTTCACTGAATGGAATATCCTTAGCTTTGACTGGATTTTAAGACACTGCATTCATTTTGCCATTCAGGTATTATCTAGTAGACAAATAATGCAACATATTTTATATGTATATCCCACTGCATATCACTCTACCAGAGTTGCAATATAATGCTGTTTTTATTATTTTTATGTTTTGTAAAAATAATTTTAACTTCTTCATTGGGTTAAATTCCTAATTTGCTTGTCAGTAATGAACCTTTTTAAATGCAACATTATTATTATTTTTTTTTTTATAAAAATCGAGTGTTTAATAATGTCTAAATGTACATTAAACAGCAAAACCTAAAAAATAAGCACTCATGACCAGAAATACTGTTTTGAGCAACTAGTAGAGCTAAATACATGTATTTATTAAACATCAACAAGGCCATCTAGTGTTTAAGCAATGGAATTGCATATGAATATTATCTTTCTGGCCACCAAATGCCTCTAATTTAAAGCGTGCCTCTACTACAGTTATTGTAGTATAAATAATAACCATATTAGAAAATGTTATATTTCAAATGGTCATTCATGGATCATAATTATTGCGCATATTATTTAGTACCATGATCTTTTGAAATTAACTAAACAGGACTGAGTTAACATGTAGTACAGTTATTTTATTGGTTAAAAGTTACACTTAATTGTTTAGTCACATTTAACTGCCAAGGAGTAATATGAGAACATAATGCTGTTCCATTCTCCAGTATAAAATGCTATTGTACCACAGTCATTACACTTTAAGTGTTACAAATTACTAGAAATTAGAGTTGTGACGTTCGCAAACGAACAGATTCTTTTGAACGGCTCATAAACATGAACGATGGGAGCCGAGTCGCGGCTGGAGGGGAGCCGTTCTTTCTGTCGTTCTTTTTTCCTATGCGTGTTTCACACAGATGCACACAAATGAGCTCCTCCGCGAGACAGAACAGTTATAGGGGGAGGGGCGCAACCAGCGCAGGCCAACCCTTTATAGTGTGATGATATTAGTTATTAGTTGTGCATGTTCATTGCAGCCCACTTTGTTATTGTTCATTGACTTGAAGGGGCTGATGTCCTATTTGCAAAGTTTACAGTAGTAATAGTATGTAGTATGTAGACATTTCCATTTTATTTATTCTAATTTTATCTACTTTAAATATTTTTTGTTTTCTATCAAAATGTTCTTGTGTGATAACAATGTTCTTGTGTGAAAGTGTTTGTAGTAAAAGCTGTTTTGCACAGAAATTCATTGCAGCCGGCTTTGTTTTTGATGTTTATTTGAGTAGGTATTGTATGAATAACATAAGTCAAGTAGCTTTACACACACACACACACATTTTGTACTAAAGGTAAATCCAAAATAGTGATGTCACTGTCTAAGCAGAGGGATTTGTGCAACCCTATGGAATATAGTCCACACATGACAAATGAGGTAATAATCAATATTTCAGAATAATTCAAACTCAGATATTGGTGTGTGATATCTGAGTTTTAATTATTTGGCTACAAATCTCACCTCATCATTCCTCCCAGTGATTATTTCCAGGATAAACTGAGATGCCCCCAAGCTGGCTTCTTAAAACTGACTAAATATTTAAAAAGAGCCAAAAGAGCCGTTCTTTTGAACGGCTCTTTGAAAGGAACGGATCGCGAAGATCCGGATCCCCTCAAAGAGCCATAAATCCCATCACTACTAGAAATCGCTGCATATATAATGAAACTGTTGTCTGTCCCAATTAATACATTTCAAGCATATTGACAAAATGTATAGTTTAGTACTATTGATAGCTCCATGAACCACGTGACCGCGTGCCGGTGAGATCAAGGCATGCTCTGGTACAGCGAGTTTACTCTGCAATATGCAGTGGGATATATACATATAAAATATGTTGCATTATTTGTCTACTCGATAATACCTGAATGGCAAAATGAATGCAGTGTCTTAAAATCCAGTCAAAGCTAAGAATAGTCAGTGAAAACAATTGGCGTTGTTCATTGGTCGGGCATCGACCAATAAAATGTCTTCATTTGCACCAAAGCCCCGCCCACAGCTCTGCTCTCTCACATCTGCATATACAAGTGCACAAGTGAGTTTTGCAACAAGAATACCGCAAAAAGAGTAGCAAAAGTCAGAGCGCTAGGATTTGAACTTGTACTTCCAGATCTGAGAGGTTGTAAGTGCCGACTTGACGTTGTGCAGCGAAACTGAAGTAAAGTGCAAAAGTAAATATGTCGTAAACATGTGTGTATGTCATTTTCTTTGTGTGAATGTCATTCTACACATTTGTAACTATTAATCTACAACTTCCAATTCAAAACACGGGTGTTTTGATCATTGTCTGTGTGTGCAAATTGAAAGATTCAGCTTTTCACATCAGAGCTGTGAGTGTAAATTTTAACTTACAAATACAAATATTAATATGACAAGTTCTCACATTCAGATCTTCAACCTCTCGAGTTTTTTTTGATTTACCTCCATAAATATTGCTCAAGGGCACCTCAGTCGTGGTTCCACCTCTGCATGCAGACACACAACTGTACAAATTACTTTATAGATTTAAAACCCAGTCCTGAACCTGGAGAACCATGTTCTCACTTGCTTGGACATTGCTGCTGATCCTGAAGACCTTGCTTATCTTAGGTGTATTTATTCGGGGTAGCTAAACTTTGCAGGACACTGGCCCTCCAGGAGCAGGACTGAGAGTCCTGACATTAGCTCTTTACATTCAGTGCATGTGATTTATCAACACCTAGTACATCTTAAAATATACAGCTCATGAAAAATACAAGTTCCAGATGGACAAACATTAAAGGCATAAACCAGTGTGAATAAACAATATCTTAAAATAAATTTGGATGTAGGCTAGGTTGAAAAAGCCAGAATGGGAAGTTTTAAGTAGTTGTACAGTTTGAAGTGTGAAGTTTATTCTTGTACACAGATATGACATATTCAAAGTAGTACACATGAAATTCATGTATTTATTTTTCATTTAAACTGATTTAAATAGAAATCCTGTCGTCCCATCTAGTGGACATTAAGTGTTAAGGCCTTCATTGCTCAGATAACAAAAGTCACTAGGATTTTTTGAGAAGGTAAAAGTCTGACAAGTTATACAGCAACGAGTCAGACGAGTCTGAAGATCTGAGCTGAATTTGGTGAAACAATGAAGTTTTAGTCGGTGTCAATTACTGTCATAATAAATAATAATAATGTTCAAATATATGTTGGCTTTCTCAAACCCAACAAAGACGACTAAGAAGAGAAACATTAACCAATTTAGTATGCAATAACACTAATATTACAAATTTTTTTAATAGATTTAACTTTATTTATTTTCACCTTTATTTATTAATGTCACACACATACCCAGTCCCTTTTGACTTAAAAGACGTGGTAAGTGGTAAGTGTTACAGACATATAATCAAGGAACTGTTCAGTCTATTGTTAATTTTTATTTCCACTTCACTTTTATCCAAGGAGACAAAACTATTTGCTCTGTATTTATCAGTGGGACAATATTCATACAATACTATAACCTAGAAATAATTGAAAGGGGTCACTTGCAAGTCACAGCAGCGCAAATGATGTGCCCAGCCACATCTGATTTAAATATTATATTAATTAACAGTGAGCGGTGGTTTCAGACATTATAGTACTGACTCTTTTTCTGCCTGAAATAATTAAAAGACCGTGCTGAAGGCGGAGCGATTCGACCAATCAGATTAAAGCAGCGTTTCAGCGACGCCCACAAGTGCGAATTAAATATTGAAGCCATAAACTGATTTGTAAACCTCGAGAAATAGAGCCAAAATCTAATTTTCTGTTTGCTAAACTAAACGAAAAAACGAATAAATACACTCTAAAAAATGTTGGGTTATTTAATCTACCCAACCGCTGGGTTATGAAATGCTTTACCCATTATGGGTTATTTATATGGAATTTGGGTTATTTTGTGCAACTCATGCGTTGGGTCAAAATCCATCAACCCAACTTATATCAATCAGTTGACCCAGCAGATGGGTTGTTTGTGCTTCGAACCTCATCATCACATCATCACCAGAGTCCACACACAGAGCGCTCGACACAGCAGAGAACCTGACTGCTCATCCAGCAAGGCGAAGAAATAATAAAAGGTATGTGTACTGTACAGAGCTTTCTTTTGTGTATGCATAAATTATGCAACCTACCAGTGAAAGATTTAGTTTATCATGTGAATATTAATTTACTTCGCACCTGCACTCACAACTTCTACTAGGCTACATCTTTGTGCACTGCAGCGGGGGGAGAATGTATTAGACAAGCGCAGACCACTATTAATTTATGTGAACAAAGGTAGTTTTAGACAATAAGCTGACTTTATTTACTTAATATTGGGTACTGGCCATCTAACTGATATTCTCTGCTAACTAAACCCACGTCACAGAACCACTGTGTGACTCACAGTAGGAGCACAGAATGGTGTTTCGTTCCTTAAAGAATCACAGACAAAAATCCATTATTATAGACAGCAATTCACTGACCAATTATTATAGACAGCAACTTGATCTTATTCCTGAATCAATTAATGAAGCATTTTGAACGAATAGATTGAATAAAAGGCTTCTTTATTAACACAATGAAATACCGCCATCTAGTGGTGATATTACTTTCATAATTCATTTTCATTTTCATTTCATTTTGTTCTTATTTCTATATTAAAAATGTTGTATAAAACATTAATCCTATTTCATTATACATTTGTATTTGCTATGCAAATGCACGTACAGCTGTCTGATCAGCATTAAACTGTAAATATTATATCTTCAGACACGTTCTATGTCTGAGTACTGATTTAACTGGTAACAGCCTATTGTCATATTATTTTAATGTTTTTGATGTAAGAATTTAACATTAAATATGACATTCAAAAGGTAAAAAGTAAAATATAAAAAAAACAAAAACAAAAAAAAACAACAACAACAACTGAAAATCAGGTGCTCCTTATGGGAAAGTTAATTTCTGACACTGATCTATTGTTTATCGTTCGAAGTGTTATTTCAGGGTTTGGATATCTTCTTATAACTCAACTGAGCAATATTGTCTAAATGCAGCATATTTTCTAAAACAAAAGTTATGACTGCATGTTCACATAATAAATTGATAGCGGTCTGCACTTCACAATAGGCTATATTCTCTCCGCACTGCAGTGCGTCGCGCAGCTTTGCCAGACAGATTTTGATAGGTGGGTACTATAATAAAACAGCCGTGTGCCAAAGGACCAAAAGGCTCTGCCTCTGTATGGTTTGTGTCAAGCTATTCTTTAAACACGTTAAGAATCCGTAGAAGCGTAGGACTCTTATTATGTTATGTTTGGTTGACCAATCAGCGGAGAGGGGCGTTTCATTCCCGCCCACATGTAGGCATCGAATATTCACGTTGTTTATTCGTTTTCTGTCCCTGAACGTAAAAAACGAAAAAATGAAGCTGATTTCTTGATTTTTCGTTTTGTTTGGACAAATGAAAAACGAAAAATGTGCAGTTTTTTCATTTTTCAGATTTCAATATTAAATTAAAAAACGAATTAGCCTATACGAAAGTACACGGACCATAATGTAATAGATACAGACGGTTGGTCTGGGAACGCCCCCGGGAACGCCCCGTCACGTGATGTGAATTTAGCCCGTGGGGGAAAACATTGCCTTGGCGCCAATTGAAATACATGGGACAATCACGCCGAACAGTTGCTGTGTCGTTTTCTGTACCGCCAATAAACTAACAAATTATGAATTGAAGTTCTACATCCTTCATAATAAACATACAGAACCAGAAAGGATGACAAAATGGCTACAAGCAATAAGTTGTGAGGATGATCAAGGGAAGTTGTGGAATCCCAAGACTAAGCATGTGTATGTGTGCAGTCGGCATTTCATCACAGGCAGGCTATATTAACATCGTGTTCATTATTAACGTTATCAAAACTGTGTAAGGTTGTTTCAGAAACTGGCATGCATATATAATTAGCCTTATCATTCTATCTGAAGCAAAACTATGTAACGTTAGCCTAGTGTCGAACATAAACCCACTTAAAAAAGCGTGTGGACACGTAACAACTTAGTTTTGTGTCAGAACTTTTACACTTTCATTCATAAATTCACCCCGTCTGTGTTTGCGAAACGATTGAATCGCGGAATCCAGTCAAAAATAGAACTTGCTGTATAAAGCAGAACGTCAAGGATTTTGGCTATTTTTGAATGAATACATCTACATTAGGGCTGTAAGATATATCAAATATCGATATGGACTAGTGTATATGAATATTAAAGTTAAAAGAGACTACAATTGTTCTACATGTCTCTGGGAATGAGTGCTCAATATGTGCATTTTTGTCATTCAGATACACACGATGGTCGCAGTGTTTTCCCCCACGCTGACTCCGCCCTCGCCACGCCCCCAGCTATGACTAGATGCCCACTGTATCTTCCTCTTTTAAAGGGATAGTTCACTTTCAAATTAAATTTTGATATGTTTTAGCTTACCTCAAGGACATCCAAGATGTAGGTTTCTTTGTTTCCTCAGTATTTCCCATTTTGATATTTTTAGGTCCAACCGTTCTTGTCTGTGACTCACATAATGGATGTCTATGGTCACCACCTCAAAGAGCATGCAAAAAGGAGTCAAAATTAAACAATTCCCCATCATAAGTACACATTGATGACCTAATACAAGAAACGAACGGTTTGTGTAAGAAAACAAACAGTATTTATATATTTTTTACCTTTTGTACACAACCACGTCCAACTGATCTGAGTTCGCGAGTGCTTCATGATATGACGTGCGTGCGCGCTCTGGCTTTAGTCTGTGCAAGCGCGGAAAGCCCCGGATGTGATGTCTCGCGCATGCACATCACTCATTGTTTACCACACGCTACGCTTTCAATCTGCACTGTCTAAAATATAATGCAGTAATTGTAATAAATTAATGTTTATAATGCACCCTATAGTCGTTGCGTTTATAATAAAAATACAATACATTACTCACTCTATTGACAGCGTGCCATTGGGTCCCTCTGGCATTGGACGTCGCCTCCAGTTTATACGTGGCAAACTAAACACAACATGCAAAACGCTGCGTCTCAACAGAGGAGAAAAATCAGGATCTTCAGTCAGGCAGGCGTGTGATGTGATACTGTCAATGTCCTCTCGTCATCTTGTAGTTGTTCCATTCGTGACAACATATGCTCTCTACTTCTGTTGGCATCTCACAACACTTGCTACTAAAACACCACCAATTTTGAAGAGATCTCTGTCTCTGAGGCTTGAAGAAGTGCTGCTGCAGCGGATCGCTCCTGAGTACTTGGTCTGTGTATTCTGTTTCAAATAAATATGGTTGTGAAAAAAATTCAACGTTGTCTATGGATATATTAAAATCGTCTTCCATTGCAATTTCCTGTACGTCTAAATATGTTTAGATCTTCACAGTGAAAGGTAATACTTCCGAAATCTGTGTAAACCTTAGGCAGTAAGTGTAAACAATGAGTGATGTACACGCGCGAGAGATCGCTTCCGGCGCTTTCCGCGCTTGCGCAGACTAAAGCCAGAGCGCGCGTGCACGTCACATCGGGAAGCACTCGCGAACTCAGATCAGTTGGACGTGGTTGTGTACAAGAGGTAAAAACGATATAAATACTGTTAGTTTTCTTACACAAACCGCTCGTTTCGTGTCTTAGGTCATCAATGTGTACTTACGATGGGGAATTGTTTAATTTTGACTCCTCTGTGCATGCTCTTTGAGGTGGTGACCATAGACATCCATTATGTGAGTCACAGACAAGAACGGTTGGACCTAAAAATATCAAAATGGGAAATACTGAGGAAACAGAGAAACCTACATTTTGGATGTCCTTGAGGTAAGCTTAAACATACCAAAATTTAATTTGAAAATGAACTATCCCTTTAACCCTCTGGGCTTCTTTGCCCGAAAACGGGCGAAAACTTGAACGTTTTGAAATGTTTAATTTTTTTGCTTCATCGGATGGGGATGAAACTTGGTGACTTTTGTTGTATTACCTATATGAACACACAAAAAAATCAAGGAGATGATTCTGATATGTTAAAGGGTCGTAAAAAAAAAAGTCACACTTAGCTTCCTCCCGCCCAAAAACGGCTACATAGGAAATTAATGGGAAATACGAAAAAATAGGAAAACTCAGAGAAACTTTTGGTGGTACAAGCTACAGATCAGCAACTGTGCTGAAAAAAAGTGTACAGCAATGAAGGGGTGACACTCTAGAACATCAAGAGTGCAAATAAGACCCCCCCCCCCCCCAACACACACACACCCACGCACATAAACACACACACACATACACAGATAAACTGGCGACTGCAACAGCAAATTTGTAGAATATTCCACATAAAATCAATAAATGAAAAAAAAAACTTGCTCAAATGCACACACACACACACACACAGAGAGAGAGAGAGAGAGAGAGAGAGAGAGAGAGAGAGAGACTGGTAAGACTGCAACAGCAAATTTTGAGAATATGCAAAAATAAATAAATAAAAAATACAAAAGAGACTCTCGCTCAAATGCAACACACACACACACACACACACACACACACACACCCCCGGTAACCACCACACCAATCAGAGTATATGTCTATAAAACAGTCAATTTCCCCTCAGCCTGCTACCACAGCACAATTCATTCTTCAGCAAAAAATGTCAAGGAGATATACAGCTGAAGAGACCCTGCAATTCTTTCTTCAGGCAAGTGACAATGAAGCCTTTAGTGAAGATGATGACTCAGGCACAGAGGGTGCTTTAGAGGTTGACCCAGAGTTTCAGGTGACAGATGATCAGCCATCAGAGGATGATTCAGAGGAGGAAGGCCCTCAGGGAGATCCATCATTCCAATCTAAAAATGGGTAAATATTTTGGAGTTCTTCTCCTCCACTACAAACTCCAGGCAGAGCACGAGCAGAGGAGATCATCAGAAAGAGACCTGGGCCCACAAGGTATGCGATTTCAAGAGCTGAGGATATCAAGTCAACTTTTGAATTGTTTTTCCCACGCTCTATTCAGACCATCTTAGTTACCATGACAAATATGGAGGGGAACAGAGTTTATGGCGATCAGTGGAAAAAGATTGACTGGGCTGAATTAGAAGCTTTCATGGGTCTTTTGATTCTTGCTGGTGTTATGAAATCAAACGGAGAATCAACACGAAGCCTGTGGGATGGGGAGATGGGGAGAGCTATTTTTCGGGCCACCATGCCTCTCAAAGATTTTATCAAATTGTCTGGTGTTATTCGTTTTGATGACAAAACAACCAGAAGGCAAAGAAAAGAAACCGACAAGCTGGCACCCATCCGTGAACTGTGGGACAAATGGGTGGAAAGGCTTCCCCTGATGTATAATCCAGGCACGTATGTCACAGTGGATGAATGTTTGATTGGATTCAGAGGCCGGTGCCAATTTAAACAATATATGCCAAGCAAACCGGCTAAATATGGCCTGAAAATATGGGCAGCCTGCGACGCAAAATCCAGCTACAGCCACAACATGCAGGTCTACACGGGTAAACCTGAAGGAGCACAAAGGGAACAACATCTGGGCAAACGTGTGGTGCTTGACCTGGTACACGATCTGAAGGGGCACATTGTCACGTGTGACAATTTTTTCACGTCTTATGCACTTGGTACAGAGCTCCGCTGGTCTACCCATTCAAGAAAAGGCGTCCGCACATTCCTCAAACACCGGCCTCTGTGAGCTTCCTAAAAAGCATAAAGGACTCTAGAGATGAGGAAGCTGGTCCCTCGTCTTCCTTGTCTGTCTCATCTGCCGGTCCACCTACAGCTGCCTCATCTTCTTCATTGGCTGGTCCACCTACAGCTGCCTCATCGGCCAGTCCACCTACTGCTGCCTCATCTGCCTCATCGGCCGGTCCACCTACAGCTGCCTCATCTTCTTCATTGGCCGGTCCACCTACAGCTGCCTCATCGGCCGGTCCACCTACAGCTGCCTCGTCTTCCTCATCTGCCGGTCCACCTACAGCTGCCTCATCTTCTTCATTGGCTGGTCCACCTACAGCTGCCTCATCGGCCGGTCCACCTACTGCTGCCTCATCTGCCTCATCGGCCAGTCCACCTACAGCTGCCTCATCTTCTTCATTGGCTGGTCCACCTACAGCTGCCTCATCGGCCGGTCCACCTACTGCTGCCTCATCTGCCTCATCTTCCTCATCGGCCGGTCCACCTACAGCTGCCTCATCTTCTTTATTGGTTGGTCCACCTACAGCTGCCTCATCGCCCGGTCCTCCTACTGCTGCCTCATCTGCCTCATCTTCCTCATCGGCCGGTCCACCTACAGCTGCCTCATCTTCTTCATTGGCTGGTCCACCTACAGCTGCCTCATTGGCCGGTCCACCTACAGCTGCCTCGTCTTCCTCATCTGCCGGTCCACCTACAGCTGCCTCATCTTCTTCATTGGCTGGTCCACCTACAGCTGCCTCATCGGCCGGTCCACCTACAGCTGCCTCATCGGCCGGTCCACCTACTGCTGCCTCCTCTGCCTCATCTTCCTCATCGGCCGGTCCACCTACAGCTGCCTCATCTTCTTCATTGGCTGGTCCACCTACAGCTGCCTCATCGGCCGGTCCACCTACTGCTGCCTCATCTGCCTCATCTTCCTCATCGGCCGGTCCACCTACAGCTGCCTCATCTTCTTCATTGGCTGGTCCACCTACAGCTGCCTCATCGGCCGGTCCACCTACAGCTGCCTCATCTTCTTCATTGGCTGGTCCACCTACAGCTGCCTCATCGGCCGGTCCACCTACTGCTGCCTCATCTTCTTCATTGGCTGGTCCACCTACAGCTGCCTCATCGGCCGGTCCACCTACAGCTGCCTCGTCTTCCTCATCTGCCGGTCCACCTACAGCTGCCTCATCTTCTTCATTGGCTGGTCCACCTACAGCTGCCTCATCGGCCGGTCCACCTACTGCTGCCTCATCTTCCTCATTGGCTGGTCCACCTACAGCTGCCTCATCTTCTTCATTGGCTGGTCCACCTACAGCTGCCTCATCGGCCGGTCCACCTAGTGCTGCCTCATCTGCCTCATCGGCCGGTCCACCTACAGCTGCCTCATCTTCTTCATTGGCTGGTCCACCTACAGCTGCCTCATCGGCCGGTCCACCTACAGCTGCCTCGTCTTCCTCATCTGCCGGTCCACCTACAGCTGCCTCATCTTCTTCATTGGCTGGTCCACCTACAGCTGCCTCATCGGCCGGTCCACCTACTGCTGCCTCATCTGCCTCATCGGCCGGTCCACCTACAGCTGCCTCATCTTCTTCATTGGCTGGTCCACCTACAGCTGCCTCATCGGCCGGTCCACCTACTGCTGCCTCATCTGCCTCATCTTCCTCATCGGCAGGTCCACCTACAGCTGCCTCATCTTCTTTATTGGCTGGTCCATCTACAGCTGCCTCATCAGCCGGTCCACCTACTGCTGCCTCATCTGCCTCATCTTCCTCATCGGCCGGTCCACCTACAGCTGCCTCATCTTCTTCATTGGCTGGTCCACCTACAGCTGCCTCATTTGCCGGTCCACCTACAGCTGCCTCGTCTTCCTCATCGGCCGGTCCACCTACAGCTGCCTCGTCTTCCTCATCGGCCGGTCCACCTACAGCTGCCTTATCTTCTTCATTGGCTGGTCCACCTACAGCTGCCTCATCGGCCGGTCCACCTACAGCTGCCTCGTCTTCCTCATCGGCCGGTCCACCTACAGCTGCCTCGTCTGCCGGTGCGTGCAGACTGGTACATCGACAAGCGGACAAAAGAAAAAGGTGCCAAATGTGCTGGCCGGAAGATGCTAAAACCAGCACTATTTGCAAAAAATGCAAACTTCCAGTCTGCAAGAAGCACTTTGTCACTATCTGTGACTTCTGCAGTAATTAGTAAAACAATTAGGCTACAATTTGTATGTATATATTTCAAATAATATGTAGCATTATTATTATTATTATTTATTTTTTTATTAAATATACGGTTTGATAATTATTGTTTGTTTTTATTTTAGCATATGAGTTCCTGATATATATTCCATATTCAACAATAAATAAAATAAATACAGTTTGTATGTATATATTTAAAATGTTTGTAAATGTTTGTAATGTTTATTAATATTATTATTATTATTAACATTTCATTTTTTTACCTAGAGTTTGATAATGATTGTTTGCTGTTGTTACTTTATGTTTATTTCTGTTCGATCATAATTGCTGTTCCCTTCTGAAGTTATTACTTATTGAATTAAAATTAATAAAAAATACCAATTTATTGCTAAATGTCTGTATAACGTGTTTTGAATTATCACTAACCATCCCTTATTTTGTTCAATTATTTGAATAATCAAATACTGAGTAACAAAAATGTTTGCATTGTGTTCCCTTTCTAACCAAATGCTATAGTTTGATTGTAATAATAATGCAAAACCTGATACTTATCTAAACATTTTTGTTAAAAAAATAAAGTAATCATCTTTTAGAATATCTAAATGTATATCTAAATTAAAAAAAAACGAATAAGATAGAGAAATCATGTCTAAAACAACAAAAGGAATCAAAAAGCCTTTCTATATAGGATATATAGGAAGCTATAGGCAGCCTACAGGCTGGTATAGGACATTACACAAAAGTGGCTATTTTTTAAAGCCACTAGATGAAGTTCTTCTCCTGGAACAATTTTTTTTTTTTAGGCTGGCACTCTATTTTGATGTGAAGTGCTGCATTTATTGAAATTTTTTTTAAATAAATATAAAATAAAAAATGATATATTAATTCTAATGGAAAAAATAGCTCATAAAAATTATATAATTAATGCAAAGTATCATAAAAAAATTCTAAAAATTCGAAATAATAATCAGAAATCATTATAGAACAAAAATACATTTGATTGGTTATCCTGGGAAAAAGTAAAGTACAATTTTAAGGCTTCGCCCGTTTTCGGGCGGGAGGAAGCTAAGTGTGACCCAGTGGCGGATCTAGAAAATTTTGCATGGGGGGGGCAAAGGGGTGGCAAGAGGTCTTGGCAGGGTGGCAGGGGTACATGGAATCCCTATATATGAATTGCTTTAAAAAAACACAAAAACACTTTTAAACTACAGTAGTTATTGTTTAATCATGCCCTTACACACTACAACGTTTTTTTAATTCACAACACACACACCAGTTATGTTTAGACTACTTAATTCTATTGTATTTGTTATTTCCCCAGTTGTAACCTGGTTTCATTGCTGTGATATCTGAGAGGAATTGGATTTAATAGGACTGCTTAGGCTTAGCTAATCAAATGATCGATCTCCTAACTGGCACTGTATTGTGTGTTGTAACGTAACAGCCCAAACTAAAATTGGGTATTTTTATTTAAAGTAATTAATTAATTATTAAAGCGATTTAAGGGAATAAAGAAAAAGAAAGGCTTGTTGTATTAGTGAAATAATTGTAACTATTTGCAACTAATATTTTATTTTTAATTTACATAAATGAATCAAGGAAATTATAGCATATTTTCAATTCAAAAAGGCAAAATTTAATAAATAAAAAAAGTTGAACTTTTCTATTGTAAAACAGTCAAATATTAAATTATCTACTTACATTTTACCAGGCATTTGTTAACTTATTTAATAATTTTGACATTGATGAGCTACCGCTGAACTTTTAGTCTTCATAACAACAAACAGAGCGTTGCGTAATGTACTGTATGGAATGATATTGCGGACATTATTCAAAAGGCATTGCAAATTGTATTTGCAATTGCGTTTTCAATTTGTGGACGCGTAAAATGTGACATAATCCAAACGCAAATGCAAATCGCGCATTACAGTTTTCATTTTCGATTAAGTGAACGCACAGTGTCTGCCAAATTTAAAATGGAAATGCAAAGTCTGTTTGCAATTGTGTTTTCCATATCTTACGAGCTATGAGCCTGTCATATTTAAATAGCAATATTAATTACCACATTTGCATTTTCACGCTCTCTGCACTGTGCATGTAAACTGCCAAACTCAAATGGAATCGCAATACCTTTTGCATTTGAATTTCCAACGTCTACATGGAAACCTGTCAATCAAGTGACAGGGGTGGGGCCGTTTTATTGGGCGTGTTTGCATTGGGAAGTGACGATCGTACTAAAATGTAATATGTTTTTACTAGGGTAAATATGAGTTAACGATAGTGTTTATAATTAAGCCACAGTAGCCACAAATGTACAGTTGTCTTAGACGAATTCTCCTTGATTCAGCAGCTGCACGATGTACAGCAGAGAGTCCTGTCTTGAATCTAGAGATCTGGCGCTGATTCAGTGTAGCTTGGTAGCTCAGTGGTTATTGACTGGCATCTCTCGCGGCATACAGTCTTTTAGCGCGTGTTCGAAACCCGGGCCGACACAGACGTTCTTTATTTTTTCGTTTATCCTACTAACTTCAGCCGCCAAACGGGCGATCATACAGTGAGGAAAATTGCAATAGTCAAGGCGAGCTGACATGTTATCAAGTACGCTGCTGTTTGCAGAATTACCGGACCTGCGTCCTCGCAGACATCACACTCCCGAGTCGAATGCACAAAGTCTGAACTACTGAGGATGCAAGTCCGAAATCAGCGGCTGAAGTTAGTAGGATAAACAAAAAAATAAAGAACGTCTGTGTCTGCCTGGGTTTCGAACACGCGCTAAAAGACAGTATGCCGCGAGAGATGACAGTCACTAACCACTGAGCTACCAAGCTACACTGAAATAGAACCAGATCTCTAGATTCAAGACAGGACTCTCGGCTGTACATCGTGCAGCTGCTGAATCAAGGAGAATTCGTCTAAGACAACTGTACATTTGTGGCTACTGTGGCTTAATTATAAACACTATCGTTAACTCATATTTACCCTAGTAAAAACATATTACATTTTAGTACGATCGTCACTTCCCAATGCAAACACGCCCAATAAAACGGCCCCACCCCTGTCACTTGATTGACAGGTATCCGTGTAGACGTTGGAAATTCAAATGCAAAAGGTATTGCGATTCCATTTGAGTTTTGGCAGTTTACATGCACAGTGCAGAGAGAGTGAAAAGGCAAATGTGGTAATTAATATTGCTATTTAAATATGACAGGCTCATAGCTCCTAAGATATGGGAAACACAATTGCAAACGGACTTTGCATTTCCATTTTAAATTTGGCAGACACTGTGCGTTCACTTAATCGAAAATGAAAACGGTAATGCGCGATTTGCATTTGCGTTTGGATTATGTCACATTTTATGCGTCCACAAATTGAAAACGCAATTGCAAATACAATTTGCAATGCCTTTTGAATAAAGTCCGCAATATCATTCCATAGTAGTGCATCAGAGCAGCATCAATAATAATATCAAGTGAATCTCTTATCTGCATCTTAAGTTTATTGCCAATAATAATGACAGGTTTGCGAACGTGAACTCGGTGAGCTCGCGCAAAACACATCTTCAGCACCATAGACATGTATAGAAAGGCTAGATGGCTCAAGGCGGAGTCAGCTGTGTCGTCACTTGGCGGCCATCTTAGGTCAGGAGACTGCACTGCTGCTCCCTGCTGCCGTGGACGGAAGGTGAGTGACATACGCCAACTAAAATGCTCGTAACTTGCTGAATTCTTGACGGATTTACAAACGGTTTGGTTTATTACAAACCTTATTAACGTGGCTATGATTTGTGCTGATGCCGATGTTTAAATTGTAGCTTCACGTTTTGAGAAACGCTTAACATTGCAGCGTAGCTGTGTGTTTCATGGCTGCCCTCTACTCTAAAGTGATACCACAGTCGACATTTTCAATTATTAACAGGTTTCCTGAGACCAACAACATTTCTTGACAACCTAATCTTTTGTCAAAATGTCATTTTGTGGATGTGGTTGTATTTATTTGCTGGCTAGCAGTGAAGAGGTCGTAAGTGAGTCACCAAGCAATTGTAAATTGGTGGGAGAGGCAGGGTTAGTCTTTCGTTTCAACATAGCTTTGAGTTACACATGATTTCCAAGTGGTTTGGTTTCTTTTTAAAAACATCTTTACATTTGGATTACTTTGTTGGTTTTTTGTTTACAGAACTTCTGATTACGCTTGTGGAAAATGAGAGGAGGAGAGGGATGGAGCTGTATTGATTATATTGTATTGATGGAAAGAGTTTTGTGTCCAATTGTGTCTTAATGTTTTTTTTTGTTTTTTTTTGTATATTTAGTATATTTTTTTTGTAAGTTTTTTCTAATTGTGTGCCTTTGGACCTAAGTAAAAAAACAAAAAACAAAGACCCATCTCTTTTCTCTTTATTTTACAGAATGGCAACTTGAGACAGATTTATATTATACATAAATTTACACATGTATTTAATAATGTAAATATTAGTAATAAACTAAATTGCACTATTTCATGTTTCATGTACCTTATAAACAGTGTTGGGGAGTAACTAGTTACATGTAACGGCGTTACGTAATTTAATTACAAAATTATTGTAACTGTAATTAGTTACAGTTACTACGAAAAAATGAGTAATTAAATTACAGTTACTTATGAAATTTTTAACGATTACAAAGGGGATTACATTTGAATATTTACACACATCCACGTACAGATTTAACTGATTTCTTTCCCAAATTGCACTGGCAATTCTGAGACATACCGCCCAAATAATTTCCGGGATGCGGAAATACAGTCTGGTTCGTAGAATCCAGTCATAAAAACGAAATGCCTAACGCGGACGGAATATGCCACATTTTGGATAACTAAATCAAAAGTAGGTCAGTACACTTGAATCAAAACATGACATGGACTAGTGTCTGTGAATATCAAGCCCCAAAAATGCAATATATGACTTGCACATTCTGCGTGTCTGTGGAAATCAGGCGCGGACTGGACACCGGGAGAACCTGGACAATTCCCGGTGGCCTGGCAGCCGATTTTGCCCCACTATTTAATATCATTATTGTATACTAAAGCGATCATTTGCGAATCCGCCATTTGATAATTAAATCTCTAATAAGTCATGAATTGTTAGTCATGACTCGCGCGCTCTCCGCGCCTCCGCCAAACGGGTTGGATCAGACTCAATCAATGTAATCAATCAGAGTAATCAATGCGAGAGAACAAGAGAGAAAAGAGTGGACTGTGGAAGCGCACAGCTGGAGCAGAGAAGCAGAACTACTGTTCAGGGTTTTAGGTCAGTTTAATCTGTAAATATGCTTTTTTGTCTTTGTTTTTATATTTAATTAATCAAGCAGCAGCACGTTGCTCATCAGCCATCACTCAAAATACTATATAAAGGACATCATTATTATCTGTTGTAATGTTACAGTAGGAATTTAGCTGAAAAAAATTCAGATTTTTTTTTATAGGTTTAGGGGGAGCTACGAGAGACAACAACACAACCCCTTACGAAAATTAACATTTTAATATTTAACTATAAATCCAGAGAAAATGGTTACTATTGTTTAACTGTGGTAACCAAAAATGTAAAATTATTTTACAAATGTATTTATTTAAAAATAAATACAAATCCATTTGCAAAAAAACAAAACAAGGTTATTTTACTTTTATATAGGCTAATAAAAGCAAGGTTAATTTTTGTAAGGGAAAAACATGACTTGTGTACAGTATTAGGATTTTTCTATAAAGATATTGTAGTATTGTAGAGTATTGTATTGTAAAGTATAGTTTTGTTCAATCTTGAGTATTAAAGTCATGAGAGAGATGGATAACAGAGCAAAATAAAGAGACTGAAGAGAAAAATGGAAGTGAAGGTGCAGTTCAGGAGAGAACTTTTAATTACTTTGCATGTCCCCAAATTAAAGATTTAAACCTTTTTTTATGTCAGGTCCATACAAAAAATAGTTTTGTCCATGAATTTGTTTGTATGAGTTTGAATTTTCCAGTCTGAATTTTTTTCCCAGTCTGCCCCTCCTGTAAATTAATGGCAAAGACATGGTTTCATTTACTACACATAGGCCTACTGAAGCTCGCAGTGTTTTCAACCTCTGCCATCTCAATATACTGTAGGAGTACACGAGCACATAAACATAATTTCTAGAACTGCTCTGTGTCACTTCATGTGCATTTTACTTATTTTGAGAAAACTATCATCATATACAAAGAGACAGCAGTTTAAAAAAACACCAATGTTTCAGGAGTTTAGTACACAGAATACGTCACATGCTTATTAGATAAATGTATTTAAGTTGATGTATATGCTTTCATTTATTATTCTTTAATTTTCACAAATTTAGAAAAGTAATCAAAAAGTACTCAAAAGTAATTAGTTACATTACTTTAATAAAGTAATTGAAAAAGTTACACTACTATTACATTTTAAACAGGGTAACTTGTAATCTGTAACCTATTACATTTCCAAAGTAACCTTCCCAACACTGCTTATAAATATTGACATCATTACTGTGTGTGTGTATGGGTATACCTAGTACTTTACCTGTCTAGTCTACTTAATATACTATTTTCTTAATAAACTCCGTGGCTATAATTTTTCACAAGTATGCAGTTAAATAGCCGCATCCCTGAAGTTTATGACACACCAAGCCGTTTGAAAATCGGTTGAAAATTGAGCAAAATATAGTTATTTCAGCACTACATGCACAATAGACTTTAATGTTATAACTGGACGAGCGGTCCTGTCCTAAGATGGCCGCCGTGTGACGTCGTCGGGTCCCATTGGATCTCAGCGCCGGTAAGCTATCTAGCCTTTCTATACATGTCTATGTTCAGCACAGCGACTCATTTAAACGCCTCTGATTGGCCGATGTGATCAACAGACATGCCTGTGATTGGCTACAATGCTCAACGTTGCAAAAGCACGTCAAAAGTACCTTTAATGCAAAGGGAAAAATATAAATAAAAATGTAATATGCACTGTTCATGATTAGTTAATCGCGGCCGCTGTAATCTTATTCACATTTGTTTTTCTGATGAATTGTTTTGCTCTGTGAGAAAGACAAGTTAACAAAATATTCGGGGCTTTACTAAAAACTTTCGGGGCTTAAGCCCCATTAGCCCAGCCCTAGCGCTGCCCCTCAATATTTTATATTTTTTATTAAGCTGTTCTTGTCTTTACTAAAATCAAAATCAGGCTAATCAAAGACAAGAGTGATCTTACAAATCACGAGGGAGCGATTTGACCGCTGATTTTGCCTAACGTAATAGACTCGCTGTTTTTGCTGATGCTGAATCGTCTTTAGCATACAATACATTCATTACAAATGTAACTTTAAGTTAAACGTGTGTTTAAACTACACCTGGGGAAACTCACTTCACCTTCAGAGGATCTGTCCGGGGCAGCTCAGTCTCTGGTTGCAGGGCCAACGCACCGAAGCAGACTCGCTGTGTGTATGAGCCAGACTGAGCGAACGCCGCTCTGCACGTTCGAATCAGGGACGTAACTAAGTATTTGAGGGGCAGGGGGGAAGGGCGAATAATGCATTTAAAATTAAAAATGAAATTGTTCACTTTTGGTAAATGTATTGGACATAGTGGTGGGTTGTTTTTGTAAGTACAGTTTTTGGATCATTAAAGTTAGGGGGGCAGCTGGGGGGGCAAGGCTCTAGAGTGGGGGGGTACCTGCCCCCCCTTGCCCCCCTGTAGATTCGCCCATGGTGTGACCCATTTACGTATTGCTCTATAATGAAATGAAAAGCTTAAATACTATATTGGAAATTAATCTTCATGTCTTTAAATCCGTACTGTATATATAGTCAGTTATTTCTCTGAATAAATTATGATGTGTAGGGGAGAGCAGGGCCGAAAGTACCATTTTTCAGAAAAACATCATTTTAAAAGATAATGTTGTAGACAGAGATATATTTATGCTGTGGTCAGTAACTCATAAGTGTGGTCTATCAATACCATGTGGTATTTTGTAGAAATGTAGAAAGGCTTCAGTATAATATCAATTTGAACATAAGTTGCACATTGTTACTTTTGACCCCATGGGTTGGGACGAAAGTAACACACAGGTGGTTTAAAAGTAACACAACAATATAAGCTAGATTTATTTTCTGTTACTCTTATTTTTATTAAGTATACCTGACTATGACCTTGTAAATATGTAACTGCAAACATATTCTGTCTTTTATTTTTGTAAAAATTTTTATTAAATTACATATTTATATTTATATTTTTATTTTAAATTTAAGTTTCATCAAATGTCTCAAAACCCGACTGTAAAAACTTTATTTTTTTATTTTTTTATTTCAGTGTATTTTTATAAAACATTTTTTCAACAGAATGAACAATATAATAATTAAATTACATTGGCATAATATAAATTCTAAACATAATGTAACAGTAGGCCTATTCATGTTTCCATCCAGTTGTTTTTATGCATAAATTCAAAATGTGCATTAAAACATCTGGAAACACTGCAAATTCATAGCTGGAGGTGTAAAAGCTAAGGTATGGCTAAAACCTAAATATAACTAAGGTAAATGCGAGGTAGGAGCTGCCCAGATGTTCCTCTATGTCCAGAAACGCTCTCTCATAAACATCTGGATAAAACCAGACCACTGTTTGTCTTTCTGACCCTCACTCAGACATATTCTTTTGGTATAATATGACATAAACATTTTAATAAATGATGCAAGACACAGAAATTCACAGAATAACATGTACCGGAACAAAATAAATACTTCTTGTCACTGTAGCGGGACAAAAGTAACAACTGTTACTTTCGTCCCGACAGGAACTCCTGGCATTTAAACCTGATTTACTTTTATACTAAAAAACTTTGATAATGCAAACTTTAGGATGTGTTAAAGCACTAAATAACCTGTAGATTGATCATTACTGTGACACATGAAACAAAAAAACAACACAACTAATTAAAAAAATTACCGCTTCAATAATTTACTTTTTGTACTCGAAAACAGTTTTACCGACCTAACTGCGGGAAATGATGAGGAAATCACGTGATATTTCTCAGCTCCATCAAGGATTGAATGCTGAATTTACCGTCATAGCTGATAATGCAAATGAAGTAATAGGCTCTGAGAAAATCGCTTTGTTACTTTCGTCCCACGTTACTTTCGCCCCGGTTCTCCCCTATATTTTTTATGTCCTGATTGAGCAACATCTATTTCAGACCATCCAAGATCGCACAAATATGTTTTTTACCGTTTCCGTGAAAATGTTGTATACCAAATTAATAATTCATTTAACCACCGTTTATAATTACCTACTTCAAAATGAATGCTGCTAACGAAATAATTGTTGCAATATTTGCAGTTAGCTACTTTACGAATAAAAACACTATAACTTAATTATATAAGCAATGAATAACTGTATAAGGCGAATAATGAATACAAAGTTTAAATCTTTGTCAGTATATATATATATATATATATATAATATGTTGAGGTCGTGTTCGGCTGATGTTTATCACGTTTATGATGTTCGCTACTGTAATGAACGTAGCTTTTTAATAAGTAGTGGAAATTCCCGACACTTTCATGACGTCATGAGATTCTCTGACACTTTAGCCATTGATTTTGTTATGTTTTGAAAAATGTTTCGTACTTCTGCATGCGACCTAATGACGTCACTTTTAGAATTTTCGCCAGCATATATAAAAGGCGCGATTCTCTCCTGCTCATTTGAAGGTTTTAAGTAGTCGGATATCAAAGTCCTGTAAAAGTAGAGCAGTATTGTCGGTAACCTGTGTAAAAATGGGCCTATTAAGCAAGGCACTGAATAGTCTAAGGACTTTGTTAAAGAGGACATCCCAACCCCATCCTGATCAGGATAATGAGGCCCCTGTTGGGGCTTGTGTGGCTGATGGTGGTGGTGGTAGTGAGGCAGGGAAAGAAAATAATATGAGAGAAAGGAAGAGGTTTCGGAGGTGGCACTTAAGAAGAAAAAAGTACAGTGTTGCTAAGGCTGAGAAGCTGTACCAGACTTCTGTATTGGGAACAGGAGCATACCGGAGGCATAGTCAAAGTAAAATTAAATTTTTCTTAAACAGTTACTTTGTTATTGGTTTTGCTTAATGTGTGACTTTTAAATAATGGAAACTAAAATGAACAACTGGAATGAAATTATGTTGTGCATTTTTTATCTGAGTTTGATGTTAGATAACTTTCTTAGGTGTCATTGCCAAGCCACTAAATATTTAATTAAGATCTAAAATATAAATTTACATCATCTAGAAAACTTAGCTTTTTCAAATTGCAAAAAAAAGAAAAAAAAAGTCCCTCTAAGTGAAGAAACAATTAAACATGGATTGCAATTTAATAATCATAATATTTTATTCTTTATTTGCATTCTAGGCCTCAAGGAACTGACCCCCACTGCTGAGTACACTGAAGATGTCCTTCAACCGGCGGTCCTCAACATGTCAGTGTGTTCATCAGCAGGTAAAGACACTAGCTCTCCAGTGCATCTGTCAGATGATGACAGCTTTGTCTCTGCAGTGACCTCCATAGCACACAGTGCCATTGCCTGTCCAGTTGCAGATGAGGACATTGCCTCTTCGGGGAGTCTCATAGTACATCAGGACGTTAACTCTGCTTTGAGACCCAAAGCAGAGAGGGACGTTGCCTCTGTAGAGCATTCCAAAATAGATGAGGGCATTGCCCGTGCAGTGCTTCCCAAAGAAGATGGGGGCATTGCCTCTGCAAGGCATCCTCAAGTAGATATGGGCATTGCCAGTGCTGTGTGTACTCCAGTAGACTCCGTTGCAACAGGAGAGCTGGACAAAGGTAACTTTTTACTGCTATACCCCAAAACAGCTGTAATATGTACAGTAAGTTTTTGTAATACATTCTATCACCATTTAGCTTTGTTGCAGTTAATTTAAATGATCCTCCAGTGTGTCAAATGAATTTTTATTATAAAATTAATAAGAATTAAATTTTCTGTCAATTTTTCTGTCAACAGATCATATTTGTTGGCGGTACAAATTTGGTGGCAGGCTGGGTGAAGGAGGATTTGGGTCAGTGCGAAAAGGGACTCGTGTTAAGGATGGTCTTAAGGTATTTAGTCTTTTTACTTCCTTTTGAATTAATCTCATATTCACTATTTAGATAACTTAACTTTTTAAGACTGACCAAACACTTTATTAGGTTTTAATTTAGTGCTTGTTGATGTACTTCTCTTCAGAATTAATGTCTGGAATTAAATAATCTCTGTACACATGTTAATTGTTTATTCCTTTTTTTGGTAATCAGGTGGCTGTGAAATATGTCAAAAAGACGAAACACACTAAATATATCAGCACTGTGAGTATGCTTCGCTCTCTGCATTCTTCTTCTCATTCACTGTTTACCATCTCATAATCCCATCTCATATTGATGTTAATCACATTTCAATAGGCAAACTTCCTTTGACGAACCATGTGGCAAATGACTTCAATCTAATGATAATTTTTTCATTTTTTCAGGCTTTTCACCCCGAACCTCTTCCTTTAGAGATTGCGTTGGCAGTCATCATCAATAGGAAACCCAGCTGTCCACATATAATTGAAATGCTGGACTGGCAGGACGACCCAGACTACTACTTAATAGTCATGGAGCGCCCCGTGCCAAGCATGGATATGGCAAAACTTTTGAAATGCAGCGGAGGTGTCCTCAACGAGCAGATAGCACAGTACCTCATGTGGCAAGTCATTTATGCCACTAACTTTTGCTGCAATCGTGGCGTTTTCCATCGTGACATCAAGCTGGAAAATGTGCTTGTGAACCCGACAACTTTGGAGATCAAATTGATTGACTTTGGGTGTGGGAACCTCGTGAAGGATTCAGGCTACAGCACCTGCTGTGGTAAGTATTACGCATCGCTTTGCTATCAGATTGATTAGCTCACTCAGATGCATTCTGTATGTAGTCAACAGGCTTGTGTTATAAACATCTAACAAAATTTCTTTCCCCCAGGTACAAAACCATACCTCCCTCCAGAATATCATGACAGAGGCAGATATCACGCAAAGCCCGCAACAGTGTATTCATTAGGGGTGCTCTTGTTTACAATGCTGAATGGGCGTTTTCCAAAAGCCAGAGACTTGTACTGCTTGGGCAGCAACCAGTCTGTATTTGAGGTGTCACAAGGTAAGATTTTCAGCTAAGTATTAATGATTATGTAGCATGTATAAAGCTAAAGATAGCATGTGTAAAGTAAAGATAATAATCAAATATCTCTCATCTATTTTCTGCACAGAGTGCATCCAATTTTTATGGGCTTGTCTGCAGCGTCATCCAGAGCACAGGATTGCCCTGGAGCAGATGCTTTACCATGACTGGTTTGTGTTGGGTTTTCCCAATCCCCTGCCAATTAACCGGAACGCATCTAAACAGCATTCACGTTATCGATGAGAAGTACAGTATGTTTATACTGTTAGTGTTGTTACTGGCAAGATGACATAAGTGGCCTTTCCATGCCTCGGCTGAGGCCTTATTACTAGAAAAATCATGTATTTAGAGATGCATGTATATTTTTTCAAGTAGTTTTATACTTTTTCTATTTAAAATATTTATTTTAACATCCCTTCACGTAGGCCTTATTTTAACATCCCTTCAGTAGGCATTCTTTTGTAATACATTTTATGTCTAAAATATTTATTTAAAAAAATGGTTAAATATGTTAGGGATCCTAAAATGTTGTTTTAACAAAAATAAAGTATATTGAATATATTGTACATGGTTGTATACTTTTTCAATTTAAAATATTTATTATAACATCCTTTTACTTAGAATTTATTACAGGCTTAGGGATGTAAACATATTTATATATAAATAATATATATTTCTTATAATAATAAATATATATTAATGGTAACCCTGACAGTGCCGGTCCCAAGCCCAGATAAAAGGAAGAGGGTTGGCTGTGGGGCCAAACGTCAAGCAAACCTCAGTTATATTTAATCGTGACAAGAAAGTCCAATTGCAGATGTATGGTCTCTTTTAGAAATCGATTACTCAAATAAAAACATGGAATGTTAGAAACCTTTACCAGACTGGTAAACTCATCTAACTGCAGAACTTTGAGGACTACCGGCTTGATATTTTTGTGTAATGCTAATGGGGAACACCTGGTTGTGTTAAGCCCTAAGAAAGGGATTATGGGAAATGGAGTTGGCAATGGAAATAGAAGATGCCAGAGTCCTGAGAGGAGTGCCCTCTATAGGAGTTCATGGGCACTCCAGCTAATGATCGTGACATAGCCCCCCACCCTAGGAGCAGCTTCCAGATGCTTTAAACAATCTAAGAGGGTGGTGGAGCGGAGGTGGAATGGGGGAGGGCTGGAGGGCTGGAGGGCCAAGTCCACGTGGAAGTGGATTGACCGTGGACCGAGGCAGTGCAGACAGAGCAGGAATCCAGGGTGGAGCAGGTGGAACTGGAGCCCACCGGGGTGGATCAGGCGGAACTGGAGCCCACCGGGGCAGTGCAGGCGGAACTGGAGCCCACCTGGGCGGTGCAGGCGGAACTGGAGCCCACCGGGGCGGCGCAGAGAGCCACCACAGTCGAGCAGATGGGACAGAAGACCTCCAGAGCCGAGTCGGAGTCTTTTTCTCCTCAGCTTTCTCCAGTTCACTCCCATATTTACACACGCAGGCACGCCAGCAAATAGTCAACAGCTTTTTGAAACGAATCAGCGGAGGAACCCACAGTGGGTTAATACAGATTTCGATTGTAACAGCAGGGTTTTCTTCTTTTTTTTTATACTTGCATTCAATGAAAATTCATTCAAAGTCACTTTTCTTACAGATATGTTCTATTTGCACCAGTGCTAATATTTTGAATAAAATTAATTCCTTTACAAGAGTATAAATATAAACTCACACTCCCGGCTATCTTTATGGTTTCATCTTCACCTCCTCCCCTTAAACTGTTAGTATCTTGATGCTAATAGTGCTACTGATACTTTCTGCTCCACTCTTACATCTTATTTAGACACAGTTTGCCCTTTGTATTCCAGGACAGTCCATACCACCCTGGTACCACTCCTGCAGTTGTACCTGCACTCACTCCCATCATTAACATATCCCTCCATACTGGTGTTTTTCCTTCAACATTTTGACAGGCTCGTATTTCTCCACTACTTAAGAAACCCATTCAATCCATCGCTTTTAGAGAACTACAGACCAGTTTCCCTTCTTCCTTTCATTGCAAAAACATTGCAAGCTGTGTTCAACCAAGTCTCTGCATTTCTTCAACAGCTGAGAGCAAGACTGCCTTGCTCTCAGCTGTTGAAGCCCTAAGACTGGCAAGAGTGATCTGTCCGCTGCTTTTGACACTGTTAACTACCAGATCCTCCAGTCTTACCTATCAGATAGGTCCTTCAAAGTATCTTGGAGAGGTGAGGTGTCCAAATCCCAACATCTAACTACTGAGATGCCTCAGGGCTCCATTCTTGGATCACTTCTCTTCTCTGTCTACATGGCATCATTAGGTTCTGTCATTCAGAAACATGGCTTTTCATACCACTGCTATGCTGATGACACTCAACTCTCAACTCCTCTCATTCCATCCTGATGATCCGACGGATCTCAGCTTGTCTAACAGGCATGTCTTGCTGGATGAAGGACCATCACCTTCAACTCAATCTTGCCAAGACAGAACTACTTGTGGTTCCAGCAAACCCATCATTTCATCATAATTTTACCATCCAGTTAGGCACATCAACCATAACTCCTTCAAAAACAGCCAGAAACCTTGGAGTTATGATTGATGATCAGCTGACTTTCTCACACCACATTGCTAAAACTGTCCAGTCCTGCAGATTTGCTTTATTCAACATCAAGAAGATCAGTGCCCAGTTGCATGAAACTCCTTAAGTGAGGGTTTCCCTGAGGGAGAAAAAATCCCTGAGGTAAGGGATTTCATTAAGAGCGTTGCAAGAAACCTCTTAACTGTCACCCTTACCTAAGTATTTATACTAAGCGTTTCACTGTAGTTTCTGACAACATACGGCAAAGATCGCCGCGGTTGCTATAGTTACTACCTCTAACAGTAAACAGAACATAACGAACCACAAAGCCAAACCCTTGCTAAAATCACACTTGTATTAATATATTTTTGCTATGGAGAGTACAGACATAACAGAAAACAAAAAAACGTAAACCAAACTGGACAGAGGACGGAAAGGCAATTATTGTTTTCGTAAGTGGTTATAATAATAATAATAATACTTTTCAGCCTTTCATCAACCATTCATCGTCTCCAAGTGATTATTACGATCATTAAAAACACGCCTTGGTATTTCCTCCTCTTCAATTAACACTAAATCAGCAATCATATTTTGAGTTTAAGTTGACTTAAGGTAGCTCTTTTGGTCCCTTAAATTTATTAAGGTGAAATGGTCACTAAGGACTTTGTAGCAACGCTTAAGGGAACACTTAGATAATTAAGGGGGAAAACTTAATAACAGCCTTAAGTTCCTTAAGGAAACCCTTAGGGTTTTTTCTTGCAACCCAAGTTTCACTAAGGGTACCCTTAACCTTATATCTAAGGGATTTCTTAGCTTAAGGAGTTTCATGCAACCGGGCACAGGCCCTTTCTTTCGGAACATGCTGCACAACTCCTTGTTCAAGCTCTTGTTCTGTCGAGGCTCGACTATTGCAATGCTCTCTTGGCAGGTCTTCCATCCAGTTCTATCAAACCTTTACAATTAATCCAGAATGCAGCAGCAAGATTCATTTTTAATGAACCGAAAAGACTGCACATCACACCTCTGTTCATCAATTTGCATTGGCTACCAATAGCTGCTTGCATAAAATTCTAAGCATTGATGTTTGCCTACAACACCACCACTGGCTTTGCACCCCTTTACCTAAATGTATTACTTCAGACTTATGTGCCCTCTAAAAGCTTGCATTCTGCAAGTAAACATTGCTTGATTGTGCCATCCCAAGCACAAAATCATTTTACAGACTTTTCACGAGTTCACATCTACGTATATTTAATACAGTAAGGTTATGCGTATTTGGCGTGCTGTCCGGGTGGAGGGCTCCGAGCTCGGGATGTGGCCCTAACCCAGAGTACTCCCCCCGGTTATGGTAAGAGTAGATGGATCTATAAGTGAGGAGAAATGGGGTGGAGGAGGGATGCTGAAAACTCTCAATGAACAGAGGTAGGTTCTGCTTTTATTTATACCTTGTCATGAGTTGATTACTGATTGGTCTCCACTTGTGTTAATCAGGTTAATGAACTGCGACTGCTCCTCCCGAACTTCGTTATAAAACATCATTTAAATGAATTGTTCCCTCCTGGTGGAATGACCTGCCCAACTCAATCAAGTCCTTAGCCATCTTCAAGAGTCAGCTTAAAACACATCTCTTACATCTTTATTTGACCCTCTAACTTTAGCACTCACTATTCTAATTCTATTCTTTAAAAAAAAAAATCTTACTAGCTTTCTAATCTTTTTCTATTCTGTTTTCTTTTCATTTATTATACAATTAACAAAAGAAAAAAAAGAAAAGAAAAAAAAGACCTCTAAAACTATTTATTATATTATTTAAAAGCCCTAACTGAGACTTGTTATAGCACTTGTATATCATTGCTCTTTTGTTGATTTGTTTGATTGCTTCTGCTAAATGACTAAATGTAAATGTAAATCAATTCGACAATTGAGATTTTCCGTGTAGTTTTCAACTAAAAGTAATAAACATTTGTAAAAAAAAAAAATAATAATAAAAAAAATAATAATTATACATTTTTAAATGACACCCTTTAAAATGTATTTATACCCTATAACACGATAGATTATAAATGTTTACAATTGCACTCGCATAAGATGAACTGTATATCAAATATAAAATGTGTTCCCTTTCATAGGTCACTTCGATGCTGCGGTGACGTCACCGGCTATGGGAACACCCCTTGGTGTGATGAATGTCTGAAGCCCTATACCATCCCGCCAATCCTATTGGCCAAATAGCGCTTGGCACCACCCTTACGCATGCGCACGCATCATATACCTGGGTGCCGCGTGCTATTTCGCTCAGATTTCATTCCTTCAGGGAAGCGAATCATCTGTCGTTCTTCAGCGGTTTTCTACGAGCAGTGTTAACTCCTCTTCGAGGACGCGATGAGATTTCGAAGGTGTAAGGAGCCGTGTACCAGGTACATCACGAAGGGACACTCTCATGAAAGGTGCATAGTATGTCTGGGTTTACATCACGCACAGGCCAGGGGCATGTGGTGCCATCTCCTTCGGTTGTGGACGCTATGATGACGACGTTTTATCCACCGCGGCCTTGGGGTCTGAGGACTTCGCGGCGACACTGACACTGGCTCCCTCCCTCCTAGCGGACAGGAGAGGCGTGTTTCCCCCTCCTACAGCGAGCTGTTGGATGTGGTTTCTCGCACGGTGGGTAAATTGGGGCTGGATTGGGAGGTTGATAAGGCCGAGGCCCAACTAACTAACTAGTCGGACACCTGCACAGCCCCGAAGGCCTTTACCTTTTTTCCCGGACCTCCACCAAGAGGTTTCGAGGTCCTGGAAACAGCCGTTCTCGGCGCGGATTACTAACGCTCAGCTGTGGATTTCGCCACCATTTCCGATATGGCGAACCATGGCTATGCAGCGATGCCTCCGGTGGAAGAGACTCTCGCCGAACACCTCGCGCCTAATTCGGCCTCGGCATGGAAGTCTCGCCCCCTTCTTCCCTCTAAGGCGTGTCGAGTCACGTCCAGCCTAGTTGGGAAATCCTACATGGCCGCTGGCCAGGCGGCTGCCTTGCTCCACTCTATGGCGGTCCTTCAGGCCTACCAAGCGGAGCTATTAAAGGAACTAGATGAAGGGGAGGGTATCACACCCGAAGCAGTGAAGGAATTACGGCGGGCAACAGATTTGGCGCTACGTGCTACCAACCATCCTACTCAAGCAGTGGGCAGTTCCATGGCTGGTTTGATTACGGTTGAGCGCCACCTCTGGCTTAATCTCACCGACATCAGAGAAAAGGATAAATCTTTCCTCATGTATGCCCCTGTTTCTACGGACGGTTTGTTCGGAGAGGCTGTCACGTCGGTGGTGGAAAAATTTAGGGCAGCGAAACAGCAATCAGCCGCTTTCCGCCAGCTGATTCCTCGCAGACCCAGGGAGGTTGAACGCCGGCAGGCGCCTGCGCATTCTCACTCGACCTCCTCTCACCGCCAGCGAGTTGCCTCTCGGGAAGAGCCTTCACCTATGGCGCCCCCTCGTATGGATGTTTGCCTACAACACCACCACTGGCTTTGCACCCCTTTACCTAAATGTATTACTTCAGACTTATGTGCCCTCTAAAAGCTTGCATTCTGCAAGTAAACATTGCTTGATTGTGCCATCCCAAGCACAAAATCATTTTACAGACTTTTCACGAGTTCACATCTACGTATATTTAATACAGTAAGGTTATGCGTATTTGGCGTGCTGTCCGGGTGGAGGGCTCCGAGCTCGGGATGTGGCCCTAACCCAGAGTACTCCCCCCGGTTATGGTAAGAGTAGATGGATCTATAAGTGAGGAGAAATGGGGTGGAGGAGGGATGCTGAAAACTCTCAATGAACAGAGGTAGGTTCTGCTTTTATTTATACCTTGTCATGAGTTGATTACTGATTGGTTCCATAGCCTTCACCTATGGCGCCCCCTCGTATGGATTGGGGCCCTAAGGTGTTCTCCTGATGTTCTCGCTGCTTGCCAGGGACTGTGCCCTCCACTAGAGAGCGCTGTTGGACCGCTTTTGCACATCCAACACTCACTGCAATCCCCATGCTCAAACACTGACTGTCTCGCCGCAAACAGCGACCGGTTGGGGAGCTGTTTGTCAAGGGCGCCCAGCCCACGGAGTGTGGACAGCGACACAACACAGTTGCATATAAACAGGTTGGAATTACTGGCAGTTTTTCTGGCTCTCCAGTATTTCTGGAATCTGCTGATCGGCCGTCATGTGCTTAACCAACACAGTGGTTATGTCATATCTGAATCATCAGGGAGGATTACGCTCTCGCCCCCTGTGCAGGCTGGCGAGACATGTTCTTCTTTGGTCTGAGAACAAATTTCTGTCGATCCGAGCTGTTCATGTCCCCGGACGTTTGAACTTCGGAGCGGATTTGCTATCCAAGCAGACTCTGGAGCAAGGAGAATGGAGGTTACACCCCCAAACGGTGAACCTCTTATGGCAGATTTTCGGAGAAGCGAGAGTGGATTTATTCGCGTCGAACATGACTACGCATTGCCCGCTATGGTTCTCCCTATGCCCTCCATCGCCCCTGGGCTTGGATGCGCTAGCTCACAATTGGCCCAGGACCAGTTTGTATGCTTTTCCCCCGATTCGTTGATCCCAGCGGTATTATCGAGAATACGGCTGGACAGAGTGGAACAGCTGCTGCTGGTGGCTCCGCGGTGGCACACACAGCCGTGGTTTGCGGACCTGATCAGTCTGTTAGCGGGCTCTCCATGGGAGATTCCCCTCAGACAGGATTTATTATCACAAGCACGGGGAATGATTTGGCACCCGAGGCCAGATCTATGGAAACTGTGAGCGTGGCCATGAGCGGAGTGAGTTAGTATGTCCCGGTCTTTCTGTTGAAACTACCGAGACTATACTGAATTCTAGAGCAGCTTCTACGAGACGCTTATATGCTTTCAAGTGGAGACTGTTTACGACCTGGTGTGAAATTCGTACTATGGATCCAGTTTACTGCCCAGTGGCTTCAGTATTGGAGTTCCTTCAGGACCGTTTTTCGGATGGAGTGACGCCAGCCACTCTAAAAGTTTACGTGGCAGCCATTTCGGCTTACCACAAATATATAGACGGTGCCTCAGTGGGCCGTCATCCACTGGTTTCTCGTTTCATACAGGGTGCGCGACAGCTGAGGCCTTTCCGCCCCGTGCGAGTTCCCTCATGGGATTTATCCATTGTGTTGCAAGGTTTATCAGGGCGTCCGTTTGAGCCCTTGGAAACTGTACCGGATAAAATCCTGACTCTGAAGACGGTTCTTCTTATGGCTTTATCCTCCCTCAAGAGAGTTGGGGATTTACAGGCTCTCTCTGTTTCGCCTTCGTGCATGGAGTTTGCATCGGGCTCTGTGAAGGTGCTGTTGCGACCGAGGCCTAATTATGTTCCTAAGGTCGCATCTAATCCCTTTCGCTTTCAGCAAGTGGTCCTGGAGGCTTTATCCCCTGCTGAGGCGTGGTCTGGAGATCTAAGTCTTTGCCCTGTGAGAGCTTTAAAGACTTATGTGGATCGTACAGCCCCATGGCGTGAGTCTGACCAGCTGTTTGTCTGTTTTGGACATAAGAATAAAGGCCATGCAGTTACAAAACAGCACATGTCCCATTGGCTGGTGGAGGCAATATCTTTAGCCTATGAGGCGCGCGGACTCGCTTCGCCCTTAGGAGTTAAAGCCCATTCCACGATAGCAGTGGCTTCTTCTCGAGCTTTTCTCAGTGGAGCTTCCATGGATGATATCTGTGCTGCGGCAGGTTGGTCCTCACCGAGCACTTTTATCAAGTCTTACAGTCTGGATGTGAGGATGGCCCCTGGCTCCCGGGTTCTCTCCGCTTGAGCAGATGCTTCCTTGGATCCCAGCTATTAGGTACGTCAGGCGTTATGGTATAGCGTTCCCATAGCCGGTGACGTCACCGCAGCATCGAAGTGACCTATGAAAGGGAACATCTCGGTTACGTATGTAACCATGGTTCCCTGAATAGGGAACGAGATGCTGCGGTCCTGGCCAGTGCCATACCTTGATAGCATTCTTCTTCTTCAGTTCATGAAATCTGAGCGAAATAGCGCGCGGCACCCAGGTATATGATGCGTGCGCATGCGTAAGGGTGGTGCAAAGCACTATTTGGCCAATAGGATTGGCGGGATGTATAGGGCTTCAGACATTCGTCACACCAAGGGGTGTTCCCATAGCCGGTGATGTCACCGCAGCATCTCGTTCCCTATTCAGGGAACCATGGTTACATAAGTAACCGAGATGTTTCATTCACATTGACCGGTCATAAATGCGTCAGGTTTGGAGGTTTGTCTCCCTACGGACAACAGGGGGCAGGGCCTCTTTCTTTGTTTCCACAAGCATGGCATGCATAGCGAGCTATAATGCAAGCTTCACTTTTTCAAAAAATAAAATAAAATAAAAATATCACAAAAATTATTCGTTATTTCAATACCTCAAACTCTTCTTCTCCTCAGCTTGCTCCAGTTCACTCCCATATTTACACACGCAGGCACGCCAGCAAACAGTCAACAGCTTTTTGAAACGGATCAGCGGAGCAACCCACAGTGGTTTAACAACAGACTGGCATTGCATTTAATCAGTGATTAATTAAGACTGTCTCATGTTGCCAGTTCTCAGATGTACTGTACAAATAATGAAAAGGACATTACATCCCTCAATGTAAATGATTCATTATTACCATTTCCTTTTAAGTTGTGACATGAAATTATGGACAAACAACACACATACAAAACGGCAGTGCTAGCATTTAAAGAACAGAACACCCAAAATGTCACACACTCATGGTGATAGTTCAAACGATTCATCTTTTTTAACCAGTTCATTGAAACGAACCGTTCGAGCGAATCGATTCTTTTAATTCAAACGTCCTGGAGCTCGAAGGTGTGTTCTACTTCAAGTTCACGCGAATGGAAGGCGGAGTTAAAACACTTCAAACAAACCATTGCCGCGACGTCTTCACTTTCAATGCTTCCAAAGGTGCAGTTTGGGAAATAATTGAGAGGAGTTGTCAGCAGCTTGAGACAGCAAACCGCGTTCATTCATTGTGAGTTTGTAAAACTTTCTGTATTAAATGACTGGTTTCTGTCGAGCGTCGCATGCAGTAAAATTAACCACAACATCAGTTCATTAACTTTGCACATCTCATATTTTGTATAGTTAGTTGTTTTAAAGAATAAGTATTTGATGAAAACTAGTTAGACCGTTTACACTCTTTGTGGCTGTAGTGCGAGAGAGCTGACTTGTATTTACGTGAGAGTGAAGGTTTATTAAACCGTAAAAGGTTAATCGAAAGTAATTTATTAAATTAATTTATTAAAGTATGCATTGGCATCAGTTTCTGCACTAATGTTACTTTTAAGCTTTTAATTTTTATGTGCCTTTCTGCTCGTGCTCATTTATTTCACACTGAATTAATGCAACTATTTATAAAGCAGTTTAGTTCTGACACTACAGTAGACTATTAGAGCGTTTGATAATTTAAACAAGAAAAGTGACACATAAAAGCTTTAAATAAAATATAAGAAAAAAAGAAAAGTGACACATAATGGAAGTTAAGGAGTTAGTTTTTCTAATTTCTTCTGTGCAAATGAACAGCTCAGGTGCAAAGATCTAAGATGAATAGATGGTACCAAACAAACCAGGTTTGGCCACTCACCCAATGTCCTGTGTTTTCTCATTTTTGCTGGGGCATGAGTTAAACAGCACTGTCTTTATGTTTAAGTAATATGATTCTTTCTAACTGATTATCAATGGCATCCCCACCCATGCCTGTATCACACCGCACCTAACAGGTCTTTTCAGAATGAGGCTTTGTCTGGTCTTGCTGTTCCTCTAATTAGTGAGATGTTCCTCAGTCATTATTGTTATGTAATAGATGTGTTTGGAGTGTGCAAAAGACTAGAATTTTAAATTGAAATATGGATTTGTTTTTGCATGAAGACCCTAAAATGTGTTTGTGTAGTTTTTTTAAACTGAAGCCACCTTTAAATGAATGTCACATTGGTAACTGTGTATGTCCTTGCAATAATAATAACACCACAGGCGGTGTCACCTGATACAGTGGAGCAGTGAGAATCAGGACGTGTATGTCATTTCATGACACTGTGCATTATGAGTTGCATTTATGAGACCCCAAATACAGCTGTGCTGTAATGTCACTCATGTAAAGGGTCATTTATGGAATTAACAGCATGGCTTTGGTTTGACTGAACTTAAGTACTTTTATTTGGTGAAAGCCTGTCAAGAACATTTCTAGGTGATTTTTCACTCAAAAATCAAAAGTAGAACAAACAAACAAACAAACAACAAGAAATTGTTTTAGGACTGATGCATTTATTATTGTTAAATATTATTTAAATTAAAAAAAATATATAAAAACCAGACTTAAGGCCATTCTGCACATACTAAATCTCAGTTTGGAATACATTATGTACGTTTATATGCCATTTGTTTATACATATATACATTATATATATATACACAATATTATGCACATACGTGAATGTGTGTGTAACTTCTTAATTTCCTTTAATTTGAGCTGAAACGGTTTAATTTCTTTAAATGCAGATCCCTAGATTCACTTGTCCTTTGCTTAATCTTCGTGTCAGTTAATAGGTATGTGGTTTAGATTGCAGAAACAATACAGGTGCAGTCTTTGTCTCAAATGCTTATTTAAGGGTATTATGGTAAATGAAGATGAAGTTTACGCATATACACAATGCATAGTGCAAGTATTAGCTGACACAGAATGCTTTTTGCATGTCATCAATCTATCCTATTAATAGCATCAGATTCCACTCTGGTCTCTCCATCTATCATGCCCTTTCTCTTACTCCTCTGTCAGTCAATCTCTGCACGTATGTGGAAAAAAGGACATGGACAGCTTGTAACAATGTCTGTTTATTCCCAGTGCTGTATTTGCCCTTTTGATGTCAGTATTGGCAGCAGCAAGTGAGGCTGCTGTTTCCACATCTCTGACTGTTTCAGATGGTGAGTCTGAATCTCACCCAGAAACAACAGGTGTGTGTGTGTGTGTGTGTGTGTGCTGAATGAGTGTGACTGTATTCTGGAAGAATCAGGAGTGATTCAAGCAGTGCCCTCTAATGACCATTTAGTAATTTTCACATTTAATAACAAGGTCGAGTGTTCAGAGTAGAGTCCTTGACGGTGCCACTGCCTGTTATACTTTCAAGTAACTCGTTCAGAGTTCATATGAACTTGCATTTGTGTTGATATTAGCATGTATATGTGCAAGAACAGCTTTTCTGAGACATATTAATAAGCTTTTGAGAAGTAAAAAAAACGAAACAGTAAGTCTACCCATTTGGTCTCTAAAAAACAGAACAAGGTTACAAAATGTGCGTTTAACAGGAAACAACAATACAGGTAAGGCAGCTTGAATTTTATTATATGGTGTTTGCATACTTTTCTTTTTTTTTTTGACAACCAAAAATATATTATACAAATACTTAATTTTTTAATATGGTGTTTGCATACATTTGGTTTATTTGACAACCAAAAATGTGTTATAAATATACTTGATTTAACTTTTTTTTTTTTTTTTTTGGGGGAAAACAACATAATAGATGATAAATATAAATGTAATTGCATTAGATGTATACATATACATATATGTATATATATGTGTGTATGTGTGTGTGTATATATATATATATATATATATATACACACATACATATACATATATACAGTACAGACCAAAAGTTTGGAAACATTACTTTGTTTAATGTTTTTGAAAGAAGTTTCTTCTGCTCATCAAGCCTGCATTTATTTGATCAAAAATACAGAAAAAAACTGTAATATTGTGAAATATTATTACAACTTAAAATAATAGTTTTCTATTTGAATATACTTAAAAAAAATAATTTATTCCTGTGATGCAAAGCTGAATTTTCAGCATCATTACTGCAGCCTTCAGTGTCAAATGTAACATCCAGTTTATCACATGATCATTTAGAAATCATTCTAATATTCTGATTTATTATGAGTGTTGGAAACAGTTCTGCTGTCTAATATATTTGATGAATAAAAGGTTAAAAAGAATTGCATTTATTCAAAATAAATAAAAAATTCTAATAATATATATTCTAATAATATATTTTCTTTACTATCACTTTTTATCAATTTAACACATCCTTGCTGAATAAAAGTATTGATTTTATTTTAAAAAAAGAAAGAAAAAAAAATTACTGACCCCAAATTACTGACCAGTAGTGTATATTGTTATTAAAAAATATTTATATTTTAAAAACATAGCATCTTTTTTTTTTTTACTTTTTATCATCAAAATATCCTAAAAAGTATCACATGTTCTAAAAAAATATTAAGCAGCAGAACTGTTTCCAACTTTGATAATGAATCATCATATTAGAATGATTCCTAAAGGATCATGTGATAATGATCCTAAAAATTCAGCTTTGCATCACAGAAATAAATGATAATTTAAAGTATAATAAATTTAAAAACAATTATTTTAAATTGTAATAATATATCATAATATTACATTTTTTTCTGTATTTTTGATCAAATAAATGCAGGTTTGATGAGCAGAAGAAACTTCTTTCAAAAACATTAAAAATAGTAAAGTTTCCAACTTTTGGTCTGTACTGTATATATATATATATATATATATATATATATATATATATATATTTATATATGTGTATATATAATGTATATGTCTTTTTGTCAATAATATAATATTTATTACATTTAATATCGTGTTCATAATACTTGTCAATAACAACAACAATGTTAATAATTATTGATTATTGTTTGAATTTTTAATTATCACAGTAAAGAACAAAAATTCTAAATATAATGTCATACATAATATTAACAACAATAATAATAATTATCATTATGTTGTTATTAGTCAAACAGTGAAGATCACAATTAAAATAATTTACATCTAATCACAATTAAAATACCATTTGAGTGTATTAAGCTTATAACCAGTCCTGAATATACATTAGTCAGTGTAACATTTTCAGTAATGATAATGATTATATTAAGTCATAAGCCCTCAGGCTGCCTGTGTGTCTGTGTTCTTATGTCCATTTATTATGCACTTCCCTTTGAATTTTACTTCCTTCTCGATTCACTTAGTAACTTGTTACTGTTCTATATTCATTTATGAGACTTTGTTGGTGTTGTGTGTGGGTTTGGAATATGATTAGCCTAATCTCCCCAGGACACTTCCTTCTTTGCTTTCCTTCTTCAAAATTGGTACTTTACGCTGATGTTGTTTATCTGTTCATGGGCCCTTTCCCCCCCAAACTAATTTTAATCGATCCATAACAAAAGAATGGGTCAACCTTTGTGCCCAATGAAACTTTAATGCTGTCTTTGTCACTTTTAATATTTGCTAACTGATGCTGAATCAGTCATGTGAAGTTGTTTTCATTGCGCAGTCTCCTGATCAATATCAAAACGGGCAACGATACAAGTTCACCTATTTTTTTATTTTTTTTTACTTTATCAGTGTGTCTCCATGAGCACAGGAGGCAGAAATGTAAAATGTTGTGCTTACTGATTTAGAAATAATTTTTAGACGTGTGCTGTTTATGATTACAATAATTAATAACTATTTTTATTTATTTATTAATTTATTCCTAATTTTAGTGGGAATGAGTGTATGAGAGTGTCGAAGCAGCAGTAATGGCATCAGGGGGAGAAAGCAGCACTCCTGCAGAGGACGAGGGGGGTGTCCCACTGGACATTGATGATGTACACTTACTCTTACAAGGTCAGTCTTCACTTCTTATTAGCTTTTTGGTCTTTTTTTATCTGCTTCAAAAAGAAGAATGGACTTAATTCGATAAGTCTTAAGTGGTCATTTATTAAATTTCACACTTTTGTGATCAAATTTGATATACCATAGGAAATTCAATGGGAAAGAACCTAACACTGACTTATTCTTTTAAATATGTGTTAAATAAAATCTATATAACATAATGTTGAATGAACTTGCACGGAAATGAAGTGAGACTTTAAAACATTCAGATTGCAGATGATTAAAACAGGTACATAGAAAGTATATACAGTATACGTCAAAAGATTCAAATCAGTAAGAATCTTTTATGAAGTTTTTTTTATGCTCAAGGCTGTATCTATTTGATCAAATATAAAGAAAATAATTTATTTTGTGAAATAATATACTTTAATTTATTCCTGTGAAGCATCATTACTCTAGTATTCAGTGTCATATGATCCTTCAGAAATAATTCTAATATGCTGATTTCTATTTAATATTGGAAACTCTTGTGCTGCTGAATATAAAAAAAAAATTAAAATAAAAAGTTAAAATGAACAGTGTTTATGGAGTAATGGTTGCATCACAGAAATAAATTATTTTAAAGTATATTAAAATAGGAAACCTATATTACAAATTGCAATGATATTTCACAATATTACTGTTTTCTTTCTGTATTTTTGATCAAATAAATATAGCTTTGATGAACATAAGACTCCATTAAAAAACATTAAACATCTTACTGGTCCCAAATTTTGAATGGCAGTGTTTATATTAAACTTTAGTTTGTCATAAAATCTTGAGTTATTGCAAACAAAGTGGATGTATTGAACATGACCTTATTTTCTTGAAACTTGCATCTTTATTGGAGTTTTATAATAACAACAAAATAAAATAATGAAAATTTTTATATATATATATATATATATATATATATATATATATATATATATAACCTACATCAAATGAGGCCGATGAGGAGGTATCTAGTACAATTGAAACAAAAATAAGTCAAATTGTGATCTTCGGAAACACTAATTAATAATAAACCATACATATACAGTACTTCTACCATCTTTTGTGCAAGATTACCAGTACCCAATCCGTAGAATCTCACAAACTTAACACACGATATACAGTTATATTGGGAGGAACAGTTATGCAGTCTCTAGGGCCAGAAAATGGGACCATTTTCTCAATTTTTCTTTAAATGATGATTCTCTTAACCTTATAGTGTAGGTTAATTTTTCCATTATAAAAATTTCCACATGTACAGTACATACATACAGAGAATCGAAATTACGTTACTCTCAGACCCGGTGCATACAGATAACATTAACATTAAAGTCTAAAAATCTAGATCAAATATAAAATGTAGATACTACTATACAATAAGGGAATGTAAAAAAAAGCAATATAATAAAATTAAAAATAAAGTTTAATTAAGCAGCGCAAGGCAAATGACAGATAGAGTGCAAATCAATGAAGTGAACAAACAGTGCAGATAAAAGATTTTTAGTGCAAAAAAAAATAAAAATCCCTTATTAAGTTAAGATTAAAGTGACAGGTGACAAAGGGCTCAAGAGCAGTTATTTTATTTAACTGACTGATGAGGTAGTGGAATGACGTCAGTTCCATGCTGAATGAGGTAGTGAGCAGACCAATGCTGCACAAAGTGACTGGTGCATGCCATCATATATTAGTGGGATCTGGGGGGGGGGGTTTCATAGTTCAGTGGTGTCTGGGGCAGAAGAGGGGAAGGGGGGCAAGTTCGGGAGGGAGTTCAGCTTCCTGACAGCCTGGTGGATGAAGCTGTCCTTCAGTCTGCTGGTCCTGGCCTGGAGACTCCGCAGTCTCCTCCCTGATGGCAGCAGACTGAAGAAGCTGTGTGATGGGTGAGTGGGATCACCTGTGATGCAGAGGGCTTTGCGGGTGAGACGGGTTCCATAAATGTCCTGGAGGGAGGGGAGAGAGACACCAATGATCTTCTCAGCTGCTCTCACTATGCGGAGTGAGAGCAGAGTCTTTCGTCAGGACGCGTTGCAGGCGCCATACCATACAGTGATGCAGCTCGACAGCATGCTCTCGATGGTGCCTCTGTAGAAGGTGTACATGATGGGGGGTGGGGCTCTGGCTCTCCTCAGTTTGCGGAGGAAGTAGAGACGCTGTTGTGATTTCTTGACCAGTGCTGCGGTGTTTTCAGTCCAGGAGAGGTCCTCTGTGATGTGCACACCCAGGAACTTGGTGCTGCTCACTCTCTCCACAGTCGCACCGTTGATGGTCAGAGGAACGTGCTGAGTGAGTGCTCTCCTGAAGTCTACAACAATCTCATTTGTCTTCTCCACGTTCAGAGAGAGATTGTTGTCACTGCACCACTTGGCCAGGCGGCTCACCTCACTCCTGTAGTTGGTTCGATTTGAGCCAAAATCTAGTAATAACCTTTCGGGCTGCAGATAACAAAATCTTGGATAAATAAAAATCCTCCTTCCGCACACTTTCTGTGATGTTTCCATGAAACATATCTTTACAATCCTTTGGGATCATGTATCCCAGCACCTTCTGTAATGTATTGTTAACAATAGTCCAAAATGGTTGAATTTTAGGACATGTCCAGAAGATGTGAGCATGGTTTGCGTCCCTACTACCCCAGTCCCTCCAACAGTCTTGAGGTATCCCAAGTTGTTTACTCTTCAAATAAGGAGTGATGAAAAACCTTATAAAACACTTTCAATTAAATTGTCTCCACTGTTGGGAGTTGTTGGAGGTCTGGAGTAGACGGCATGTTTGGTACCATTCCTCCTCTGTGAGGACAATCTTTAATTCAGACTCCCATTTTGCCTTTACATATAGTGTAGTGTTTTTCAAGTTCTGCATCAGACTCCGATAGAGTTTAGACACAATCTTATTAGTCTTTTGTTGATAAGCGCCACACATTATTTCAATAAGAGGTTTTACTATGTCAGAAGAAATCCCCTTAATTTCTTTGCAGTAGTAATCTCTCAATTGTAAGTATCTGAATGGGTCATGGTTATTTAGATCAAAACTATCCTTTAGCTTCTGAAAACTCTTCATCTTGTTATTTTTAATAGCTATGCAGAAAGCTGTCAGGCCCCTATTCATCCAATCCTTAAAAGTCCTAAATAGGCTTAAATCTATTGTCCAGTGCGATCCATCGTAGTATTTTTTGATCATTTTTAAGTTTCAATTGCATAATCAAAGAGAAACAAAGAGAAACCATTAACTATAGGATTCAGACCCTTCCTTAGAGTGTCATCTAGGCCTTCCTCCCCCAACAGGGTTTGAACATTATAATCTGGTACAAAAGTCCAATATCTTTCCATCGAGCAATATAAGAGTTATCACACCAAAGGCACAAAGGTCGTAGTTGTGCAGCTTGAATGTACAGTTTTAAGTTTGGCAAAGCCATTCCACCTTTCTCTTTTGGCAGATGTAAAGTAGAGAGACGTATTCTGGGGCGTCCCCCCCCCCCCATATGAACCTTGGCACCATTTTGTCCCATTGTGCAAATTGTTGAAGTGGTATTTCCACTGGAAGCGACTGGAACAGATACAGGAGCCTTGAAAGAATATTAATTTTTTTTTACATTTATTCTGCTACTAAAATCTAACGAGTAGGTCGACCACCTCTCCAAATCTTTTTTATGTTATTATTTATTGGCTTATAGTTTGCTTTGTATAGCAGCTCAGGGTTTTTTGTTATGATTGCGCCTAAATATTTCAGTTTTTTTGTTTTTGTTATATTTAATTTATTTTTTAATTTCTTCTCCTGGACAGTAATTCAAGTGAATAATTTGAGTTTTTGTGATATTTAGTTTATAACCAGAGCAAACATGAAACTGTTCAATTACCTCCAAAAGTTAAGGGAGAGAGGTGTCCAAGTCCTTCAAGTATAGCATAATGTCGTCAGCAAACAATCCTATTTTATGCTTCATTTGTCCCTTAGTGATACCCTTTAATCCCTCCTCTTGTCTAATAGCCTGTGCCAGTGGTTGAATGTACAGAGCAAAGAGGATGGGGCTTAGACAGCAGCCTTGCCTCGTCTCACTGCTCAAATAGAAACGATCTGTTAGAGACCCATTCACTTTGATTCTGGCGGTCGGCTGTTGATAAATTGCCCTAATAATTTATATTGAGTCTTGATTGAATTCAAATCTTTCCAGCATCTGGTACAGGAATTCCCACCCCCCCCTGTCATATGCCTTTTCAGCATCCAAACTTATAAGAGCTGCACTTGATTTATCTCTGTTAATTTTTCAGAGTATGTGTAAAGTTCTTCTAATATTATCTTGTGTTTGTCTAGCTGGAATAAACCCACACTGATCCTCATCAATCAATTCTGTAACAAAAGATTCCAGTCTTTTAGCAATAATTGAAGTATACAATTTATAGTCCACGTTCAAAATGGAAATGGGTCTGTAATTAACACAAAAAAGTGAAATGAAAAAGTGACACTCTTACTGGTCAAAAATGTCCATGAACAGCCATGGTTTAAACATTTTTTTTCGAAAAGCTTATGAGGTTTAATATAAAATTATACTTTGACTATATGCAATTAAATGCACTATATTTAACTTTAATGGTAAAGAAATAATTAGAAATGAGTGAGTCGTTGTTTGAAGGGATCCACTTGTGTCTTTTGACTAAAGAATCGATCGCAAGATAAATAAGGCGGATTGTTTGTTGTTTTATTTGTTCTGCAATCTCTTTCTCATTTGTCTCCTCTTTTGGAGGTTAAGGGCGGATTCCAGACGGCAAATAGGAATCGTAAACCGTTGACTCACCACGTTTTCAAACAAAAACATGTTTTGGGAGGGTGTGCAAGACGTTTATCGTAAAAGTAACTTGTATTCCTTTTTCTAGAACCTGTTCATCACCCAACCTGGGTAAACATGATCTTAAGTACACAGTTACTTTAACCTGTCAACTTTATAGTTATAGTGTCATTTCTGCACCATCGAACAATTTGCAAAAATAATGCATGTTTTCCCAAATACACTCTCTATCTGTTATTGGTCGGCCAAACAGATATCCACCTTGTGAGGGCAATAAGCTGTATAATTTCTTCTGTGATGTATTATTCATTTTTCTGAATGATTATTCATTTACCAGCTTTCTTCACTTCAGCTGTAAATCCCCTTGAAGAACTTTGAAGCTGAAGTTGTTGGTGTCTCTTCTTTCATTTTCTCTGTGTCATATGTCTCAGCGTTCCTGTCAGTTTAAACCATCGCTGTGTGTGCTGGACTCGCTTCAGACAGTCTTTGCGGTTGCCAGGCAGCTGTATGTTTGCTGTGACGACAGGCCAGTCTTAAAGTGAGACCGCTTGTCTGAAGTCATGTTTGAGTGACATCACATGTTTGTCTTTTGTGCAATGATGACACTTCTGTCATCTGGAGAAAGATTTGCACATGTTACTTTTAACAAGTAAGCTGTTGAAGTAAGACTCAATTTTATGAATGTAATAGAGTTCTGTGTTGATATTTTTATAATTATAATAACAATTTATAAAGCTAGTACATTCAAGAGCATGTTTAGTAGCACCAATGTTTTTTAGCCTTTATTCATTTTGAATCAGGTTTTTTTTTTAGCATTTTCCATTTTCTTTATTTTAGTTTTACTAATTTTGTTGTGATTTAATTCAATTGAATTATTTTGTTATTTTCATTTCAGTTTTAGTTATTTTAGTACAGTAAAATGAGAAATGTTGCCTTTGCAAATAGCTTAAAGAATTTTTTATATTTTATTAATATTATTATTCTTCATTTTTTAATCATTTTATTATTTTTCATAAGGATTTTTTTCTTATTTTGCTGCATTAAATTAATGAATTTAATAAAAAAAGTATTTTTTTAAAATAATTTAAAATCCTAAATCTTTCAATTTTTTCAACTCCATTGTTAATTAAAACATATGGATTTATATTGCTGTATGTCATGGGGGAACATGCGTTTTGTTGCTTTGCTAACAGGATGGCAGGATGTCTTATGGGCCAGCGCTTAGATCAAGATGAATTACTGACTAAGGATCTTGTTGGATCTTGTCCCATGAAACGAAATGAACATCTCCAGTTGAGGGAAAGGCCCAGTCTGCCTTTTATAGCATGGGAAGAAGTTTAAATTAAATATAACTGTGATGGGATGCTGGTTAAGCCAACTGAGCATCTGCATTGGCGTTCAGGGACACACTAAATGAGGGAAAGTTTCATACAGCAATGAAAGAATATGGTGTCTTTCAAAACCTTGTTTGAGGTGGAGGCCATTGGCGGCTCAGAGATGGGTAAGTCGAGCCAGGTTTCCAGTGGTCATGCCATGTTCTCGGCTTATAAATAGTTATGTATGAAGACATGCTGTGTTTTTGATGTGCTATAAACCAGAAAGCCCCAAAGCTGTTCTCTGGCAAGATGTGTACATTCTTTTGCATAGATGTATTCTCATTGTGCTCATACTGTTTCCTACACATAGGCCTACATACAATTTTTCATTTTCTTTTTACTGAGTTTGCTCCAGGAACAATTCCTATCTGATGTAATATTATTTTATTAACAGTGGAACAGGAACAGATTCAGAAGAGGACATTCACAAACTGGATCAATGCACAGCTCTCCAAGGTAAACCCAAGAACAACTCATAACTTACTGTAATGACTCGAACTATGTAGTCTAGAAGAGCTAGGGGTCAAACTGAGGCCGTAGCTAAATCGCTGACTCACTGATCATCAAGGAAGGTCTTTTCTGCTCTGTCTGTATTTGAGCAGTGTATATGGCAAGTAGCTTGATTTATTTATAGGCAGCGGTGCACTTCAGCGGCTTGTAACATGAGCGCTCTTAAACCCCTGCAAGTGATAACCTGTGTAGAGCTGTGTTGCATCATTTTACATCAGATTAACCCTTTGATGCATCAATTACTTTTTTAAAAATCACAAAAATCAATATTTATTTCCAAACTACTTTTATTTTGAGAGACTGTCACATCAATCTTATATTAAAACATTATATCAAATATTCCAAATGTACTTTGTGCATCACCACTGTTGTTAGTCAATTTGCAGTTTCTTTAACCTTTTGATAAATATTATAAAGGTTTGTGTACCTGTATGTGCTTTTTGTTGAGTGTCATATATGATAAATAAGGTTTTATGGCTTTTAAAGGAATAGTTGACCCAAAAATGAAAATTGTCATCATTTACTCACCCTCATGTTGTTTCAAACCTGTACAAGCTTCTTCCTTATGTCAAACATCAAAGAATATATTTTGAAGAATACTGGTAATCAAACAGTTGATGGTCCCCATTGACTTAGTAGTACTACTTTCCCTACTGTGGAAAACAATGGGGACCAACAACTCTTTGGTTCTTCAAAATGTCTATGTGAACAACATAAGAAATTCTTTAATGTTTGGATCGACATGAGGGTGAGTAAATGATGACAAAATCAAAATTTTTGGGTGAAATATGTCTTTATATACGGAGCTTATAACTTCTCGGTTTCATTCAGAGACCCAAACTGAGCACAAATATGCAATTCAGTGCAACTGCTGATATGACAAAAAAATAAAAAATTACATTTTGGTCATGTTGATCATTTAGAGGACTTAACAATTTTCGATCAAATGATACAGTAGGTTTAGGGTTAATATAATAATATGTGACGAGTCAGCTGCCTCCTCCCTGATTGTCACCGGCACCCCATCCTAAATCGACGCCCTTCACCAGGCTCCCGACTGGAGTGGGTGTGTGAGAGGAGGGGCGCTGGACGAGTCAGGGCTGGCGGCGTGTGATGGGGCACACCTGAAGGAAATGGAGCCTCATCACCGCCCCTGTTTAAAAGCCCAACGCGCCTCTCCTCGGGAGAGGGACTCCCGCGCCACCAAGACGTGAGCTGCCGGACACCGATCCGGATGGGAACCGTTTACACGGCCGACGGGCCAGGATGCCGGGCCGTCCATCCCCTGCCAGCACCGCGGCCAAACGAGAGTGATGCGGCCGCTAGAGGAAGCCCCGGACCGAGGAGGGGAGCGCGTGCAGCCGCCGGACTCCGCCCCTTACCTGGACCTTCCTCCGCCCCTTACCTTCCTCCATGAACACTGCCCGACCCACACAAACCCCGCAGCACGACGAGGACACCAGATCCCCTGTTTATTTTGGACACTCTTCCCCTCTGGCCACCTTTATCCCCTGCTTTATTTGATTTTCTGTTAATAAAAGCCTCTCCGAGGCCTGACGCCACGCCCACTGTGTCTGTTGTGTGCTCCTCCCGTCACAAATAATAATAATAATAATAATATTAATAATAATAAGCTAATTATAATAAATAAATTAATAATAATAATATATATAGCCATGCTTTGTTTATTTGTACTTCTGCCAGCATAGCTTGACATCAGGAATGCTCAGTGTATTGCCTTTAACACTTTCAGAGGAGAATACTGATGTGTGTTTTTCAGAGGAGCCATCCAGCTGTTGTCCAGGATCTGTTCTCAGATCTCGGAGATGGGACTCGACTGCTTGACCTACTGGAGGTGATGAGTGGCCAGCGCATGGTGAGTGCTGAATAACACTGAGATTCACAGAGATTCAACTAAAACTGTATTTGTTTACACTGGACCATTGAAATGTTTAAAAATGTTGCTTACAGTAGAGTTTGTTTGTTTCTCTGTAGAAGCGCGAGCGGGGTCATGGTGTGTTTCAGCACAGAGGCAACATCGAGACCGCTTTGAACTTCTTGAAGAATAAATCTGTAAGAGTTTTTGTGATTCTCACAAGACTGATGATGATTTTCCACCTGTTAGGATATTAACATTTATATACAAATGACATAAACAACTGTTTATGTTCTCTCAGATCAAGCTGGTGAACATAAACATCCCAGACATCATAGAGGGGAAACCTTCCATCATTCTGGGCTTGATATGGACCATCATTCTGCACTGTCATGTGAGTATGGCCCTGTTTAAACTAGTGCGTTTTCATTTTAAAAAGCATAACTTTTCATACGGTTATGCCTATTGTTTACACTACTCAGGCATTTTCCATGTCGAAAACAGAGACTTTTGAAAATGCCGCTGACCCCGTTTTAGTTTGAAAACTCTGGGGTTGCGTCTCAGTGTAAACGGACCAAAACTGAGACTTTCAAAAAACGATGGCGTGGCTGCCCACATGATCTCTGCGTATCCTTGATGACCGTGTAACCATATCATGTCTCTGTCGATTGTGTCACTGTATTTGTTTTGACATGACTCACAGTCGACATTTTCGGCCGCCTTGTAATCATTAGTTATTTTGAGTAACAATTCCACCTCATCATCTGTCCACACAAAGATGTCCTTGCTTTTCCTCGCCATCAAGCTCATTGTTGAACATGCCAGTGACTAGCAACTAACTTGTATACACTTTTACGTGCATGCCCAGTGTGGATGCATGGTCAAGTGACATGCATTTTCGGTTATGTAGTGTAGACGGAGATTGTTTCTGAAATGCCAGTGTAAACGCAGATAGTTTTAATTCTAAAACGCTGTTTTAAAACGAAAATGCACTAGTGTAAACGGAGCCTATAACAGATTAAGACACCATGGGCCAGTTGCATAAACTTGGCCTCTATGTTGCCTTAAGAACTAGTCTGACAAACGTAGTTAGCCTAATTAAAGAAAAAGAAAATTCAAGGAAAAAATTAGCTGACACACTTTTAAGACTGGCATAACCTTTTATGCAACCAGCCCCATGTGTTTTTACAAAAACTAGCAGATCATATACAGTATATTTACATCTTTCTTTGCCTTTCTTTTCTTTGAATCGTTTTTTTTTTTTTTTTTTTTCGTTGTCTACTTCAAGACCTTTAGCCTTTTAGCTCAGAGTGGGCCTGTACTTTTTGAGATGTGAGACTCTTTTATTTCTTCCAGAAGAGAAAGGAATATCAAAATAACAATGCACACAGAAGGCGTATAGTATTACAGAAGATTATTTCATATCAGAGAACATGTTGAACGAGTTCAGTGGTTTAGTCATATAAGTTTACAGCATGAAAAAAGATATGCTAAAATGTATGCCATTATTACTTTTCAAAAGTTTGGGGTCAGATTGAATGTTTGATTTGATTGATTTATATTTATATGTTTTTGAAAGAAGCACATTTATGTTCCCAAAGACTGCATTATTTGTTAATGAATACAGTAAAAATTGTATTCTTTAATATATATATATATATACAAAAAGTTTTTTGATTGCAGGGTCTAGATATATAGATAGTTAGATATAATATGATATATGTACAGTATATAACCTGTGTATGTCCAGTTGTGAATGTATGAACTGATCTCTGTATTAAACATGCTCACTTCTCCTCATTACAACAGATAGAGGAGCTGGCCAGCACTCTCTCTTATGGATCCCGTTCATCCTCCCTGGACTCTCTGTCCAGTCTGGACTCTGTTCCTGGATCTCCAGGCAGTAGTCCTGTTCCTCGAGGAGCATCACCGCTCCACAATCGCTTCCGTCTGTCTGCTAAGAAGACTTTGCTGCTGTGGGTTCGGGAACAGTGCCAGAAGTGAGCTAATCTAGCTAATGCTTTCATGCACTGTAAATGTTTAGTCAAATGGTTTAGTCTGTTTAATTTCCACACCAGCTGTTCCTCTAAAATGATTGTTTTCTTTCTCTAGAGCTGGTTGCTCAGCCAGTGTGAGGGACTTTAAGTCCAGCTGGAGGAGTGGTGAGGTGTTTCTGGCCATTCTCTGCTCCCTTAGACCTGATTTGGTGGACCTCTCTCAAGCACAGACCAGCAGCCACCGGGAAAACCTAGAGAGGGCATTTCACCTCGCTGAGAAGGAGCTCGGAATTCCCAGACTGCTCGAGCCAGAAGGTAAAAGCTATTAGCAGCATTATCTATTATTCATTATTTATTCATAGCACTAATTTTTAACAAAGAAGTAAAAACGGTTAACTCTAATACGGTGGTTCTTAACTAGTTGGGCCTCAGCAAACATTCAAGCTGGATGATTTAATATTTAAAATCCAACTACAAAACAAGATCTTTCTTATCTTATTCATGTACACCCTCAATAGCTGTCTTGGAAAATCTGGATTTATAAGTTAGCGAATTTTGAAAATGTGATTTCTAGAAAAAGGTGTCACTTATGGAAAAGCCATGTAAATGAATACATTTGTAAAACTACAGGCATTTTTATGATGTACAGTACATATGTTTTTTTCCTGCTGGCTAAAATATATATATTTTTTAAAGTAAATTATGAACAACTTGATAAGTCTTGGGGCCTACAAAGATTTTTGTGGAAATGTTAATAATAATAGTAATCTAATCGTAGGTTGAAAAAAAATATATAAATAATCAATGCGAAGTAAATACTAAATAAAAGATAATATTTATCTAATAATAATAATAAATTAGTAATTATAAAGACTCCATAAAAGGCCATTTAAATATGTGTATATAATACTTTTATATTTATTTTTCCTACAATATAAACAAGTCTCTATACATGAAAATATGCAAGAGCCTTTATATTTCACTAATGAGTTCCTTTACAAAGGGATAACGTTTTGAGTGTAGTGTACAGTGCAATGTCTTTTTCAAGGTTATTGGAGGTTAATGTACATTTAAATTATCTTTCCTCTCAGACATTGATGTCAGTAACCCTGATGAGAAGTCTATCATGACATACATTGCTCAGTTCCTGCAGTACTCCAATGATCTGCCCGTAGCTGATGATGGTTTTGAGGTAAGACCATCTCCAGCTGAACCCATCTAGATCTCTGCTTTTGTTTCTCTGCCTTTTTAATTCATTCGTTTCACTTTCTAACCCCCTTTCCCGCATATGGCCCTTCAACTTTGCTTTCTCCTACTCTCTGTCGCTCCCTCCTGGTTGGATGCAGCTTCAAACTCTGCTCTTTCCCACAAGCCTTTCTCCTGTCAACCTCCCTACATACTTCACTCCTGCTGTGCTGGCCTCACCAATCCACCAGGTACAGACGTCACAGAGCGCTTGTGAATTCCTCCACAGTTTTCCTGTCAAAATATCATTCCAGCATCAGCCTCTACTTGTTTCAACATGCTTTCTTATTTAACAATCTATTCTGAATTCGGTTCTATGTTTCCTGCCCTGCCCTTAGGCTTCACCCACTCAGAAAGCCAGAGAGATGAAATGCTGGCTAGAGCGAGCCTATCAGGAGTTACTGGAGGCGTGGAATTCCACAGAGGGGAAGGGATATGCAGAGAGGTATCAGGTATGCTGAATGTAAAATGGTAAATTATCACAGCCTAATATGGAACATGCATCTTATGACAAGCCCTGAATGTGTGTCTTTGTTTTTATCCAAGGCATTTCAGAACTTTGTGGGGACTTATTATGACCAACGACGTCCAGTTATTCCACTTCTCAGTGCAATGAGACGCTGTGCTAAACCAAGTGAGGAGCAGATGGCACTGAGAAAAGCATGGGACACCATGGAGGAGAGGGTGAATTCTGCTTATTAAAAATGTCACCAAATACTGATTGAAATTAGGCAGTTCTTACAGTCTTGGGAATGGACTGGAAATTCCAAACAAATTACACCAATTAGGGATGCATGATAAATATTGTCCAATATTTAATGCGCATCTTGTCTGTGAAGCGGGTTCTGATTTCACATGGAGCAGCATTAACTATCAGATTATATTTACAAGATGCGCATTAAATATCGGATGATATTTATCGTGCATCCCTAACACCAATATCGTTTTTTTAGCTGTCATAGAAACACTTTATATCAGAATAATTTCTTAATTTAAAAAAAAAAACATAACGAACCCAGAAACAACCTTATAGCACTAATAGATCCAACTATTATTTGCTTTAAAAGCCATAAACATAAATAAACTTAACAATCTAAATAAATAATTCACCTATACTTAAAAAAATAAAAATTATTCACCTACGCCTAAACATTTTTTCTCAACTCGAAATAAATTAAATAAACATAACCTACAGTAGTCTAGCTTCCTAATAAACCTGACATTGTGTACTATGAATATTTTAATCTCTGAAGAAGGGTATCAGGTACAGTATGTTGAATATAGTCATAAATAAATAATGCTCATGTTGCTCCATTGTAAGTCATTTCAGATAAAAGCATCTGCTTAAATGCATAAACATAAATGTATATTTAATTCAAATAAAGATTGAAATGTAAAATTCTGTAATATGTAATTAAATTATACATATTTTTATATATTTCATATACAGTATATTCTTAAAGGAATATTTTAATTTCTGACATTAAAAAAATATGAAAAATAAAATGAGATCTTTAAGATCAGTAAAAATACTGGCAGGTCATATACTGGACTAACCGGAAACATTTATGTATTATTTTGTACACTACTTCTCCCCAGTTGCAAGAGTATAGAACAGAGCTTGATGTTGGTTTGCCAGCCCCTCTGAACACACTGGGCTGGTGGCTACAGCAAATGGAGGATGTGCTATCTGAAGACAGCAGGAACGCTGAAGATCATGCACTTGCTTCCAGAGACGCCAGACACAAGCATGACCAGCTGAAGGTCAGTGTGCAGAAACGTATTATCATGCTTTTAATGTGTATTTTTGAATTATGTGCATATCTTTGTTTGTTTCTTTAGGTCTTGCTTGAGGACTTAAGCCAGCACTTGAACACCCTTCATCATTACCAGATCACAGATGATGAAGTGCCAGTCGAGAAGCTGGAGGAGATCAAGAGACGGTTGGAAAAACAAAATCTATTCAGTGCTTCCTGCTGAAAAGACCAGCATCTGTAGTGTTTAGAACATCAGATGCTGGTATGTCCATTAGGCATCTGAAGTAGTAACAAGACAGACCAGTTTTCTGTTCTAAGATGGTCTTTTCAGCAGGGCCATCCTTCAGTTCTCTTATTGTTGTCGTCTTCAAGAATCCAGGCTCTTTGCTAATGTTCCTCATTCTCCTTGATAGTTTCACCAATGCCAGAGTGACAGCCAAGTACCACGGCAACAAGCTACAATACAGAGAGCAGATGCACCATGTTTATGACCTGCTGGGACATCTGAAGTCTAAGCTGAGCTTGTGGAGAGGGCCTTACGGCTCCCAGGAGTCTGTTCAGTGTCTGCTACAAGATTGGCACGTATGTGGCCCTATTGATCAGTCATTGCCAGTTTGCCATTGCCATTTTTTTAGAAGCTCAGTTGGCTTTTGGATTATTGCAGAACATAAACTCATTCTTACAAATTTGTCTTAACACATTCTGTTCACCATGATAATCTTTACAAATGAACAAAACTTTTGTTAATTGAGACCTAAATACAGTGAAATTCCTTGGAGAAAAAAAGCTGCAAACTTTCTTTTTTAAAGATTAATAAAAAAATTGAATTAATTGGCTAATTGAAAAAATGATTTTAAAATATACAAAATGGTAAGTTTGTGTTAGAATAGTTTGCAAGGGCATACGTATAAACACAACACATCTATAAAAGTGGACTGTTGAGTAGTTTAATGTCTCTGACAACCTAAAAACATAAAAGGTCAAATTAATTGTAAACCATGCTTATTTTGCGATTTAGGACACTGTTGACAAGCAAGGTCTGGTGTGGATGTTGAAGGAAGCACTTAATAAGCTGAAGGACACAGCAGTCAGGTATACCAGCAAAGCAGCTCTGGGTAAGCCTATATTGTTGGCAGTTCTGTTCTACTTTGGTTTTTATGAAAGTTAGTACTTTTTCCTGTAACTTTTACCCTCTCTCCTTTGTTTGTTTTCCAGCAGACGACTCACCTGTGGTTAACAGGCTGGTAAAAGAGGCAGATAGTGAGACGGGAGTCAGTGCAGAAGCTGCAGAAGCAGTAAGATCCACCATGGAACGTGTTCTTGCTGCATGGGAGTCCTACAAAGACTGCCTGTATCTATTACAGGTCTGGCTGGGCCAGGAGAAACAATCAGAGGCTCAAGAGGTGCTATTAAGTGTTTGCCATTAAAACACACAACACAAATTATACAGTCACCTAAAAAGTGTTTGAGCACCTTAGTATGAATGTCATTTAGTTATCTCTGTCGAGATCTGTGGTAAGTTCAAGTCATGAGGTGAGGGCATGATGTTTGTATGTGGTTGCTTTTTTTCAGAGGTTCATTTGTCAATTGTCTTGTGATCTCTTTCACAGCACAAGCATTTTTCCTCCAGCCTGAATGAGTGGAGATTGCATCAAGCCCAGCTGAACGAGGTGGGAAACTTTCTCATTGAGATGAGTGACGCCTCCACTAGCCACTCTCTGACCGAAGAGCTCCGCAAACTTAACATGCAGTGGGCTGACTTCATAAAAAGGACCAAGTTTGTGAGTTTGTAGAGATAGAACACTAGTTTTCAGCAGGGTCCAAAATGAACACTTACCAAATGCCAAAAATGCAGTTAAGATCTTGGTCTTTTTTGAAGAAAAAAAAAACAGAAACTGCCCCTTATTACTATAAACTTTAATTATAATCTGAGTGATTCAAAAAAATAAAGAGAGAAAACCACAAGCAATGTAACGTCTCTCATAATTTGAATTTTGGTAAACACTTTCAATGGAAATTGTTCAATCTGTCTATCTAGGATGCCCGTTATAAAACTGACACGTGTAATGTCACAAATAATATTTTTCACATTACACCACCAATCGCAGTATATAATTTGAGTATGAGAATAAAATATGTTTGTATTGGCCACAGAAAATGTGATGCAGGTGTTTCTCACAAAATATTCAAGGAAAAAGCTAAATATATCCCATTGTCAAAGACCGAAATAATGCAAAATCAAGTTTCCTAGCTGGTAAGAAATATTTATGGCTGGTGCATTTGCTTAGTTCATTCGCAAGTAGGTGTGGCAAAAAGTTTATTTTGGATCCTGGTTTTTTGTCAATTTGAACTTGTTCTACTGGATTGAATAAAGAGGTTTGTCTTTAAACTGTCAAGACCCAGCCTTTTTTGATTTTGTCTGTAAGTTGCATAACTTGTGGGTGGATCTTTGCTACTATTTTTCACTTTCTTTGAGTAATACACTGTGCAGTCCATTGTGTTTCAAACCACAGAAGCATTCTGTTTCAACATCTTTGCTTACTGTTCATCAAAGCATGTGATTGATCTTGTTTGTCTTTTAACATTCTACACCCTTGAAAAGATTGTGATTGTTGATTAAAAAAAAAAAAAGATGATATTGTTTAACAATAAAGTGCTTATTCTGTTGTAAATGCCATGTTTTCAGGCAGTGGCCCCTCAGCCCATCTCTGCAGTCCCAGGTGTCCAAGCTTCCCTGATGCAGGAAGCCAGCTGGGTGCTTAGAGAGACAGTTGAGGTATTATCTGGACCTCTACGTATTTACAGAAAGAAACTCCAGGTATACTGATCTTTCTGGCCTAGCTGTAGTACTTCATACTCGTTGTATTGTTATACTAGATGCTTCTTCATTGTTTTATATGTCTGTCTTAATGGGGTTTTTTTTATGCTTGTATTTTTTTTTTTTAATTTTACTCAGGGCATAACTAAGAAGATGTCTGAGTTCAAGCTGAACTCTTTGTCCCCATCTCCAGACTGCAAAGATGAAACTCTTCAGAAATTCAGACAAACTCTTCCAGAGGTCAGGCAAAATTTAGGTTTAACGTATATAAACTGATATATTTTCTAAAATATATATATAAATATATATATATATATATATATATAATATATATATATATATATATATATATATATATATATATATATATATATATATATATATATATATATATATATATATATATATATATATATATATAATTTGTTTTATTTTTTTTGTGAGAGGAGGGAAACCGATTTAAGGTGCAATACTGCCAACTGTGTTGGAGTGTCTACCAACGCTCTAAACACTTTGTGTCTCTAATGAAAATAATTTAACTTGGAAGTAAACTATTCTGTGGACATGTTTCTTGGCAGACACTTGAGACTTTGACTCGGGTGGATCATGTGTGTGAGAGACTCCAGAAAGCCGCATCTCTGCTCGAGGGCAGGCTGGCTGAGCTTGAAAACTGGAGCAACGAAGCCCAAGAGGTCTGCCACCACCTAAAAGAAAGGCAGCACAGGGGCCACCAGGGCCCACATCCCAGGGCTAAAGTGAGTACAATTAACAAAGAGTTCATTTGGTTGATTAAAACAGTGCTTTCACATTGTTGTCTCTTATAATTCCCATTGCAGACACTGATCTCCAGAGGTCTACAGTTGGAAGGACAGGTGGTGACAGAAGGTGAGCACCTGCAGGTGCTGGTGACATCGGTGCAAAAAAACTACTCCCTTCCTTACCTCAACACAATGGCAATACAAGATCAACTGAAACGGACTATCTCACACTGTCAGGTGAATTTCATTGCAGGCCAGTATCAGTTAAGGAATGCTCGAAACCATGATGTTGTAACTTACACCTTTCTGTATGATGTTGTAACTCACACCTTTCTGTATGTCCGTCAGGAGGTTACTGAGATGCTCAGTTCTCATGGAGTGAAGCGTGAAGGACAGCCTGTCGGATTGCAGCCTGCTTCCAAGGTTTTTGTGCAGGCACATTCTCAGCCTGAATCCCAAACTAGAATCATTCAGCACCATCAGGATCAGACATTCTTCCAAAGCAGCAAATGTTCTCTAGAGAGTCCAGTAGAACCTCAAAACCAAGAACTCCATTCTTCTCAGCTGCAGTCACAATTGGAAACCACCAGTGGCATACAGCCCCAGTTTCTCCCCCAGATTCATGAAAAATCTCCAGAAGCCCAAAGCAAAACTAAATGCCAAATACAGTGTGCAGAGCTTAAACAGCCTTTGATGTCTTCTGTTGTTAGCAGGAACATTCAGTTGAAACCCCAAACTGAGGTTCAACTGATCTCTGTAGACTCAAGCCTAACCAATCGCTTTGGACAATCAGACCTTCAAGCTGCCTTAGTAAACTCAAGCCAAAACAGTGGCTTTGGACCTTTACAGGTTATCTCTGTAGACCCAAACCAATCCAGTGACTTTGGGCCATCAGAGCAACAGGTTGTTTCTGCCAACTCAAGCCAAACCAGTGGTTTTAGACCATTAGACTCTCTCCAGGTTATATCTGTAGACTCAGGCGAAACCCGGGGCTTTGGACCATCAGACCTTCAGGTTATCTCTTTGGACTCAAGCCAAAGCAGTGGCACTGGACATTCAAACCCTCTACAGTCTTTCTCTTCAACTGTGTCTAGCCCAATCATGTTGCTTACATCTGTTACTATGACTCAACTAAGAATGCCAGTCGAGCAGCATCTTGATTCACCACCAAATTGGCAACCACAAACCTCCTTGTTGACCCCACACCAAAGACAAAAGGTTCTGGCCAAAAGTCTGAGTTTTCCAAAACCCCACGAGCCATCACAAACTCTCCCTGTTACCACGCTTGCATCCTCCCCAAGCACTTTGCATGCACCGGTAACAGTGACTCAACAAAGAACTCCAGTCGAACAGAACCTTGGTTCTCCACCGAAAAGGCAACCTCAGACCTCTGTGACAACCCAACACCAAAGACAAAGGGTTCTATCCAAAAGTCGCAGCTTTCCACAGCCATCAGAGGCTCCAGGTGTTCCCCATGTCCCAGTACAGAATGAGGTGTATGCCAGAGCTCAGGCTTTGGCCAGGAGCAGACTGGATAAAGCAAAACAACACCTGCATGAACACATACGGGATGTCATCACAGTGATCAGTACCAGAGACAGATCTAAAAAACAAGCCAAGAAAAAACAGGTATGGCCATTTCAGTCCAATAATTATTCAATCAAATAATGGTTAAAAAAACATAAGGTTGGTCAAAACACATACACAGAAGCTGTTAATGACTGCTAATATCATTTTGTTTTATAGTCCGTGTCACGTCTTCTCAGGCCTTTAGTGTTGGAGGTGTTTCTAGAAGCTGTGAAGGGAATGGGTGATTTCTGCTCCGATGCCCAGCTCAGAGACATGGACCTCCTCTCTCAGTCAGTTAGAGCCCAATGGGAGGTAAGAAAGAGGTCATGGTCCTTCTACAACCCGAATTCCGGAAAAGTTGGGACGTTTTTTAAATTTTAATAAAATGAAAACTAAAGGAATTTCAAATGACACGAGCCAATATTTTATTCACAATAGAACATAGATAACGTAGCAAATGTTTAAACTGAGAAATTTAACACTTTTATCCACTTAATTAGCTAATTTAAAATTTAATGCCTGCTACAGGTCTCAAAAAAGTTAGCACGGGGGCAACAAATGGCTAAAAAAGCAAGCAGTTTTGAAAAGATTCAGCTGGGAGAACATCTAGTGATTAATTAAGTTAATTGATATCAGGTCTGTAACATGATTAGCTATAAAAGCTTTGTCTTAGAGAAGCAGAGTCTCTCAGAAGTAAAGATGGGCAGAGGCTCTCCAATCTGTGAAAGACTGCATAAAAAAATTGTGGAAAACTTTAAAAACAATGTTCCTCAACGTCAAATTGCAAAGGCTTTGCAAATCTCATCATCTACAGTGCATAACATCATCAAAAGATTCAGAGAAACTGGAGAAATCTCTGTGCGTAAGGGACAAGGCCGGAGACCTTTATTGGATGCCCGTGGTCTTCGGGCTCTCAGACGACACTGCATCACTCATCGGCATGATTGTGTCAATGACATTACTAAATGGGCCCAGGAATACTTTCAGAAACCACTGTCGGTAAACACAATCCGCCGTGCCATCAGCAGATGCCAACTAAAGCTCTATCATGCAAAAAGGAAGCCATATGTGAACATGGTCCAGAAGCGCCGTCGTGTCCTGTGGGCCAAGGCTCATTTAAAATGGACTATTTCAAAGTGGAATAGTGTTTTATGGTCAGACGAGTCCAAATTTGACATTCTTGTTGGAAATCACGGACGCCGTGTCCTCCGGGCTAAAGAGGAGGGAGACCTTCCAGCATGTTATCAGCGTTCAGTTCAAAAGCCAGCATCTCTGATGGTATGGGGGTGCATAAGTGCATACGGTATGGGCAGCTTGCATGTTTTGGAAGGCTCTGTGAATGCTGAAAGGTATATAAAGGTTTTAGAGCAACATATGCTTCCCTCCAAACAACGTCTATTTCAGGGAAGGCCTTGTTTATTTCAGCAGGACAATGCAAAACCACATACTGCAGCTATAACAACAGCATGGCTTCGTCGTAGAAGAGTCCGGGTGCTAACCTGGCCTGCCTGCAGTCCAGATCTTTCACCTATAGAGAACATTTGGCGCATCATTAAACGAAAAATACGTCAAAGACGACCACGAACTCTTCAGCAGCTGGAAATCTATATAAGGCAAGAATGGGGCCAAATTCCAACAGCAAAACTCCAGCAACTCATAGCCTCAATGCCCAGACGTCTTCAAACTGTTTTGAAAAGAAAAGGAGATGCTACACCATGGTAAACATGCCCCGTCCCAACTATTTTGAGACCTGTAGCAGAAATCAAAATTGAAATGAGCTCATTTTGTGCATAAAATTGTAAACTTTCTCAGTTTAAACATTTGCTATGTTATCTATGTTCTATTGTGAATAAAATATTGGCTCATGTGATTTGAAAGTCTTTCAGTTTTCATTTTATTCAAATTTAAAAAACGTCCCAACTTTTCCGGAATTCGGGTTGTAGCTGTGCATTAGTGTGTGCTACTCAGAACAGTAGTAAACACAAACCAAAACTGAATTGTTGTGATTGGTTTAGGCAGTGTTTGCAAATTACTCAAATTTTCCTGCCATTTATGTTTTCCTGATAAGTTTTAAAGGCACATTCAATATTTCTTTATTTAGGAATAACAACCCACACCTATACATTAAAACATGTTGGCATGTATGGTCTGTTTGGACATGGTTATTATTATTAATTAATCTTAAATTAATGCATGAATGTGTTTTATTTAAAAACACATGCATGTATGGCTATATGTACTGAAATGTGTGATAGTGCATGTATCTAATCTATTAGTCTGTAGTTTGTTTACTAACCACTGGTATATTCTGATATTTGGTAGATCAGCTGGCACTCTGGATTGACCAATGCCACCGTGGTCAATGTCAATTTATTTCTAGAGCACAGTTTAAAACAACTTGAAGTTGACAAAAGTGCTTTACATATAGAACAATATTCAAAACAAAACCAAGCAAAACAGTTTAAAGATATCAAACTGATCTCTATAATACATTAAAAACCAGAGAAATGGATGAGTTTTTAATTTAGCATTAAAATCTGACAATGTTTTAGCTGTTCTGATATTCAGTGGAAGACTATTACACAATCTAGAAATAGATTTAGAATAGACATAGATAGTTTGTTTATTCCTACATAGATAGAGTTGCAGTAATAAAGACGGGTAGAGATAAAGGCATGAATGACCTTTTTAAAGCCTTTGCAGGAGAGCCAAGGCTTTGCTTTTGGCAAGATTTTACAACCAAGTTGTAAAATCAAACTTAAGGGAACTATCAAATAGCACACCCAGTTTTTTACAACTGGTTTATGGAATCAAGATAATTGCTCCAGATTGAGATTCTGAGTATCATACCCATCAGAAGGACTAAATACAACAAACTCTGTTTTAATATATTTAAATAAAAATAAAAAAGGACACCCAACGTTTTAGATCATTTAATCAATCCAATAGAGGTTTTTGGAAATTGGAATTGTTCACTTTCAATGGTATGTATCATTTTGTGTCATCTGCATAACAATGCAAAGAACGTTTCCTAAAAACATGATTCTTATGTGACCTTGTCCCAGCATTAATGATTAAATCTCAGCATCTTTTGATGGATCTACTACTATGTGTATATAATATAACACCCTGTCCTGTTATTTCGGCAGTGTAATTCTGTGTGTGTGCAGGGAACACATTCCTTAATCTACATGCTTCTGCATGTTAACATAACTTCATTAAGTCTAAATTAGTCTCTTCTTTGCTCAGTATTGTCACGTTTACTCAGTTTAAAATTTTTTTCAGTTTATGACGATTATTCCTGTCCAATAAGTCTCTGAATGTTATTAAACCTTATCCAGTAGTTTTTATTTAACCCTCAGTTTTATAATTTTATAATGGTTGAATCACCAACAGTTGATTTTGTTGTAACTTTGCTCATTTATTTACTGCATGCATGTTTTGACAGGTTGATATAGATGGTTACTTGTTTTCTTTTCAGATATATCATCATATTTTGCTTGCATATCTCTTATCACTACCAGTTGTCCAAGTTAGCAAGCCTCATTACCTGTAATGGGAACTCAAATTAGCATAAATCTGGATGCTTATCCCCAAACCACAATTGTAATTAATTAATTTAGTTTTTTTTTTTATTAATGAACAAATGGATATGTTTTAATATTTTTTGTGGTAGTTAATCTATTTATTATAATACATTTTATATGATTTATCTACATTTAAAAATATGATTAATTATATCATTATTGTCGAAGAGTTTGAAATGAGTTTGTTTTGGTTTTAAACCTCAGGTATGTGCCACAGCAGCAGAGCGTTCAGTGCATCTGGAAGCCTTGAGTAGAATTTCAGAGAGTCTGCAGCCCACAGAGAGTGTTCTTCCCAGCACCACCCATCAGAGAACCGACACAGAGAGGGCGGAGAACGTTCAATGCCAGACACACTCCACAAGTGACTTTGCACCATGCCAGGATGGGTACGTAAGAAACTTGAGTGGAAACGTTGGGTTTACATAATGGAAATATCTGTTATATTAAATGAATAATATATATTCTGATACAGTATGTGTTGTAGAAATAAAATTCAAAGGTAAAAAGGAAACAAAAAACTATTTTTTTTGTTTTGTTTTATGATATTATAATTTTAATGCTTCAAGACCTGTCTGTCACATGTACCAGCAGTGTTTTGTTGTTGTTAAAAAAATACTTATAGTACACTACTGTTCAAAAGACTGAGGTCAATTTATAAATTGTTTTGTACATTTAAATTTATAAATTATATTTATAAAGAAATTCATGCTTTTATTAAGCAAAAATACATAAAATTGATTTAAAGTGACAGTAAATACATGGACAATAGTGGAAAATGTATTCTCTATTTCAAATAAATGGTGTTTTAAGTAGTACACCTTTTATTACCATTATTTTTCTAGAGCACCAAATCAGTATATTTAAATCATTTCTGAAGGATTATTTTAGAAATTAGACTAGTTATTTTAATATAAATAATACTTGTATTTTTTATCAGTGCAGTCTTAGTGAGCATAAGAGACTTCTTTCAAAAAAAATTTAAAATATTAACAACCCCAAATTTTTTATATTATTGCATGTCTTTTTCAAACTCTGGCTTTTATTATCGACCGACTAAATGAACTAAAGTGGTCTTTTATATATTTGTGTTTGCTTACAGTACATACCTCACAGTCACAGTATATACACAAACAGTGTTAGGTTTAGTATATAGTAATTATAGTTATGTTTATATAAATGTCTGTGGTTCTGTGTGTTCACAGCAGGGGGGGAGCAGTCAAGGATCGTGTCCTGCTGAGAAAGACTGCACTGGTGGATGACCCGAGCCGCGTCCACCCACAGGTACACGTGATCATGTGCTGTTTTATCTCTTTTTGATCAGTGCAGTATATTTTTATATTATTCTTTCTCAGTCTCTCACACCAGTTTGACTTTACACTGGCAGGTACTTTACTTGAGCATCTGTGAGCTCTAAACCAGTGTTAACATGGCATGTTTTCTTGGCATGGTCAAGATTGCTTGTAGCGTAACATGGAGATAAACCTCATGAGAATTTCTCAGCTCTGATTGGATGTTGCTGACCTTCTTAAGCACGTGGACAGCTCAGAGGAGTTAATCTGCTGAGATTGGCTAGGGCTGCTGAAGAGTGTATTCGCTTGTTCTGGGGTCGTTTGAGCCCTTGTAATGACGCTGTGGTCCTTCTCACTCATAGGCTGTTGTCCAGACCAACATCGTGGAGATAAAACAGATACCAGAGAGGACCATCATCTATCCCTGTTCAGCACAGGAAACTCAGAGCGGGTAAACATTTTAGATGCAATTTACTTTCAAGAAATTAATATATTAACGTGTTCTGTCAATACTATATAAGGATGTAACTGGCTTTCCTAAAAATACATTTTTAGGACTTTTCTATATGCAATTTATATGCTGCTAACTTTTAAAATGCTCATAATGATTACTTTATGAAATAAATAAATACATTTCAGCTTTATTCATTATTTATTTAATAGTTTAACTCTAAAAAGGAATAGTTATAAGCATTTATTTGCACATTTTTTCAGCTACAGTGCTGCACAGTCAGTTCTCCAGCAGCAACTGCTTAACAACAGTCAGCAGCTGGAATCAGAGTTTCCCATCAGCCCCGGCAGCAATGCCAATATCTCTGCTGACTCAGTGAGGACTCAACTCCAGAACATACTGGTTAGTCTCCTTTACCACTTTCCTGCATTTTGGGTGTGTTTTGTATACAAATAGTTGCATGCTTATTTAGGCTCTTAAGGACCGGACGGAGGCTCTGTGGCGTGAGTTTGAGCTTCAGTGTTCACAGAGCTCTCAACACATGGAAGATGACTGTAAAATGGAGCAGGAGAGAGCTCAGCTCGTTCAACAGTGGAGGGAACAACAGATGTGCATTCAGGCCAGGTGAGACACATGTAGACAATCCAGAATGAGACAAACTCTGTGCATAAAGAAACTTGTTTTAATATAAACATTTGTCGTTAATTTCTGAAAAGTATGTATGAAAAAGTTTAGAGTAAATAAATAATGAATTTCTTTGTCAAACTCAGTTGTAATCAATTCTCAGGCCTCCCATGTGGAGCACTATTTTTGTGGTCTTGTCATTCGAAAGCAGGTTCAAATCTGTCACTTATAAAGTACCATGACCTTGTTGCAAGGGAGCTTGCTTGGTTTTGGAGCAGAGCTACTGTTAGCCATAAGTGTTTAAAGGGTTAGTTCACCCAAAAATTAAAATTATGTCATTAATGACTCACCCTCATGTCGTTCCAAAACCATAAGACCTCCGTTCATCTTCGGAACACCGTTTAAGATATTTTAGATTTAGTCCGAGAGCTTTCTGTCCCTCCTTTGAAAATGTATGTATGGTCTACTGTCCATGTCCAGAAAGGTAATAAAAACATCATTAAAGTAGTCCATGTGACATCAGAGGGTCAGTTAGAATTTTTTGAAGCATCGAAAATACATTTTGGTCCAAAAATAACAAAACCTACAACTACATTCCACATTGGCTTCTCTTCCGGGTCTATTGTGAGCGCGTTCAAAACACTGCAGTTTAGTGATGTCCGGTCCGCGAACATATGATTCGAGTTCACCAGATCTTATCGAACCAGTTCACCAAATCAAACTGAATCGTTTGAAATGGTTCGCGTCTCTAATACGCATTAATCCACAAATGACTTAAGCTGGTAACTTTTTTAATGTGGCTGACACTCCCTCTGAGTTAAAACAAACCAATATCCTGGAGTAATTCATGTACTCAAACAGTACACTGACTGAACTGCTGTGAAGAGAGAACTGAAGATGAACACCGAGCCGAGCCAGATAACGAAAGAACAATTGACTCGTTCTCGAGTCAAGAACCCGTTGCATCGGTTTTCAGATCACCAGTAGTGATCGGAAGTTTGGTTCTTTAACGCGAACCAGTTCTTTAGGACAGTTCGATTCAATAAACCGGTTGAAAAAAACGGTTCACCGGTTCTTTTGCGCTCGACGTAATGACGTCATTGGCGATGATTGGCCTTCATTCAAGCCTTTGGTTTACCCACGCTCATAACACTAGCACAGAATCAGTTCAGAATCAATCACCAAAAGAAACCGTTCAGTTCAGATCCGCTGTGTGTCGGTCCGCTTCACGCTGAATCACACATGCGCAGTATCATCAGCTCCTCGGTTCTCGAACCGGACGCGTCTGACAGAAACGGTTCTTGACTCAAGAACAAGTCAATCTTTCATTCATTATCTGGCTCGGCTCTGTGTTCATCTTCAGTTCTCTCTTCACAGCAGTTCAGTCAGTGTACTGTTTGAGTACATGAATTACTCCGGGATATTGGTTTGTTTTAACTCAGAGGGAGTTTCAGCCACGGTTAAAAAGTTATCAGCTTAAGTCATTTGTGGATTTATGCTTATTGGAGACGCGAACCGTTTCAAAGGATTCAGTTCGATTTGGTTAACTCGAATCATTCGTTCGCAAACTGGACATCACTAAACTGCAGTGCTGTGAAAGCGCTCACAACAGACCCGGAAGAGAAGACAATGCTGAATAAAGTCGTCATTTTTGTTATTTTTGGACCAAAATGTGTTTTTTATGCTTCAACAATTTCTAACTAACCCTCTGATGTCACATGGACTACTTTGATGATGTTTTTATTACCTTTCTGGACATGGACAGTATACCGTACATCGGTTTTTAATGGAGGGATCGAAAGCTCTCGGACTAAATCTAAAATATCTTAAACTGTGTTCCGAAGAAGAAAGGAGGTCTTACGGGTTTGGAATGACATGAGGGTGAGTCATTAATGACATCATTTTCATTTTTCGCTGAACTAACCTTTTAAGTGACACAATTATTCATATATATGTTATTTTATATATTGCTCAGGGTAAAGTCCCTTGAAACTGCGGCAGAGCTGCTGGAGTCAGCGGATATTCAGATTGGACTGATTTCTGATCAGATCAAACAGATCAGTCAAAAACCTCTAAATATCAGAAACTTTGCCATTGCTGATCCCAAAAATCTACATGAAGAACTAAAGGTACGTTATCCTCTAATTTCATCTTCATGCTTACAGATACTTCAGATCCAAATGTTTTTCCCACCTCACAATCACTATTCAGACAACTGACACATTAATTTTCTATTATATTTTACAGCTTGTGCATATTTTCCAGAGTTAGTTGTGTATCTTAGAACCAAGTCCCGGTTAATTTTTTTTTTTTTTTTTTTTTTTTTGAAAACGTGACGTGGTTTGTAGAGCATCTGTTCACAGGCGAAACATGCTGTGCTTTCCTTAGGAAAAAACCTTTACCTTTAAGAAATATTTGCTTCCTCATTCAAAGCATACATTCAGATATTTGCATAATGTACCTTACTTTTGCATGTTCAAACTGACCTCTTTGTTCTTTGTTTAGCATTTAGATAAAAGTATCGAGAAAGAGCTGTTTCTGCTTGATAAGAGTGGTGGTTCACTTAGTGACGCTGCTGATCTGAGTCACATTGAGCTCCAAGCTCATCTTCCCCTTCAGCAAACTCTCCACGACCGCACAAAGTGCTTGGACCAGCAAAGACAATGTCTGAGGAAGAGTGAATCGGCCCTGATGGGCCTCATGAACCTCTTATCACATCTCCAGCAGGTGAATGCCAACCTCAATGCAGCTCACAGCACATCAAATCACAGTTTAGTCTCCATCCGGCAAAGCCTTCAACAGGCCAGGGAAGAATCGGTTCAGCTAGACCGAATGCTGGATGAAGCTGGCATGAGAATAACTCTGGATGAGAAACCAGGCAGCTGTCATGAGATGGTGTCAGCTCTTACACTGTGTGCCGAAGAGGTTGAGGGCAGACTGGCTGTAGGGCTGAAGCAGACTGACAGAGGAGGGAAAGGAAGAGCGGAGGGAGAACAGAGGGACAGAGCGTTCGCTAGGAAGAGGATGGGCCTGCAGGTCGCCCTGAGGGAGGTGCTGGCAGCACTCGAAAAACATGGTCTGAAGGAGCCCACACTTCCTGCATTACAGCACAGGTCAGCAGACTTTAAAACAGGACTGCTTATGGTTTTTTTTCTTTTCTTTGTTTTGTATACAATGTTTTGGAACTTAAATTAAACCAAAAATGTTAAAGTGAAATTTATTAAAATAACAGTGGGAATAAAAAAATAAATAATAAATTTAATTAAACAGGATTTTTCCTCTTTTTATGAATACAATATTTTAAATGGGCTTTAGGAAATCATTTGTTATATTGTAAATTGCAGTTTTTTTAATTAACATTTTTAGTACTTTTTTAATTTAATGATAATTTAGCTTAGTTTGCAAGTTATATTAATCAAAAGAGCAATTGTAATATGTAATTTTAATTTAATAAATTAAAATACAATAGAAATATTGTATGCAAAACAGAAAAATTTGCCCTAATTTGTTAAAGCATGTTTAATTTAACTCAGTTTAATTTTTTAACAAAAATAAAAGTTGATAGTTATGTCAAATTAACAGTTGTTTTATATATATATATATATATATATATATATATATATATATATATATATATATATATATATATATATATATATATATATATATATATAAGATCGATTTATAAATGTTGTGATTGATGCATGAGTGCTTTCTCACAGTAGCACCTATATTTGATCCATTTCAGATAGTTAAAAAAATGTGGAATGACTTCTGAGAATTTTATACCTCTTATTTGTTTACAGTGACTGAGACAGAGGTATATAGTCTCCTTTAGTGTCTCTCTCTTTCTCAGGTTACGCTTCCTGACAGACATGGAGAGCAAACTGCTAGCACTGTGTTCAGAGATTCAGGATCTGAGAAATACTTGTGCACAGACAAGCACCTCAGAGACAGCCATCAGCGAGCTGCAAACGCAATGGGAAAACGCAAACAGAGCAGTCACAGAGAGGTGATGAGAAATGCACATGATTATAGGAAAGCACTTGGTGAAATGCCATTTCACATTTTTCATGCTTCTGTTTCAGTCGTGAACAGTGTGTCTCTTTGAGCGAACTACTGAAGAAGTTCCAGAGCTGCCGAAATCGCTTGGGCAGCACTTTGCAGAAAGCAGAGCAGACTATTGGTGATCAAGCCTCTTATATGAGCAAAGACAACTTGCAGCTCCTGATCAGTAAGGTACAGATATACTGAAAAATCCTGACTACAGTGATTCCATTCTTGGTGGACTGCAGGTGGCACTATTAACTGCAGATGATTTCTAGTGTTAACTACATGTATAAAACATATTCGTTAGATAAAACTGGGGACAGAATGAGTATAAATAACTGCATGACTTATATATTTTGTGTATGCGCGCAGGTGACCAGTATAAAGTCAGATCTCGGTGGTCTTGGGGACGGGGTGGAGGAGTTCAGAGCTGTGTGTCGACAGCTGCAGTCTCTGATGAGAAAGATCCCAGACTGTGCAGATGCTCCGTTTGAGAGTGAGGCTGACACCCTCATGGACCGCTGGCTTGATGTATGTTCCCTCAGTAATGCCATAGTGTGATATAATCTCACTCTATTTTTTTAAATATTGTTCAGTGTTTGCATTAACCTGCTATTTCAGGTCACCGAGAAGGCAGACTGTCATCTGGACAACCTAGAAGCTGGCTTTTCTATTTGGGAAAAACTCCTACTGTTGGCTGGAGAGGTGGAGGGCTGGAGCGCCCAAAAGCTGATGACACTTGCGGAGTCACACCCCTTTCAGACAGAGCAGGATGTGTCTGCCATGCAGGTAAAACCTTTGTCAACTTTCAACACTTATTTTTAGGATTGGAGACCGATGTTTAATATTTTGGATGTTAAATGAGAAAAATAAACCATTATAACTTGGAAAGAAACATGATATTGTTAGTGATATTTACACTACCATTCAAATGTTTGGGCTGAATAAGATTTTTATTTTAAATAAAGGATGCATTAAATTAATCAAAAGAAAATAAGGAACAAAATATGTCTATTTCCAATAAATTGTGTTCTTTTTAACTTTGTCTTAATCAAGGAATCCAGAAAGAAATCTGTATTATGGTTTCCACAAAAAACAGCTGTTTTTATCATTGATAATAAGAAATGTTTCTTGAACAATATTAGGATGAACTCAGGATACAAGAGGAGAACCTTGAATATTTCCAGCGCAGATCTTCAGAGATCAAGGAGCTGCTGCAGAGTCGCGAGCTCCCACTGGAGCTACAGGTGATTTCGGACACACCAGCAACTTTTTACATTACACATTGTCTAGCATTAATTAAAAAAATTAGCAATGACATTTGTATGCAAAAATGATGTGATATACTGTGGTAAACCCATATATAGCTGTAGGTAAACCTCATGTATAAGTATTAACCAGCCTAGCACATTGACCACTCTTTAAATTTCAGCAAATTCACTGTAGTTTATTTTTAAAGGTGATTGAGAGCCAACTGAGGAAAAAGATGGCAGAGGTGAAGGAGCTCTTTTCTGAGACCAGTGATGTTTATAGACAGCTGGAAGCTGCCAAGGAGAAGGTGGCATCTGATATCGTAGATCACCTGTCCTCCATTCAGACTATCACAAATGCACTGACCACATCTGAGAGCCCACTAGACCTCAAAACAATCCAGGTGAATGTTCATGCTTTAAGACTGAGCTGAGAACACATTCAAATGCAATGCAGCAGTCTAGTGAAGTTCAGTTTTGGCCCGTTTTGATCTACATGTACACAATGCCTCTTGTACATACAGTATTTGTATTAAAAAAAAAAAAAAAACTTGATTTAAACCTTCAATTAGTTTACCTAAAATGTGTTTTGATGAGCTAATGCTTCAATGTAAATGTTTTGGCTTGCAGGGTTTATCGGAGCAGTTGCAAGCGGAGGCAGAACAGGCAGATGCATTACTGCAGCAGATAAGTCTTCTGGCCAGCATTGCAGGTCTAGAAAACCTGCAGACGCTGGCTGAAGATGGATCTCACCTTGGAGAAAGCATCTGCATGGCCAGAGAGCTAGTCATAGAGAAGAGAGAGCAAGCAATGAACCCAAACAGACCTGAAAATCAAATGGTCCAAGAACCTAAATACATCAAGCCCTTGATTGAAAAAACAGAAGATACTGCGCCAGAGATGCAGTCTGAATCTAATGGTAAAACAGAGGAACAGTCCACAACACAAGATGAGCAGAAGGATTTCAAAGAGCAGGTCTGCAGCCGGGCCAGTGAACTGCATCTGAAGGTTTCTGAGGATGTGAACAGAGGGGTAACACCTGAGGGGAAACTCGCAGTGGTGCAGGTAATTTTCTTGCCATGGGTCTGTTTTAGTTCTCAAAGAGTGTGCATCTTTAAAATGCCTGAACTGAAAGAAGAACATTTTTAGCTTTGAGAACTAAAATTAGTTTGTTTTCTTGGTAACTAATTCAGTTCTAAGAGTTATGAATAAAGGAAGCATCTGATGCACTAATTGAAATTAATTTTTGAACCGATAATTTCTACTTGCACTGCCTATTATTATATAATCTAATATTTTTTATTACATAAAATACAGCATACAGCTTGAATGATTCGAATGCATTAAAGGTAAAAGATGCAGCAAAAAACAGTCACTCACAATCATACACGCTCAAATGTAAAATACTGTACCACTAAACGTACACTTTTGCTTTGTTTTAGAAATGTATTTGTTTCTATCATATTAGTAATTTTTAAGTGTGTTCAGTGAAGATATAGTTCACTTGACATAAGCTAAATCTTTTAAATTCAAAGCCTTCTTTAAACTGCAGTGGGGATGATAGCCTTGATTAGTCTTTTCCAGATGTATAATGTAATAAGACTAACTGCTTTGGTGGATTCTTGGTAGACTGTAGAACAAGTGGAAGGAAACCTAACGGAGGTTGAGAAACTGTCTGAGGCCCTGCAGACAAGCTGTACTCCAGAGGGTCAGACTGCTCTCTCTCAAGAACCTCAACCCACATTTGGAAAGACACCAGCCCTGAGGAAGATCTTGGAAGATGAGAGGACTAAGGAAGGGAACTCTGATCTAGATCAATGTTCCATTCATTGCATCGAGCCTCAGCAGCCTGGAGTGTCCACAGAGAAGCTCCAGTCAATTCAGGTTAGTGGGGTGTGTCTTAAACAGGAAGTGTTCGAAAAGATTTTTGAGTGGTTTTGGTACATTTATAGAGTACAATTAAGCAGTATCAGTTGCTTTGAATTGTTCCAAACTTTTGACTTTCTTACTTCTGTAGAACACAATTTTTTATTTTATTTTTTTCATGCAATGTACGTAAGTGGGGTCCAAAACAACATTAGACTCCACTGACTTTTATTGAATGTACAAAAAATTTATGAGACATTTTTCAGAACCTCTTTTGACAGACGTACACTTCTTTTTTCTTTCTGGATCTGGTTTTAGTGTCGGCAGGAGAAACGTCATTGAGTGTACCATGGTGGCATGAGCACAAATCACTCTATCCTAGCTAAAACCTGCTAAATGGAGTACCCACTTTGTTCTTCGCCTAGGGCCATTAATGTAGGACAGCACCTCATTGCTTTTAAGTGCTTGTTTTTTTACCAGAAAAATGCTGGATGCTGGATGATTTGCTTTGTGGCACATCACTTTAAGCAGGTGCATTATTCTGCTCTGCCTGATGGCTTCTCAGAACAGTTTATTTAGAGAGTTGCAAAGTGTGGTACAGTGGGTTGTTGTGTACATGCTGACAACATACAAGGCCTTTGTGAATCACTTGGGTGCAGGATTATAAATAATAATAATAACAACAATAATAATGCATTTTATTTAGATCACACTTTTCTGAAACTTAAAGTGCTACACAGTGTTAAATAATAACAATAAAGTACGACAAAATAATAAAGTACACTCAGACGGCTTGAAAAGACTTTAATTTATATGAAGGCTTCTGAAGAAAATAAACCAGAAAAGTGGCGAATAAGAGACAACTAAGTTTACAAATATTAGCAGGGGCTTTCCCATGAATAGCTTTAAATATTAGAATCAATTCAATACGTGCATGTATGGGAAGTTATAAGTGCAAGTTATAAAGTATCTGGAAAATCTGCTGACAAGCAGTTGTATAAGTCAGTACCTGAGCGTCTGAATTCTGAATACATTGCAATTTCTTAATAGACTTATCAGGGAGTCCAAAATAAAGTATTCAAGCCTTGACAAAATAAAGGCATGGATAAGCCTTTCTGCATCAGGCAATGATAGAGAAGAATGAGGTCTGGCTATTTCTTAGGTGGAAAAATTCAGTTTTTAGTCCATTTAGGAGTTTGTTTTATAAGATTTATAGTAAAAAAAAAAAAGTTTTATCAATTTTGAGTCATAATAGTTATGTTTTTGTTTTGCAGGTTGCTGCTGACAGTGAAGTGGATGACATAGATTGTATGAATGTAAAATTATTCACCACAAAGGAAGTTAGTGAATCAGAAGATCTATCAACTTGCTCAAAACAACAAGCAACCGAAGATCTTGGGAACCTTCCATTAGGCCACGACTCAAATAAGCAGCTGTTCATGTCTGGATCTAAAGAGATGGATGGAACTGGATCTGTATTAAGAGAAAGTGACCACAAATCCACTCATGGCTCATCCTGTCAATCATTAAAGCCTGTCTTTACCATAGTGCTGGACTATGATCTTTCCAAACCCAACCAGAACCGACTAACACAAGCTGTCCCGGCTTCTTCAGCTAAATGGGATACTGTTTCAGGTTTTCATGATAGGACCGCAGAGACGTCAGCAGATGGCCTAAAACTTTTGGAAGTCAAACCAAATGTTGATTTAGCTGTGGATGAAGTACATGATGCAATAAGCTCTTCTGATGAACCTATACATTTATATGCTGATCTTTCAAAATCAGAAGTGCAGGTTAAAGAAACCAGCCACACTGATAATATTGAACCCACTCATTCTGATCTAGACCTTGATTTCAGGCCTAAACCAGAGAAGGACTCATCTACTCAAGCATTTGACCCAATGCTTTCATACCCAGAGAAGCATCAAGGAAGCTCTGGAACTGCGAACAAAGTATTTACAATCATCCTGGATGTTGATACTCCTGAATTATCATCAGACAGGTATCAATCACTGCAAGAGACACGGTGTACAGGTCCTGAAGACTCAACCACAGATGAATTCTCTCATTCAGATGTAAAAAATCAACAGGCAATCTCCTCTGGTACTGAGCAACCTGAAGGCCAAATGGCTGAGCTAGATTTATCTGAAGAGTCCAATGTGAAATCAAGTAGCTCTGAAATACAGCCAGGACAGAAGGCATCAAGGCTAATCCAGCCCCAAACCCCTGAGATCACGGAGACTGACGTTCAAAAAGATGAAAAAGAGAAGCAACATGAAGTCACTGATGCAGAAACATCAAGCCAAATGGACGTTCACACTGGGGAAGGCAATGAGTCAGGGTCTATAGTTCACCAACAGGATGTCCCAGTGTTGGAGAGCCATGATGAGGTTGACAAAAACACCACTGAAGAGGCTTCAAATAAAGCGAAATCCCTTCAAAAGCCTCCTAAAGTAGCTAAAGGTAGAAATAAGAACAGAAAACCAGATGGTGTAAAAAAAGCAAACAATGTCAGTAATAAAAAGCAGAACACATATAAATCTGAACATAAGAACACAACTGACTCAGAAAGCCTTCCAACTTCTGAAGTCAGGTTGCCGGACACCATAGATACTTCACTGACTGTGTCTTCAGACTTTAGTCAGCCAAACACTGCAAAGCCATTGAGCACACAAGACAAACTAACAGTGGACACTGTGCAGAAAGAGACCTTGAATCAAACTGAGATAGAGGATGGACATTTTAAAAATGCTAGCTTCTCACTTGCCGGAGATGGCCATGTTAGTACCACAGATAGTGTGGTTTTAGCAGCAGTGGAGTCTGTGCAGTCAACACATACAGGGGACTCAGAATTAACCCCAACAGATTCTTCATCTGTTGTGACAGCTGACTGTGTAACACAAATTCTTACCGCAGTCCTATCAGAGTCACAGCTCGGCCAAGCTGAAGCTCGGAGGACAGAGGATTCAGATGGCAGTTTCCCTTTGCAGGTAACATAAAAAAAATTGTTTTCTTATAGAAATACAAAAAGAAATACAGGCAGTCTATTGCACAAGTCTCATTTGACATCACTCTCAAACACCATGGTGGTCATGTTCCATACCTGAAATTTTCAAAAACTTTTTTAATCTTATTTAACAATTTATGATTCAGGAGGAAATCATTTGTAATAGCTGTTTGGCACATGCGATGTGAGGTTGTGAGCATGGAGCCGTGCCTTGCTACAAGAACAAAATGTTTTCTTTTCATGCTCAAATGAAGCCTTTCATTTTACATTTTGCACCATTCACAGTCCATTCAAAGAGGCCTTTTGCTAAACAATATAAGTGAATGAAAATCATTGAAATTATTTTAAAAGTTGTATTATTTGCGCTGAGACAATTTAAAGTAATTTTCTTCTTTTTTAATATTTAAGATGCCCACGGTTTCTAAAAATGATCTGAAAGAACTTTCATCATTATGAATGTGTTCTAATTATTCCAAGCTGTGCGAAAGACTGGCATTGGCCATTTTTATGTGCACTCAAAGCAGTTAGTTCAACAAATGTGAATGTTGTTTCATTCATCATTCACGCATCATTCCATGTGTTGGCATTCAATAGATATCACCCTCTAGCCTTTATCATGGTTATAGTGTGGCACTTATACCTTTGCTTTGATAACCAGTTACTCAGTATTGTTTCTGTGATCAAGTACTTCATCATGCTTCGTTATACTACATTTTGTTAGCATTACTTCCTATAGTACCGCCTCCTGAGTTTGTTTTAGGCCTGAAGGCACACCACGCCTTTTAGAGGGAAGACTCAATTCCCAACTGGGCAGCATTCCTTGTTCTTCCGTGACTTAACGAGTCAACAGCAGAGCTGTTTCTCTTTTAAATGAGCTCTGAAAGCAGGTGCAAGCAATGTTGTGGTGAAATTTCTTGAGATATGAACTCAGACACTTTTGCTTTACTGTAGTATGAAGAAATGCACAGATTCAATTCACATCCATCTGCCGGGAACAAAATGCCCCAAAACAGAGGATCAGTACCAGACGGTGAGGATAAAACGAGGCCTATGGAGCAGCCTACTGGGACACATGTGTGGGCCGTTTTACTGAACACCATCACTAATGTTCAGCCACTACTGATGACCAGTCACGGTTCTGAGGTATGTTTCTGCATGTAAACCCATTTTGATTTTATTCTGAATTGTTCCCAAGAACTCAAGCAGCTTCAGTAAACTATACATTTGGACTTTAGACATATAAAAAAAGGCTTTAGAAAAAAGTACAAATCCAAAAAGCTCAAACCAAGCTTAACCTTTTTCTCTCAAATATAACTCTTATCTGTTAATCAACTCATTTTTAGTTCATTTTGACTTGACCATATATTCCCTCAAGTCGTCTGGGAGGAAATTGCACAGGAAGGAGGAATTTCCTGTGATATGTGCTGCTTTTAACTGTTAACATTTTATTCCTGTCCGAGTTTTTTGTTTGTTTGTGTGTGTGTGTGTGTGTGTGTGTGTGTGTGGGTGTTTCACTTTAGTTTTTATTTTTTATTTAAAAAAAATTATACAGTTATTTAAAAACTATTTTGATAAAAATTGTAATACTTAAATTTCTTTGTAGGAATCTAGATCAAGGAAAGATTCCTTGTTTCAGAATTCATCGCTCTTCGAGTCTGAGAGCAGTCTGGCAAGGACTGTCCTGTGGGTGTTCAGATGTCGGTACCAACCGGCCAAACTCAGCATTGCACATATGACTCATCAGCTGGAAGAAGTTGAGGTACAGTACACTGCCTCATTGCACTTTCTCCAAAACCTCCAGCTGTGAACAGCTGCTGACAGTAAAAGATGCAAGTACTAGTCATAAAGATCTAATATACCATTTTAGATAAAAGCCGGAACAACCCCTCATTAGCTTCAGCAGATGTCTGATTACAAAACATATGACTTCAATTCAGTTTAAGTTTATTTGTATAGTGCTTTTCACGCTATAAATTGTTGCAAAGCAGCTTTACAGAAAATTTTTGTTTCTATTTTAAAGTTCTACATTATATTTAGTAGACTGTCAAGTTGATGTCCATATGGCAGAAATGTACGGTAAAATTCATGTAGTTAATGACATGTAATCAAACCGACGTTGAGCACTATTAACTGCAATGATTATATGTTGTGATTAAACTTCTAGCAAAATTTGGTAGTTTTGTATGTTGCTTGAGGGTTGGCATCATCTGAGGTCCTCTGAGGGGTTGGCATCATCTCTTCTCAGATCTTCGTAAGGGTTGGATCCAGACCGAAGCTTCTGTAATTCCTAGTGACCTCAGGATGCCAACCCCATGTCAGGAACAGAAAAGCAAATAGAGACATTTAGCATAGCTGCAGTTCCAACCAAGCAAAAATGACTTAAAATAAAGCAGAACTTATTCAGATTTCCAGGTCAAATGTAATCAAATTTGTAACTGATAATTTCAACTCCTTTGTTTAAAAGGTGAGCTCTTCTTGCTTCCATTGGAGCTCAAGATGATCCTTAGAGAAGTCATGCTAGTGAAACATTATCAGGTTTTACATAAACCTCTGGAGTTTACGCAGATTGAGTGTCCCTTTAGCAGAAGGGACAAACCAAATACTAAAACATTCTGAAATGTATATACAGTACATTCATGTATCATGCACCCAAGTGAAGATAACTATAATATTTAAATTGACAGTAAATGTTATGAAATTATCTCTATCTGTGTGTCGTAGATCTGCCGACAGTATGTCTTGGAGCAGGTGGCTAGACTGCCTCAAAATGAATCTAGTGCAGGATGCTCTACAAAGCCTGAGCAGACCATAGAGGGCAGATGGAACACAGTACAGATGGATACCTCAACTATGGTTGAGTACAAAAAGACACAGTTCCAGCAGGTCACACAGTACCACCAGCAAAAACGGGCTCTCGCGGATACTTTACACAACCTGAACAATGAGCTCAGCACACTGACACAGTGAGCATCTTTGACTTCTTCTGTGTGTGTGTCTCTGTGTGTATGTGTGTGTGTTTTCAGGTATACCCTACAAAATTCTTGTCCTTGTTGGGACAGTTTTTTGGTCTCCATTAGAAAAACAGCTTATCAGTTATATTGAACGAAGGTTTTTTTTCTACTGAAAGTTTGGTGTGAGGGGTAGGTTTAGGGGTAGGGCAAGGGTATAGAAAATACAGTTTATACAGTAAAAAAATCGTTACACCTGTGGATGGTCTCCATTAAACACAGAAGCTCAATGTGTGTGTAAATTTATCTTTAACAAAATGTGTTTACCTTTATCTGTGCCTTAAAATAAATTAATTTGTAATAGAATTAATATTCTTCAAATGTTGAAAAGTAACCAAATTCTCACATTTCTGAAGGGATTGCATTGACAGCAGAACCTTGCAAGTGGAGAAGCTGAATGCATTCCTGAAGAACATGCAGAAGAAGAGAGGCTCACTAGAGGAGCTCCTACAGACATGCTCTCAGATTTCAGCCCATCTGGGTGAGACAGAGGGACCTGTGACCTGTATTGAACCTTTTAGGACTTTACAGGAGAGATGGCAAACTATGGAACAGGATGCTTCCAGCAAACTGTGGTGTGCTAACATCTGCACAGCAGAAGTAGCTGCACTCCTGCAAGAAGCCAGAGATCTGCACCATGAACTGGAGCTTCTGGAGAAGTCAGTTTCTCTTCCGCATCTCTCTCAAGGACAGATGGAAAGCCAAAGTGCGCTACAAGAGACTGTGAAAACTGCAGACCTGGCAGTGTTAACTGAGCGCTACTTGTATCTTCTTGAGGTCTCTCAGGCTCTTTCCTCAAGTCCACTGGGAAAAAAAGAGCTCAGAGATGTGGAGGACGCAATGCAGGGCTTGAATTCTCAGCTTGCTCTGACTCAGGAGAAGATCAGCGCTCAGACTTCAAATGGCAATGGTTCCTCACCGATCATAAGGATTATCAGGGACTATGTTACATGGGCTAAGCAAACAGAAAGCGAACTCAGTAGGAGAAGGAGGTTGTCTCTGTTTCCTGAAGAAGCAAGTCACCAGGTCAGTCACATGAAGAAACTGCAGTCTGAAACATCTCTTAAGAGGTTTCAGTTGGCCTCTGTTTTGAAAGAGCTAAGAGAGGAACTTACAGGACTCAATAAGGAGGATCCCATGTCACCCACCCTCGATTCCCTAGAGGATTTGTACGTTAACCTTACAGAGAAGACTGAATGTGCTGTTGCAGAAATGAAGAGAATGTTTCAAATTAGAGAAAGACTGTGGAAACAGATCACTGACAGCAGTTCTTGGTTGACCTCAGTATTAGAAAAAGAGTCTGGTAAAACAGTGGCTTCTGAACCTAAAACTACTATCCCAGAATTGAGGGTTCAGCTTCAGGTATGCACAGAGGCTTTGAAGGATGCTGAGAGACAAGCAAATAATCTGGAGGCTCTGTTAGATGAAATGAAAGAAGTGAAACATGGCCTGAATGTACCTGAAAGCTTTCAACTCATCAATAGGCTAACAGCCTTACAAGAAGAGGTCTCTAGGGTTGTGAACCGTAAGTGGGCCTTGCGCTGGGTGCTTGAAGAACTCCTTCATGCTCAGGAATCTTCTGCTGAGGAACAGAACATCACTCTGAAGAGCTTGAGACAGATGAGTGCTGATGTCACGAGGCAGAAGTATCCCGTAACAAGGGACTCACTCTTGGCTCTTGAACCTGTTAAGCAGATGCTGATGGAGCTCCTCTGCAAAGTGCCAGAAATTCCCTACTGTCCAGATCCTCAGAGGAAAGAGATGCTCAATGCTGTACTAGACCTACAGAGAAGAATACATCTGCTGGAGCTGCAAGCCAAAGAGCATGAGGAGTACCTCATTTTAAGGCAGCACATGGAGAACTCCAGTGAGGCAGTGAAGAAGAGCTTGTTGCAGATTGTAGACTCAAGTGTAGGAGTTGACGTAAGGATCCGCTTTTGTCAGACTGTCCTGGTGGAGCTGCCTTTGGTGAGAATGACATGTCAAGAAGCCTCTGACCACCTTGAGACCATTTCGAAAGATCTCTATCCATCCCAGCTGAAAACAGAAAGGCACAAAATCCATTTGGTCATTGAGCAGCTTGCCTCTTGGGAGCTCACAGTAAAAAAAGAGGCTAAAATCATTGAGTGCTCTCTGGCGAAGGGACTCGGCAGTCCGACAGACCTCAGTCCACTCACTGAGCTCTTCAACAGTGTCAGACAGCAGCTGAAAGAAACCATCTGGTTGGAGCCAGATAATAAGACCATTGATACACAGCTACGAAAGCACTGGATGCTAATCCAGACCGTTGAGTCTGTTCTAAGAATGTTGGAGCACTATAGGAATGAAGAAGATGTTGGAAGCTTCCAGATGACCATTGATCTTGGCCAGAAAACTCTTAATGATTGCGGTATGCATATGGTAAGCTAAATGCGTCCATGTATGTTAAACTGACATACCAATAGAATGCTACTTTTTGAGACATTGTAGTTTACCCAGCTCTAGTTTTTAGAAAGCAATGAATGTTCTTTATCCAATATTTTTAATATTTTGAATTTCATTGTCCAGGACAGGCTGCTCCAAGCTCGGGAGGCACTGAAGCATTACCACTGGGCTGTTCAGGGTGCAGAGAGCTTCTTTCAGCAGATTGGATCCAGTCTCATGATCTCTGATAGTTTCAAAGGCTACAAAGAGGAGCATCGCTATGTTCAACAGATTTTCAGCACTCTGGTTACGGATTTCCAGGCCCACTTGTCTGACGTTGGTGCTTCTGTTCCCCAGCAGACATGCCTCTCCATCCCTCTAATTGAGCAGCTTCATATCGAGGTTTTGAGTCACCTTCTAGTACAAGATGCCAAATTTGAAGCTCAGGCTCAGCTCAGACTTGAGGCCTTACAGAGGTTAGTCATACTCTATAAAGCATGTTATGAATTGTTTTTTCTTTAAAAACTTAACAACCTTGAGCTATGATTCATATGATTGTTGTTGACATTTTTGTATCATATTGTAAAATCATTTTATAATTGTAAATAATGAGGACTTTTACATTTTTGGATTATTGGGGAAAAATACTTCTACAAATAATCAAGCATTTTCTCAGAAAATGCTCTTTGAATGTCTGCCATATACGGTAGAGTACTTGGAAACATTTTACTCAGAATACAAGCTCTGAAACAATTAGTCTGAATGGAATACATCTATTTGGTTAAATTAAATGTACTAGAGGCACTTTTATTTAGCTGTCTTTAACGTTACAATTTTTATGCTCCAAATTAGGTCCATGAAAGATCAAATTGTGCACATGAGTCACCATGAAGAGCTGAATCAGCATCTCAAAAATGTTGATTCTCAAATCTCAAGATGTTTAAGTCAAAAACCAGCTGATTCAGAAGCCTGCCAAGATCAACTGCTGAAAATAAAGGTTTGTGGTCATTTACCATTAACAGGATAAATGCATAACAATAATACCTCCAGTCTTAAGAGGATTTGGGAAAGCAGTGAAAACTTGCTTTTGTTTCCCTTTTGACTTCTGAAAATCTGTTTTTTTTTTATGGTTCCTTGTGCCACTTTTAATCTCATAGCAATGTAACTATGCTAGATCAGTATGCACTGCAATTGTCTTCATCTGCAGGTGCTCTACACAGAGCTGGAGAACCTCTCTAAAAAGCTGGAGGAACTGAGTGAAAGCTGCCCAGGACTTCGCTGCAAAGCACCCTTGGATCTAATGCTGGGACAACTGTGGAGGTCTTGGGCAGTGTTGCAGTGCAGAGTGGAATCTCTCAAAGCCAGCATGTGTCATAAAGAAGCAGACTGGAGAGACTTTGAGATACGCGTATGTAAAAATTGATTTTTTTTCAGCTTTTCAATTTGAATTTTTTCGTAAAATGTTTAAGCTGTGTGTTAACTCATTTCTTTTCATGTTTGGGTTTGCTGTGCAGCTGAATAAATCAAAGGAAGGTCTTGAGAGACTTCAGAATGATCTCCCAGACTCGTCTACGGTGAAGGGATCCCTGGTGGATCTTCAGGGTGTTTTGAGCCTTACGGAGCGCCTTCAAGATGGGATTGAGCAGGAGCATCACACTTTGGCATCTCTACAACACCATGTGGCAAGATTGCTTGGGGTCTCAAATTTGCAGCAGATGAAAGTGTGTCCTCAAATCTGTCTGGACTTGCAGTCACTACAGGATCAATGCAGAAGGTTTGACTTGTACACACATGCACAAAGACACAAAAAGTTGCGAAAATGTTCAGAATCTACATTTACAGACATTTTCATGCTTAGTCTCAGAGATCAGAGCAATAACATCCGCCGGGAAGTGCTTTTTGAGATCCAGGAGTTGGGTCGTGTGCAGGAGGAGCTGAGTGCCATTCAGCAGAATGTTCTCTCTCTTTCGACGGCTTTACAGAGGGAGTCAGCTGCTCAACACTTACAGGTTGGTGCCTGTGTTTGACAGGCAGGCTATCTGTTTTTGCAGTCCTGGGTGTTGATATTGTGTTCACTGTGTTGTATTGCACCACAGGAAGTGAAAGTGGAGTTGGTTTCACAGAAGGCTCGACTGCAGGATATCATGAACAGAGTGCAGAAGAAATGGAGCTGTGTACCTACAGAGATTCAAATCTTATGCAATGAGCTCAACGTCTCCATGCAGGAGGCCAAAGACAAAGTATTCGCTTGATTTAGTTTTATAATAAATACTTTATAATAAATGCCTTGAACATGTAAAGGCACTTTTTGTTTTGTTTTGTCTTTTTAGAAAATATATTCTTAATATGGCACCTATAGTTTCAGTGTACTTCTGTTGTGTGTTAATTTAAATTAAAGCTAATACAATGGTATCTTTTTTTTTTTCAGTTGGTCATGGTCATTGAGAGAAGTGGTCCTCTCAGCAAAATGGGTGAGCAGGTTGGAGAGGTGACGGTGGGCTTGAATTGTGTGAAGGCCCTGCTGAAGCAATCAAGTCCTAATTTTTCTGAGGCTGAACGTACACAAAAGGTACTTCTTTCTTGCTTGCCTTCACGTGAACATTATTGAAAATATCTTTCTATCAATTGCTTCGTTTTTCTTTTCTCTCCTTACTTAGTTTAGCATATTACTTAAACATTCTTTTAATGTATTCTTACTCTATAATTGTTCAAATATAATTATAAAACAAACAAATGATAGTGCCATTTTCATTGTTACAATGTTTATTATACAGTGTGTGTGTGTATGTGTATATATATATATATATAGAGAGAGAGAGAGAGAGAGAGAGAGAGAGAATATTAAGGTTTCATGATATGCAACTGTTCTTTCAGCTCTCATATTTTTAGTTTGTGTCCAATGAAATTTGATGTCAGCAGTAACTGAGGTCTGATGTGCGTCTGTGCCCATGTGTGCAGCGCATATGGGATGAGCTGGACCAGTGGCACACTCGGATAGCTGAGCTGGAGGCTGAGGTGCAGGATCTGGCTGAGCAGAAGCCTGAGAGAGCACACATTCTCATGGACAAGCTCATGGAGCCTCTGCAGCTCTACCAGACCACAGCCAAACAGGCCGAGCAAAGGACCGCCCTCATCAGCAAAGTCAGGCGATTTCACAACATAAGCCAACACACAATGTCACTGATAGCAAACTTTGACTGATTGCATCTTTGTGTTTTGTTCCCTCCAGATCCCTGCCTGTCTGCAGGACTATGAGGGTTTACTCAATAGTGCCAACTGCTGGTTGAGAGAGGCTCAGTCCTGGCTGGTCGCACCCAGAACCTACACTACTGCCAAATGCATTCACTGTCATGCCAATTCCCTCAAGGTCAGGTCAAATCCTCAATTTATAGACATTGTGCCTTATGCATTATGCAGTAACTTGTTAAAAGCTCTTTTGATGTGTCTGTAGATGATGCTGGATGAAGCGGAGGGATACAAGGCAGATCTGGAGGCCTTCCTGCCTGCTCTGCTGGAGATCACTCCAGTGTGTGACACCACCCCTCAACAACATCTTCTCCAACTGTGTGTACAAAACATCACACTCATGCAGCAAAGTGTTCAGGACCCTCTCTCCCACCTTCAGCACCTAGCAGCTGTAAGAAATATCATTACATTCAAAAATGTTTAAGAAATTGTTTTACTGGTATGTTCACTATTGTCAAAGCTTGTCCCAATACAAAGTTTTTAGTTGTATCAGTTCCAGTGAAATGTCATGATTCCTGATACCAGTTTCTGTTGAACACAGTGGTTTTATAGAAAATATATTAACATAAATATTAAGACATTCAATTAAAATAGTAGTGCATAGCCTTTAAGTATTTCTCAGTTAGGATTTTTTTTTTGTGAACGTAATTTATTACACTAATTAATAAATTTGAATTAATAATGAATTAATTTAATAAATAAAATGATGCCTGACTTTATCTAGTTTTTGAAAAATATCTGGTATTTCAACAAATATTTTAGTTTTTTTTCTGTTTATTTACATAAATTGTGCAATACTGTTCAAAATGTGGGGGTTGAATTTTTATATTTTGTATATTTTTGAAAGAAGGCTGCATTTATTTGATCGAATATATAGCAAAAACAGTATTCTTGTGAAATTTAATTTGATTACATTATATATTATTTTCGTAAAATAAAAAAATATTTTAATATGAAAAATCTAATTACCTCTTGTGATGTGAAGCTGAATTTTTAGCAGTCATTACTCCAGACTTCAGTTTCACATTTTCCTTCTGAAATCATTTCTAATATGCTGATTTCATGATCAAGAAATAAACTTATTATCAGTTTTGAAAACAGACCCCCCCCCCCTCCCCAAAAAAAGAGTCTTTTGATTTGTATTTGACTTTTACATTAATACATCACAAATATTAGCAATTTGGGATACCAGAAAAACTAGTGTCATACCACACACACAAAAAGTATCAGATCTTTATCATCCCTAACAGTGTAAACTTAATTTGTAGGGTTTTATGAGATTCCATTCCTGGAGTTACTTATTAGTTTATGAGACTTGGATGAAACATCTTAATTATGTCCCCTATATTTTAATTGGAATTCAATTATAACTTTTGTTTAGGAGATGGATGCCATTGAAGCAGAGGTAAAGGAAATGGAGAAAAATATAACTAAGATCAGAAGAATCCTTTCAGCCACCGACACAGAGAACATTTCTCCTGAGGAACATCTCGAGAACATACAGGTACAGTACATCATGTCTCACTAATCCTCTGTTTGTACTGTAAACATTAACATGTTCCTCTCTCTCTTATTCTCAGGTCATTCTGGATAATGTCCAGTCCATGAAGAGGACCATTGATGAGATTGAGAGCTGCAGGCCAGGCCTAGGGCTTCCTGCTGGGGCAGAGCAGAGTCTCAGAGCTTTCCATCGGGCTCAAGAGCTCCTGCAGCCCATCCAGGAGCTACAGCAGCTCAGTGTGGAGCAGAGCACAGCGCTGAGGGTCTGTCGCTCTAATAGTGTGTTTGTGTATCAAGAGTCAATGGTTTGTTTCATGTTTATTGAGCTGGAGTGCGTTTTTACTTTAGTTCTTGACAAGCAGTTTTCAGTAGTTGTTTCTCAATCAGCTTTAAAATGTTAAACTTTTTCAACTTAAATATTTGCAGATGAAGGTGCAGAGAGAAATATTTGTTCATGTTGAGATGGCGAATCTAGCAGTCATCTCTTATCTGCAGGAGTCTGTTCATTGATAGTAATTGCTATTTATAAAATACATAGATCTTCTATCACATTACCTTTCTATTCCTGAGGTGTGAATGGATTTTTTAAAAGATCATCTATGTCATGTAGTCTTTATATTAACATGAGACTATAAGAATTGCATAAAAATTATACAACACTTTTTCTTACTGATTGTTTTAAATTACATATTTTAAAAGAAAATCATAAGATCTTATGTGATGTCACATTGCATGGCAATGCTTGAAATGGCAATATTAGATGATAGATAGCTTTTCCATGAATTATAGTTGTCATAATACAAGACAGCTATCCAGTTTAACAGTGCAGTCATCTCCTTAATTAACAAACAAATATCAAGCTTTGAATCAATCTCGATGAGTATAATTTCTTCAGCTGTTCTAACATCTAACATTTGTAATGCAATGTTCAAATTAGTTTTGGTCTAGTTAAAAAATATTAATTTCATGAAAGTGCAGTAAACTTGTAGCTTTTTTAGTGACCGTGACCATTGTGTGACCTCTCCTTTCCGCTTTCATGTCTGTGAGAATGAGAGGAGGAGAAAATCCCTGCATTTAAAGCCAACTCACAAAAGGGATGTGTGGGAACCTTGACTTTTTTGATTGCACTTAAAAAATAAAGTGCTTTAAAACTTCAATGTGGCGCGGCAGTAAATCATTACAGACACAGCTTTATTGGCGAAGGCAGTAGTATCTAGTTAAGACACTCTTGGCTTTTCTCATGGTCTCTATCGTGTGACCTTGTAACAGTGTCTTTGGTTTGCCCGAGTTTTACAACTTGATGAAACAAAGTATTTTGCTGATTTTTCTTTTCAGGCCTCTATTGGACAACCAACTGAAATGATTCTCCCTGCAGACCAAACCACAGAATTCATGATGCCACATCTTTCCACTGGAGATATGAGGGTAAGTCCATCAAAAATATACCTCAAAATCATGTCTACTCTAACTCAGAAGACATCTAAGATTAGGATGAGTACATTTTTTGGACTAAATAAGAGTAAATCAGCTCATTAGATGTCACTATAAAAACCTGCAGTTAAGAATAATATGTCGTTGCATAACCCTGGTGAAGCAGGTCTCCATGGAAGGCCTTTACACTGAGGAGGAAGATGAAGACAATCAGTCTTCATCCTCAGGAACTCTCACATGCAGTGTTCCAGAGGTAAAACCCCCAAAACCTCCAATTTATCTCCCAGGCTTTGCCAAACCCTGAAAAGGGAACATTTCTGAACTCTTGTCTGAATTCTGGACCTCTTTGCTATGGCTGTTAATTTGCATGCATTTCATTTTTTTTTTCTGAGGACAAAGGCAGCACTCAATGCAGAATGCCGAATATAACTCCATTTCTTCTTTCAGTAACAGCTGCTTTTTTCGTTTTTCTTTAGGGATTCTATTCTTCTTATACACTGGACCATCATCTCTAATCATTTCATCATTTCTAATAATTTTTCCTTTTTCTGTACCAGGACCCAGATGAGACAATAGCGGAGGAAGATATGAAGTCAGATGCTGCCTCTGATTTAAGAGATTGTGACACTAAGGTAAATACTGACCCCAACAGAGTTATTTGACTTTACGTCAAGTTGTGGTTACCAAGCACTGTAGGAAATTTGAAGTTGCTAATGACTTACTGCTTGCTTTTGTCTTTAGGAATCATCTCCTGAAGAAGATGATTTTCCTGCAGTCAAGTATGTAATTCAAGACGCTGACCCAGGAAGTTGTTTACTGGAGCCTTCGGACCTCTCTGAAATGCCTGGCATAGTCAGCGGCAGACCAGTTACTGAAGAGACAAGTTCCCCACCTGCACTAACATCCCAGCATTTGAAAGAATTTACAAATGATAGCTGTCTGAAGCCTGACAGTGCAAATATAGATGAGGAAAAGCAAAATGAGTGCACCAAAACCAAGTTGACTGAAGCAGTTCCAGCAAAGCTAGAAATATCCTCAGAAACCACCCTGTTAAAAGCAAGAGATGCCAATGAATTGACTGAAGAGTTTGAATCTGAAGATCAGAATCAAGGAACTGTGAACACAAAAACGGGTACAAGTGATCAAGTGAAAACAAGGAGCCCAAAGCCACTTGACACAGAGGCAATAGATGTTGCTGATGGTGATCTGTCACAGTCTGAAGCAGGAGCTGAAGTTCAGGTGAGTTTAGTCCAGCTTCTCACCTCATGTCAGGACGTCCGTTCTTTAGAGGTCAGTTTCAGCCCTGCAAACATGCTTACTAAAACCAGAGAACTAATATTATAGATATTATAAATATCTATACTGTCACTTTTGAGCAACAAAATGCATGCTTTCTAAATAAAAGCATTCATTTCTATAAAAAAAAAATCCTAATGGCCTCAAGCTTTTGAATGGTAGTATAGTTATAATAACTAAGAAGGGACAAGATGTAAAGCAGTTTGGGCAGAATTTACTAAAAATACTAGGTTATATCCTTATTTAAAAAATTTAGAGGAGTAGCTCGCATAATACATTTCACAGAGGCTGATTCTGCTTTTCTGTATCTTTTTATTTCCAGCCTACAAAGATGAGACGGCATGTGTTAGAGATTCCGGTGTCTGCGTTGAATGCCAGTGAATCACAGATGGAAGACTCAACTAAACTCCTCAAGGACCTTTCAAGCATCAAGGTATTACCAATTCACTTGCAAAGTCTACAGAATATAACCAAACTTTTAGGGGGAAAACCTAACCCTCCTCTATATGTAAGTGACATTAGTAACATCCTAAATGGAGTTTAGTCCTTAATCCACAGCATGAGTTTTTAAGAATTATTTATTATTTTCAAAATAAATGAATTAATATTGCTTTTAGCTTCTCTGGGTACCTTTTGTCACTATAATAAGCGACCATGCAACAATGTTTTACTTTTATTTACCTTTTTTTTTAAATTATGTTTTAAAACTTTCCAAAGTGTATAAATATGTCTGCTAAAAGGGTAGACAGCAACAGTTGCTAAGGTAGAACTGGTCAGTAACTTCAAGTTCTGATCTAAAGTGAGTGTTTGCTCTGTAAGAGTCTGCTAGGCGGCTCATGGACTTTGGAACTTGAACGGCGGAAATCAGCAGGACGGAATAATGTTGAGCTCCAGAGATGTTCTATAGCTCTTCTGAAGGGTCTGCGGGGTCTCCTGGAGCTGGGCTCTGAGCGGCTGCTGCGCAGTCAGAATGCGCTGCCACAAAACTGCAGTCAACTGCATAATCTGCTCACAGAACACAAGGTACACAGCTGAACAATTTAGTAATTATATTATTGTTAAAATATTAATATATATTTTGTCAGCTTAAAACACTCTTATAATGTTTGGAATTGACTGTTAACAGAAATACTTCCAAGATTTGGGTCAGGGCCTTGTAATGGTCAAGCTTCTATACCAGAAGCTGCCAGAGGGGGCACTGCAGGGCCAAGCAGAGGTGGAGCAGTTCATGTCAGATCTACAGGAACGAGCACAAACTCATGGTGTCCAAATGCAGCACAGCTTAGAGGTATAATGAAATGAACTTATTCAGATGAACTTATACAATGCATAACAATTTCTCATTATCTGTCTGAATCGAATTTAGATTTTATAGGCATAAATGGCTGTATTAAATGTATTAAGAGAAATGAGCAACCGAAGCTCTCTCATCGGTCTGTATGTGTGTTGTAGGAGTGGTCTCGGAACGAGGAGGTCACTGAGAGACTGCGTAAGCAGTTGGATGAGATCGAGATAAACATGTCCAGTCTGGGTTCAGAGACAGAGGGAGACCAGCAGTCCTATGAGGTTTGTTTCCCCACATCCCTGGGAACGCTAATGGCTGCCTTTCTTTGACCTCCTTTGATAGTCCATCCTTTGATAGCTTAGGCTGTGTTTTACATCCTGTGACTTTGTGAAACAAGACAAGGAATTCCTTTCTATCATTCCCATGCAGTTAAAATATATCTAAAGATGACGTGTCAAATTGAGCAATATTTCATAAGAGGTGTATTTTTTAGTGAAAAGAAGACAATTGCAGATTAGGAAACTTACTTATTTCAGTACACTACCTCAGGTTGCGTTGTAAGGAATTAGAAAAATAACCTAACCTAATTTCTTGTCCGAAATATTAAATCAAATACCTGTAGAAGTGGATTTTATAGCATTTTTTTTTTTTTTTTTGCTGAGAACATTATTACCTTAGCGATAGAGGACTCATGTTGATTTTAGTTAATTGGTTGGAAACCAACTAAGTAGCAAAGGTAATAAGTGTCTGAGACATGTAGGAGTGTGAGGGGGGCAGAAGGTCTTCTCTTTTCTTTTGTTGTATGTTGCATGAGAATCTTTTTTGGTCCAGCACATGATGTTCCTGATTAAATTACTCAGAGCGATAGTTGCCATATCTGTGGAACTTCATGTTCTGCAGCCTGCATTGGCCGCTCTTTTATTATTATTTTTCCCCTTCACTATTACGAAAGCTAATTTCTCCGCTACACTGACTTGCACAGAACAGTCAGCAGCCTACGGTTGGGTGCATTCATATTATTTTTCTCTTTATGTCTACCAAAGCTCATTACTCAGGTGAATTGATATAGGAGGAACAGCAAACTACCCTTTTTGTGTCTGTAATAGATGTACATCAAACTCACTCCCATCCTCACAAGTCACTCCATCTGAGCAAGCAGTTGAATCTGAGAGAGATGAGGAGGTGGGATGATGAGAGGAGTTAAAAGTTTGCTGTCTCTGACTGCAGTACTTCAGCTGACCACATTCATACAAGTATCTTTGAACCACTTAACCACAAGTTTTGAATAACTGAGCCAATAATAACATTCATATATAACATATTGCAATGGGATTCATATATTATATTATATTATATTATATTATATTATATTATATTATATTATATTATATTATATTATATTATATTATATTATATTATATTATATTATATATTGAAATGCTTGAAACTACCAAGTGTTAAAATTGAACTCGCAAATTTTTCTTTTCTTTTCCACTTTCTCTCATTGTCAGAGATTGCACAATATCCTGGAAGACACGAGGCCTCGGGTGTGGGAGGTCCAAGACCGACCCAGGATCCTACAGAAAAAGGGTTGTTACCCTGAGCAGCCTGGCCAGACTGTCCCAAAATCACAACTGTTGTTACGCTGGATGGAGCTTCGTAATCAAATACAGCAGAAGATACAGTCTACACAGAAGATCAGAAAGATTTATGACAGGTGTGAGAAAAAACAGTAACCAAAGAATCATTGTTAATGCAATTTTGTTGGAGGTAAGGTATGAAGAAATACATGTGCTCTTGTGTGTTTGGATGTGTAGGTTCCAGCGTGACGCAACAGAATTAGAAGAATGGATGCGTCATGCTCAAGAACAGGTTCAGAAGTGGAACAGTTTCTCTGATTCTGGTCTCTTAGACTCCAAAATAGTCTTTACCCAGCTCAAGGTGATTACAATTAGATTATTATTATTTTTTATTTTATTGTAACGTGACCGTACAGTATGTGTCAAACCTAAAATGTTGAAATGGGTATGTGGTATGGCTTTATGTGTTGCAGGAGTTTTTCAAGGAGCTGGAGGGCTGTTCAGCACAGAAAGCTTCTGCAGAACGTTCAGGTGCACAGATACTGCAGCTGACTGACAGTGAAGCTCCAGATCTGCGCAGACGACTGGCTCAACTTGAGCAGGAATGGATGAATTTGAGTAACGTCCTGCCCACTCTTCACCAGACACAGCAACAAGTATGACTAATGTTTCTTTCTGTTTTTCTCTCTCCCTCTGTCTTCTCCCTCATCCATCGGTGGAAAAGCTCTAGTAAACAGATATTGTTTAAATCAAGCATCCTCTTGCCCTCCTTCTAGCTGTTGTCAAACCAGTCTCACAGTCAGATCTTGGACAGCTTGACTTCCTGGCTTGAAAATGTAGAGGGACGACTGGAAGATGAAGGCTCTCGGAGCTCCTCTGAGCTGTCTAGACATCTACAGGCTTTGAAGGTAGTACACCTGCTGTACACTTTTGAATTAAAAGTGTTTTGTTCTCATGTTCACCAAGGCTGCATTTATTTAATCAAAAATATGTAAAAATCATAATATTGTGGAATATTATTACTATTAATTACTACTATATTATATAATTCTATATTACTATTAATAATTAAAAATAACTGTTTTCAATTTAAATATATTTAAAATGCACTTTATTCCTGTGAAGGCAGAGGTGAATTTTCAGCATCATTACTCCAGACCTCAGTGTCACATGATCCTAATATGTGACCCTGGACCACAGATGTCGCACAGGTGTACAGTATTTGTAGCAATAGCCAAAAATACATTGTATGGGTCAAAATGATACATTTTTCTTTTATTCCAAAAAGCATCAGGATATTACTGTATTTTCCGCACTATAAGGCGCACCTTCAGTGAATGGCCTATTTTAGAACTGTTTTCATATATAGGGCGCACCGGATTATAAGGCGCATAGAATAGAAGATACTGCAGTCAAACGCTTGACTGGGTTTGCGTTATGCATCCACTAGATGGAGCTGTGCTAAAGGGAATGTCAACATTTTGACAGAGCGCCTTGATCCATATATAAGGCGCTCCGGATTATAAGGCACACTGCCGTTTTTTGAGAAAATTAAAGGCTTTTAAGTGCGCCTTATAGTGCGGAAAATACGGTAAGTAAAGATCATGTTCCATGAAGATATTTTGTCAATTTTCTATATCAATTTAATATATCAAATGTATATATTAAAAATTTAAAATGTAATTTTTTGATTAGTAATATGCATTGCTAAGAACTTTATTTGGACAACTTTAAAGGTTATTTGTTCAGTGTTTTGGTTTTGTTGCATGATGATAAAAAACATGCTGATTTTGGTGTTCAAGAATCATTTCTTATTGTTATCAGTGCTGAAAACATTGTACTGCCTAATATTTTTGTGTAAACTTTGATTCGTTTTTACGGATTCTTTGATTAATGGGAAGTTCAAAAGAATCTTTTGTAACATTAGAAATGTCTTAACTTTCACTTTTGACCTATTGAATGTGTCTATGCTGAATGAAAGTATTAATTTCTAAAAAAAAAATCTTAGAAAACATTAATGTCATATTCCACACTTGTATTTTTTTATATTAGGATCTTAAGGCTGAAATAACCAGTCATCAGCCGTACTTTGACTTTCTGAACTCTCAGTCTGTGGAGGGGACGGGATCAGTGAATGAACCCACCAATCGTAATGAGCGCATCCTGTTTGCTGAGCAGCTGGGAGCTCTCAATCAGAGTTGGCTTATTCTAAAGGCCAAAATTTACAGCAAGGTGAGTGCAGGAGTACAGCATAGTTGCAGTAACCTCTATAACCTCCCAAAGCCATTGTATTTGAAATGTGACGAGTTCTTCTGTCTCTAGATACATGATGTTGAGGACCAGTGGCAGGCCTGCACAAAGAGAGAAAAGCGTTTGCGCTGTATGCACAGCTGGATCTCTCAACGTATTGAATGGGTGAAAAACAGCTGGCGACCAGAGAGCTGCTCGCAGATTGAGCAAACATTAAAGGAGTGTGAGGTGAGTCTCATATCTCATCATCTGCTAGCTTGAAGATTTTATATTGCAGTTGTTATTTGTGGCTGCGAGAGTAAGTCAAATGAGTGCTTTCGAAAAGGCAGAAATATAAACTGATGCCAGAAAACTTGGACATTGCTTTGCAGGAGACAGAGAGCAGGCTACAGGTGAAGTCCTCTGAGCTGAAGGCTTTGGGAGCTCTTCACCTGTTCGAGCAACAGGATGGTGAACATCCCGGAGATCAAGCGTTCTCCAAGCAGGTGAATTCAGCCATCCAGGACTGCCAAGCTTTGAGTCAACAGGTAAGTTCTTAAACCCTGTGCCATCAGTAAGTTAGTGCACATTGACCACATTTACTACTTTTAAAAAATTTGGGCTTAGTAAGATTTTCTTTTAAAGAAAATACTTTCATTCAGCAAGGATTAATAAATTGATCAATGTGTCATAATTTCCACAACAGTATTAAGAGGCAGATTAGTTACAACATTGATAATAAATAATACTTGAGCATAAAATCATGTTGACACTTAAGACTGGACTGCCATCACAGGGATAAATTACATGTTAAAATATATTTAAAAATATATATTTTTGATCAGCCTAAAGCCTGGCTCAGACTACAGGATTTTTAGCCTGATTTAGCCCGATTTCCTCCTCCCGAGAATCGCAACAAAATCTTGTCAAGCACCTCGATCTGTCCCGATGTTCGATGCACATTATTTGGTAGTGTAAGGCATTTACCAATCGAATCTTGCACCTCCCGATCTGCTCACAAACAAATCGGGGCAGCCCTGATTATCATCAAACATGTTTAATATTTAGGATCTATTTAGGATCGGGGTGATGATAGCTATATGATTATGTCAGTACTTTCACAGCCAATGCGCAAAAGTGCAAAACAGCCGATGTACGACTTTGTTGGATAGTGGAGATAGAGGAAACTGTTTTTTGACATTTTGTAGTAACACGATTGTCTGTGTAATGTGTTGAAAGCGCATCACAGCCGTAAGGAGAAAGAGAAGTTTTGGATGAACCGGTTGAGTGCAGAAAGCTACTAGCACGCAAAAAAAAATCAGTGACGATTTGCTGCGTGAGGCGCTCCCTCTGACATGATAATCTTAATGATATCATGCAGTGTGTGATGTGCCACGATGTTCAAATCTTGTAGTGTGTGCATGTTTAATATTTGAGGGAAGATAATCTGCAAAGATTTCAACCAGATTTCAAAACCGGTTATGATTTTAAAACTCCTGTCGTTTGAGCCAGGCTTTAGTTACCATAAGAAGCTTCTTTTAAAAGCTTTACAAAACTTACCAACCCTAAATGTTTTAATTGTAGTGAACATACTGCAGCGTTAAAAGCACAGTGCTTGTGTAAGTGGTCATGATATGCATTTATTTTTTTCTATTAAAGGGGTCATCGGATGCCCATTTTCCACAAGTTGAAAAGTCTATAATATACTTTGGTTCAAATTTCTCAATGGTTGTGTAAAAAAAAAACCCTGTCAAAAACAGCTCTTTTTTCAGCAAGCCATTTCAGTCCATGTTCCTTCAAATGCTAATGAGCTCTGCTGACCCCGCCCCTCTCTTCTGTGGGCTGATGAGCCATTCTCATGATGCCGTTTACTTTAGCCGTTGAACTTGGTAACTAGCACCTTATCAAGAAAGGTGCAACAAATTGTTTTCCCCTGCTCCAGTGTCGAAACAATGGCGGACTGTTACAGCTCACACAGGGCGGGTCTAAGGTAAATCGCTAGTGTCAGTCAACAATTGTGGGATTCACACAGATTGAATGGCTTGATATGAGAAAGAGGAAATTATTTGACGAGATAGAAACAAAAAACATGGGTGGATCTTTATTATTATAGAGTGGTTGTTTACACACACTGCCAACACGCATTTCAGTTTAAACAACTTGTAAAAGTGCATGTTGAACAACTTGTAAAAGTGCATCCAAAGACCCCTTTAATACTGATTTATATTAATAATTAATAATAATCTCTTAGATTTTGGGTATTTTGGTTCGGTGGATGCGGAGATATAACATTAGAAAGAATTCAATTGATTTGTGTGTAACTGTTGTTTTATAACATCTTCAGGTGTGTCAGATGTTTCAGTCAGAGTTCATTCATCATTTTTGATTAAGTGAAGAAATGTTATTCCTAGCAGTGTGTTGTTGTTTTTCTTAGATAAATGCTCTCAAGTCAGATTTACAGCCAATCAAAGATGAATGGGCTCACTTTGAATCTAAAATGAGTGCAGCAGAACTGCAAATAACCAGGGTGGTCTACAAGCTGGAGCTCTGCGGAGTTTCTGTGTTCTCATCTGAGCAGAGCCGAACTCATGTGGAGCAACTGCAAGTGGGTAAACTAAAAAAATCAGTAAACAAAAAAATTTATTAAATTATTCCACTAGAAAATAAATGGAAATGTTGAAGTTTTTATTTTTTATTTTAAGGTTGTTAATGGTCAGTGTATCTTTTGTTCATTTGAATTTTTTTTTTAATATTTAAAGATGAAAATGTTTTATTTATTTATTTATTTTTGAAAAACAAGAATTCCGCTTAATTTTTCTTTTTTTCGTTCAGGGGTCAAAAATGAATAAACAGCTTGAATATTAAAATTCTACATGTGGATGGGAATTAAACACCCCTTTCTGCTGATTGGTCAGCCAAAGATTAAACCTTGCCATCATCAGTTCTTCTGCATTTCCATGCGTCCTCTGCAACTGCAGTTTGTAGGGATTCTTAACCCGTTTTATTGCAACTACATTTAATTTTTTTCTCATCAAACAACCAGACTAATGAATGGCTCGAGTCTCGACACAACCCATACCTTGGCCGTAATAAACAAAAAAGGAGCCATTTTCTACTTTCAGTATTAAATAAAAAATCAAATGACAAAAAAGATACACTAACCGTTAACATTATAAACTTCAATGTTTAACACCTATTGTATTCTCCCAACATGAGAATTCACGTAATATAATTATTCAACATTGCCATTACTGTTAGCAATGTGATTTATTTGGTATTATATTACTATGCTTCTGAACAGGAGCTTGAAAGGGAGCTGAACCAATCAGAAACCTGGACCCAGTTAACTGAGGTGTTCTCTAACTTGAAAGACAAACTCAGCCCTTATGCATCTAAACTTTTGTCTGATCGTCTCGAGAAGGAGAGAACTCGGTAAGTAATTTTACTTTTCACATCCTTTACCTTCTTTAATTCTTTATAAATTAGCTAATGAATCTGTTTAGTTGAGTCAATAATTTATTAAAGATGAATAATGCAAACATACTGATTCACTAAAATGAATCCGAATCAGACTTTGCAAATCAAACAGAGAACAGAACATGTTTTATTTTTAAGCTTTGTTTGTGTGGACCTATGTGGGTATCAATGTTGTTTTCTTTTCAGACATCAAGCAGTGATTGAAGATGTGCATGCAGATTTACTAAAAGCCCAGAATGCATTGCGGTTTTGGCTGGAATACGAGCGCCTCACAGGAGAGTGCTGTGTTCATCTAAATCAGCACTGGGAGAGGCTTGGAGAGCTTATGAGTTCTTCAGACAGAGAAGAAAACACTGTAGAGCTGCTCAACAGCAGGATGCAGGCCATCAATGTGAGTAATTATTAGTATCTAGGCCCCTTTAACACCTGGCATTAGGATGTGTTTCCTATCCAGACAGTATCTGTATATTTAATAGATGGAGTGAATTTACTTATTCATTCCATCCACATCTCCAGTGTTATCAGACAGAGGTTTGATCACACTTACCCAAGAAATGGAAAATGGCAATTGCATGTTACTTGAAATATTGTTAATTAAATGAGATGCTAATTTTAGATTTTATCTTTAATGTGATTATTGGCCTCAAGTACCTAAAAATGATTGAAAATGCATGCTGATGCCAGGTGAGAGCTCAATCAATCGACATACAATAGATCAGAAGTACAGAACACAATCAAGTACATAAGTAAAAGGTTAGTGGTCAACAAAAGGGATTACAACAACAACCCTTAAAGCATACTAAACGGTTCATAGTGATAATGATAAACAGAAATATTTTTATGTTAAACTGCTTGTTTGTTAATATAAGGTGCTGGGTTTGATTTTGTTTTTACAAATGACAAAAACATTATACTGAGTAACTATGCACAGTGAAAAACCAGACCTAAATAGCAGCCAATTTCAGCATGTACTTGTTAAGTGCTAAAGTGTTCTAGTCCTACAGATGGGTCTGCAGTACTTCAGTCCAGTTGTGCTTTTGAAAAGAAGGAACATTGAGATCTGAGCTGGAGCTTTTCTCTGTGTGCTAAAAATACCAAATGAGACCTGTGCTACTCTTACCAAAAAATGTTAAACACAAAAGAACATAGAATCATAAATACGTTCTTATTCAATTTGTTTAAATTGGCATTTTTTTTGTCTAAAATACATACACACAGTTCCATAAACCAAGATGCTTATAATTGCTGTTTTAACTTAAACACAAACAAAAGATATTATATATAACGGATTTTAATAATGAATAGATATTTCACGACAATTTTATTTATTATGTCTTAGGGGTGTTACGGTACGCAAAAATCAAGGTTCGGTACGTACCTCGGTTTTAAAGTAATGGTTCGGTTCATTTTCGGTACAGTAAGGGAAAGAAATGCAAACATTAAACTGCAGGTTGTTTATTACCATAAACTTTTTTTTTTAACAATTTGTTTACTCAGAATCAGAATCAGCTGCAGGGCGGGATTTGCGCTGAACGCGGAGACTTCCGCCACTTAATATGTTCATGTGGAAACACGAAAATGTACCTATGTTCCACGCACAAAATATTGCATTCGGTCATTCGGTACACATGTGCACCGTACCGAAAGCCCTGTACCGAAACGGTCCGGTACGAATACACGTACCGTTACACCCCTATTATGTCTGAATAATGTGTATGTGTATAAAATTATATTTTGGAATAATTTTGTCTATAAAAAGTAATTAAATAAAAATGAATAACTTTTTGCTTTTTTTTCAGTTTTAATGTTTTTTAGTAGCTGTCATATTTATTTAATGTTTATAAACTACCCTCGACTGATTTCGTCTCAACTTTCAAAAATAGATATCAGTGGCTATATTGTTAAATATTTTTTCAATTAATAACAATGAAAATATTTATTTAAATATACATTATTATTAAAGGTATTTTATTCCTGTGCTGGTAAAGCTGAATGTTTAGCATCATTACTTCAGCCTTCAGTGTCACATGATCCTTCAGAAATCATTCTGATATGCTGATTTGCTGCTCAAGAAACAATTCTTAGTATTTTCAGAATTTCAGATTATTATACTGCTGAATATCTTTCCAGATTTTTAATGAAAAGAACAGCATGTAATTGAAATGGAAATCTTTTGTAATATTATAAGTGTCTTAACCATCACTTTAATCAATTTAATGCATTCCTTGCTGAAAAAAACAAACAAACAAAAAACTTTTGAACACCAGTACAAGTCATTTAAAAAACGATTTAATGTCATAAGTTATGTAATGTCCTTTGTGGCTCTTCCAACCCAATGTCTTAAAAACAATGTCTTTCACAGGCTCTGGAGAAAGACATACCTGCCTTGCAAAGCAGTGTGGGAGAAGTCCTGGAGGCCTCAAAGCTTCTTACTGGACATTTGAAACCCCAGTCAGCCTCTCTAATCAAATCAGAAACCAGGCTGCTGTCACGTGACCATGAGCATCTTTACAAGGCACTTTCTGGCATTGGGGCACAAGTTCAGGTAAGGGCGACAAGTTGATATCTTTAAAAGACTAAATACAACATTAAAATAATTTGATTGATCTGCCGACCGATGACAAACGTTTCTACAATGTCCTACACAAGTGTTGTGCTGTTCTTGATCCACAGGAGGAGCTGGAGAAGCACCGCCGTTTCAGCACTGAGTTGAAGTCAATGGAGCAAAAACTTAAAAACTTGGAAAGCATTATGAGCTCCCCCACTGCAAGCATGGAAAGACTAAAGGTGAATCTGTGGTGCTTCTTTAGGTTGTTTTTGCCCTTCTCTTTGTGTTATAAACTCAAACTGTAACCTTTTAGTTTGCTCTATGTAAATCTTTCTGTTTTTGTCTGTCTCTAAGATGGTTCTGTTAGATCTGAGTGGGCTGAACCCTAACCTTGCTTCTCTGAATCAAACGAGATTCGGACTCTCCTTAAGCTCTGCAGAGGAGGAGAGGTTACAGACCCTCAACACACAATGGGTTCAGGTCTCCTCTCAAGCCTCAGACCGACACAGGTGAGTCAAACTTCACTAAATTGAAGCTGTTCCATTCTCAAACATTTTGATTTAGGCCTGAAATACACTTGATTCCATATTCCTTACTTTAATCTTAGTAAAAGGGATAGTTTACCTACACATTAGATTTTTGTTATTCACTCACTCACTCTCAGGTTTTTTCAAACCCTTTTAAAACTCTCCTCTTGTGTTCCATTGGGGGAAAAAATGGTTTGGAACAACATGAGGGTGAATTTTCATTTTTGTATGAGCTATTACTTGAACAAACTTTTTACACCCTAAAATGAGCTTTAACTAAACTGTGTCTGGTGAATGGCAATGCACATCTCTGTCTGTAGGAAGATGTATGGAGAGCTGCTGCATGCTCAGAACTTCCAGCAGAAGTGCCAGTGCTGGATGGAGCTCCTGGACACAATCGAGGCTGGGTCATCCAATCAGATGTCTGGAAACTGTGCTGCTGTTAGAGAGCAGCTAGTTGCACACCAGGTAGAGCGTTATAAAATTATAAGAAAATGATTTCCTAATATTTAGTTTTATCATGTGAATCCTGTTGACCATATAATCTTGCGTAACGCATTCCAAATATATATATATATATATATATATATATTATATAATGGATGTGACAAAGACAAAAAATTGCTAGTTAATGCTAGCTATGATCTATAGAAACTATATTGACTTAATCATTTCATGGTTTTAATACTGTTAATACTACATACGTTACTAATACTATTAAGCTTTGAGGTTGATGTTGTTGTTGTTGTTGTTGTTTTTTTTTACATTTTGAGTGTGTTATGCTCAACAAGGCTGATTTATTTGAGCAAAAATACAGTAAAATCAGTAATACTCTGAAATAATATAATTTAAAGTTAACTGTTTTCCATTTTAAATTGAAAATGAATTTTCAGCAGCTAGTACTTCAGTCACATAAACATTTATGATTATATCCGTGCTAAAAACTGCTTAATATTTTTGTGATAATGGTGTTTCAAGATTCTTCATGAATGGAAATATATAGAAATAGCATTATTTGAAATATAAATCTTTTGTAACATTATAAATGTTCCCTATCTCTTTTCAATAAAATAAGAGCAACAGGAACTTTTGGTTTTAGAGTATTGTGTAATTTGTTTTTGAAATGGTTGAACAGAGCTCATTTATTCATATATTAGTAATAAATCTTCCAGAGGCTGAAAGTGGAGGTCCTCATCAGCCAGCAGCTTCAGGATGCCATGATCAGTGATGCTTCACGCTTCCTGGAGAGCAGTCAGAATGAGGACAGGTGAGCTTTATAACACTAGACTCAATAACTTATCCCCTAATACTCAGTAACCTCAGAATTTTCTTACTAACCTCCAGTGTGGGGCTCTGCCATGGATAAGAAATCAAAGAATGTGGTGTAATAATTTGTTCGGAACAGGATGTCTCCCGATGAGTAATTAAAACCAAGGTTTTCCAACTGTTTTTTTTTCTTTCCGTGGGCTCCAGATGAGGCCATAACTCTTGGAGTTATTTGGTGTGGAAGAGCTCTTTTGAGCTCAGTGCTGGAACAAGCCGGCTGACTCTCAGGAAATTAAACTTCATGTGCTACCAGCATGAAATCATTTTTTCTTTTCAGCCAATAATTGCTGGTTTCAATCGAGATGTTTTTTGGGCCTGTTTTTTTTTTTTTTTTGCTTTTTTTCTCAATGGCAGGAACGAATGTCTTATAGAGAGCTATATAAAATGTGGTCGGTGTTATTTTTCAGATGACTGTCAAAGCTAATGGCCAGTGGAATTGCAGTTTGTTTTATGATATTAACATCTCTATTATGTGTTGCTCATCAGTTGTGACATGGTCTCTTTTCAAAATAAATAAATAAATCTGTAATACCACTATTTTGAAAGGATAGTTTACCCAAAAATGAAAAACCTGTCATTCTTCATGTTGTTCCAAACCCGTAAGAAATAAGTTCAGTTTTGAAACACAAGTATTTGTATTTTTTTTTTAATATCTGTATTGAATTCTGAGAGATTATGGACATTGAAAGTCCATTTACACAAAACTTTCATGATTCATAAAGTGACTGTAAAAGAAATCCGAATGAATTGAACAATGTACAGTAATCCAAGTATTATTTTACCATATTTTTTGAGCATTTTGAAGTGCCAAAGTTAATAGACTTTCAATGGAGGGACACATATCTTTCAGGTTTCATTAAAATGTATTATTAATAACCAAAAATAGGTTTGGAATGACATAAGAGTAAGATTTTTTTTTTGAGTGAACTAAACACTTTTAACCTTGGTAAATGCTCTTTACTTTAGTTACTTTTGACTGAATTTACTTTTAACAAACCTTGAAAATATTGAGGAACAAATTCCATTGTGAGCAGGAGTCATCTGATCCTGAGACTCACCCAGCTAAAGACACGATGGCAGGGGACACAGCAGAGGGTCCAGCAGCAAGGCAAATGTCTGGAAGGGCTGATAGGACAGTGGCAACTCTACGAGTCCGGCTCGAGGAAACTTTCAAAGCTACTCGGACACATCGAAGAACTTGTGCCACCAGCAGGACTGGCTCCGTGCAGCTTACAGCAACTCAAATGCTCTATAAAAGACTTTGAGGTAAGATTATTCAGTAAAGAGAATATAATGGTTTTTTCAACTCTTTTAGATGCTGATGTTGGACTATAAAGTCTAATCCAACATCATCATTAATATCTTTCATGTTATCTATCTCTCAGTGGACCGAGGAGCAACTACAGCTTCATGAAGAACTGTACAGGCAGACTGTGGCAGCAGGAGGACAGATCCTTCCGCTATCAGATGCGCAGACGCAGACATGCCTGCAGACCGAACTGGATGCTCTCAAGGAGATGTGGGAGCGAAGCTGTGGCCTTGTGGGGAAAAGAAAGGCTCTTGCAGACACCATAACTCATGTATGTGACCCAATTCTTACATTTCTTGTTAATATGTGAAAGTTTTCATTGACATATAATACAGTAAATGGTTCATATTTACACTATGTGTAGGGAATAAACTGGTACAGTTTTCAGTATATTTTGAATCTGCCAATATTTGGTGTTTTGTTCTGTTAGATGGATGTTTTGAATCGTATTGCTTAGATATCGCAAGAATGTCAAACAAGAATTAAAAAATATGTAGTATAAGTACAACAAGGTTTTGGATCAGTCCGATTAGTCCCGACACCCTTGTCTTATTTCAATTCTTTATTTGCATGAACTGAGCAGAATCACTGGTTAATATGGGGGTCTTTCTCAGTCAGCATTGACACATACCCTGCTGAGAGTTTCACTAAGAAAGTTCTTCATTTTGAGGATGAGAGATCAGACGTAATCTTTCCATAATCTATAAATCACACAGAACGAGGGCTTTCAAAACTGCGACTACTAAGCCACTGTGCAGGTCAGTGTCTACGTGGGTCATCTGTCATTGTTCACACACAATCCCACAAAGGCCTAAAGTATAGGAAGATGTGGGAACAAAGCTTGGAAAGTGATGTAATCTATGTGCCTGGTAACCGTTTTATATTCCATTCTGCTTCATTTTCAAAACCTTTATAATGTAAGCTCACACAGGCTTCAGAGCAACATACATTGATTGCAGTTACAGTACAGTCGTACCACGAACAGCATAAATAGACTTTTGATGACAAGATGCAAATGTATAATCTTATGTAGCACCTGGACCATATTTGAAGGAATAAATTTGACCATTGCAATTGTAAATTAGTTTAAAGTATTAACCAGCAAGCAGTGGGGCTCTGTGTCAGCCTAAACTAGAGGCTGATTCCCTGTACTGTTAGATATTATATAACACCAGAGTCACGCCCACTCATAACCAGCTCTGATTGGCTCTTATGTTAGGAATGATGACATCATTGTTTTGAAGGGGGTTTAGAGAGTGATAAGGTTGGAAGTGTGTTTTGTGTGCATTTGCTCACAATAGGCAGGGATGGTGTATCCCCATGTGAAAGGGAAATCCCTCTTCACTGATCTGAGATAACACTGTAACAGCACCCAAAATACAAGCACACCAGTGGCATTCATAATCAGAACTTATGCAGTTAAAGGAATGTTCCAGGATCAAAAATGATATAGCTGACATTATGCCACACATATTGTAGGTAGAGCTCAAGACTGTATTCAGTCTGGAAATTCCTGTCTTAACTGTATGATCTGGTGTTGTTTTTTACAGTTTAGAATAGATTGTTGAGGCAAATATCTTCCACCGTAATTATGAGATGCTGCGGTTTCTTACAGAACTGGACACTCTGTGAAACTGGCCTGGCTGAGAGTGCTCTCAAACTGGAAGAGATAAAAGCAAGACTGAAGAGTCCACTGCCAGAGAAGCTAGAAGATCTAAAAATACACATGCAGCTCATCAAGGTAATATATTTAAGTAATATATTAAAATAAGTAATATATAAAATAAATATTTTTTTTTTTAGGGGCAAAGGTTTGAGAATTTGGAAAAATATAGAGATAAACTGAAAGGAAACATTGGCATAGTATAAAGATAACTTTTTGTTTAAACAATTTATTAACCAATTAAATGTAAGCTAGTTTGTGATGGTATTGTGCAGATGGTGAGATGTTTTTGCTTATTTTTTATTTTTTTGCTTTTGCTTGCTTGAGTTATTAATGCAAAAGGGAAACAAACCAAATACAAAACACTCCTGAAATTAATGTACACTACTGTTGAAATGTTTGGGGTTGGTAAGAGTTTGAATGTTTTTGAAAGATGCTCACTAAAGCATTTTTTTTATTGCAAATACATTAAAACAGTAATAATTGTATGTATTATTTTCTTAATGTCATTTATTCCTGTCTTACCGATTTCAGGATTGTTTATTTTAATAACTGTCTTGCTTTCACAAATTGCTGTGTAATATTTAATGAAAAAAATATATTTATATTTATATATTCAATCAATCAATAAAAAATTAAAAAGCATTTTCCCTAGTATTCTCACTTTTGGACCCTGCTCTATAGTGTAAAATCAGCTAACATTAAATGTATGCATTGTTTACATTTAATTGGTGACTCCTCCAAACATAGTTAATTGTAGAAAACTGCTGCTTGAATAGTTGAATAGTTAGTAATTTTTCATCAACTGGCAGAGACAGGTTACAATTTCTGATTGGCTTTGATGACTGTTAAACAAAGTGCTTTTATCTACCAACGAGTTCTGCTGTATTTTAATGCACTCAAACTTTTACCAAGGTAAAGAAAAAAACACCTGTTGATATAATCATATCACTTTAGAAATGTGTTAATAGCCCATAACCCTGCTGAGATTGGTTTTATTTCTTGCTGATTAAGCCCTGATGAGGAACAGTCCTTCAATAAAGGTGGGTGAAACTGACAAACAAAGGAAATAATAGTGTCTTTAAGATGTTTGGCCTTTACTCCGACACCCCTTTCCATGCTGTTATAGGAAAGGGGAAAGGGGCCCTCCCCTCTCCGCCTCCTCCCCTCCCCCATCCCATCCAGCAGGCCTTAATCCTGAGCGCTAATGACAGGGACACAGAGAGAGGGAGAGAGAGGACTAGGGTTAGCGTGTGGCAGAGAAGGGAAGTTTAACTTAGTGCTGGTTGCCGTGTTATGCAGGAGGACGAGGACTCGCTACAGATTTGGGCTGGAGGACTGAAAGAGTTGACCACCATGAAGGCAGACGTGTCTCAGTATGTGCTGCCCACAGACACCATGCTGCTCCAGGGACAGGTGGAGGAACTTCACAGCCAATGGGAAGAACTGTGCTTGAAGGTGAGTGTTTGTGTTTGAGAGGAGAGAGAGTGAGAGTAGGAGGGAATGAGAGGCTGTTGTCCAGTCAGCATTGAAAGGCACACAATGATTCACCTTTGGAAGTTGGGGGGAAACTTCACAGTGCCGCATGGCACAGAAAAAGAGAGGGAAAATGAGAATGTATATGAATTGATATAGATTTATAGTTATTATTATAGTTTTCTCATCAAAATAGAATTATCGTTTTCTCATCAGAATGATGTCCTGAAAAAATGTTTCACCTGCCTTAAAGGGACAGCTCAGACCAAAATGAACATTTTCATTTACTTCCAAACCGTATGTTTTTTTCTTCTGTGGAACACACAAGGAGAAATTTTGAATAAAGCAAGTTCCTCTTTTCCATGCATTACAACAAATAGAGAATGAATGCCCATGCAAGATTTAAAAAGGATCCAAAAATCCCCATAGAAGTATTGTGAAAGTTGTGCTATATCAGTTTGAGAAGACTTGGAATTATTTTCATCTGTGAGGATGTTACCACTACAGCAGAATTATTAAGCCATTAACGAACAGTTGAACTCAAAAACTAGAGTTAAAGTTTTTTTGTTTAATTTAACTTTGTTATAATTCATGATAAAAATTATTCTGACCAAATCAGAATCTGGCCAGTTTTGTGAAATGAATGAACCAGTACACTGAAAAGATTTGGTCTTGTTTTTATTTTTTTATTTTATTTTTTTATTGAATACTGTTTTAAATTAATGTTATTTATTTACTCATGCCAAGCAATCATATGACTTCAGAGGACTTTAAATATAGCACGAGACACATGGACCACTTTTTGGAGCTTGACAGCTCTACTAATACTATTGGCCAGGATAGTTCTCAAAAATGTACCTTTTGTATTTCGCTGAAGAACAAATGTTTTTTTTTTCCAGGGACTTTTTTTCGGAGATTATCTGTACCGCAGTTGTCCGGTCTGCCGTTATTAAGTAAAGTAGCTGAATGGCCCGCTGACGTTTGAATGGAGTTACACTTGTAACTGTAAACGGCCTGAGCAATTAAAAACAGGCAGATTTAGGACAGATCGTTGCATGGCCTACATCCAGCCCTTGGGCTTGTCACCAAATAACTCAGTGTGCCTTGTTTAATGAACCCTTTTTCAGTTTGTGGAGTTGTTATTGTGTGTTTTCAGTCCTGTCATTATTTGAAATTCTGGCCCGACGCCAGAACCGAGCCAATGAGGTCAGTGTACGTTGTCTGTGTGTCTGCGGCCAACAGGTTGCAGGTGGAAACATTCCCTGGAATGAATGACAGATGGCAAAGCTAGGCCTTGTTTTTCTTTTATTTGTCTTTGCATATTGTTGGGGCAAGTGGCTTGGGCTAAAGGAAATGCATCAATAATGCGTTCAACAAAAAGGTTGTGAATAGAAGTGATTAACTAACCTGTGTCCTTGTGCTTTCTTTCAAACTCATGATTTATATTCTTGTTTTGGAGGAAAACTACAATATCACATTCTATTACAGTGTGACATTAATGGATCAAGGAAAACGTGTAGCCTTCACTGACAAATGTAGCAGTGAAAATGCCTTTGTTCTTTTTAAAAGGCTGCATGTAAGCCCCAGAAATCTAGGCATGACACAAGCAACAGGGAACTACAAAGCGCTGCCCGTGTCCCCTAGTGTGTCTTGGTATTAGTACATACTAATAGACAAGCCCCTTACTGACGGAAAGCAGTAAAAGTGAGGGCCTTTGCTTTTTACTCTTTTGCTTAACAGTCCAGTAATCAATCTCACAGCGTGAGATGAGTTTTGTTAAAAGCCTTTTCGGATGGCTGGCTTTTAAAGAATAACGTCATATGGTTGTAACCTGACACCTTTGAGCAGAGTTGTTTTCAAGTCTTTTCTCGTATGTGAATTGAGGTAGTGAACCAGCCACAAAGAGTGCAAGTTCTTCTGTACTCTCTGAAGCACTTGAGAGTAGGCCATATGCTCTCAGAGATATTTCCTGATTGAATAAATGTCATTATAATGAAAAATAAAATGTCATTACCAGTGCTGATATCTGGGAAACTTTTCTCTCTTTCCTGTATTTTCGTCCTACTGAAGCATTTTAACTCTTTATTCTTCCTCTTGTATGTAGGTGTCACTTCGCAAGCAGGAAATAGCTGATCGGCTGAACGTCTGGATCATCTTCAATGATAAAAACAAGGAGCTCTGTGATTGGCTGATGCAGATGGAGAAAAAAGTGGCACATAGGGGCGAAAACCTTAGTATTGAGGAAATGGTTGAGAAACTTAAAAAGGTAGAGTTTTCTTTATTGCTATGATTTTTTTTTTAACTCCTTAAAAGGAAAGTTCATCCAGAAATTAAAATTCCCACGCAGCCTTTTGTTCTGTAAATATACAACTTGCACTGTCTTCCATTAAAACTTTTATAAGGGTCTATAAGATATTTTTTTTAAGAAATCTCTTATGCTCATCAAGGCTGTACAGTAAATCAGTAATATAATGAAATATTATTTCAATTTAAAATAACTGCTTTCTGTTTTAATATATTTTAAAATTCCTTTGATGGTGCTGAATTTTCAGCAGCCATTACTGTACTTCACTGTCACATGATCTTTCAAAAATCATTTATATTTATATCTTTGTATGTCAGATGTCAAATCATAATGTTCATGGAAACTTGTATATATTAGAACTGTTTGCTGTTTTAGAACTGCATTTATTTCAAAATTATAATTTTATTAAGAATTATATAATTATAACTGTCACTTTTGTGACAATGTAATGCACCTTTGCCTATTAAAAGTATCAATTTATTAGTAATTAATTCCATTGCTTTTTATAGTTACATAACTATAACAACACACCACTTTAAGATAATTTCAGAAAAATGCACCACATGGGTCTGTTTCCATGTGCCTTTGTCATGGTGAGATTCTAGTCTAATTGTGTAAGGATCTTAAGTATGCCAGTAATATGGTATTATATGCTGTGTGCTGTTATGAGTATCTATGAAGGATTAAAGCAGTCTCAAATGAACAGCACACTTAAGCGTTCTCAAGGGAGGCCCCGCAGATGTTACATTTCACAGAGGCTCTATTCTATCCACTCACATAGCATTTGTCCATTTTTACTCAAACATGCTACAAATGTACATTGTTTTCTAAACATCATAGATCAGCTTTAATCTGTTTTACTGCATGTTCCATAAAATTGAGGGCAGAGTGTTGAAATGCATAACTCATTTGTTTACCTCTTTGTTCATACACAACAATGGCCTCGTATGTGCAGTCTCCCTCTCACCATCAAAAGTGCAACCTCAAGCACTCTGCAGTCATTATCATGTAGTTTACTGTTGAGGGTTTCAGGCCACGTCACTAATGATCACATATCAGAAAACTGGCCATGGTCTCTTTCTAGCTCAGTTACTGATGGCCAGTGCTATAATAACTCTGCTGCCTGCTGTTCATAGTGAGCCAGGCTGAACTAAACAAAACAGGTGAACCCTTAAAAGCAGAGAAGAAAGTGAAAAGGATTTGAGCTGCCGCTGGGTCAGTGGGAATAATTGTTCCTCTTTTGTTTTGTTTTTTAACGAGGGCTCATGCTGAGAAAATGAATGTAGTTTTGACAGCTGTCAGACCCATCCAGAGACATAGTGCAGTTAGTCGGTTTTGTTTGGGATGGATGTGTTAATGATTAAAGCAAGTGAGAGGCTGGTGCTCATTGTGCACATCTCTCTTCAGGACTGCATGGAGGAGATTAACCTCTTCAGCGAGAACAAGAGCCACCTCAAGCAGCTGGGCGAGCAGCTCCTATTGGCCAGCGACAAGGCTAAGGAGGCAGAGATCCACGGGGTCTTGCAAGATGTCAACGACCGCTGGCACCACCTGTTCGACAACATTGAGGCCAGGTGAGCAGAAAAAAACAAATGAGCCAATCTGAACTGTGGTGAAAAAATGCTTTGAGGAATAAATGCTAAACTGATAACTCCTTTCTTTCATTTTTGCCTGATGACAGCTATTGTTGCTCTATATCCATTGATTGATGGCTGATCAAAGCTCTTTGTTTGTTTAAATGCCTTAGCCTGCATCACTTCTGCTTTCCATTCAAGGACCGATTGATTCATTTTTTCATTTGTGCTTTTTCGTTAAGACTTGTTAGTGGTCATAAAGCCTTTGATTAGACTTTTATATTCATTTTTGAGGCATTTAACAGATTCTTTTATCCAGACTGAAAAACAAAAAGTGCTTAAGCTTTCATTTTGAGACTGTTGTGATCAGTAGATGGTTATCAAGTAGGTCAAAAAGCTGATGCTGGGAAAATAACTCTTTCCGGTGCAAAAATAAACATGTAGAGGAAAGTGGTGTAAGAGGTGCTTTTGTCCAGCAATTTATGCCTGTAGATTGAAATCCATATTTGAAAAGCCTTTAATTGCAAAAAAATTTTGGGAATAGTATATAACAATGTTATATTAATATGATTTTATGTTGTCATAATATTGTTATAATAAGCATGCTTGTTGTAATACTGAATTATTATTATTGTTGTTGTTGTTATTGCAGTTACTGTTCAATTTTGTTGTTAACCAAAAGCTGAAATAAAATGTAAATAAAAAAATTAAGTTAAAATATATAATTGTAAACTAAACAAAGTTTAAACAAATTAAATTGTTGCCTTGACAACTAACTGAAAAAAATCTTATACATTAATGTTCAAGAAGTAATAGAATTACTTTTAAAAAGTAAATAAAAAAAAAGTAAACTAAAGCTATATAGCAATGTAAAAAAAGTATAAAAATGTCAAAAGCAAATAACAAAATTAATAATAAAAAAGTACTACAAACTACAAATAAAACTTGATATAAAAATAAAAGCTAATTAAAAATACAAACTAATATTATAATAGTGTATGCATTCTGCTACAATAACACTGTTAGAATGTATATACACAAAGTGTTTAAAACTCTTTTCAGATTTTTCACATTTCTATGTCCCAGTGTTACAGATGTCGAAGTTCAGTTAATAGTAGATATGCTAAAAAAAAATATGATCTTGAATCATATAATTTTTCCTTGCCAATTTACAGCATGCTTTCCCCACTAATAAAACTAATTTGCTTATTTTTTTCCCCATGTACTCATTTATATCTTCATAATTTGATGTGATCTTCAGTACGAAAGATGGTTACCACAGCTGGTATATGCTCTCATAATCATAATCTCATTAAGTCAGCTGGAAATTTGCACATACCGAGTATATGAATCAGGTGGTGGCCGTAAGCAAGCAAACAAACAACTCCATGCTTTCCAATCTTGTCTATGATGTCACCAGCCTGTCATGTGACTGGTCAGTCCTGCGGTGTGACGTGTTCTGAAGCAGCCAGATGGTGCTAATACTGAAGAGGGGGGAATTAACGTAGCCCTCACTAGTGTCGTTGTCTTCAGCTTTGCCATATGGCTTGTGTGGTTTGTCCTAGTCCCGCTGTATAGCTGGAATGTGGTGGAGGGGGTGGTGGGGGGGCAATGGTCTGTCACCTCATATTATCTCTTATGAACAGGGGCACAATGGGGCCAGGAGGACAGTATGTACTCAGGCAGGCTATAATCACACAGCCGGCCATCTGCAGGTATGGCTGCTCAGACGGTTTGTGAGGCCATGCGGTCACTCAAACAACAGAATGAGAAGCTTCACACTGTCACACTTAAATGGTTCAAGCTAATCCCCATGGGACAAACACCCTTTGTCTGTGTTTCAGTGTCATCTGACCTGGGATTATCTTTTTTTTGTTGCTGTTTTGTTTAACATCAAGTGTAGTGCATCGAACTTTGACAGGATTTCATTGGTTTCCATTAACTATACAGTCTTCGATACCAAAGAAAATGGTTACTTTACTAACAATTACTTTTCTTAAAAAAAAAAGACTATTTCTTTGTCACAGAAAATACATTTTAATCTAGTGGAGGTTTTAAAGGACTTTTGGACACATTCAGGTTTTCATCCAAATGCCCAAGTTTTTTCCCCAAAATGGTCTATTTTATAATGCTCTGGAATCAAAATGAATGCTCAATCTCTCTCTCTCTCTTTCTCTCTCTCTCTCTCTCTCTCTCTCTCTCTCAGGGTGAAAAAGCTGACAGAAACGCTGGCGACAGTGCAACAGTTGGATAAGAACATGAATAACCTTCGCTCTTGGCTCACTCACATTGAAGCTGAGCTGGCCAAACCCATTCACTACAGTATCTGCCACAGAGATGAGATCCAAAAGAGACTGACTGAGCAACAGGTCAGCAAATCATAATTTTTAAAAAATGATATATAGGAGATTTAATGAGCTGATATACCGGATTGTAGATTAGTAAAAGTGTGTATTGTCTTTTAGGACTGGAACATTTTTATGAAAAAAAAAAATGTATGCATAAACTCTGAAAGATTCTGCCAAGGCAACAACTTATTCCAGATATATGTGACCCTGGAGCACAAAACTTAAGTTGCTGGGGTATATTTGTATCAATAGCCAACAATACATTGTATGGGTCAAAATTATAGATTTTTTTTTATGCCAAAAATCGTTAGGATATTAACTAAAGATTATGTTCCATGAAGATATTTAGTAAATTTCCTACTGTAAATATATAAAAATTAAATTTTTTATTGGTAATATGCATAGCTGAGAACTTCATTGGGACATTTTTTTTTTGCACCCTCAGATTCCAGATTTTTTAAATGGTTGTATCTGAGCCAAATATTGTCCTATCCTAACAAACCATACATCAATGGAATTTATCAATTAAAAAAAAGACCCTCACCTGATTGCTTTTGTGGTCCCGGGTCACATATTGTCTGAAAACAATCCTCAATATAATTAGGTTTTCTTATCAGGTGAATTTGTCTTGTTTGAGGAATGTTGTGATTTTGTTTTCAAAAATACTTTTTAGGGGATTTTTTTTAATGAATCAACATTTCGATTAATTTTTAAATAATTATTAAACATTTTTGTAATTGAAATGAATTATTACTCTTGCATTATATTCAGTCTAGGGCTACACGATTAATTGAACTCGATTAATCGCGATTGTCATGCACATTTAGTGAGTAAAGCCAGTTCTGTGATTTGCAGTAAATCTCCATCACCTGCTTTCAGGTGGATCAGCATTTACTACACATAGCCATAGTTCTCTGACAAGCTATGCAAAATCGCATTCATAATCGCAGACGATATAATTCTAGGATTATGAAATCTAGGGAATGGTTCGCGATAGTGACAGCTGTTTGCGTATCTTCTCAATGAACTGCTGTACGGCGCTGTGTATTAAATGCTGCTATCTGAAAGCACCTGAAAAAAACATTAAATAACAAATTTTAACATCATATTCAGTTCATAATGTCTGTCGAGTGTTTTAAAAAAATCCTTCTGTTAGATGATGTAGCTTTTTAAACCGAATAATAAAGGAAGACGATATTTTATTGTATTATAAGCAGTGATCAAATTTATGTTGATTAGCATTTCATTATAGATATACTTAATTATGATGAAAATGATAAGAACTCTGATAAACCATATATTGCCGTAGTCTTGTGTTTATTATAGTTATGTTGAATCAATGAAAGCAGGTAAATCTTCTGTTTATTCAGCTGCAGTGGGTTTCTTCTTCAAGGCATATTTGGATTTTCAGCACGAGAGCGACCTTTGGCCTTTGGATGGAGATTTAATGCTGATCACAGAACCGTGCTTTTCTGAAAGATACGCATGATAATCGCAGCTTCTGCCTAATTTATATTTATTGCCTTTGCGATTTAATTTTGATTAATTGTGCAGCACTAATACAGACTGTTTAAAGGGCTAATTCATTTAGCTTTTATTTAAACAGGGTACATCTGAAAACATTTTGAAATAAGAAAAAGGAAAAGGAACCCTTTTTGACAAAAACTTAAACATTCACTATGTACTTCTGATTTGTCAATCTTACCGACTTTTAACAAATATTTTTTACATATACTACTTGTATTATAACAATACAAAGCTGGTTGAAAATAAGCGCACTTATCTTTTAACTGATAAAGTGACATGTACATCTTTAACATGTGTGCATGTTTAGGACCTGCAGCGTGACATCGAGCAGCACACCGAGAGAGTGGCGTCTATGCTCACCCTGTGTGACGTGCTTCTGTGTGATGAGGATGCCTGCAGCAGCGATGGAGAGAATAACTCAATTCAGCAAACCACACAGCGCTTGGACCAGCGCTGGAGAAATATCTGCTCCATGTCTCTGGACAGAAAGCTGAGGTATGACTCCAAGAGATATTGGTAAAAGTTTGTTTTGCGTGATAAAATGTTTAGATGTAATGCCCTGTAACCTCATCAAACATAGATTATGCTTTTGAGAAAGATGACATCTATATTTAATAAGTGTAACATAAATTACAGAACAGATAAATTAATGTATTTTAAAGTTCACACATGCACATTGAATATTTAAGTATTAAATTGTTTATTATTATGATTTACATCAATGTCATTTTAAATGTAGATTTATATAACATTAAACTATTTGTTTTTTAATACTTATGTCTGTTTACAGGATTGAAGAGACATGGAGGCTGTGGTGTAGGTTTCTGGAGGATTACTCTTCCTTTGAGGACTGGCTGAACAGAGCAGAGCGCTCCGCTGCTGAACCCAATTCATCAGATGTCCCGTACACTGACGCCAAAAAGGAACTCCAGAAATATGAGGTTTGATTCCAACAAAATGCTTTACTAAGAGCCTTTGAATGGCTGTGCTAGTGGACCATTATGTTTACATCATTTAGTGCAAGTCAAATGTTTAATCCTGATGTTTTAGGAACACGATCAGTGCGATTAAGGGGATATCAGATTCCTCAAGCAGTCATCTGTGGCCTGTCAGCCGTTTTTCATTGACTGAATGTTTTAGTCATTTATGCATGACTTCGGAAATGTTAAAAACACACTATATGCATGGAAATGCAGTGTTAAATGAGATCTTTTTGAATATCCAGTATACAGTAATAGCAGATTCATGGTCATAGTTAGAAGTGTTTGATTTGTTGTTTTAGATTTTCCAAAGGCAGGTACATGAGAGCCTGACCCAGCTGGAGTTTATTTATAACCAGTACAGACGACTGGCATGGGAGAACCGCGCCGATGCAGCTAGCAGACTCAGGGCCATGGTGCATCATGGGAACCAGCGATGGGACACGCTCCAGAGGAGGGTGGCTGCAATACTGCGCAGACTCCGAGTGAGGAGACGGACACACTATTTTTTCCGTGTTATCTGTGCATTTATGTTTACTTGAGTGCATAATTGAACATATTTTTCTCATTTAGCATTTCACAAGCCAGAGAGAAGAGTTTGAGGGAACCCGTGAAAGCCTCGTTATCTGGCTGAAAGAGATAGAGCACCAGCTAACCAATGTGGAGAACTGCTCAGAGAGCCATCTCCAAGACAAGATGAAACAGCTGAAGGTTAATAAACAGTGTTTCCTTTAAATGAAGAAGTTTAGTCTATAGATATGAAAGAGTAAATGATGACAGAACTTAACTGAACTTTCTTACTCTCCAGAGTTTTAAGAAGGAGATCACTCTGAACACCAACAAGATTGACGCTCTGATTGTGTTTGGGGAGGGTCTGATTCAGAGGAGCTGTCCTCAAGACGCTGTTGAGATAGAAGATGAGTTAGAGGAGCTGCACACGTACTGTCAAGATGTGTTTGGCAGAGTCGCCCAATTCCACCAGCGCCTCACCAGCCTCCGTCCGGTATTATAAATGCTCAAATGTTTTTACGTTGTGGTTTTATATGTATTTGCTTATTTTGAGACCCTTTTGAACCTTTTTGTGAATTAGCTTCCTTGAAAAGTGTGTTAATGCTAAACTATCATTCAGAAGTTTAGGGATAGTAAGGGCTGCCGAAAATTCAGCTTTTTTTTTAATAGAAAAAAATATATACATTTTAATAATTATTTTACATATGAGCATTTGTACTGTTAAGTCTCTTAGAGACTTAAAAAATAATTTTTAAAAATCCCTAAATTTCTTAAAGGGTTGTATATATATTTCTTTATACTTTTAAGAGTATAAATCCGAACTAGAATTGTGCTAATAACTTTGTATATGGGTGATGTTATAGGAGTATGAATGCATGAATGACAGTATTTTCTCTTTGAAGCAGCTGCAGGAGCAGCTGGACGTCTTTGATGGTGAACAGTCCAGAGGGACACAGGGCACAGTCTCCTCCAGCCAGCCCTCCATGTGTCTGTTATCGCCACCTCAGGAGCGCTCAGGCCGTGACACCCCCATGAGTGTGGATTCCATCCCTCTGGAGTGGGACCACACCGGGGATGTTGGCGGCTCTTCTTCACACGATGAGGAAGAGGATGCTGCTTTCTTCTCTGCCCTGTCAGGTATGGTCACGTTTACTGTTGTTCAGCAAAATCCAGTCATTTCAACAGGAGTCCACGTGTTTGGGAATTCTGCGTGAAGGTGAAAGATTTTGCAATGGGTTCAAATTGGTCCCTTGGTTTCATCATGTTGACCAACAGAATGCTGCTTGGTTTGAAAAGTAACATCTTCAATGGGCCGTTTTATCTGCCACATTTCTCAAAAACTTGATAATTTGACTACACATTTATGTTACGTGACTTTTTTGAGCAACTTGATAAAGCCATAAATTATATATTTAGCTGTCAGATTGAGACTTTTTAACCAGCTCTTGCCAGTTTTATGTCCATTGGCACATCGTCTGAGACTGAGACTTTTTCCCAGGGCTCTGACTGCTGGAAGGGGTCTTCATATTACTGGTTTAGCCATTCATCTTCTCTCCCTCCAGATTTAGAGGTGACAGAAATCCCAGAATTCTCATCTGAGGTGACAAAGTCGTCTTTGGGAGAGCCTTTAGTAGGCCTCAATGTCCCTTTATGTGCACTTGGCTTTAGTTGTGCATTACTGCAGAATCTTATTAAATTTTTTTGGTGCATTCACATCTGTTAAGTTTCTCTTTACTTTCTTTCAACATCATTCTCTCTCTCTCTCTCTCTCTCTCTCTCTCTCTCTCTCTCTCTCTCTCTCTCTCTCCATCGTATCTTGTTCCCATATCACTGCCGGTATGCTTATGAATAGACTGGGTTTGCTGGATCATCAAAGACCTGGTATTTTTCTTGTCAGCACAGAACTTTCTCTCTCAAATCAAAAGATGCAAGCGTCCTCCCTTCACCCTGTTCTGCTATGTGCTCTTATCATGAAAGACTTGGGCCCGTGGGGAGATTCTGTTGGGAAGAGGAGGCTTGAGAGCTGGGCATGTCCAGATCTCAGGGAGTATAAGAGAGGGCAGAGGAAGGTTGCGTCCCCTCCTCTCACATGGCTCAGTGCACCTGCTTATCCCCCTCTAGAGCTTTCATTATCACGCAGAAGATAATAACATTCATTTATCTAAACCGCACACTCTTGAAGCTTTGCTCATTACTGGAGGAGCATACACATGTTTGTGTGAATTATTTATTTATTTTTTTCTGAAATCCACTTATAATTGTTTTTCATTGCAATAACATGATTATTTAACATTTTCATGACAGATTTGATGCTCTCTTATCCTTAAAAATAAATGGTCTGGTTTTGCCCCTCTGCTTAAAAAAAAAACAGCAGTTTTGCCTCTGAAATGTGTAACACAGCTTTGGTCCATTAGGACATACTGTAGGCTGTCGATTTACTTTTGGATTCAATATAGTCAACTTCACTATCCTACAATAACAGCCTCTGTCAATTTAATGTCTGATTCGATTCCTCGTGATCCCTGCAAAAGTGAAATAATTCCACTTCTTGTGTCCATTTCTGTCATCAGCCCAAATGAAGTACTGTAGCCGGTTTTGAGCACTGACTTAAATCTCTCTCTTTCTCTCACAAACTCATAGCACAGAATTGGCACTTTCAAAACACACCTGAAAGGAAATGCTTCCAGCTGGACTCCTCCACACCTGCACATGCCAGCACACCTTTTAAACAAGGCTACGTGAGTATATACCCCTTCCTACTTAATCCAGCACTTTCATAAACACCAAATTTGCAAGTTGTCTTTTCCTCAGGCAGACTTTGAAAGCTAAGACGTATAGTTCCAACATGAAGGGTGATCGTTGTGCATGTGTGATGTGTTTGTGCACTGTGCAGGTCCAGCTGATGTCTGAGTGCAGCGGCAGCATTAAGAGTGTGAAGCGGGTTTCTATGACCCTGGATGAGGAGGAACAGCAGGAAGAACAAGGCCTCACTGGCCTCAAGACTGCAGACAAGCAGTCAGGTACGGACACTTTGTCCAACACAGAGGGGGAAATGAGGATGTTTGTCTGGTACTCGTCCTGAGTGAGTCATGTAATAAGACTTTTCACAAATAGCCGGGTACAGGCACTGACGCAGATCTCATGTGCATGGGACTACTTGCCATTTCACTTAGATGAGTCTAAAAGCATGAAGGCTTCTTATTTATCAAAAATAGCATAGAATTAAATTTTCATGCCACCTCATGGATGGATGAGTGGATGGATACATAGTTGGATAGGTGGGTAAACAAACGGATGTATCCATAGATGAATGGAGAAATCGGTGAGTTATTGGATGTGAAGTTGGATAGGCAGGTAAATTAATGGATGGAGGATGGATGGATGGATAAGAAAGGTAGATGGTGGCTGGATTAATTGATGGATGAGTGGATGGATACATACTTGGATAGGTGGGTTAAAATGATGCATAGATAGTTGGATAGATGAATGAAGAAATGGATGATAGATGGATGGATGAATAGTTGAGTAGATGGATGGATGGATAGATAGCTAGGTAGACAGAAGAAGATAGATGGGTAAATTGGATGTACATATGCATGGATAGATGGGCTGTAAATAGGTAACAAGACAGATGGATAGGTGGATAAACTTATGGACTAATGGAAAGTTGGATAGACTTGGATGAACTGATGGGTGAATGAGTGAATAGATGGAAAAACTAACTGATTAAAGTGTTAGTTAACCCAAAAATGAAAATTGTCATTTTCATCAACAGAATTCAGAATTTTCATTTTGGGGTGAACTATCCCTTTAATGAATTGATGGATAGATAGTTGCATAGCCAAATTGAGGAACGGTTGGGTAGATGTGTAGATATAAAAAGAATGGATGAATTAGTTTATAAAAAGAGGGACAGATGTGCATATATGTATCTTTTTCACTTAATGAAGTTCATGTTCTCTGCAGGAGTGATTGAGCGCTGGGAGCTGCTGCAGGCTCAAGCAGTTAGTAAAGAGCAGTGCAGCTCCAGAGACCCCCAGCAGCTGACCTCTGACCTGCACGACATCACTTCCTGGCTGGACCGGGTCACCCCTGAGCTGGACAAACTGCAAAAGCCTGAGACTGCCGTCAGTGTCGAAATCTTAGAAGAGAGGGTCAAACAACTTAAAGTGAGCATCAAAGTTACATCCGATCTTTTAGATTATTAATACAGAGACACTGGAAAAGAAAATATATTGTCTTCACACTCTAATTTGCTCCACATTGCACAGGAAATGCAGAAGACATTTGCTCGCTACAAGACCCTGGTGCTGTCTCTGAACCTGGGTGGGCGAGAGCTGCAGCAGAGAGCTACAGAAGGAGCACCTGAGCTTCAGCAGGGTCTGGGCAGCATGAATCACCGCTGGACAGAAGCTTGTGCGGGACTAGAGGGGTGGGAGGACAGTCTGCGCACTACCCTAGGACGCTGTCAGGTGAGAGATCTGTCAAACTTTTATACAAACCTCACTGGAAATGCCACATGAAACTTAAACTCTCACCACTGACAATCTGCAATCATGTAGGAGTTCCATGAGACGGTCCACTCTCAACTGCTATGGCTGGCCCATGCAGAGAGCAGACGCTACACCGTGAACATGAACGACCCCTCTGTGCAGCCCTCCATGCTTCAGGAACACAGGAACACCCTGAAGGTGAGTCAGAGAAACCCAAACCAGAACATCATCAGCTTCTCCATCAAGACTGACCTCTAGCTTGTGTTGTTATCTGTGTGCCGCGCTCATGTTTTGCACCCCCTGGTGGCAGGATTTGGCAGAGGAGCTGCAGGGCAGACAGAAGCGGGTGAGCTCCCTGCAGGAGATCGTCTCTGAGCTGCTCCCGGAGGCTGGTGGGGAGGACAGCGCTGAAGCCCAGGAAAAACTCCACGTCATTGGAAGCAAACTAAGACTACTGTCACGTCAAGTCAACCAGGATCTCCAGATGATTGAAGAGAGATTGGTAAGAGTGTTTTGCAAAAAATTCTTCATCTGTTTAAAAATGCTTTACAGTAAGTGAAGTGACATTCGGCCAGGAGTATTACTTCATTCCAAGACATGGATGAATGATTTTCATTTAAACATATAACCTCCTTATGAGCACGTTTTGTTAAAAAAGGAACTGTTTATGAAAATCCACAAATGGTTCCTATGGGATGTTCTTTAATGTTTCATTGATCGAGGGGGTGGAGCTTAGCCTAAGATCAGTTAATAATCAATTAACAATAATCAATTATTCATCATATCCTTGAACATTTTTAGCCCTCAGAAATGCATTTAAAATAAATACTCATACATAATCTAAAATTCTACAACAATATTTAGCAGCACAACTGTTTTTAACATTGATAAATGTTTCTTGAGCAGCAAATTGGCATATTAGAAGGATTTCTGAAATATCATGTGACACTGAAAACTGGAATAATGGGCGTTACAATATACTGAAATAAAAAAAATTATATAGAAATAAATAGTTGTTTTAAACTGTAATATTTCACAATATTATTGTTTTTTTCTATTTTGATTACATAAATGCATACTTTCAAAAACCACAAAATGTTAATATTTTTAGTTTGAGAGTATTTTGCCCATTCCACCATATCAACAAATATAATTAATTAAGAGGCAGTTGCTGTCATATATAAATAATATTGAAAAAAAAAATGTATATAACTTATCATTTAGAGCAATATGATCTGGTTGAGTAGTTTTGATGTGTGCTGAATTCCTGTATGTCATGCGTTTGCAGGAGTCCACAACCGATGCTTCAGGAGACAGGAAATCAACACAAAGCTCTGGGTATAGTGGCACACACATAAACCATTAAAAAAAATTTCCTTTTATTTATTTTTTTATATTAAATAGTATAGAATGTTATAAAAATATATACTATTTAAGCCAAAAATGCATGAACACAGTATACATATGCATTTATGTTTCAGAGAGTTATTAAAAAGATTTTTGTTTCAGGTCAGAGCGTGACCCGTCACCTCAGCGCTCATTCTTCTATCGGGTCCTGCGAGCGGCTTTCCCTCTGCATCTCCTGTTCCTCCTGCTGTTGGTTCTGGCCTGCTTGGTCCCTCTTTCTGAAGACGACTACAGCTGCACCTTTTCCAACAATTTTGCCCGCTCTTTCCACCCCATGTTACGCTACACCAACGGTCCTCCTCCCACATGAGTCTCTCGTTCAATCAACATAGCCGTTTTCATTACTCAAACATGCCACCTCTCTTTTCTCCAAGCAATATTTTAACGGTTGTGTTTATATAATTGGTTTTATAGTATTTATTCCCCTTTGAGAGCCATACTAAGAATTTATTGCTGTAAAGAAAAATATCATTGAATGAGCCTGAATGTAAATCACCGTCAATTTTTGGAAATCTATATAGATTTAAGCACATCATGCACTGATTAAAGGTAGTAAGATTGAAACTGGAAAAGATTGACTCTTCAGCCACATTTTGTGATGACATGATGGATGGCTGCCATTTGTTTAGAGATTACGTGGTCTCCTTTTTAAATTTGATATGATCTGAATGAACTGTTCATATTTGCAAAGCCCAACACAAATATATATATATTTAAAAAATGTCACATGCACATGGAAACATTTTAATACACCCCTTTGTAAATAACACTCTTTTACATATGCACTGCAGGGTAGAACACAAAGTGTTTAGAAATTAAAGAAATTAAATTTCACAAATTAAACTTTGTTCTGTGTTTAAAAATAAAAATCGTCTACAACAAATCTGTATTACATCTGGTCTTTAATGCTTAGTTGCCAAAAAACGGTAAAATCAGTATTAGTGCTTCATATCAAAACAGTAACAATTCAGATGGCTGCTGGTAGATACAATAACATTAACACAACACTTTGTGCGTTTATTAAAATTAAGTACTTGTAACATCTATTTTTTGCTTCTAATCTTTAAAGTAATCTTGAACCAAAATGTATAGGGTATAATCACTGTAGGCACTGCAATATTTTCATTTCTCTTGAGTCTCAGGCTTCAGATATTTCAGAGAACTATTAAAGTGCAATGTCACAAGTACTTTTTTTGGTAGTTTTGGTGCATCTTGCAAACAAAGGTTATCACAGTGGAACAGTAGCAATAGATTGAGCTGTCTCTAGAAAATGTATAAAGGTTTTGTACAAGGCCCTTATGGTGTTAAAGGGGTTTACTGGATGGAGAGCAGGACGAAAGGCGGCGGTTTGTTTTTTAAACCAATTTTGATCTGTTTTGTCAAAAGTAATAGATGCACACAAAACATCCAACTGTCCTCTATTACTGCAGTGTGACATTCATAAGTCCTTGTCCTGACAGAAAAAAAAAGGCTTGATTCAGTTCTTCTGAGCCTTTGGTCCAGAATGTAGTCTGCATGGAAACCTCTCATTGTTAGCAATGACGCTCCATACTGTCGTTTGGTGAGTGAAGGAATCTGATCCGTTTGTGTCATCAATGGTTGCTCTATCCTACAGCATGTGCTACAGTTGATGAGGGCATCAGTGTGATGCTGTTTTTCTTTTACAAAGAGCGAGAGAAAATGGTAAAGTAGAAACTGTACATTTGATTGTGGCGCAGTTTTCATGGCAATGGGTGCATGTGGCGACGCTGTCAGATTTCTCCCAGCATGTTACAAATTTCATTTAAATTTGTAATTTTCTTTCTTTGTGGTTCCAGCTACATAAAACCAAACAATTGTGCTCCGAATGAGTTCAGTAAAAACTGAGAATTTCACAGCAAACACCAATTTAAAAAAAAAAAAAGGACAATTTAGTTTTTCATCTTGAGAAATCCTATTCCACTCTTTTTGTTGTCCATTCCTCCGAAACTATAGATCATTCTTCAGCGCTGAAGAGAAAGAAGAGCAAATCATGTGATACAAAATGATACTTTTTTCAGCTTGTAGTTATTTTAAGATTTATGGAAGAATGTTAGCTGGTAACATAATGTGAAACATACTAAATATTTTTAGTTTATTAAACAGCTTTTTCCATCTGTAAAACCATTTCAGCGTGACAATATCTGCATTATGAAAGAACGTACTCTGTCTATGTCTCACCAGAAATGGTTTAGAGTCCTAAGGTCGCTCCATGCTGTGAAATGCAGGCGAAGGGCTCCTGGACGGCTTTGCTCTCTTTGGGAGCGGGAGCCGCTCGAGGGCCGGAGTGAGACAAACGGGAGCTGTGCATGATATGAGCATCCAGCATCTCCAGAAGCAGGTCATAAAGAGGAACCATCTTCTTCATCTTCATGCAGTGGAGGTGGTCCATGCCTTTGTTACTACAGAGTAAGCATATACAGTCAGTGGAAGCTTTTGCACAGATCAAAAATTATAAACAGAGACAGGCTATAAGATTATTGATTATAGTGTATTTAATACAAGCTTTGAAAACAATAGTAAGCTATATTACAAGCTACTCAAAATGCAATACAGTTCAATAGAATCAAGCTTAACTTTAAAAAAAGTAGTTAGCTTCCAGAAGTTACTTGTTTGAAGTAAGCTAATTATAATCTAAAGTTGTTAAATACAGTCACATTAAATGTTTAGGAAAAAAGTAGTTAGCTACACTACAAGCTGCTTATTTAAAAGTATTTAATACACTCAAGCAGTCATACATGTGGATACATGTATACATGTGGCTACAATCCAGTAGCTAAACACACTCGCTAGTTATCTACAATAAAATACTTCAAGTAGATAACTATAGTAAGTGTGTGTGTATATAAATAATTTAAATGCATACTCAACTTCAGAGACCTTCAATACAAGCTAAGAGTTTGAATTGCAATATTTAAAATATAACTATTTAAATAATTGAATCAGTGTTGTATTTCTCTGGCTCAAAAACAATAAGGATTACTTAATCAATGACTCTATTATTATTATTTTTCACTGAAGAATAACGCTGAACAAGCATTCAACTAAAAAAATCTCTACAAAAATGTATTTAAATAAAACTAATAAAAAATATTACATTTTATTTTTAATAACTATATATAATTATATTAGCAATTTTGTATTGTAAAGTAATTGTTTATAAAAAGCAAATGCTGTATTGGGATTTGAATTAGTGACCGGTTTAAAATTTAAAAAAAAAAAAAAAAAAAGAGGCAATTAATTTACATTAGGCATCCAAAAGATATTCTGATATTCTATATTTGTTATAAACTGCCAATTTCTGGACAAATTAGCAACTGGAAAAGCTACTTTGAAACCGTTATTTTGTAAGCAGCTCCCAAAAACACCCCTGTAGATACTTTACAGTTTTAATTAATGTTTCAATTAGTCTACAGCAAACAATCACAGCTTGATGATCATAATGTTTACAAATGTGTGTGTGTGTGTGTGTGTGTGTGTGTGTGTGTGTGTGTGTGTATGTATGTATGTATGTGGTGGGTAGCAGACTAGATGCCTAAACAAACTGTAAGTGATTTTTGCATCCATATTTCTTGAGCAAATAAATAAAAACATACATTTTGCATTCTTCATATACTGTGTAAGAAGCACAAGCCACCTTTTCTAAGTGAAAATCCAGCATGATGTGCACAAAGAAGTCAAAATTTCCTTATTCCAGGTGTTTATTGTCTGTACCTGAGGTGCCTTATGTGGGAGAGCAGCATGAGCAGATGAGCTAGTCTGGTGGAGCGCTGCTGGAAGCTCAGGCCCGTCTTGGAGATGGCCCACACCAGAGCATCCGTCACCGAGTCCAGCAGACACAGCAGCTTCGACCGGCTCTGCAGCTCCTCTCCTCCCTCCGACGAACTCAGGCACATGTCTGCAATGACGCACAAGCACAGGTTATAGAGATGAAAGCAGGAAGTCACTGACATTTACAGCCATTTGAAATAATAGAGGGTGATGCCCAAATAAGCATCCAATCACAAGAAGATCCCATTCAAAAACAACACAACAAATCTGGAGCGATCAAATAAGTGATGCAGAGGAGACAAAGTGAAGACAGCTGTTGGGGGCTGAGAATGAAGAGATAATGCACGAGGAAAAGACAGATCAAAAGTTCAGAGGAATCAGAGCAGGAAGAAATACTGGTTCCTTCAGACAATAAACACTAAGCAGGTGCTGCCTGTTACTTACATAAGCGTTTGCTATGAAATGGATACTTGGGTTGAAAGCGTGAAGTTAAGGCATGTTGTCCCCGTTGAGATTTTATACAGTGTGTGAGCGTTTTTCTTACCAGCACTCCCTTCACATTAAAGCAAGTATGGTTGGAGTATCGGGTGAACACTATTTATTATGGCTTTGTGGAGGACAGCAATTTGTTTAGATTTTTGATGATAGAGACAGTAAGTGGACAGGAAATGAAGGGGAGTCTGATCGCTGCATGACACCAGCTGCAATCGAACCTACTTCTCCCATGTGAGAATCATTGCTATATGTCTGGAGCATAATTGCTAGGCCATGGCATTTATCATTTATGATAAACAGAATGATAAAGACTGCTCAGAGTATGTTTGTGGATAAAATGAGCAACTCTACAATCGCGTTCTAGAGACAGAATGTATACATTTGCTGACTTATTGAATTTAGCCTGCAGTTTATCTTTGCTAAACATGAAAACGTAAAAAAATCCATCATTAATTCAATTATAGGGGTCAATACAATTTTCTCTTTTTTTAATTAATAATTTTATTCAGGGAGGACGAATTTAATTAATCAAACAAATTTGACAAGATTTCTATTTCAAATCAAATAAATGCCGCTCTTTTGAACTTTCTATTCATCAAAGAATCCTGAAGAATGTCAGTTTCCAAAAAAAAAAAAATTTAATTCAACTGTTTTCAACATTGAAAATAACAATACATGTAAGCAAATCAGTATATTAGAATGATTTCTGAAGGATCATGTGACACTGAAGACTGAGTAATGATGCTGAAAATCTGGATGTCATCACAGGAATGAACTACATTTTAAAATGCATTAAAATAGAAACATTATTTTATATTGTAATGATATTTAACAAAATTACAGTTTTACTATATTTAACAGTCTTTGTGACCATAAGAGACTGCTTTCAATCACAACTATTTAAAAAGGTAAACAAATATATACAAAAAGTATGGTAACACTATTTTAAGATGTCCTTGTTGCACGTTGTAGGTACTTACTATTATAATAACAAATAATTATGCATAATTACATGCACGTAACCATAATACAAAACCTTAATCCTAACCATACACTAAGTACATGAAGTTAATTAATATTACTCAGTACTTAAATGTATTACACCAACAATGACACCTTAAAATAAAATGTAACCAAAATTATAAATCCAACAAAATATTTTATGAAAAAATGTGGAGGGGAAAAACGGAAAAAAAGAAAATAAAAAAAGCAGTACTTTATAGCAACAGAGCTTGATATTGGGGCTGAAACGATTCCTCGAGTAACTCGATTACAAAAAATGATCGAGGCATTCCTCTGCCTCGAAGCCTCTTTTAATTCATTTTAAATCTCACGTCTGGTTCTATCGCAATGATTTTTTTAATGTGACACAACGCGTTTACATCACCCAGCATGGCATACTGCAAGGAGTCATCAGTATTTTGATTTGAGGACGCGGACAAACGTAAAGAGAACATCATGTGTCCATTGCAAGATAGAGCTGGCATACCACAACTAGGGCCCTGTGATTTTCCGCGATGCAGAAAACGCGGAGGGAATCGTGGAATCTAGTCATAAATACGAATTTTACAGTTTAACGTGGAATGGCATGGAATTTGCCAAATTTTGAATGAATTAATCAAAAATAGGTCATTGCACAATATTAAGCCGGAACAGTCTATTAAAATATGAATCCTGCATGTTCTGCGTGTCTGTGTTAATGAATGGCGCAGAAGCGCGAGTTCCATTATCACACACACTGAAGTGCGCATGACGCTCGCGGTGATTTCAGCATCTGCTGTCTCACTAAATAAGGACGTGAACACATGAACAACATCTCCAGAACTGCTCTGACAGTCACTTTATGAGCATTTGACCGTTTGATTTGAGTAAAACTAGCGTCACATCACATACACAGAACTGGAAAGTTACGTCAACCCGTCAAAATAAAAGTCCGGTTAAAGACTATTGTTCAGCAGAATGTTCATATTCTACTACTAAAAAAAAATCAACACAACACACAACATTAATCACACAACATTTCTTCCATGTTTTATTTTTTAAAATAAATCCCCTTTGTTTTACCAAAAAGTTATTAACAAAAAGTTAATTTTCAATAATTAAAAGATAAATTAATGTTTTATATATTTAATATTTAATGTGCATCTCAGAAAATGCTTTATTTAAAACCCCAACTGAATGGCACTTAAATGCACTTAATTCCTCTGTCAACTTTATTGTCATTGTTCACAGTACAAGTACAGACAGAGAAACAATGGGTACTAATTAAATGTTTATTTTTGATGTATGCATTGCATTCTATGCATTTAAAAAATAAAAAATAAAATTTTCTAAAAAAGGAAACTTACCCCCAGTTTCACAGACGAGGCTTAAGCCTAGTCCCAGACTAAAGTGTAAATCTGAGCTGTTTTACTGAAAGAATCCTGCACTGACTGATCTTGAAATATATCAGTGCCTTTGTTTTGTCTTAAGATGCACACAAGTACTGTTTTTTTCTAAGGCATATTAATGAAAATTACTTTAATTTCCTTATTGAAATATGGCTTAATCCTGGCTTAGTCTAAGCCCTGTTTGTGAAACCGGGCCTTAGTTGTTCATTTTAAGAGACCCAGGAGTCTAATTTTCTCTTGCATAATTAATATTGCACTTTAATTAAGCAAAAACACATTTTATCCGATTACCCGCTTAATCGATGGAATTTTTGGTAGAATACTCTATTACTAAAATATTCGATAGCTACAGCCCTACTTGATATAATTTCAAACTAGAAGAAAACTAAAAGAAAGGTTTGATTTCATATTTCTGAAATATAAAAAAGTGAAGAAAAGAAGAATGTTGTTTTTAAATAAACCTCTTTGCTGTCTAGGAGAAATAACTATTAGACTGAAATCCACTGTGATTTGTCTGTTCTATGGGGAAAGTCAACAAACATACAAATTCATTGTTTCTAAAAAATACATTTGTTTTAGTAATTACAAGCAGTAAAAACGCACGCACATTTCATCAAACTTTTAATGAGAAGAACACTCACTGGAGTTGAGCAGGATCATGGCTTTGAGACACACATACTCCTCTCTCTGCAACTTCAGTTCTCTGAACCTGGACGTGGCTGCCAGCAGCATATCAAAGATCTCCACAAACCCCTGCACACAGCTGCCTTCGTCCCTGACAAACACAAAGACATTTAACACTCTCGCAAATTAGCATCACACCATCAGAAACCCAGGACCAGGCCTCAATCTCAAATCTGGCACCTACCGAAAATACGAATGGTGAAGTCTATCTAAAAGTTCGAATGAAAATCAGAGTACTTCTCCTCTCTTAGACACTGAGAGGTGCTACAGGAGTGAATGAGACTGGGAACGGCACTAACACTTCGTTAAATCTTGAGAGAACAAATTTGTTGAATAATACGGAGAGTCATTAGTGGTAGCTGTTGTCAGAGAACAGTTTTTTGATGTTGACAAGCAGCACACCGAGTTAAACTCAGGGATCCAGTTGGCTATGAATTACTTATCCAAAATGCAGCCAGTGAAAATAGAATAAATGTCTGGCAGCATATCAGATGGTGAGCATATTTACAGCCCACCCATGACTGGAATGGAAGTGTAGCCCAGCATAAAGCAGTCTGGAGCATCTGTAACCCTGGCCCATTCATTTTCTCACATTACAACACTGGCACACAGCATGTTAGAGGGTACAAAGAGCAGCGGAGCAGAAGGGGTCTGATTAAACAAGCCATGGCAGAATCACTTCCTGTCTTCCCACCGCTCTCTAATTCCCACCACACAGAGCCGTACACTCGCACTGACACATCTGGCCAATCTGCTGATTTGGTTTCACAGCTGTATTCTTAAGATATTACGCTATATTCTACACAAACACAACTGTTATGAATACATAGTTCATTATAACAAGCTTTTGCAGTGTGAGAAGCCACGTTTTTACGTATATTACATTATAAAAACAAGAATATTTTAAAACTGCAGTATGGTTGGCATGCTTACTTTAAATAAGCATGGCTAAATGGCTTTCAAACTTGAAGTGACAAGAGGGTTAACTAAAGTCTGTAAATCAGAATGTTACCAACATGTCATCAGTGACTTAAATCGCCGGTCTCTTATACCATACTGGCACACAGAACAAACTAACAATCGAAAAATATTCAAACCATAGAGAGATGGATGTGCCTGTTCATAAATTAGGCAATGGGAAGGATAAATGCAATTAACTGACACTAGTTACCTGCTGAGACTGAGGTCTGGGGAGAAAATGAGCTTTCCAGGGTGATTAACGGACCGCCACATCAGTCCCAGCATCAGCACCTCTAACCAGCAGCACTCCAACAAATGGACCTGGTCAAAAAGACTGAGCTCCACAAAACCTGCAGTGAGAAATGAGTGCTTGCTATTAACTCCATACACATCTGAAAACTGTTTTGTACAAGACGCTCATCCCTGGGGATCTAAAATAACTTGAAAAGAAGGGTCTGATGGAAAGTTTGCTCGTATTCTCAGAATAAACAAACTGTTCATGTTCAGAATCAGAACAGGATGATTCACTAATAAAAGCCTCTTCCATCTCAAAATCCAAGTATTAATTAAAATGATAAATTAGCCAAGAAAACAGAAAACATAAAATACATTAAAATAAATTTAGAGGAAAAGGCCTATACGGTTCTTTCATTGCAGGTTTCAGTCTGCTAAATGGTAAATCATATACTGCATACATGTGTGTGCATGTGTGCGTTAAACATTAAGTTAAATATTACATCTATTTATTCCATCCGCAACAAAAGATCAATATTAAGATATTTTTTTCAGCTTTAGTTTTTGTAATTTAACAAAAAAAAAGTTCTTATATTCTAGATTTCTTTGCCCACTAACTGAAATATTTCAAGAGTTTTTTTTTTTTGGTTATGACCTACAGCTTAGGATTTAATTTTGAGATTGATTATTTTGATTAATTTTGAGTATAAATACTGGGTACCTCTTAGGCTAGTTTAAAACATGCAACCACAATTATGGGAAAGACTACTGACTGGACAGTTGTCCAGAAGACAATCATCAACACCCTCCACAAGGAGGGTAAGCCACAGAAGGTCACTGCAGAAAGGGCTGGCTGTTCATAGAGTGATGTATCAAAAAATATATTCATAGAAAGTTGACTGGAAGGAAAAAGTCAGCACATCAAGAGTCACCACACTCAGACGTCTTCAGGAAAGGGCTACAGCTGTCACATTCCTAGCTGTGACGTCTGCTGGTGTTGGTCCATTGTGTTTTAGCAAGTGCAAAGTCAATGCAGCCATCTACCAAGAGATTTTGGAGCACTTTGGAGTCCTGCACGGTCCATTTTTGGAGACCCGCCCGTAGCCACAAAATTCAGCACCAGATCCAACCTGTCACCCGTGATAATATAAAAATTAAATCCGCACCCGCCCAGACACATTAATATTTGTCACGTTACCCGATCTGCGCCCGCGATAAATCACACACGCTTAAATCATTCCAATTAAAGTGCTTTATTTTTTTATCTCACACCTCTCTCAACATCACAACGGTGTCGTTAATGTGCTAATGAAACGAAAGTGCGCTTTGTTTTGCGCCATTCAAGAAGCCTACCATCGGCACCTAAATAGGCTATGGAACCTGATAACTATACGCGAATTAATTAACTACACCTATTAATGAAAAAATACCTGATAAAATACATCCTGAGCCTGTCGCTCACAAACTATGCATTTACTTTCCCTTAAGGTTACTGTGCAGGAAAAGGATATTGTCCACAGTCCCAGGTTTAAGTAGCGTTCTCCATTCTTGAATTACAAATCCAGCTCTCAAATCCAGTCTCAGTGGTGTTGACGTGATGGGTCAAATATCATATCGTTGTTGCGTTTGTGTAATGGTAATTTAGTCATACAAATATTGCACATATTTTTAATCAGCACTACTACCCGCCCGCAAGGAGTTAATTATCCGCCCCCATCCCCGCCCGTGAATTTTAGGAATGTCAAAATCCATCTGTTTCAACCACTTTTATGCGGGTATCCACAGATTCACTCTACTGACAAGCTTTATGAAGATGCTGATTTCATTTTGCAGCAGGACTTTAGCACCTTCCCACAGTGCCAAAACCACTTCCAAGTGGTTTGATGACCATGATTCATAAATTAGGCAATGGGAAGGATAAATGCAATTAACTGATACTAGTTACCTGCTGAGACTGATTACAAAAAATAAAGACCTTTTCCATGATATTCACCTTTTTTAGATGCACCTGTATTCCCTCAGGAATTTCTAATGTGCTTTTTAGAATAGTGAGTTTTGATTGATTGATTTGATTTTGACTTACAGTACAATGTTCAAATTGCTATATAGAAAAAAACACTTGAGTTTATGTGCTTGATGAATAAAGTAAAATTCTACTGTTGTACACCTCATGCAGCAACTTGTTAGCAACATTTTAAAAGCACAGCTTAACTATAAAGTTAGTTTGAACCTTGTGTAATAATTGTAATTCATCCTAAATTCAGAAGATGAGACATTCTCTTCAAGTTATGTTAACACCCTCCCTTACTGTACTCATAAATCGAAAAATGCTATTCTAAAAAGAAATTCCAGGGGGAATCCATAGTGAATCAGCTTTGTGGGTTTGGTCTACAAATGGACGATATGACTGACAAGCTCTTGTCCATGTGGATTCACAGTTATTTAGTAACACAGAGCTAGTGTTATAACTGAATGTTTTTTTTTCTTATGTATCTGGTTATTCATTCACCTGGGATCTTCTTGGCCCAGCTGATCATGTGAACAAGCTCTTTGTCAGCCAGGTTGGTCAGTGACATCATGACGTTGGCCTCAGTGAATGGCTTCTTCACGTCATTCATGAGGTAAATCTCGGGTGGCTCTGCATCCATGATTCGAGCGATTAGTTCCTCGGGGCTCAACGCTATGCTAGCCACCTTACTTCCACAGAGGGGACGTGGGACACTTTTGATTTCTTGGGATCTTGGGCCACATGTTCTCATCCTGCCAGAGAATCGTGCCAATCGCTTCTGATGTGCTCCTCTTTGTTGGTAGCTGCCACGATCTCGGCGTAACCCTGTGGAAAAAATCAATGTAACTGCACAATTCACTTCAACCTTATCCATGTGGGTTTACAGGATTATACTAAAATTCATTATTAATAATACATTGATTCATGTGAATGTGTTGGACAAAGAGCCAAACCAAAATTTGTTTGAACAGAAAGCAAGCTTGTTTACAAAACTGTGTATTTGATATGACATTTGATACAGAGCTCAAAGCAACCATATCAGCCAATGATATGAGAGTATATCACTTTCTCTTCTAACCTTGAAGCAAAGCTGTGAAAGTATACTGCCCTAAAACAACTATTACAAGACCGGATGAGGATAGATGGTAACAGTCTCCACAGCAACACAGACTTTATTCAACTAGCACTGTTTTTTTGGAGGAACAAGCCATCCAAGATCACACATAGCTCAAAAGACAACATGCAAGACCGTCTTGCTCAAATACATGTGAATTATTAATATGTGAAATCTTACAACTTTTGTATGATGAGTCATTTATCTGGGATGTTTTGGTGCAGCCTTTATCCAGCATCTATAAATAATCAGGGCTGTGTGACATTATCATTACAATGCTGACGCATATCAAAACTTCATGGCATGATAGCTGCTTAATTGGGACATAAAATCCAAAGTCCATGGCTTTGGACAAAATTCAGCAGTAATCTCAGATGAAGTATTTGGTTACTGTTTGGGTGTAAAAAGGGTGTTGATAGGGAGTTAATGGAAAATGAAAGAGTCCCACCACATTTCATCATTCCAACTTCATAACATTTTCGCAGACGGCAGGCCTGGCAGCTTTTGCGGCGGTTCTTGTCGATGGTGCACTGGTTGGTGGCAGGGCAGATGTAGTCATTGTGTCCTGAGAAAATGAATCAGATGTTTATTATCCACTGAGCATTTGCAGTAAAAACAAGTCTGTTAATATGTATATAGACTGTTACACAGACTGTAGTCTGTACATAGACTGTAACAGACTGGCCTTAAAGAGGCATTAAACTAGCACAGCAATCCACAACATTTGCTGTCCGGAACAATGAAAAAAATAATAGTTTAGAATCATTAGAATCAATTATTCCAGAGTTAAATGACCATTTCTGAAGGATAATGTGGCTGTCAAGGCATCTTTATACACTGTAAAGATGGCTAATAATGGTGAAATACAGGCAAGGAAGACAAGACCGTTGACAATTCAACATCTAATCACATATTACAATTCAATATAAAAATCACAAATGCAAATTTATGATGACATCTTGACCCATCACTCTCAGTTACATTTTAAATGCTGAAAATTCGATCAATGTTAGTAGGAGATTTCAACCTTTAATCTTAAATTTTAGAGTAGGAATGGAAAGTATGTCAATTTTATTTACCCAACTGATAATGTTATTGTGTATGCTAATTTCCCTATTTTTACATTTACATTACCCATCATCAACAAAATGCACACTTAATATTTAAATTAAAAACAAAAAAGTTAAATGTAATCTTTAGAAAATCTAAAAAAAAATACTTTTTCATACTTTATAATGCTGGGAAGCCTAAGCCTATATAAATAAAGCATTCAAAATTACCTTTTATTTTTTATTAATGCAGATTGCTTGAATAAATATCCGTTCACTGTTTATTGGTAATTTTTTGCTTTTAGTGTTTTATTTTGTATTAATTTAGACTAATTGAATTTTAAGAACAGCCATTTATTGATTAACGGTATAGGTTATAGCATGAAAATGATTATTGGATGATCAATTTCAGTGCATCCCTAATAATAAGCACGCAACAAAGCACAGGAGTAATTTCAGAGAACAATACCTTGTATACTTCTCTTGAAGAAGGCTTTGCATCCTTCACATGACCACACGCCATAATGATACCCAGAGGCATAATCGCTACAGACTGCGCAGTAGTGCATGTCAGCTTTACCTCTCAAAGAGGCAGAAGTCTCCTCTGCATCTGCAACTCTCTTCACCAGAGGTTTGCTATAGAGGAAAGCAGACACATGCATCTGAGCCAGTATTTAGTAATTGTCTGAAATAAAACACAATTGAGTTCCCACATACCAGTTTTCCTCTTCGCTATGATCATGTGGTGTAAGTTCTGTCCAACTCCCACCAGTTGGATGGTTTTGTTGTAGTAGAGTCTGTTGCTGATGCAATGCAATTGAGGAAACGTGGTTATGAGGTGGCCAAAAGAGGGAGGGGCTTAGCGACTGCCGCACTGATGGGCAGTCGGACAGAGGCGATGCGCCGTAACCCAGCAGAGCGGGACTGTAGAAGGACACAGTGGAGAAGTCATGGCCGAGGTCTGTGTAAGGTGATGGGATGCAGATGGGTTGGCTCTCCACCGAAAGAGATGGAGAAGAGGAGTTAAAGGCAGGAGAGAGGACATGACCTCCCATCCTGCTGGAGTCCACTTCCTGCAGCTGAAGTAGAGGACTGTCTTCCTCGGGATACACAGACATGGTGAAGGCAGAGGAGTTTAATGCTGTCGCATCATCAACAGGGAGCTGATGATGTAAGTCATGTTGATCTCCTCAGTCATCGATACTGAAACCTGATGCAGCCTAGTGCACAATCGACAGGAAGCCTTTCATTTACAGTGAGAAATTAACTTTATCTCTTCCAGAGAGTAGTTATAAGCAACTCTATTGAGGAAAAGCACATTCAAATAATCACAAATAAAATGCCCTATTGGAAACAAATGCATTAAGAGGTTCAAACTGCTTGAAAACAAAAGCACCTTACCAGCAACTTTTAAATAAATGGACAAATATGATATAATCAGTCTAGAAAGCATTTTCCAACTTCAAATGCATTTATAAAATGTCAAGGACTGTGGTGGTCAAGACTTTTAAAACAGTACATTTCAATATCTGTATATAATCATTATTTTTGTAAACTAGTTTTTATGCAAAAAGTGTAGTATTTTAGAAAGTTATATTTAGGGGTCCTTAGCATCAAAAAACTTCTGCATTAGAAGATATAGGTTCATAGATGTTGCCACTGTTTAGTCATATACTCAAACCTTTCATATCATATCTGTGACTATATTGTGCATTTTAGCAGAGTCAGAATGCAGTATTTACCAACCAGACTAGAACTGTAACTCTCAGAAGTTTGTAGTCAAAGTAAGATTTTTTTTATATTTTCATAGCTTTCTTATGCTTAGCAAGGCTGTATGGAGCCAAAAGAGTCTCAATAAAGATAAATGCACACACTACATTCACATATGCACACACAGGATTCATACATGCACACACATAATTCATAAATACACACACAGGATACACAAATGCGCACAAAATTCACAAATGCACACACAAAATTTAAAAAGCACAGAAGATTCACAAATGCATACAAAATTCAGAAATGCACACAAAATTCAGAAATACACACACAATTCAGAAATGCAAACAACATTTACAAATGCGCTCAAGATTCACAAATGCACAGGACAAGATTCAGAAATGTATTTCTGATGCACACACACATATATCTTGATTTACAAACTGCTTGCGGTCTGTGAACTTCACTGCATTTGTGTGTGAATTTTGAGACTCCCCTGACTTGGCTCGACACCGTCTATGCTCGACACACAAATGCCTATTTTATAACAAGGAATGATCTGCAACCAATCAGATATCTCCCTTGTTTTAGCCAATCACAAGAATGCACCCCACGCGGGGGATTGTTTACTTATAAGCCAATCAGCGAACGACTCACTTTCCTCACGCAGCGAACGACTCACTTTCCTCAGCAAACGATTCACTTTCCTCACGCAGCGAACGACTCACTTTCCTCAGCGAACGATTCACTTTCCTCACGCAGCGAACGACTCACTTTCCTCAGCGAACAACTCACTTACCTCACGCAGCCGGACACCCACTTTGCGCAGCAGGAGACTCACTTTCCGCAGCCGGAGAGTCACTTTCCTCTCGCAGCGAACGACTCACTTTCCTCTCGCAGCGAACGACTCACTTTCCTCACGCAGCGATCAACTCACTTTTCGCAGTCGGAGAGTCACTTTCCTCTCGTAGCAGACCACTGACTCTCTCTTCATGTAGGGACCAAATATTATAATTAAAGTGACTTCTATATTGCATCCAAAAGAATATTTAGATATATTTAAATATTCAAAAAGGTGTAACATTTTTTTTTACTTTCATTAAAATATTTCAATAAAATGAAATAATTGCCTATTGCAAATTTATGAATCCATGGTTAACTTTTTTCTGCAGTCACTGGGCTATATGTATTGAGACATTTTTAAATTTATATTTTGTAAAAAATAATAAAAAATAAACCTGAATTGTAATCTAAACATCTGTATTTTCATACAATTTCATAAATAAGTAGGCTATAATATGCTGCACCACAGGCATATCGCGCTGTGTGAACGCATTCATGTGATTGGCTTATAAGTAAACAATCCCCCACGTGGAGTGCGTTCTTGTGATTGGCTAAAAGAAGGGAGATATCTGATTGGTTGCAGATCATTCCCTGTTTAAAAAAAGGCATTTGTGTGTCGAGCCAAGTCAGGGGAGTCTCAAAATTCACACACAAATGCAGTGTTCACAGACCGCAAGCAGTTTGTAAATCAAGATATATGTGTGTGTGCATCAGAAATACATTTCTGAATCTTGTCCTGTGCATTTGTGAATCTTGAGTGCATTTGTAAATGTTGTTTGCATTTCTGAATTGTGTGTGTATTTCTGAATTTTGTGTGCATTTCTGAATTTTGTATGCATTTGTGAATCTTCTGTGCTTTTTAAATTTTGTGTGTGCATTTGTGAATTTTGTGCGCATTTGTGTATCCGGTGTTTGTATTTATGAATCATGTGTGTGCATATGTGAATGTAGTGTGTGCATTTATCTTTATTGAGACTCTTTTGGCTCCATAAGGCTGCATTTATATTTAAATATAGAGTTAAAACAGCAATATTGTAAAATATGAAATCAATTTACAATAAATTATTTCTGATGCAATTACTTAATTATCTATATTAATGTAATTTATTTCTGTGATGAAAAAGCTAGTGTTAAGCGTTTAATGTAACACAATCCTTCAGAAATCTTTCTGATATACTGATTTGGTCAGTGATAAGAAACATTTCTTGTTATCAGTGCTTAATTTTTTGGTGAATACAGTCAATAAATTTCAGTATTGTCACTTTTGGTCAATTTAATGCATTCTTAAAAGTGTTTACTTTTGGAAAAATACTGTAAGAAAAAAAAACAAGTATCGTTTTGTTAATAATTACTGGCAAGTCATTCAAAGTGCAGGCTTGGTGACCAGATTCAAAAATATTACAATGATTTCAATCAAACCCCACTTAATATATATTTGTATAATTACTCTTATTCTTTAGCAAAAAACAAATACAGATAAAATGTGTTCATAATGATCTGTATACACAGTATACACATCATTTACATTAAAGTGCATTTGGCAAATGCTTCATCTAAGGGGAATTACATTGAATTTAATTATAGATTTTCATTTCTGAACTGAACCCATGGCCTCGACATTGCTAATGCCATGTCCCTAAAGGACTTCTCAAAGCTGGTCTTACTACAATTTAATAGCAGGTATTTGTTTGAAACTATTAGTTTGTGGACACTGAAAATCAGCTGCGTGTCTTGCATATCTGCCTATTTTAGGTCAATTTAATACACTTTCAGCCTGTTGCGTATAACTGAAACTAAGTTGCATTCGAAAAGGCCTAAAGATCTGCCTCAGGAACCTTTACATTTCTCTTACATAGAATATAAATAAAAATGATTTTATGTTAGTTCTTAGAAGTCTGAAAGTGAATCTTACCTGCACAGTGTTGTAGACTGTACTTGCGAGAGAGGCAGTTTGCCACACTGTCTCTCCGGACTGCCAATGGTGAGTCAGCCGAGGACTTTTGAACCCTTGTTTTAAAGCAGACAGGCAACTGGCCAAAACATACCCTGCACAGAACACAAGAACCTGCAAAATGACAGAAAGAGAAAAGTACTGTATGATGCTATGCTGTGAACTTCAAGCATGTTGTTTCATAAAAAAATGGTAAAATAATTATTTGTATGTACTATTTTTATAAAAAACAACAACCATATTATTTGTTGTTGCTGCTATTATTATTATTTAGAATGTTTTAATTAGTGACACATAACAATTTCAAATTATATCCTTTGCACAGCACACTGTAAAAATGTCATTTTTACGGAAAAAGACTAAAATTATACAATAATGGTTAACTGGTTAAATTCAAGTTACCGTAGTCTATATGATGAAAACTGTAAAAGGTTTAACATTACATAATACATAATGATTTCATAATCATTTTACTGTAAAATAAGTACAATGTATGTTTTAAATGTAAAACTATGCATTGCTATTTAATCTATGCAAAAAAAAATAAGTAAATATTTACATAGATTTGTTTATTTTATATTTTTATTATCATTAATGCATATTGGGATGATTTGTTTTACATATTTTGTTAATGAATGTTTATTAAAATAATTTTGGTATCATCAGGATATTTTGTCTTTGTATGTATTGGCCATGTTTTATGGACAGTCCACTTACAATAAACTGTGATTCATCATTGTGAAATATACAGGCAGCAATATGCCATGGGCTCACATTAGAAATACACTATATTTTTATGGTGAATTTCTGGCATTTTACAGCTGTCATTTTTTAGTGTACATTTTATGTAAAGCGCTAAATATGCATTTAAATTGCAACTTCATATCAATTACAGAAATGTTACTATGTGGATAATAAGCTTTTCACCAGCTGTAGAGGCTGGACAAACACCTACAGTAAAATCCTCTATTCACTCCCACCATTTCGATAACGGGGAAACTATTGTTCCCATTAAAAGCCCAGTAGCCTCAACCCCTCTAACTGCTATAATTCTTCTGAGAGGAGGCTATAGACGAAGATAGAACGAAAGACAGAGAGGACAGACTAATACTGCCTGCATCAACTCACTCCTGACAGCCAGTCTTGGATGATGTATGCTCTTGAGGCAAAGAGTGCCCGGCCACCGGCCAGCAGTGCATACCAAAAACAAAAGCCCAAGGCCACGGTGTGATCTCCCCTCTCACTCCCTTCTCTTGCGGAAAACGGATAAGGGAGAGAAGGAGCGAAGGAAACCATGCCCTGCGCAGGAGTTGTGGGAACAAGAGGGTAGATCACCACTGAGCGTGATGCTAACACTTCAGACTATGAACCTTCTAATACTATAGTGCATGTTAAAATGCAGTACTATAGTTTAAACAGCAGAGGTCTAATGCTGTTTCGTGCATTCAGAATTATTTACACTGTTAAAGAGTTGGAGTCTCTTGCTAAGCATGGCCAAAATTTCAAAACACGATTTTGACGTATAACAGCATTTTTTGTGCCAAATACACACTTCCGGGTTTCTTACAAGTTTCTGAAAAACTAATTTCCTATCATGGTTCTTTATTACATAATGAAGGGTGGAACTCCTTATATATGGGCATTCCTCCCAGAAGAGCGCGCCCATGCACAGACATCAACCAGAGCAAAAGCTAGAGTGCGCCCATCAACGAGCTTCATTCAGCAGCGCTACACAGGACTCACTCGGGAAGAATGTCTCCAAAGAAGTGTATTTTGTTTGAAAGGGAGAGATAATTTTGTTCCGCTTCCTGAAGAACCCAGCGTTACGTAATCAGTGAATGCAGTTTGTTTTTTTGGGGCAGCAACGGAGTTTCACAAGTGTGTTTGTTTATGAACGTTTTATAAACAAGTCTCAGTTCGATGCTAGATTTGCACATCGTTTGATATTGAAAGATGGAACGCTCCCAGCTATAAACTGGGAACTGTAGTTTACTGCACACAGTAAGTAAAACTGCATCCAATGTCTCTGTTTTGTTGGCATTCAAGTACTCATCACTCTTTAGCTCCGCCCACGGCGCACCTCCAGGAGCTCGGCTGTTTCTGGAGAGAATCGGAAAGCTGAATTTTTATTTTATAAATATGATAAAACTAAAGCCTTTTGGGAGATATGAAGGGTGCAATACTACTTTATAGATCCTCAAGATTAACATGAGATTGGGTGAAACTGTGTGTGTTTGTTCACCTTTAACAACAGCAGGTCATAGGTTTGATTCCCAGGACTTGAATGTATAAACTGAATGCAATTTGGATAAAATCATCTACCAAATACATAAATGGTTAACACAATATTTTATATTTAAGAATGTTTTATGCAGAATGACGAGCATCTACATTAACATAATCTACATTTATTAGACTACAGTCACTGTGCAAAATGCTGTTGGAGGTCATTTTTGTGTATTACTTATTTCTCAGTAAATGATACTATTATCGTATTTCATGGAAATCTAAACCGTAGGCTATGTATTACTGTACTAATAGACAGACTTGTATCTCCGTCACAAATTAAAAAGTACACACAGCAGCTGACCTGTACAACAGATTAAAGTGGACCATTCATTTAACCATAACCAAACTATTTTATATGATTTCTAGCAGTTTTCTGTACTGTTCCTGTCATTTATGTCTTATGCGCTTAAAACTAGTGTTATTTTCTATTAAATTGTAATAAATAAAGGTCTACTACATTTTGCAACTTAACAATGATCACTGAGAGTAGTTTTATTGTTTTAAAAATAAATAAATAAATAAAATTGCTGAGTAAAATAACTGTGAAACAGAAAAATATAGATACACAGTACACAATACTAATTATCAGCACTATTTTAGTGGTTTGTTTCAATTTGAAGAAAAATATCGGTTTCAACGCTTGGGTCTCAGATGGCTAAAACTTTCATCCTCATGGCTCGTAGTGCCGCTTAAAAGTGAATGAATAAAATGTTCTGCATTCTCTCATTAATTAGTGAATTTTATAGTGAATACTGCAGGCATACTATAAGAAAACACACGCGCAGAATAAAACACTGCAATGCGATTGATAAAGGACGAAAATTGACCCGCATTACTACAAACGGGAGATGCAAGACTGAACCTACCTGTTGCAATCGATGTTTAGCTGATCAACAGATGGTCCACTGTGAGGCTTGATTTCTGAATCGAAAAGAAATCCCAAAAAAAGAATTTTATTGCTTGATTTGATCGCTGTTAAAGCCTGTGTAATAGGGAAATGGCCAGTGTTTTGATACATGTTAAAGTGTGCTCTGCTCCGTCTGACTCTGGACGCTCGTACTTAGACTGTTTGAGAGTCCGTGCGTCACTGACCACACCCGCCTGAATCACCTCCTCCTCCTGACCCAACATCTGCTCACTGTGCTCTGTAAGCTATCCTGATCATTGTGTGGTTGCTTTCTACATTTTACAGCTGGATCATTCATGTTTTGCAATAGGCCTCTATACGATATAAAAAATAAATTAAAAAAATAAAAAAGATAAGAAATAATGCTTGTTAAGTTGTTTAAAGAAAGTAGACTACTTATATCAGTCTCTTAGAAATATGTTCAGGCCAAACACAGGCACTGAAACTTAATTAACTTTAGGCTACCTTGCTTATTTATACGATGCCAAAAAAAAAAAAAAAAAGAACAGCAGTTTAACAATATGTATTTTAATCAAACTGCACAGAATATACAAACAAATAGCACAAAACATCACAGAGGTAATTCAATAAATTGCTTATGTTTGCAAACGATATATCTCCTCCAAAAATGATGTCCCGTCCTGGAGGATTATGACAGTGGTTCTCAAACCTGTCCTGGAGTACCCCCAGCCCTGCACATTTTGTTCGTCTCCCTCAACTATCACACCTGATTCAATGCATCAGCTCATTAGTGGAGACTGCAAGACATGAAGTGGGTGTCAGATATAGGGAGACATACAAAATGTGCAGTGCTGGGGGTTTTTCATGGAGAGGTTTGAGAACCACTGGATTATGGCATTATTAACTTTTACTTAAAAGGATAGTGCTAAAAAAAGAAGTATGAACTGATAGTGAGGAATAAAAATCACGAAACACCTTACTTAATATTTTGCCAGTTTTCATGTTTCATGAAGCCTATAGATTTCACACATCTGCAAAGGTGAAATTATCCATGTCAAAATTTAATGCATACTCATTGAAAACAATTTTCTCCAAATGTATTATAGTCTGCTTCATGTATAAGCACCATCCCACAGATTATACAGAAACTAGAATGAGTTCTCATTTCGTGGCACTATGAAAAGTAGGCTGCAATGAACATGAACACTAAAAATTACTTGTAAAATTACAATAAAAGGTTTCTTATTATTTTTTATTTTTTAATTGCAGAGTATTTTATTGAAAACGTCACAGCTGGTCTTCTGCTTTCATAAATTCTGACCTTACTGCTGCTAGGTTAGTTATTAACAGGCCAACTTTATGCAAGTGCACGTTGACAATAATGACTCACAACACATTAATTCAAGACAAAATTAACAGCACAGGCATTGTGTGCATCCTGTTTTTATTTACACATTCACTGGTCATAATTATTTTATAAAACTAAACTAAATAAAAATGTATTAAAATAATAATAAATCACACACAACTGACAAAAATATTTCTCATATTTCATTTTCCCTTTTGTAACTCATCAAATACACCAGCACAAGCAATCCTGTGTGATTTAGGCTGTGGTGAGGCAAACCACTGGAGTTAGACTTGACCAAGTAACAACTGTCAAAACTAATACACTGAGGATATTAAGAATGTGCAATTTCAGCACAATTTACGGATGTTCCATTCAATAAAACCTAGGCCTGTCATTTAATTTGTGTAACTGAAGTTAAATCATTTCCTTTTATTTATTTCTTTATATATATATATATATATATATATATATATATATATATATATATATATATATATATATATATGGTTTAACCAAAACAATATGGGAAAAAAGCAGCACTAATGGAAAACAAACAACACATAACAAATAATTTAATTGAAGAAGTGCGACTGATGTTGTTGGCCTATTTACAGTCATAGTTTTTGGACTGCAGGGAATGGTAGTGCATGGTGGTAAATTGTGCACTTTAACAAGGGCTTACAATGCACTGTAATGGCTCTGTAAATGTGGCAAGGTAGGGTCGTCGCCACTGGAGACCTGAGCTTTAAGCAGAAGCAGAGATGAAATGCTTTTCTCCTACTTTCTCTGTGCACCTACATTCAGGATGTCAGATAAGCAGTCATGTGTCCTGCTGAGATGATTGCCCCTGTTATTCCTGCATCTCACAAACCCCTGCTCTTAGAGGTCTGGAAGTAACCTACATGTCTGGTGATTGCAGCTACCTTGCCAGCACAGAAGAATAACGTGTTTGTTGGGTACCAAATTTGGAATAATCATGACTTAACTGGCCACCTGACTTGTTTAGACATGCCTTTTACAGTTCCAGTTTTGCAACTCGGATGTAAACTATAGCGCTGTAAACTTCTATAGAGGCAAATGGAAGGCCATTGCAAATTAAAATTTTTGCCTTCTTGTTTGCTATAACAAAAAAATTACTTTCCATGACTTTCCACAAGAGGAAAAAAAAACTCAGAAATTGATCACATCAGTTACAAATAACAATAATAATTACATTTACTGTATATAGCCCTTTTCTAGGCATTCAAAGCGCTTTAGATTGTGAGGGGGGATCTCCTCATCCACCACCAGTGTGCAGCATCCTCCAGATTATTGGTGGAGAGGAGACCAAGTAATAAAGCCAATCAAGAGAAAAATAGGTCACATTTACTTTCACTAATGTAGTAGATTTTTACTATTTACAACAGAAATGTATTTGTTTGTTTTATGGAATTCATTACCATGGCAAAATAATGCAAAATATAGTGTTATAAATATTATTTGATAAAAAAAAACCCCGTAGAAATATTGTGAAATATTATTATAATTGAAAATATGTTTTTATTTGAATGTAATTTCAAATGTAATTTATTCCTGTGATGGCAAAGCGGAGTCATTGCAGTCTTCAGTGTCACATGGAGACCTGGATAAGGGTCATTGTCTTTCCCCTGGTGAAGTAGCTGAGCTGCGCCGCACCACGGATCTCGCTCTCTGTGCCACCAAACAGACATTACTGCCATTGGCAGATCCATGGGCACATCTGTGGATGAACTTGGCCGACATGGGGACAAAAGATAGGGGCTTTCTGCTTGATGCGCCGGTTTCTCCTTCTGAGATTTTAGGCAGTTCCATCAAGATGGTTGTCGAGAAGTTCAAGGAGGTGAAGGCGCGCTCGGCTGCTTTTAAAGGGTTAGTTCACCCAAAAATCAAAATTATGTCATTAATAACTCACCCTCATGTCGTTCCAAACCCGTAATACCTCTGTTCATCTTTGGAACACAGTTCAAGATATTTTAGATTTAATCTGAGAGCTCTCAGTCCCTCCATTGAAATTGTGTGCACGGTATACTGCCCATGTCCAGAAAGGCAAAAAACACTTCAAAGTAGTCCATGTGACATCAGAGGGTCAGTTAGAATTTTTTGAAGCATCGAAAATACATTTTGGTCCTAAAATAGCTAAAACTACGACTTTATTCAGCATTGTCTTCTCTTCCGTGTCTGTTGTGAGAGAGTTCAAAACACAGCAGTTTGTGATATCCGGTTTGCGAACGAATCATTAGATGTAGCCAGATCTTTTTGAACCAGTTCACCAAATCGAACTTAATCATTTTAAACGGTTCGCGTCTCCAATACGCATTAATCCACAAATGATTTACAGGGATAGTTCACCCAAAAATCTAAATTATGTCATTAATAACTCACCCTCATGTCGTTCCAAACCCGGGAGACCTCGGTTTATCTTCGGAACAGAGTTTAAGATATTTAGATTTAGTCCGAGAGCACTCAGTCCCTCCATTGAAACTGTGTGTATGGTCTACTGTCCATGTCCAGAAAGGTAAGAAAAACATCATCAAAGTAGTCCATGTGACATCAGATGGTCAGTTAGAATTTTTTGAAGCATCGATACGCGTCTCCAATACGCATTAATCCACAAATGACTTAAGCTGTTTACTTTTTTAATGTGGCTGACACTCCCTCTGAGTTAAAACAAACCAATATCCCGGAGTAATTCATGTACTCAAACAGTACACTGACTGAACTGCTGTGAAGAGAGAACTGAAGATGAACACCGAGCCGAGCCAGATAACGAACAAAAGACTGAATCGTTCACGTGTGTCTCATCACATCCCTAGTATTTACATCTACCTTCATCTTCCTCTCCCTAATTCACATTAACCCTTTCCTCCCCTAATCGGGGGTTAAATGGCTACCTCCATGCACCTGCATTACAGTCTCTTTCTGGACCTATGATGTTTTAGTTAGAACTACCTACTGATGGTCTGAACCTATTTAGTGTCTCCCTTTATAAAGCTTGGAGTCGAGACATGTGCGGGAGCCATGGTGGGTGAGTATGATTCATGTCTTCTTTATTATTGCTATTGGTAGTTTCTAAATAGCTTTTAACTGCAGCACTTCCTGCCCTGTGTTGTCGCAACATCTCATTCTCTGCTGAGATTTTTCTCTAACATGTATGCTATACTGTTTTAGGAGTGTTCCTCTCCCTTTTCTGGCAAGTTGTCTTTAAGGGTGCATCACTTATGCTGACTGGGAGGGTCCTGGCGGCCTGTTGGCCCTGTGCTGGCTGGACTTTTACTCTGAGTCGTTGGGCTTCCTGAGAGGCCTCCTTGGTCATCATCTCCCCAGTATAGCTCTGCAATCTCAAGACCTGCGTGCCTTTTTGAGATTTTCTTCCAGGTTGAGTTTGTTTTCAGAGCACTGCCTCCTGACATGCTCCCTGGGCTGCTCAAGTGTTGCCCTAAGGGGTTTTAGTAAACCTGAATTGAGTTTCTGGTTGAGCATGAGGGCCAAGAGTGCCACTTCCATAATTCCATAGATGAACGTACCAAGTAGCTAGGCCTTTTTGTTGCCTCCTTGGTTGGCCTCCTTTTCTATTGTGGGAGCCTGCAGCTCCCCCTGTTGAAGCATTTTATTCTCTGTCTGCTTTCGGAGCATCATGCTCCCCTCTTTGCGGGAGGCTTTTCCAACCTAAGCAGAACATCTGGTTCTCCTCTCTCTTGAGAGTTGAGAGCCTTGCTCCCGAGGTTAGGACCACTGCCTTTCTGAACTGAGCTAAGTTTATGTCATGTTTGAGAATCAGGCCTTCTGCCCCCTTTAGCTCTTTAGGCAGGGCCTCCAGGTTGTTAGACCTCTTTTGGTTGAGCCAGCATGCTCCCCTCTATTCAGAGGAACATTTGCGAACATATCACTCCCAATTGAATGTTTTAGTTCTCCTCTTTTTTTCCTGAGTTGAAATCTCAACTCTCTGGAGTTCCCCTGAGTAGCTACAAATTAATCCTGTACTTCAGGGCTCTATTGAGTAGCCACACCAAGGTGGTAGGCTTAGATTTGCCTCCTTGTTGGGCTTCTCTTATGGTTGAGCTTGGCAGTGGTTTCCCTGGTTTCCAGGGTCTTTTATGAACACGCCGCTCCCTTTTGGGCTCTGTCCAGCAAACACTTCAGGCAGTAAGGCTCAACCTTCTTGTTAAGCTTGTGGTTTTTTTGAGCATACTACTCCTATTGAGCACCTCTCCCCCTTTTAGGTGTCAGGCCTTCCATTCTTCAGAGCTCTGTTGAGCATCCATGTCAGGTAGTTTGGCTACTTTTCGCCTCCCTGCTTGGTTGCTTCATTTATTTGTTAGCTATGAGCTAACATAATTGCTCACATTTGAGCATCTGTGTTCTCCTCTCTTTATGTGAGTGTAGTTCTTTGCTCCTTGGTACCCCATTGAGCAGCTCTCAGGTTGTTAGCCCCTTTCTGCCTCCCTGTTAGACTGTTCTTATAGGTGAGCCTTGCAGCGATCCCCTCATTATTGAGGGTCATCTTTGAGCATGCTCCTCCCAACTGAGCACCTGGGTTCACCTATTATTGAGTCCTCCACTCCTCTGAGCTACACTGAGCAGCCGTGTCTGGCTGTTAGGTTCTTTCCCTCTTCCTGTTTGGCTGCTCTTATGGTTGGGCCTAGCAGTGCTCCCCTCTTCTCAAGGGTCACCTATGAACATGCCACTCCCAACTGAGTGTCTGTGTGTGTCTCTGTCACTCCTCGGAACCTCCGCTCTCTGGAGCTCTGTACGGGTCCTCTGCTTTTGGAGCTTAGTCTTAATCCATTTTTATGGTAGGTGTGCACATTAAGCCTTTCTAAAATCCTTTATGGTAAGGGTGATGCAATGCCAGCCTCGTCCCCTTTCTCTGGGTTGGCTTATCTGACATATCTCTGTTGATACCTGTATGGTTGAGCTTGGTAGTGCTCCCCTTTTCATAGGGTTTTCTATGAGCATGTCACTCCTGCCTGGGTGTCTGTGTTGCCCTCTCTTTCTAAATATTAGAAATATATATTTATATAAATATTTTAATATATTTATAATAACTATAAAATAGTTATTTTGAATTGTAATAAATCAGTGATGGGAAGAGATTGAACCATTTTTTTACTTTGAAACTTCAGAAAAATGTAAAAGTTCAGAAGACATGAAATTAAGTGCGCACATCCATAAAAAAAATGTCTCCCACACTGCTTCAAGCGGTTGAATAAAGACTTCCTGTAGTGAATCAATTCATCTTTGTAAGATAAATAGGAGGCCTTTATTCAACCCCCGGAGCCATGTGAGGGACATTTTATTACGGATGAAAGCACTTTTTTTCACATCTTCTGAACTATTGACAACCAACACCCGCTTACCCCCGTTGAAAGGCTTGGAGGGGCCAGGATTGGGTTTGTCTGAAAAAAGAAAGTCACATACACCTAGGATGCTTTGAGGGTGAGTAAAACACAGGCAAATTTTTAGTTTTGGGTGAACTAACCCTTTTGTCACCGTTTTCAACTGGTGTGCCCGTCTTCTGTGAATGTTGTGTTTATTTGGTGCCATGTGCTTTGTCCTGTCTCTTTTCTTGCCCCACCTATCTGGTTACCTCATCATTGTTTTAGTTGTTACACCTGTGTTTCTCCCTCGCTCCCGGACTCATTTGCCTTTACTCTGCACAGCTGTGTCACCCACTCACACATACACTCTACACACCTGGCTCACTCTGCACACCTGTTCACATACTCACACACACAGCTGCTCCCCATTTGTTTAGGAGTATATATTCTTGTCTCACCCACCACCACTGCCTGGCTGTATTGTCTAATGTTTATTGTCATTACGTATGTTTCGTGTCTCGCATTTTGGCTGGGTCTGCTCTGTCCCCGTGATTTGTTTCTGTTTTGTTTTTTGCCTTGTTGGTCTTTTCGTTCTTATTAAAATATATTTCCCTGCATTTGGACCCAGACCCTGTTCTTACTTTGCCGGCCCGAGACACCTTTAAATCATTTAATTTGAGCAGAATTAAAATATTATGTTTGATGATAAGTTCACATGCTATGGCATACCTATAAATGGATCAAACTTAAATTGTACATCCTTCTGGTATTAAAAATAATGGCGACAACATTTACATTTTTAAAACAAAACTGACAACAAAACCGTAATGCAGGCATAGATTAACTATATGTTAGCTACACTTGAGCTTGTTCCATTGTGTCCTCCTCCACGCACTGTGCTTTAGTAATCTCAGTGATGAGAGTCTGTACCTCAGAAGCTTTGTTCTCTCCTCTTAAGATTGCCGTAAGAAATGGGCCCTGCTGATGAAATGAGATAGAAGAATAAGGAAAAGATAGGGCCAGCTGGAGTAGCAGTGATGTATCAAATCGAGACAGGTCTGCTTTGGTAATGATCACCATTCAGTGATGGAAACCCTTCCCAGCCTTTAAGGACTATTTATAAAGCAAGATGGAAAATGGAGGGAAAAGTGGAAATAACAGTAGCTCTATAATAAGAAATACAGCTCCGTATTCAATTTGCCTGGCTACCAAAACTATATCAGTAATTGGTATCAAAGGAAAATGTTGTGACTCAAAATCAATATATGTACCAAAGCCAAGATGCAAATGTGTGATATATAACAGTTCAGTAAGCAAGATAATACTGAGTGGCTTACTGTACATTTAAGACACAGTAATGCCAGTTACTTTGTTTACTTTTGTTCTGGCAATTAAATTAATCATAAACGAAGCCTCAACAAAACAAGCCCATCCCTGAATGAATCTGTAAAACAAATGATTTATTGACTCATTACAGTAAAATTTAGGTCCATATATATTTGGATAAGGCACAACATTTTTTTATTATTGTAGCTGCTGAACAAAATATATTCAAGTTACTGTTGTAATTCTTTAATTTGAGGGTATTCTCATCAAAACTGGAGGAAAGTTTAAGGAATTACAGCTCTTTAATATGTACCCTCCCCCATTTTTTTTAGGGATCATAAATTATTGGACAATTGACTCAAAATCTGTTTCGTGGACAAGCGTGGGCTATTCTTTCATTATTTCTACATCAGTTAAGCAGGTAAAAGTTCTGAAGTTGATTCTATATATGTGCCAATTGCATTTGGAAGCTGTTGTTGTGAACCTACATAATGCGGTTGTAGGATCTCTCCATACAAGTGAAACAGACAATTCAAAACAAAACAAATCCATCAGAGAGATAGCAGGAACATTAGGAGTTGCCAAATCAAAAGTTTGGTACATTCTGAGTCAAAAGAACACACCTGTGAGCTCAGCAACATAAAAAGGATTGAACGTCCAGGGAGGACAACAGTGGTGGATGATCAGAGAGTCCTCTCCATGATAAAGAAAAACCCTTTCACAGCAGCAGTCGAACGGAGTTGATTGGGCATCACTTCATAGCACAAATGGATGATGACCCAAAACATACAGCAAAAGCAACCCAGGAGTTTTTCGAAGGTAAAAAAAAATGGAATATTCTGCAATGGCCAAGTCAATCTCCTGATCTCAACCCGATTGAACATGCATTTCACTTTCTAAAAACAAAACTAAAGACAGAAAGACCCACGAACAAACAACAACTGAAGTCAGCCTCACTAAAGGCCTGGCAAAGCATCACAAAGGAGAAAACCCAGGCTCTGGTGATGTCCATAAGTTAAGGCACTCATTGTTGTACAAGTTCAAGATGCACTGAATCTGGTCAAGGGCATTTAATGCTTGCATTGCCTAAAAAAGGCATTTTAACCAATCATACACGATTCTGAGCTTATGAATGCAATGGCCAATCTGAGGTGTTCAGATGAGTCATCTATGAAATGCCAGAGATTAGTTCAGTGCATGCGCTCTCTGACTGAATTCTGCACTCTTGCAAATTCTCACATCATAAACAACAAAGCGCAGATGTGTGTAAGTAAGAGATTCATTTCACAGTGTAGACAGCTTTATTTATTAATTCAGTCATATTCAAAATATTTTTTGACATGGCACCCATATCTGGTAGGTACCTTGCCTAAAAAGACTTTATGGTTTAGGGTTTAGGTTATGATGTGCTTTTAGGCTTCTTTTAGCTTTCTTCTGCAATTAGGTCTAACTAAATAAATCAATATCCAACCAGGTGCTGAAATTTGAGGACTGGAACTGGCTAGAACTAGCTATGGACATTGCAGAAATTTGTTGCTTTTATTGTAAATTGTTATTGCAGAAATTATGGGAAACATGACCATTAGCATTAATCTAATGACATCAATTATCAATTTATTTCAGTCTAAAAATATGTTTTATTTTTAATAATGAGTGGTAATGGTGAGCTATTTTAATGTGGCAATAAAAATTATATAATTCAATAATAACATTTCCTGTTGACATAAGAGTCAAAACATGAATTGTGGGGTCAGAGTGAGAAAATGCCAGTGGGCAGAAAAATGCATTCCCTTTAATAAACATGCAGTAAATGTGCCACAACATCAACAACTTCCTCTCTCACTTCTACAAAGCTTCACGCTGACCTCTGATGCCCTTGTGGGTCATCTTGAACCCCTGGCATTGGCATGACCCTGGCAGCACAAGTCAAGAGGTTTTGATTCCTTGTTCAAGAGGCCCTGTGTCACTGAACCAATGTTCTCCACGGTTGTTTTGTGACACTGGGTCTGCGATCTTCCTCTTCTTTACAAATCAATCATTCTCTGGAAGCTGATACTTCTTCTTTTCTTGTCAGCTGTTTTCCGGTTCCAGGGCTCTTGTGACCTGTGCAGCAGATGGCAAAGATGAAATGATGGTGGGATACAGATTTGTTGAGTATTGCAGATAAGATGCACACTCAAATAGGTTTTCTCAGTCTAACTGTATGGTTGCTGGTCAAACTATCAAATGCCAAACTCTCTCAATTAATTTAGACTGTGTTCTCATTATATATATATAAAAAAAATACATTGGTATTCCACCATCTGCTATCTATTATCTGTTAGTTGTATAGTTACTTTGAACACAAAATTGTCTTTGAACACAAAAGCTGTTTTGCAAAAAACTGCAGTGATTTCTACATTCAATAAAAACATTAGATAATAAAATAAAATAAAATCATGGATGCTATTAGAGAAACTTAAAGAAATAATAGCTTTTTTTTTGCATAGGCAGAAATAAATATGTAAAAAAGAATGTCCATTAATTGTTTTCCTTACTGTTATTCTGAGGCGGCAATCTAATATATTAATATGAATCTTAAATGATAAAATATTTATGTTTTCATTTGCATATTTATCTAAATTACATCTTTAGTGCTGGAAAAACAGGGGGAAACAAACAATGACATACAGCATGAAGAAAGTTGCATATGTAAATTATTTATTTGAAATAAACAAAACATTAAGAATATTAATGTTTCCAAGTTATATATTTTTTAGTTCAAGCTGATTAAAATGACTAAAAAGATAATAATCACAGATAATCACGTAGCTTGTAAATTAACTACCGAATAATCTAACAGTTTGTAACCATTAATCAAGACTTTCATAACTGGGCCTACTATTTAATCTGTTAACAATTGAAAGACAGCAGTAAAGTCAGACCCTTTGATCCTAATGTCTGAGTGGGCCTTAGACTTTTTTATTTTATGGAGGAATTTGAACTTGAATGACAGGAACTTTCAGTGAATTCCGATAAAATCCGATTCTTCAGTGAAAAGCGCAATTGAAGAGTCTGAAGAGTTCAGGGTCTCAGGCATCTTGACTTATTCAAATCTGAGCTAGCACAGTCAATTTATTGAATTTCACTTGATATCTGCTGAAAACACTATTATTAGCCTATAGCTGATATTCTGACTCTGACTTCTGACAATATTTTCATAGGCATGAATAAATTAGATTCCTCTGGTTAAATAAGTGCTTTCTGGAAAATATGAAGAGCTGCAGAGGCCATAGGTTTGTAACTGAGATTAACCACAGAATCTACCAAAATACAATATTATTATTATAAATCACAGTAGAGGAATAATGCATGTGCTTAATGTGAAACAGCTTACAAGTAGTGACAAAAGAAAAGTAGAAAACATCGTAAATCCTTCATGAGACAAGGACAATTAGAGTGAGACAAGGCAATGACGAGAAAGAGAGAATGAAGACATTTCAGAAGGCCACAGTCAAGGCTGCACAATCTCTGTAGATTTATAGAAGTTCTTGCAGGCAAGTTTAAACATGTGCCAGTCCTGTAAAAAGCTGGGAAAACATTTAGCTAACATAAAAAATATTAATGCCTTATAGTGGGCTTATTCTGTATTTTCACATATTAGTAATTAGCCAACAAGTCAAAACAGGCAAGACCTGTTTTTTAGCCTCCATGTCCTAATCAAAATCATATAAATAGGTGCATAGGTGCATTAATAGGTGTTTTAGGAGGCCAGTATTTCATCGCAGTCACCTGCATGTATCTAGTCACATGAGCATATTTGTATTGTGCATTGTCTGCTCATACATAAGTCACTTTCAAACCAAGTAGCTTTCTGTTGGTCAATAATGCTGTGGATTTGCATGAGCAACTTGAACACAAGTGAAATACACATGGGGAATGTTCTTGCTACTCCCCATATGGCACTGATTATTTTCCAAATGACTCCTTTATCCACATAATTTCACTGAGTAATGGTAAAAGTGGACATGCATTACCTGTAGTGTTTCCCTCACATTAAGTAAAATGAGCTGTATATGCCATTTCATTCTTTAACGGTGACATATTATGCTACTTTTTACATTATGTAACATAAGTCTCTGGTGTCCCCAGAAAGTGTCTGTGAAGTTTCAGCTCAAAATACCCCACAGATCATTTTTTATATCATTTTGAAAATGAGTGCAAGCAGAAACGTCTGTCTCTTTAAATGCAAATGAGCTGCTGCTCCCCGCCCCCTTTTACAGAATAGAGCTGTGCCATTACAGCTTTGCCCTGCTAAAAAAAAAACTCTGTTTTGGTTCTGATTATCATGTTTATCGTGCTGAAATCATGCATTTTAAACCATATTAGTTTAAGCTTCTGATATAGTGTTTTCTGAGAGCAGACATCTGAAGCACACAGACAGGAAAATGCTGTCACAGCATATGAGTACTAAACTAAGTTCTCATTCACACCCGAGTTTACCTTAAAAACACACGAGTTACAAAAACAGTCGCTTATGTCTGTGAAGGTTTTAGATCTGTGTGGCAGCAGCAATATACAGTAAATAAATCAATAAATCCACTGCTTGTCTCTTTTTAGGCTGGGACTCTAAATAGTGTTCTGTGTTCGTCTGTGCAGCCAAAGACAGAACAGTTAGCATGTTTTGCTCAAACTTTCACCATGGCATTAGAGCTGGTACAATGTTGTCGCTTGCGAAATCAAAATGACGGCATCATGGGTGGAAGCTTACATATTAAGGGGCGGTAATATTATAATGAGATCCATTTGCCACTTCACCAAGTGAGCTAAATCAGACGTGCTTGTTAAGCAAATAGGGTTAACCTATTTCACTTTCCTTGGTTGGCAGATGCACCAGGGACCGACTATAGCACTTAAAACCTGGAAAAGTCAGATTTTCATTATATGTTGCCTTTAATGAATTTGGCTCAATTTGCACTCAGAAGCATGGACAATATGGTAGAAGAATGATCAGATATTTTGGCTCTCACACTTTATGCATTAAATGACTCAGAGCTGGTGCACGTTAAATGGTAGAGCAACACAATGCATGAGGAATTTATACAGCAGCAAATCATGATCTAAAAAGATAGATCAAAGAAAGAAGTGAGGGATGCTGACAGAGAGAAACATGAGGCAATATTGTGAACCAGGCTTGGGTTCTTCTGAGGGCCTGATTTCTTGCAGTGAGACAGCTGGATTTATTGCCAAGCCATGCTTCACATTCTCCGCTGGTACATGCTGTGACGTGGGAGTAGGATTTTGATTCTGGAAAACCATTAAAGTCACAAAAACAGATAAATAAAGCCATAACTCTGATTTCGCTGTCACAGATTAAGATTTATAATTTACTTTAGAAAGAACTAAAGGTAACAAATCTCTCTTTGTTCCATATGATTGTGGAAGAACATGGTGAAGGTCAAACATGGTGCAGCAGCAGCAGGCAGTATTTGATGCCTTGGAGTATTGGAGATGTCCATAACACCCTCATTCTCTGGGCTGACAGACAGAGCTGGATTATTTAACAATATAAATTAAATTAATCTGCTTTATCATTTGGTGCAAACCCTTGATGATTTCATCCAAAGGGAAATCTCATAATATGTTTCTCATTGTATTAGTTTTGATCTTCAATCATTATTTGACAAGAAAAATGTTCTGCTGATAGCAAACAAACATTGGTTGCTAACATTTGTCCACTCCAGCACTCCCCTCCCGATCACAAGGGGGTTGGTAACTTGAGCCGACTCAGTTTCGCAATTTTATACTAAGATCTTAAACAGCCATAATAATATTGCCAATTTTCTAAATTCTAATTGTTGTTGTTTATTTTATTCTTTGGTAAAACTTTACTTAAAGCATTTATGTATAATGCATCATGAAGGGTTATTAAAGGGTATAATAATTACAATTATTCATAATATGTGTTGCAATACTTTATATCTTGTAGTAAATAATTATAACCGAACAATATTATATAACTGAAATTTATGTGTTTACTATTATTCATGAGATTGTACAATGCATTAAAAGGCATAATTATTGCATAAAACAACTTTTTATTATGCATTATGTGTCAAAGCTTTAAGTAAAGTGTAACCTCTTTCCATAAAATAGTCATTTTTAATGGGTGAAAAGTTGCAGCATATTTTCACAATTTTAATGCACTGTTATCTTTAGAATTAAAAAAAAAGTATAATGCTTAAATAAGTTTTTTGTTTTTATCTCTCTGTAGAGGGAATTGATTAAAAAAGGATAGTACATTATTAACGTAGTGCATATCTCAGTCAATTGAATTATTGCTGCTTGACAGAGTAAGTGCTCGTAAAATGGCCTGTACATATTGGCACAGGTTTTACAAATGCTCTAAAGTGCAGTTCCATCTGATGTTACAACATGGACTCATAAAGAGATCCTGCATCTGTATATTATGTTTTGTTTTTTAATTACAGAATACAGTAACACACACACACACACACACACACACACACACACACACACACACATTTATTCATGCATATGCCAAATGTAATTTCAGTATAGAATAGCACAGTTCTAGTGGTGAGCTGCAGTGACAAGTACAGCTGCTAATTATACAGTAGGTTATTAGTACTTTATGCACTTTTTCCATTTTATTTGGTTGTCTTTATAACATTTTACTGGGGCTGCTGATCAATTATTTGAGTAAGGTATTACCCCACCGGTTTATTGTTGTTGTATCATCAAATTCAGATTAACCAACCTCTTATGCTGTCTGCTTTACTTTTTGGTCAGACAGCTTCATTCAATGTCAATGGCCAGAATACACCTTATTGTAGACCAGACTTTATGACGATGACAAGGGCACTCATTTATTCAACCATATTTGCTCATTAAAGGACATGTTCTTTCATTCTTGCTAAAAAAATAAAATAAAAAAAAATTATTGTCATATCAGCTGAGGAAAAAGGCCAAATAAATATGATACAAGCAGCACTTAAATATATCCGCAGTCAATTAATCATGCAGCAGTAAAAATAAAACGTAGCTCCAAAATGTTGTCCTTTTTCGACGGAATGAAGAGAACATGTGGATGAGCAGCACAATGGCGCCCTCTTCTGACACCAGCGCATCTTTACAGGACTCCCAAAAGTATTTAACTAACATACTCCGCATTTGAGTGTTCTTGCTATTTGATTTGATTTTTCTCAATTAAGTTACTGGCGTATTTGATGTCTTTTGATGTCTTTTTATTTTATCTTATTCACCACAAACCTTCAAAACTGTGTAACTTTTTTGTGCATCGTGGTCTCCACTAAAACTGTACCAGCCTAACACTGATAAGAAGAAATGTTTCTTGAACAACTAATCAGCATCTTGATTTTTGAAAGATCACGTAACAATGAAGACTGGAGTAATAATGATGAAAATGCAGCTTTGCCATCACATCAATAAATTATCGTATGAAATATATTATAATACAATATAATACTTGAAAATTGTACAATATAATACAATATAATACTTGAAAACTTTTTAAACACCACAAAACTACTTTACCAAAGTATTGTATTCGATTTTTCTTTTAAACTGATAACGGCACAATCTGCCTGTGTAAATCAGTTTGGGAAAATCAACTACTAATCCAAACCAGTTTAGTAGCCATCTACATGCTTAAGTGTTGAATAGCAATCTCTGCTTGAACTGAAGAGGGCATTAGCACACAACAAACAGCTAAATTAACCAACAGCTGTTTTGTAGTGTGTGTGCCTCTCTTTTAACAAGTTTCAAATCTGGGACATACTTCCTTAGGGAGTAACAAGGGAGAGTAACTTAGGGAGAGCTTTAAGCAAATAAGTTTGATGAGAAACCAGTCATTTTAACAACCCCACCTCTTCACACTAAACAGTAAAATATTATGCTGATTATATGAAAGTAATGTGCTAAGTTCTAATGAGGCATGGGACACAGTACCCCTCATCTACACCTCATTTGTTCTCTATCTAATTGCCAGCATTAGACAGAAGGTTATCAGTAAAGCAGCAACAGGGAAACAAGCTGTTGTCCACCTGGGGATACAGGACTGCGCTGTAGCCATCTGAGTGAAAGGAGGCTTGAGTTCAGCTGTCGGCTGTTATCTCGTGCCTGTAGAGACAGGCCGGGCTGACGCGAGAGAGAGGGTGTGCCAGCACAATGCCTACACACCCTGCACAGGCCCGGCACGCGTCAGCCTCCACCGCAGCCGCTGCGCCCACACTGCACCCACACTTGCCGTCATACACAAAACCACAGCCCTTGGGGCTCAGGCTTGCCATCTGATCCTCATCTGATCACTTTACAATGTACTCTATACCTTAACATGACTAACACATACTAGAAAGAAGAAAACCCAATTGGCTGTGTTTTTAATTGAGTGGCACCACAGTTTCTGAGGCTTAATAAGAAGCACATGCGGGTAAATCTGGAAATAAACTGAAAGTTAAATGCTTCTTTTACTGTGGTTTGACTATCTATCTATATACAGTAGTATAGCAGTCATTGGCACTGTAGCCTGGCTCCATCAACACTATAAAACTCAGTGAAACTTAAAGGGATAGATCACCCAAAATAACATAACAAAATTCTCACCCCCCTGTCATTCCAAAGTTGTATGACTATTTCTTCTGAAATACCCCAAAAGAAGATAGGATTCTGACGCATGTTTTTGCTGTTTTTCTTTGTATTATTAAAGTCAATGGGCAAGTAATATGATTGGGCTATAAACATTTTAAAATAATTTGTGGATAAAGTGTATTTCACATATTCATTAATGATATGACGCTCATTTGTTTTGCCTTGGTATATTAATCTATTTAAAATACTTCAAATTATATTTTTACATAATAAGTACTATTTTTAAAAGTATGGTAAAGTGAATTTCTCTTTCACAAGAGATGAACTGCATTTTTAAAGTAGGCGTGAATGGAATGTGATTATTTTTCATACATTTTATAACTAACCAACCCTCATGTAGATCCAAACCTCCTGTATAGCATGAAAGAAGTTATTTCAATCAATGTTTCAGCTGCTTTTGCCCATACTGTATCAGTCAATGGAATCCAAAACTTCCAAACTCGACTAAGAACATAAGTGTAGTGAGTTTTTGGTTCCGTTGACTTTAATAATATGGGCAAAAACAGCTGAACCCTTATTTGGTGCTCCACAGAAGGAATAAACTACATGAGGGTGGGTAAATGATGAACGAATTTTCCCTTTTAGGCAACTACCCTTTTCCGATCAGTGTTTTGTTAGTTATGCTTATAAGCATACAGTAAGGGTTTTAAAAGAGCCTTGTCCTACTTGAAGAGAGCTCTTGATGGATGAGTGACTTAAACACGGGCTACATAAAAGGTTTGAAGAATCACTACATGATTAGTAATGTCTAATGCCTAGGTGTGTAATCAGAGCACTTATCTGCTGTAAAATCGAATGATAAGAGTAGTCTGGTTAAAGAATCAGTGAATGCTGTCGTTAGTCTCTTTCCTAATCATTGCTCATATGCTGGCATAACTCTCTTTACAGGCCAGGCATGCTGTTGCATGATTTCACCATCAGCATTTCTACAATACTCCACCCGAGAGGAATTATATTGCCTCTGAGGGATAAAAATCCAACTTCAGTTTGTTGCATAAGCCCTGTGTTTTTCAACAACTTCAAAATTCATGGAATTCAATGGGCCACGATACAGCACAATCTGGGGCATGAATGATTTAGTGCTTTCGCTCTATGGGGGTGCTGGTTAAAGGTCCTAGATGGTGTCCCAAGAAGAGGTGACCCTGTAACTGGAGAGTTGTTGAGATCCCAGTCCTTGTCTCTTATGTGCCCTTAAGCAAAGAGCTCTTGGGGGATTGTTCCTGCAATCTGCAAACTGTAAGTCGTTTTGGATGAAAGCATCTGCTAAATGGTTGTTGTAAACTGCAATGGGAGTTAAATGATTCAGTAGCTTCATGCCCCAGTCCGTACATCACCAGCAGAGCTAAACTGTATGTTCAGATGTGAATGCAGAGAAAAAGTGGGTGGATAGAGAAAGCAGATAATGTGACTGGGCTTTAAAGATAATATAGACATGTGTATTTCACATATTGGTTAATTATGAGAAGCTCATCAGTTTTGTCTCTGTGTATCAAGTTCTAAAATACTTTTATTAATGCAATTAAATTAAAGAAATACTTTTTTAGCATGCTTTTTTGTAAGTACTTCAAAGAATATACTTAAGTGGGAACTGAATGTAATGTTTTTAGACACTTTTGTTGTTTTGTTATTAATTGCAATTAAATGTAAAACTGTTATAGTTCAAATCTGCAATCTGCTACTCTCTCTAAGTACATTTAAGTGATCTTTTATTCATTAAATGTTATATTATCTGCAAATACAATATAGTTTTAGAAATATATGTTTAAGATTTGAAGTACACTACATGTGCACATTTAATACAGTTAGTGCACTTATTTTTCACAAGGTATACAATTAACTTGTTGTCTACTTTTAAATTAAAATTCATTTTAATATTTTTTGTCACATGGCTAGGTTGTGTAATGTTCCTGGAAACGCCACAACTATTTATATAAGGAGTTAAGTATATTTTGTATTATGTACAAATGCATAATTGCATTAGTTTTTGATAATTAGAACATTTAACATTTTTTCGTAATTAAATCAAATATTTCCACATGCATTTTAAACTATATTATATAGGATTTTATCACCCCTTATTTATTACTCAATAATAAAATGATACGAGTAAACACGAAAAACAGGCCAACACAACTAATCTGTGTAAAAAAGCTACCCAACACAACTAAAAAAGAATAAGCCTTACTCAAACTCGAACAACACAGAAAACAGGCAACACTTTTGTTTGATTTAGAAGATGCAATGCCAAGTGAAAGCTGTATAAATGAAGGGCTTATGAACTGTGATTCAGTCAAATAGAGACCTACACTCACCTGGAGTTGCTTCTGAGTGCCAAGGTGTTGCCCAACAAACATGTAAACACCCAGAGTCCTCTAACCTTACACTGATTGACTCTAAAAGTGAAAGCTGATTTCTGTCATTCTTGTGGGAGTTTAATAAACACTTACATAAGAGTCTATAGATCTCCATGTCACTTTAACTGCCAGCAATCACCATGCCAACTGAACCTCAACTAATAGATGTGGATATAATAATGGTTTCAAGGTTTCATTCAAGCGTTTATTATACAATTCACGTAAAAGAGTGAACTCAACCCTGAATGACCATAAATGGTACATGACACTCAACCCTCAAAGGATAGCTGTCTAACTTTCACTTCGTTTTCTCTGAATGCGTTCTTAAAAGAGTCGTCATGGAAATCAATAAATATTATGCCACAGCTTTCCTAACATTTGTAGGTGATGATCATTGCTCAAAGTAAACTATTTCCTTGGAAATTGGTCTGCTTGAGATCGGCAGTCACTTGTTTACAATCCCTTCAGTATTAAATGCAATTATACAAATATGCATGCAGTGTTTTTTAGTCTGAGAGTGGCACTCCTTTGCCAAATCAAAAACCTCTGTGTTTTTGAGGATGTCTGGTTGAATCTCCTGAGGCTCTCAGAGTGAGTCTGCATAATCAAGCAGCCCACACACATTTCAAATATAAGCCAAGCAAGACCATCCACTCGAGTTGAATGAATGCTCATAGGCTATGAAAATAGTGCTTCCTGGAATTGTAAGACATAGTTCAAGATTATAATTCATCAAGATTATAATTCAGAGAAATAATTCATCTATCAAGCGCCCCAAAATTAAGATTATGTTTTAAATGACTCACCTTCATGACCTCTATTTGACTATTCCATATACCTTTCACACAAAGTAGAAGAAAATCTAAAATGTATTTCAATTGTTTTTGTCCATTACAATGAAAGTCTATGTGGCCCAAAACAACACCGACTTACTGAATGGAAAAAAACACAGAGACATTCATTTTTTTCAATGTTCCACAGAAGAAAGTCAGTCATGCAAGTCTGGAAGAACATGAGGGTGAGTAAATGATAACAGAAATTTCATGTTTGGGTGAAATATTCTTTTAAATGAAGGACATAAGAATGTCTCCATCCATACTAAGGAAGTCTTAACTTCAACACGCCGACGCCACTGTCAAGAGCTTTGGCTTCATGCTCAAGTTGCCATAAAACCCAATGACATCATGATTGTTCCCACATCATAGTGTTAGAGTGATTTCATATGGTATCATGGTCTATATGAGTCTATTGTGTCTAATGCCTCACCAAGATTTTTTTGTCTGGCTTAATGCAGTAAAAATAGAATTATTGTGATAATAAGAAACACTGCTCTGAATGGAGAAATAATATTGCTAATGTAAGCAAGAAGCTCTTAGCAACCCAACAGCAGAAAACGAAACTGCTCGGATGTGTGAAATGATAAATGATGCATATCGCTTGTATAGACTCTGTCACACTCAGTATGCTGCTGTCTAAGCAACATCACCAGCACTACACACCAATTTCATCTGTTCCAGCTATAGAACAATCATTGAGGTTTGTGTCCTTATCACATTGACACTTAGCAAGAATCACGCTGTGCTGAAGTGTTATTGAATCAAAATAAGACTCCTCCACAAATCAAGACAACCATAATCTTATAAGCAACAAAATACAAGGTTTGTATCCTTTGTACTCTTTTGATTGATTGCATGGCAAATGGCAGTGTTGGGCTTGTCAGTAGGAGGCATGTAAAATTAGTTTAGTGTCCTGCACAAGCTCTGTATTTCACAGCAGTAATGCTATCAGATCTCTGTGCTGGCAAGTCTGTGCAGACATAGCAATTTATCATGAAGGTGTGAACATCTTCTTGTCTATCACAGCCCACACTGGGTGGACCACAGCAGTCAAAAAACGGAGTCCTTGAATTGAATGTATATGAATTATAAATCATATATGGAACTTTTCTCTGATTGAATCGCTACACGTCTGCTACATGCAGACTGTGCATTACTGGTGAGCATTTTGCAGTGACTCTTTCTCCAGGTTACATTATTATGTAGGTGGCAACAAGTGACTTTCTTTATGAGCGAGTCATTTTTGATTGTCTTAAAACTACTGATTTATTCAGGAACAAAACAAGTGAGGTGTTGTGTCTGAAATGGCATGAGTAATTTACTTTGTGACAAATAAGAAGCATCTTCAATATAATATGAATGTAATCTGGACATACTACATTTGTCATATTGAGACTTCATGCAGCTCCAGTTGTGTTGCTTTATTGCTATTTACATACTATTCCTCTCCTTTGGCCATTAGATATCCATGTGTCCACTAGTCCACCTCAGAACCTCAATGAACCTCACCACCTATTGTGTTGAGGTAATGCAGCACAACTGAAAAAAAAGCTGGTTTTGTTTAAATATTTTGTTGGTGGACAAATTGGTGGAGTCTAAAACATAAGTGACCACCATGTTTATTAAAATTCTGTGTATAAGTCATGTAAAGAGGCTTGACAGTCTTGCTTCTTATATGAACATTCTCAGCTGGGCCCAAAAAATATTCACTGCATAAGTCACTTACTACTGCGTAATAAACCAATTGTTAAATTTCATGGTTACTTAATTGGTTAGGTTTTCCTAAGTAAATGCAATTTGTAAAATTAAAAACTGAGCAGAGTAGGGGTCACTGCTAAAAACCCACCATCAGTGATTATACGACCAGTTAAAAGTGGCAATAAATTTTACTAGCTGTTGCAGGTTAAGTACTGTGGTGAAGGTGACCCCCAGCCACCACTAACAACAGCTTTTCAGGAAAGCTCCAACCATGAGTCCAGCAGAGGTAAAAGGGCAGGACATCTGTGAAAGCAGCTTCTGACCTCTATTCAGAACTCACTGGAGACAATAAGATCAGGTTTCTGACTGAGTACACCATCAGAAGACTTCTCTGCATCTGTTATCTCTATAACTTCACTCCATTTGTGCTCTACCTTAATTTAATTTAATTTAATTATCAGTCTAATATCTTATCCCATTTCATTGACTTTGGTATAGACATACTATGTATACCACAGTATGTCAATAGTATGTAGTTGTTATTAAGCTAGTGTAGTTCACCCCTAAAATGAGAAAAAACTACTAACATTTTGGTCTGTTTCTTTCACAAATCTCTCTTATGGTAAAACGTGTAAATATACTACACTCTTAAAGATAAAGGTTCCAAAAGCGGGGTTTCACGGTGATGTCATAGAAGAACCAGTTTTGGTTCCCTAAAGAACCTTTCAGTGAACAGTTCTTAAAAGAACCATTTTTCTTAGTGTGAAGAACATTTTAATCTAAATAACCCTTTTCCACTGTAAAGAACCTTTTGTGGAATGAAAAGGTTCCATGTAGGGTAAAAGTTCTTTGTGGAACCATTGAAAGCAATAAAGAACCTTTATTTTTAAGAGTGTTCAAAAGTGTTCAAATGTTCTGGGTCAGTAAGATTTTGTAATAATAACAATAACAATAATAATAATGCATTATATTGATACAAAGTAAATTGACAATATAAGACATTTAAGGCAAGGCAAGTTTATTTATATAGCACATTTCGTACACAATGGTAATTCAAAGTCCTTTACCTAAAAGAAAGTAAGATGATCATAAAAAAAAAAGAAAATCGCAAAAATAAAACAAGGAATTTAAAAACTTTATTTTTTTTATTTTTATTTTTTTTAAATTATTTAAAAATTTATTTAGAATGGCAACTCTGTTTTTAACAATTTTCAAAAATCATGTTTTTTGTTTTTTTCATTGTGCATTCCAAATAATCTCAATCAAACAGCAGTTGGGTTATTTTGATTAGGTTAAAAATACTGCTAACTAACACAATAAAACACAATAAAAACATGATAACGTAATAATAATAATAAAAAAGAAACATGATTTTTGAAGTTAGAAGAGTGATGTTTGGCAAATAAACATTTTTTCTTTATATTTGATCAAATAAATGCAGCCTTGGTGAACACAAAACCTGGTTGTTTATTAGATTTTTTATTTGATCTTGCTGACCACAAAAATTTGAATGGTAGTGTATGACACAGGACTTGTAAGCACCACTTTTATTACTTTTATTTTTCAAAACCATATTGTTTTTACACTCACTGATTAATGTATACAGCTATAACCACACAAAGTGCATTGATACATTCAGTGACTGATATAACAGGAAGAGTTCAAGAATCTGACGTCAACATTTTAACTGTCAGAGAGAGCATTCTGAGACTTTAAAGCATGCATACATGCAGTTAAACACACGTAACGGATTTAAATAGACCAAGATGGACAAATACAACTGCATTTTGAAAACATTCCAACCGTCCCAGACGTGACGTGAGGATCACCATTTCGTCTCCGCTATCCCAGCTGCCCATCCACATTTCACAGGGAAGTCAACAGCGGATACATACCCTTTCAGCTTGGTGTCATCCCTCCCGCCATCCTCAGCTCTTGTCTTCACTGAGAATTACAGGTCACAACTGCTTCCTCTCATAGGTTCAATCAATACTGTGACCCTCTGTTCTTGGGGGATTTCATGAAAGCAATAAAGCTGAACCGAACCACCCCTTCCCCCAGTTAAGAAACCTGTCCCTTGTGGCGTGGGCTTGGGCTTATTCAAGACTTCCACCCTCCTGTCTGATCTTATGGGACGTGTCTTGCTGTCTTGGACAAACAGATGTGTTCCCTGTCCATCATCAGGAGTAAATGGGCCATATGCTTGTCCTGGCCTACAACCTGCCAAGTTAAAATGGCTTCTTGACATGCATCGGTTCTGTTCCCGTCCCCAAGTTTGATTGATAGCCACAGTCCCTCGAGTTGTGTGAGCTGAATCGGCTCCGACAGAGCCAAGGCTCCTGGGGAGCCAGGGGTCAAAGTTCAAGCTGGACTCTCTGCACCGTTACACTTCAGCGGTGCGTCTCAGAAGATCTGTGCAGTGGAAGAGGTCACATGTCACCCCATGAGGTCACTGTGAGACAGCGTGGGCCATACACACACATTCCCTGCCTTTTACAAAGTTGTGACTAGTCCTGTATTAGTGGGTTTAAGACAACATGGCTCAAGGTCAATATGGACTTGTCGCCCACCTGTCCTGCTCAAAAGAACACATAGAAATCAGTCAATGTGATGCACAGTTGAAGACAGATGTTAAAGGCATACGTAGTTCACCTTCAGTTGCTGGTCCCCATTGACTTGCATGGTGGGTTTTTTCCATACTATGGAAATCAATTCGGACCAGCCAATTAAGATGAACTATCCCTTTAAACATAATGCAGTTGTTTAGATTAAGGTTCCACTGATGAAAATGTGTTAGTATTTTCATGTTATAGCTATATATGAATAATATTATCTATAATAATTTAAATACTTCATAGACAAACATTCAAATAATTAGGGTCAGTAAGATGTTTTCTAGCGGCTGGATGCAGGAGAGGGCCGGATGGAGGAAAGGGTCTGTGTAGGCCATAAGCCCACAGGAAACCAATATCAGGAAAAAGAGATCAGCAATCCCAACATGACGCAGAGCAAATCCCACCAACAATGAGTGCTCTCTGAAAACAAGCCATCAGCATATGACAGCGGAGATCAGCTAACATCTAAATGTAAGTGTTAGAAGGTTCACGAGTTCACGCTTACATATAATTAGCTGAAGTAATAATAATGCGTATTTGGCATGCTGTCCGGGGATGGGCTCTGATCTCGGGAATTGCCCGAACTTAGAGTACCCCCCTCCCTGTATAGTTGTAAAATGAACTCGAAGTGAGGAGATGGGGTGGAGGAGGGATGCTGATAAACCGTCAATGGATAGAGGTAAGTCAGCTGTATTTATACTTTATACTGATTGAGCTCCACCGGTGTTGATTAAGTATCTAACGCGCTCCTCCTGAACCTTGTTTATAAAACATCATGTTGTGGATGAATTTAAAGCCTGAAGATCAGACCTAGTCAAAATTTGTGTCATTTAATCACTGAAGACCCATGTCACATCAGCACTACCCCCAGCTCTTGTGGGCTAATGCGATAGGTAGTTGAAGCAATTTTAAGGAATAGAGATGAGGACAATGTGGATTTGAGGGCAATATTGATGGGATAAAGGCAGGATGGCAGATGAATGTCAGGTATTGTGAGGGCTGATAAAGGAGTGAGCCATGGACCATGAGGAGATCAGGCATTAGCCATGTGGAACGCTGATCCATAGAGGTGGGGAGGGGCGATTGAGCACACATCAGCACCCGTCTCTGCTCCCCAGTCCTAGTACAGACACCCAGAGAAAAAATAAAGAGAAAAGAAAAGACAAGAACAATGGAAAGGAGATGTGCTAGAGGGTGGAGAAGATTGACAGTGAATGAAAAAGGGTTTAGGGAATCAGAGGATCATAGCTTCTCACCTTCTCATGTTTCCAAATAATATTTGAAAGATGACAACTACTACGACTTCATGAAACTTTTTTCATGACCATCCTCCAAGTATTACCCGCATAAGAGAGCACCATGCCTGTACAAGGTACTAAGACATAAAAAAAGGACCTTACAATTGCAAACAAGCAATCGCAGCTGAAGATACTTCACACACAATCACCACAAGAACTGTAAAATGTAAGTTGCAAGAAAGAAACTGGTTTTAGATGGATCTTAAACAATGATTTTGATTACTTTTAATGGTGTGTCTTTGATTGAAGAAGGTGACTTTTATTTATTTATCTTTTTAAATAAAGTCTCTACTTTACTTAATTTGTCCACTTATGGCATTTGTTATATATTTATTTATTTATTTAAATAAATTGGTTGACTCTTGCCTTACTAAGGCTTCTTTCATAGCAAGCATTTATGTATCCTAAATATAATAACAATTATTATTACTATACAGTTTTATCAAAGCTTGATTGGAAATTTTACATTCACATTAACCCTGTTTTTCTTTAATTTTTTTCACACATCTTAGATTTTAGAATCACACTTTTTGAAAATTGTATGTTATTGCAAGATTTGCCAAAATTCTCCAGAAATCATCAGATTTTTGGTTAGCATTATCGCACTGATAGCTTGTTAGCTCAACTTTGGCAGGGGACCCATTCTAGTGCCAATCCCACAGGGCACAGAGGGCCAGGGACCACCTCCCTCTACTGTCCTCCGAGGGACAGTCACACAGCCACATTGTCACTGGATGACATCACCGACTGATTGTTAACGCTGCCTCAGAAAGGGATTCTTTGTGTACAAACAATACAGCTCTAAATGTATGAGACCCCATTAATTGGCCTGCTCTGTGTTTTTGCATATAGTGATTAAACTACAGCCCACCTCCTTCTAAACTGACGTGGATGCACTCAAGAGTAACAACGCTTCAGCTTAGTCAGTGTCACCATCTGGCTAAAATAATGTCTGAGCATGGATATGCTTCCACTTCTGGCAACGTGACAGATATTTCTGAGTAACTTTGATTGCCAGCCTCAAGCTATGCATGTCCAAGCATTATTTGAAGAAACCTAATTCAATTCAGGATTTTTTGAGTAGCCTACTTTCACAATGCCTCACATATTATTCCAAACCACAACTTATTAATACTGTCTAGTCCAAGCCATGAGTTGTTACTAGAAGATTCCCTTTAGTTTAAGATTACAGATAAGATGTTGCTGTGTCTGTTTCTCTGAACATGTGACACGGGCCTGCAGGGGGCAGCAGGAGGCAGTGTGGATTTGACAGGATTCAACCAGCAGTACACAAATGACCAAGCCTTAACCCTAATACCACTGTGCGCACTCAAAGACTATAGAATACCTTAATATCTTAAAGAGACTTTGGGCGCGCACACACACACACACACGCTCAAACTACTGGTTCTGTTCCATGCTGCCCACACTTTAAAAACTTGGATTCATATAATGATGCAGCTGCAGGGCAGTAAAACCTTCTGATTCATCCACATCTACACCCTCATCAGGGTTTGTGCTGGTGCTGCCTGGACTGGCACGGCTATAACTATTAGAGACAGACTGTTTTCTGGCTTCACACTGTTTCTTTGAAAGAAGTCCAGAATGGTCATCAAATATCGGCATTAAAAGCTTTTCAATTTTCTACCAAGGTTAGAAATTATCTAAAATGAGGGGGCAAGGTAAGTAAGCAGGTACTTAAAATGTGGAGACAAAAATGCCTCTGCAGTAGTCAACATTGTATATTATTTTAATAGGCCTATGTTGTTATGTTTTTAGTGCCTCTGTGAAGACTATTGACCTAGTGGTAAAGTATCAGTTCAATTAACTTAACATTTGACATGACTGATTTTGGGGGGGGGGGGGCTATTATATATTATTAATTTTAATTAATATAAATGGGACAAATGCCTTTAAAAAAAACATTTGCCCTTATTGAAAACAGTGCTATTTTACATGCTACTGGAATAGATAATAAATTATAATTACTATATGGTTATTGCTAATAATTTGTAAGATATTAAAAAATAGGTGGTAGACAACTCTCTGAAAAAAGCTGTCACTGTGGTGGGTGGTTTGTACCTTATTTATGCCTAAAAGATGCATATCTAAATGGTGCATTTTAGTACCTAAATTGTACAATTTAATATCTTTTGAAACTGTACCACCCAGTGACAGCTTTTGTATCTTTTTTTCTGAAAGTGGAAAGCAAGTAGGAAAGCATAATATTTTTCCTACAGCTGCTTCCAGTAAATCTACTGTTTGCTTGACGCACACTACCAACTGCAGCCTCCAGTGTTGGCACTTCCTTCTGCATTTGGCTGTTGCGTCTTCTTTCATGCTCTTGGATGGTCAAATTAAAGAGGTCTACTTCCTATTCTCGTCTTGCTAAGAAATCTAGTCACCAGTTTTGGAGAAGCCCTCCCAATGACTATTCAGCATGCAATCCCAACCCTTATATTCCGGGCAATCCTGTTGGTTGCAGGGCCAGTTCCCTTCTTGCTCAGGCCAGCCCTGAGACCAGAAGAGTTTTTCCCACCTTTTATGGGATCAACCCCTTATTTACTGTGTTATTTATTTAGGGATGCTTCCGGCCTCCGTCTTGGCTGCATCACCTTATTAATTCTTCTGAGCAACTGAAGCGGGTACACGATATCCTCTTTCTTCAGTGGAGCCAGACCCCTGCCAGACAAAGTTAACTTTGCCCTTATGCCAACGATTCAAATCCAACTTGGCCAATGCTTGTGGCTCTGCCTGCAGAAAAATGCTGGTAACATTTGTCAGCAATTACGCTTTAAAAAGACGAATGGTGGTCCTTTTGTATGTAAATATACAAAGTCAGAATGTGCCTTGTCAGATTCTTTGATTAGGACAGTTATACTCCAGTTTAAAAATGTGTGGGGAAAAAAATCAAACGATATACTAATGTTTTGTTTCAACTATTTGCAGACATCCAATGTAGAAAGAGCACATTTTGTGTAAATAAAAGATAATGGCACCCTAAAGTGAAAAATCATCCTGATATGTATACACAAATGTTAACTGTATACAGTAAATACAACAAATATGGATGTTCAGGTTTTATGGCTGTTATATATTACAAAAACAATAATTATTACATATACTACTGTTCAAAAGTTAAATTAAAATGTTTTTAATTCTCTTATTCTCAAAAAGGCTGCATTTATTTAATTAAAATACAGTAAAACAGTAATATTATTATATTATTACAATTTAAAATACCTGTTTTCTGTTTGAATATATTTTAAAATGTCATTTATTCTTGTGATGGCAAAGCTAAATTTGCAGCATCATTACTCCAGTCTTCAGTGTCACATGTTCCTTCAGAAATCATTCTAATATGCTTCATTTGGTGCTCAGAAAAATGGTAAATGAAAATTTGTCAGCGTAAAAATTTTTACTGTCATTTTCACTTGCACTGTCATCAGTTTAATGTGTGCATGCTGAATAAAAGTATTCTATTAATTAGAAAATAAAAATTATATATATTTTGTGTATTTATGTAAAACTTAGAAACTAAGAAGTAATTTTAGAAAATCATATTAATTTACACATACTTTCTGATTGTATGTTTAATTTAAAGAATGAATGAATTAGCACTTTATAAAGGCTCATCCATTGTGTGTTTGCTTGTCATGTACAGTAAGTAAATCTCCTGCACTGACAGAAGCAGTCAACACTGGAAGATGTGTATTAAGAGCATGGACCCAATTTACTCAACTAAGCATATATTTTATTTATAGGGGACATTTTACTGTCAAATAGGTACTGGAATGGTTCATTAGCCCTGACAGCCAGTGTCTCATGGTGTTGAAATATCCCCCATTCTGCCACTCAGGGCCTTCACCATATAGGCCCTGTGCTACCATATTCCTGACAAGCACTGCACACCCCTTTATCAAGTGTGAGTTGAGAAGCTGCCATCTGACACAAAAGAAGATGCAGAGGGCTAATCATTCATTCTTTCCACACAGGCATTGATAGGTGTCTCAATTCCACACACATCAACTACCCTGAGTCCTCTGCATCCCCTCTGGGTGTTTCTCATAGCCACTGGTTTCAGTGCTTGTGGTACGGGTGGGGTGTGGGGTGCAGGAACAGCTGCAGTCACAGGACAAACAGAAGCTGGAGGACGCTGGTCTACCCTGACCCCAAACAGACACCACTAAAAGCAATGCCAGAAAAGACAACTGGCAAGAGTTATCTGATGCAGTGGAAACAAACTCTTGCATCTTGCCAATTTTAAATAAAATAAAATTACATCATAAACATTGCAGATATTGAGTGTGATTAATTCTCAGGCTTCATAATACTTTTAAAAAGAGGTAATAATATTTTTCAAGAATATATTACAGTGCAAACAGAATGCAATGATTTCAGGCACTTATTTACAGTGAAATGAAAATCAATTATAGTTTAAATTTATGATAAATTATATTAAATTAAGGTTTTGGATAGTAATGACTCAATTGTTACTACATCCTTCTGAAAGAATGATTATTTATGGATCAGTATTCTAGAGGTGAAGATAATGTTAACTCAGTAGAAATGACTCAAGTAATAACTAGAAATGAATTAGACTTGCTAATTTATTAACCAGGGTTTCTTGTTAGTTAATAGTTATTACTAGAGTGCTAATATTGCGTTACTCTTTTATTCCTTTGTAGTTATTCATTAAAGATGAAACAGTATTCTAAAGTGCTGCCAATTAAAAATATAATCAAGTAGCCTACTTTACATGTGCTGTAGTATGCAAGTCAACTTCAGAACAGCTGTACGTTTTTAAAAGAACAACAGAATATTATCATAATGACTTTAAAGTAAAACCTTTAATCCGACATTATTTTAAAGTGCAATTTACCCAAGTTATTATTTTTATATAATTCTAATTTTTACACATCACTGAAGGCTTAGTTAACCTAAAAAAAGTGAAGAATTGTTGAACTTCTTTATTCAAAGTCTTCTCAAGTCATACAACAGATTTGTTAAGAACAGACCAAAATAGAAATCATTATTCACTAAAAACCTTGATATCCAACCCTAGATCCCCCTAGGCACATCATACATTTTTGAAAGAGGTAATGTTGTCTGATTTGTGAATGAATCACTCTTTTGAGAATGATCTTTTCAATGAATCAGTGGACAAGTGCATAGAACCAACCTTCACAAAACTGACAAATCTTGAGTTCAACTCACTGTCTCAGTGATTCTTGTGGTTAACGGCTCACTAAAAGGGATTACCAGTGAATTTTGGTCTGTATGTAGGTAACGTATGACTTCAGAAGATTAATATATGGACCACTTCATGACATTTAACCACATCAACTCTGGGGACCCACCGGTGGGTCCAATATTGCATATGCCTAATTCTCAAAAAATCAAAATAACAGCTGAAGTGGTTAATGGCCTTTTTGAATTTTAAACCCCATTTGTTGTAATTATAAAACAGCAACCAGCTGAAATGATTAAATATTTCCATTTCTTCGTCACAGTAGAAAGTAAGTCATGCTGAATAGATGATGACAGAATTCTCATATTCGGGAAAAAATATGCCTTTACAACACATCGGACGTGACCATTGCAGACTTCCTCACCTTCCTCAATCTCACTTGGAAGTAAAGCAATGCTGTGTTATCCGTGCATGACCTTTAATGCTCTAATATACTCTAATTCATCTCAGCCACAGAGGGAGTCCATGCAACCGACTAATCCCACAATGCCTTTCATGTCTGAAACACCAATTACAGGGGGATGATTTGAAGCCACACACACATTTACAGCATCCTGACTTGCAGGGCTGGTGATCACGACCAGGACCAGCGTGGGAAAACTGACATGAAAGAGAGTCTAGGGGTTGGTCATGATTACTTAGATGCAAAGTGAATCAGGGGCAAAGAGACTGATAAAAAGCTTGTTCACTGGATATCAAACGCGTTGTCTCATGCACAGAATTACTAAACATCACTGGCAATTAGCCACTGATATCCAGCCAGGAAGAACATTAGACTGTGATCCAGACAGCCAGGAACGCAGGCTGGAGGTGGGGGTGCCGAGGTATATTGTCAGATGGATCTCTGTTATAACTGAGCTGGACACTGAGCATTGAGCACTGCTATAAAGTGGCTTCATATAATAACACCAAATATGTAATGTAATGGTAATGTAATTATTTGCAATAGTGCTATATATCTTTTTCAATCACTTGGACTTAGCTCATTCATAAAGGAGTAGTTCACCATAAAAAACAACAACAACAACAACAACGACAAAAAAAACCTGAAATTTATTCACCCTCAAGTTGTTTCAAAAATGTATGAACTTCTTTCTTCTATTGAACACCAAAGAAGATATCTTGAAGAATGTTGGTTGCTGGTTCCAAAGTACCCCCCACATTCTTCAAAATTATTATGATTATTATAATCTTCAGCAGAATTAAACTTGTGCAGGTTTAGAACAACTTGAGCAATATTTTATTATATTTTTGGGTAAACAGAGAAAATCAATATGAGGTAAAATATATATAAATATACATTTTCTCTCTCGAGTAAAGAAAATATCATATATATATAGTTTTAGATAAAATCCACAACAGCATTTTAATTGGTTACATAAGCTATAATAAATATTGTTTCATGTTTCAAGTCAGAACTGCTAAATGATTCAAATTTCAAAAGGTCTTAAGAAAGTCTTTTCAAAACTGGTCTGAAGAGGTTTAAAATCTAATCATAAAAAGTTCAAGTGCATCAAATCCATTGCAGATAATCTCAACCAAAAGCGATGGGAGGCTAATAAGAAGCAAAGTTACATTAGTTGATTCAAAAAATGAGGTGTAATTAAATCTCATTCCTGTAAAAAAAAAAAAAAAAAAAATGAAGTGGCCCTTACGAAAGGAAAATATATTTACCAATATATTTCTTAAAATATATTGTGATATATTGTAATATATTATTTTCCCTTTTTATTTTCTAATATATTATATATTTGAATACATTTAATAATATATTAATGATACATATATTATATAATATATTGCAAAATATACAAATGATTGCCGCTTTCAATATATTGCAATAAATTGGAAAAAATAAATATATATAAGAATATATGCCTTATATATTACATGATATTTTCCAATATACTGCAATATATTTTTGTTTCATAAGGGGGGTCAGGTGTGTAGAGAAGTAAAGATAAACAGAAAAACAATGTGAATAAAGGATGTTCTAGAACAGTGGTTCCCAACCTTTTTCAACTCGCGGCCCACACAACCACACAAATATGTTTGCGCGGCCCACTTCAAAAAAAGGAACTGACCCCGATATTGTTGGGTTAATAACTTAGTAGCTACTCAGAAGCTAGATTGTTAACCGTCTTTACTGAATGAACTAGGGCTGTGCGATATGGACAAAAAAAAAAAAAAAACTATCGCGATTTCTTTGATCAATTTTGCGATTGTGACACACACCGATATGCTTTTACAATCATAAATGCATTCAGGATTAATTTGAAACAAATTTCCAAAAGAAAACCAATTAGAGCTTTATCAAAAAGTTGTAACGTCTCTAGAACAGTCATAAGTCAAAATTATCACTATAGTAAAGATTTAACAAAATGTATAGACTTATGGCAAAAAAAAAAAAATTCCGTGTACAGGGACTTTTTTTTCTTTTTTGCCATGCATTGCATTGTTCCATAGACTGTAAAAAAAGATGGACGACTCGCCTTCGCTCTCTTCCATTGGTCAAAACTGAAGCCGCCAGTGTCCCGATATGGCGCTGACATCTTGGACTTGCGCCTGCGCAGATAGCGATCTAGGGACCAGTTCTGCGCAGTAGCTATGCGCAGTAGCAAGCAGGAAGTAAAGCCTTAAAGCTGCGAAATCAACGGCCCCGCCCCTGTGCCCCGCCCTCACTCTCCCTCGCAGAATGCACATACCGTAATCTGCACTGTTTTGGAAGTGGAGTCCTGCTCCTGTGAACTCTGTCTGCTCCGTTCCACTCCAATCTCATTAAAATAAAGTAAATACAAGTACCCTACTAACCAGACATTTAAATAGGTCATATTTAAAAAAAGTAAAACATGAATAAACTGTAAAAACATGAGTACTCGTATTACTACAATTAAACTATTATAAACAATTAATCTCAATCTAGCGGACAGCTAAATCAACTTCATATTTAGCTCATGAAGTCTGTTTTAGCCAGGTTAGCATCCTATAATTTATTGTTAACATGCATGCAATATGTTAGCAACTAGTTTATTAATGCAACTCACTTCTGCTTTTTCATACAGAAGCAATATTTTATTGTATTGTTAGTCATTTTCTTAAAAATTTTTTTTGGTATCCACATTTTAGACAAAAATGATTATAAACAGATGTAATTTTACTCTATAAACAGAGTAATTTTTACTCTATAAACAGACTAAAACAGAGAGATTTTACTCTATAAACAGAGTAAAATCAAGTCCAAGTACAGTACAACCTTTGCTTGTTAAACCTAGACGATATGTTATAGCCTAACTTACATCATGTTTAACCTTAATTTAGAATAGGCCTAATACAAAATAATAGTTATACGATCTAGCTAACGATCACCTGCTAGCTAGTAATGTGGCTATTAACGTTGTCTTTTAGCTAATGTTAACGTTAGCTAGCCCATGCTACATTGATTTACTAATTAAATAGCTTGTAAATTAACTTACCGTAAAAAATTCAAAGATCGATTGGAAATGCCAGATCGGTTAGCATAATCTACTGCAGAACAACCCATTATGTCTGTGTGAAATTATAGAAATTATAGAAATTTAGAGATTAAATTTAAAGCTCCAATCTCCTCAGTCCTCCGAAGATCATGAAAAAAGCCTGTTGACGCTTCAGTGCCTCCTTGGCTCAGAGAGCTGTCAATCACAGCTGTCAATCACGACGTCACACCACCGTTTTTAGAGCCTTAAATTACTATCTAAAAAACAACTTATTCTAATAGTCGTTTTGGCTTCACTTTTCAGGGCTTGTGCGGCACGCTTGCATTGTTCATAGACAGGGCCGGTCCGCGGCATAGGCGGTATAGGCAAATGCTAAGGGCGCCACTCATCCATAGGGGCGCCAGAATGAGTGAACGAGTGAATTTTTTTTTTAAATATATAATAGGCTACTATTTAAAAAACATTAATTCGAAATACTACCAAATAAAGCAAAAAAAAAAAAAAAGTCCGGCTCTTCAATCTTCCCCCGCCCATCGAGTGCTTGAAGTGCGTCAGAAACAGAGCGCGCACGATCAGTTGTTGGTAATTTGTTGTGTAGCGTGCCCGACGCCACATCCAATGTAGACAGCACTGCTTTTGTTGTCACACAGCTCGTAGAAACGGGCCTGGCAGCTCGCGCCAGTTCTAGACACGGTGAAAGTTTCCTGATTGTGAGGAAGGCCGAATTTACATGACACATTATAAATGAGCATAGTCTGCGATAGATACAGTGCCAAAAAGAAGAGAAGAGGATAAAGACAGAGGTAAAGAGATGTAGTGAATGAACAATTTATTGCATAGGAGTAAGATACTATAATTTCATTGCAGTTATTTTTACCTTAAACTTAATGTTAGCAGTTGTTCTGAGTTCTGAGTCCCCAGACTGTGATTTTGTACAATCATGTCAGTTTTAAGACGCATTTTTTATTATCACTTTTTTATTAATGTTTTACTCTACAGTTGTGCAGTTTTGGGGGGATACAGTACAGGCCAAAAGTTTGGAAACATTACTATTTTTAATGTTTTTGAAAGAAGTTTCTTCTGCTCATCAAGCCTGCATTTATTTGATCAAAAATACAGAAAAAAATGTAATATTGTGATATATTATTACAATTTAAAATAATTTGTTTTCAATTTATTATACTTTAAATTATCATTTATTTCTGTGATGCAAAGCTGAATTTTCAGCATCATTACTCCATTCTTCAGTGTCACATGTAACATCCGGTCTATCACATGCTGCTTTAGAAATCATTCTAATATGATGATTTATTATGAGTGTTGGAAACAGTTCTGCTGTAATGTGTGTGTGTGTGTGTATATATATATATATATATATATATATATATATATATATGCTAAATCATGAACACAATGACAGGGTGAAATGGGCTGTGATGCATGGGGCGCCAGGTAAAATCTTGCCTAGGGCAGCAAATTGGTCAGGGCCGGCCCTGTTCATAGAGCTCAATAATTGTAGCGGTGCCTCAGGTGTTTGCAGTGTGTATATAATATGTGTATGTGGTCAGCAGCGAGCGCGCATAAATATAACGCGAAAGCACATTAAAATAATGCACGAGTGCGAATCTCTCTGTTCAATCGCAGATTTCCTTTGTGCTGTCACAAAACCAGTCGTGCTTGCTAAGATACACGCTGCTCTGCGCGGAGAGAGTGTGCGCACTCAAAACGTGTCTCCTCTCACTTAAACTGCGTCCTGTGCACTCACAATTCTCTCTATGCTCATGTGTTAGATATTAATTATTTTCGCACGTTTTTATTTCTAGCCTTTTACCGCATGCAGTGTGAACGCTCTGGTCCGTTAACATGGGCTCAGAAAAAAGGCGCATCACAGACAGTTTGTGAACCTGGAGTTAGGCATATGCCCAGTCTGTTAGCATACTACGGGAGGTCAGGGCCGCGGAATCTCGTGCTATAAAGCGATTTAGAAATCGCGCACGCTCTAATCGTGATTTTATGACGATTTCTTTTAATCGCACAGCCCTAGAATGGACTGGAAATGAACAGAAAATAATTGGCGGACCACCTGCAATACCACCGCGACCCACTAGGGGGCCGCGGACCACAGGTAGAAAAAAAAAAATGACGCAACATTCAGCCAAGTATGGTGACCCATACTCAGAATTTGTGCTCTGCATTTAACCCATCCGAAGTGCACACACACAGTGCTGAGGGTGGAGAAAACCACTGTTCTAGAAAGGATGCGCTGAGAAGAGTTTCACATCTCCAATGACATGCTTATGTTACAGTAGTCTCATGACTATACCACTCACACCATTGCATTCTTCCACTAAGTCAAAAGTTCAACTGTAAGATTAAATGGTTATGGTTAATACAGTAACTAATGACATATTTAAACCAAACAAATGCCATCAACAAAAAATTACTTGAGCATGACTAATAAATAATTATAACATACTGTATTTTTTGGTATGTTTAATGAAATGTCTTCTCATCATGACACAAGGCACAAGCAAGACACAAGAAACTGTTCTTTTTATGGGAGGAAAGAAGATGACCTTACTGGAATAAAACTAAATACACACACATTTGTCTGTAAAATGTATTTTATTCAAATACTCCACGTTTCTCTGAAATGGATGAATGAGTGAATGCACAAGTGAATGAGTGAGTGCAAATATGAGTGCATGGATGAATAAGTAAAAGCGTGAGTGCATGATGAATGATTAAATGTATGAGAACATACAGTGAGTAAATGAGTGGATGAATGAGTGAGTGAATGCATGAGCACATGAATGAATGAGTGAAATGTGGGTGGTATGAATGAATGAATGAATAAGTTAATGAGTGATTGCATGAATGAACATGTGAGTAAAAGCCTGAGTGCATGATGAATGAGTGAATGTATGAGCGCATTAGTTAATGATTGCATGAATGAGTGAGTGAATGCATGAGTGCATGAATAAATAAGTGAATGCATTAATTAATTAATTAATGAATAAATAAATGATTGATTGTATGAGTGCATGATGAATGAGCGAGTAAGTACATGAATGAATGAATAAGTGAATGCATGATTGCATGAATAAATGAGTGAATGTATGAGTGCATGAATAAATGAGTGAAAGCATGAGTGCATGAATAAATGAATGAATGTATGAGTGCATGATGAATGAGTGAGAAAATGCGTGAGTGCATGAATAAATAAGTGAATGTGTGAGTGCATGAATGAATGAGTGAGTGAATGAATGCATGAGTGTATGAATGGATGAGTGAGTGAGTGTATGAATGGATGAGTGAGTGAGTGAGTGAATGTATGAGCAGTGAATGTATGTATTATCTAGAAATTTAAGCAGAAGGTACCAGCTACTTAACAGCTATCAGATACCTGACTGGCTCACACATGATTGCGCCATAGCATGGAACTTGTGACCACTGAAATCAATACTAAGCATGCATCAAAATGAAAGAGAAAGCTCCTCCTGTGCTGCTGGGCTTTGGGGGGCACATCCTGCCTTGGGTGTCCATTAACTCATTAGAGCATCTTATTAAAATATCAGACTGCAAGAGCAGCGAGTCTTCAGTCAATCAGCAGCCAAACTGAGAAACCTGAGGCCTCCACATCAGCTCATCAGTCACTGAGAGATGTGTAGTTACAGTACACACACACACACACACACACACTCTTCAACACTTCATACTGTAAAGTATTTCAGCTGGCAAGACTAATCATGCTCGACTGCTGAGACAGCACTCTCATCTACAGTATTCTTCTTCTTTTGTGCCTTTCAGTGGTTAAAACACATAAGGGCACATTAACACCTTTTTAAATACTGAGTACAGCATTTTTCATGTTTTCCAGTTGTGTCATTAGCTACAACTAAAAATTTTGAAAGAAAATATTAATATTAGTTTTAAAAGTAAATGAATAATAAAAAAAATACTAAATCTAAAATGAATAACTAAACAGAAATATAAAAACAAAAACCAATAAAAATGAGAAAACAAAACTAAAACTAAAGTTAAAATGAAAACTGATGATATAAAAATAAAAGATAATTCAAAATATTAATAAATACTATAATAATATAAACATAAAACTAAAACAACACTACCTGAATTATGAAAACCTTCTCTAGAACAAGTTGAATTGCCATTTGAAATAAAGTGTAAAACAATGTGATGCTCAGTTGTTACAGAGCTGTTTAGCAACAGAAAACCAATCATGAACTTCCTAAATGCTTATTTCATTAATTTATTCATTAGCTTCAATCACTCTAACTAGAGAAAAGAGAAGACTACTTAATTATTGTTTTAATATTATTATAATATTTAATATTGTTTTAATATTTAACATTAAATGTTAAATGAGTTGAAATATTAATAGTTTTTTTTCTTTTTAGAGTCCAATTATCTTTATAGCACTCATAATTATGTAATAAGTATGTTCACCCATGGTTTGCAATATATAGTGTGACATCTGGAAAGCTGATAACCCAGGATTAATTACTAACTCCGTGACAAATATGAAAAGCATGAGACATGAAACAAGATAACCCAGGATTACGTTTACCCAGGTTGATTGGCTTTTCTATGAAGTCACAAGTGCGCTCTCCCACCCTTCTCAGTGAGCTTCTGTTGTTCTGAAACCAAAAACCAGTGCTGTGAGTACACAAACTGTCAACTCTTAAACTACCCTGCTCTACTTTTGGACATCCCAGCTGCAGCAGGTCTACAGCAGAACCCCCACCGTCTCCTTCAGAACCCCGTCTCACGGGTTATTTGATCAAGTGATGAGGGGGTGCTGTGAGCGACTAGACGGGAATAGGCTCTATTTTTAGAGTGTCAACATGGAACACATTCTAGAACATGCTCCTCAGGGAACACTGGCCTTCAAGTTCCTGAAGGACATTAAGGTATGGTCACCTGGTGGCCAAGATTGAATTACTATTGTGAATATAAAGAGTAAAGAAAACCATATTCAAATTCATCATTACTTGACCTATTTATGGTGCAGTTAGAGCAGCATAATCTTTGCCATGAAATATCTCCTTCTATTACCACACCTATGTTTAGTAAATTCAGTTTAGCAAAAGGCAGACAGGAACTGGATAACGGTGTATTTCAATAGTGTCAACAGTTAAATCACTGCATCAAGTTCAAAGAGCTGCTCGTAAGTTACTAACTTCTTCTCGTCTTCTGTAGCACAAGACAGCAGCTGCTGTAGCACTTGATAGTAGTAACACATCAAATAGTGATTATGTTTCACTACACCTTGTGGTTTATGTTTTAAATACTACCTGGAGTAAAAAGTCAGGGCCAAAGATCACAAATCAGGAAATCAATACAGGTATTTAACTGTTTTTAATTATTCTGCAAATTGCAGCTAAGCATCAAAACATTTGCCACAGCTATCATCTTTAAACATTATTGATCTTTGGTCTTCTTTTTGTTAGATAAACAAAATAAATTAATCAAAAACAAAATAAACAAAATGAAAGTAAAACAAATCTAACAAAACCAAAAAAATATTTTTATTTCAATTTGTTTTCATTGTTTCATTTATTTAACCAACAAAAGAACCAAAACATATTGTGAAGTTAATGTTTTATTTTTAAGTGTATGTTTTAAGTGAAGATTATAGTTTTGTTGGTCTTTTTATCTTCAAGATCAACAACCTTTGATCTTTCAGTAGAAATAATGCTTGAAATAATGCTTTCTGTATTGAGCACTCACAATGAAGGCAAATTAGTAAAACTGCAGTTATATAACTACAACTAAGTTACAGCGTGTTGTAGTCTGCACTATGAAAAACTTTGAACGAGGAAAATTATTCATAAAGACAGATTTCGGTGTGTGGGATTGAATTGTTTGTGTAGAGTTCTCGCAAAACATTGTTTATTGGAAGGAATTTTCTGGCCTTTGATGCTTAACCACGCGTCGCTATTTTTACACCAACACTTGTTCTCCTCAAACGAAGAGATATTGTTTTCACCCAGTGCATAAACACACATAAACACTAGTTGGCTTGGAATAGCGTGCTGCTTATCAACAGGAAGTCACAGTTCCTACTATGGAAATGTAATTGTTTGACTCCTACAATACACATTAAGGGGCTTTCTGTAATCAGCTCTTGGGACCGAGGGGCTGGGAGACATTTCTGCGTTCAAACAGAGAAGGAATGAGTGTACTTCACAAACCAAGGAAAGATTCCTGAACAATGGATTTGACAGGATATAACTTAATAGTAGGAAACTCTGAATGGTTACCCACTCTAATATAATCCACAATCCATCACACTGACCAGTTATATTTTGCCAACAAACAGACCATTTAACAGCCTTTTATGAAATGAATAACAGTCTGTAGTTCAATGCATCATGTAGACCCACAGAAAAGTCTACTATTTATGTTCGGCAGGACAAAAGAGGCCCAAGCTTAGCTTGTACTCAAGGTTGAGATGCAAAACAAGAACGTTCATAGTGACAGCACATAGCATCCTCTTTCCTTTAATCATAAGCCTTATGGCGACAATCAGACAGTCTTGTCAGAACATTAATCTGGTTACTGAGGCCTTTTATGACAGCTTAAGCTCTGCTAAGACACATAACTCATGTATCACATTTCCCTATCAACTGGGTGGTACGTCAACTGTGTAATTACTTCCACTCGCATTCGAACTTCACATTCCAAGTATTTTCCCCATGCATTTCCTTTGCTTGTCTTGATGTAATTAGGTTGTGTCAGAACAAGTGGATTTTATACGCAAGATAGGTTTGTCAGAATACTAGGGTGTAATGAGCAATGAGAAGAGTATATCTCATTTAATCTACAGTGCACTGAAGAAAAACGATTTGGTTTAAATTATATTCAGTTGTGGACAATGGAAACGGCTTTTCTTAACATTAAATTAAACTGCGAACTCTTCTTGTGTAGCAGAACCTTAACTTAATCAAGCAAACACTATGTAATTAGACAAAAGCCAATATAATTTGAGTGACTGAGTGAATAAACAAATGCATTTTTTTTTTCAAAAATTAATCTTGGAAGAAATGTTGGAATAAAGCACATGAACAACATTTAAGATATTTTTATATGCTTTTAATTGTTCGACAAAATATAAACTGAAATAATATACAGTGTGCAGTATTTACAAATAAACAAGTCTGAATGAACATGCAGAAGTCGTTCACTATTGTCAATATTATTCAATAAACGTATAGTAACTGAATGCCAACAAACAATTAAATAAATAAATAAATAAATAAATCCACTAGTCTAAATATTTTATGCTTTGGTGTAATACTAATGGCACGATTTCAGCACTTTTTAGTACTGCCTCTTTTTCAAAAACTATTTGAAATCCAGTTTGATCTCAGATTTTAACGGGGGCTGTAGCCTAATAAAAGAGGGTCTTTAATCAGCTATTAGAACAATAGTTAAAGCAATGCTAAATGTACCCATTTTTCCATGTGTATTCCATTGTGTTGAAACAAAACAACAAATATTCACCCATCCTCACCACTCTTCATCAAAATGGCGAAAACTCTTCCAAATAAATCCAAACATAACATAATAAATCTATTTTTTCTCATTATGCTCAGAAACACATCGTTCAGTTGCCCTGAGAAAAACTGACCTTGGTTTGAGCTTACCTTGGCTTATATTCCACTCGGTCTGATCTCACATTGTCTTTCACAGAGGTCACATTGTGGGGAGATGCTGCAGCTCTTCTTCTCTCCACAGCTCCTCCCTTAACTCTGCAGTCAGAGTCAAAATGCAGTCTGGCTAACTTGATCTCTGTCTTATATTCGATATGTCACACTGTTGATGTGCAGGGAACAGGGTGGCTGTTTTCTGACTTAAATGCACCTGGATGGAGGTGAATTCTAAATGAAGATATGGAGAGAAGTACAATGGCTGTTCACAGTCCGAACACCACTATGAAGTAACTGTCAACATTAGTACTCTTAGAATGACAAGCTGTTTTAGCATTGTAAGTATAGGCTGGCCATGGGAGGCAGTGCAGCACTGCAGCTGGAAATGAGCAGAGAGACTCAGGGAGAGTTGTTGATGTGTAGAGCCCCACACAATGCCCCTGAAATAGATTTATCTTTAGAACTGATCAATGACCTCCAAATACAGAACAAGAGTTCAGCCAGTTTAACATATTGTAAAAAGGTTTTCAGTTATAACGCTCTAAAATCCTTAGTGACTGATGTTTTAGTGCACTTCCTGCAAATATGGGGAAAAAATAAAGGATCTCAATCAAATATGTTTACATGATTACTGCAAATTGTCAAATGACCAAAGCAGTGTTTCCTGTTTGCACCTTGAGAAGATGATGGCTGCATCAAAGCTCCAAAACGAAAGGCTAGTAAAGTATGTTAACATAAATATATGACAAAGATTTTTTTGTACACATTATCTTTAAGGTGTCTAGTATTAATATATGAATTCACATATACTCAGTTGTGTCGCGTGTGGTCATAAAATGAGTAAACCTTGATTGTCACAATAGTGACAAAAGTGAACTTAGGTATACAGTACAATATAAATCCAATTGCAGTTGTTAGTGAAAAGGGTTTTTATGCATTATAATAACACTACAATGTGACCAACCAGTTTCAAATAGCTGGGCTAAGATATATAACAATTTCTATGACCGTAGAAATATGTTAATAATGTTTATACACATTACTCCACCGGTCACAATTGTGACCAACCATAAAACACACTTTTTCACACACACACACACACACACACACACACACACACACACACACACACACACACACACACACACACACACACACACACAGTCGGTTAATTTCATTAAGAGTACTTACAACAGACATAATATACTTTAAAAGAACATACTTTAGTATTTTCAGTCACTTAACTGCAATGAAATGAAAATGTGTTATAGTTTAAAATTATTTACAGTACAAATGTAATTAGCTGAACTTTACACTGCCTTTTTGACCCACTCAAGTAAAACTTGTACACATTTTTGTATGTAGTGTTTACTATAATGACATTTATATTGAAACATGTATGTCATGTGAATAAATATTTGTATAAATATAAATATATATAATATATGTAAATATATAAAAGTTTGTAGAATGTCAGTCAACTTATCAAAATAATTGTAAAGACCAATAAGAATTTAAAATAAAAATTTAAGTCAACCTTTTAATTTGACATTATTAATTATTATTAAGTGTGCTTAAGTGTGTTAAGAAGCGGTCATGCATCAAAGTTCTCTCTTTAAGAACACTTAATTACTCTAAATACACTTAAGTGGCATTTTTATTCAATTATATTAAGTTATTACAATACATATTATTGCAACTACTAATAATTGCAACTACAAAGCAAACAAGACAATGCACACATATACACAACTAAGGTTCAAAATTAAAACTCACCAAGCACCAAATGCAAGTAAAAGTAGGTTTTGGTGCGTAAAAGTAAAAACAGTAAAAAAATAATTAACTCTAAACAACTCTAAAATTAACTCTAAGATTAACTCTAAACAGTGGCTAGTGATTTTAAAAGACACTGTGACATAATAGCTTAGGCCAGACAGTACGAATAAAACTTAACTTAACAAAATATGAGTAATAAAAATAGTTGCTACTTTTGGTACATTTTAGTTAATCTGGAAGTCTATTACTCATTACTCATAATACATGTGAATAAAGTCAAATATTACATTATTATAATGTGCACGCAGTGTGCACATAAAAATTTTAGCAACAGAGATTCTAGGGGAGGGTCTGTGTCTCAACAAGTGTCAATATTACAAGCAATTTAGAACATTTGAAATGGTGTCTATGACCATGCTTACCTTTGACACAAAATGAGATCCATACAGCCCCAGAGTGTTTGCCTAGGTCATATCGCAGTGCCTGTGATAAGTTAAGGGCTCAAGGTATCAAATCAGACACCTTGTAAAGAGAGCGCTATCAGCCTCTGTTTGAGTGTGGCACTGAGTGCCAGACGACTGGACAGACACAGGAAGGAAGGCTGCTGAGTTCAAATTCAATACCTCTTCCAGTCACACATGATGAAAGAAGCATTTCTCATGACCTTGACTACCGCAGTAACCCCAAAAGCAATGGGGAACCTATGCTCATTGTACATGGCTGTTTAAAAAACAAAGCCACAGCTAAATGACTTTACAGGTCCCCTCTCTCTCTTTCTCGCTCTGTAGTAAGTCACCCTGTATTCCCCGCTACCTATTTTTGCATTATCATTGGCAGTGATGGTCAGTGCCTCACGCTGGCCCCTTTGAGGTAGTAATACAGCCCTTCCGAAACTACTCACATCTCATTGACCCAGTTGGACAGAGTAACTGAGAGTTTGTAAATACACAGTAGGCCTACGTCAATGAGGAGATGATAAATATAAAGTAAAGGGACGGTCACACTACTTTTCGTTCCATTGACTACCATTCATGTGCATGTAAATGTTACAGACCGGAAACTCAGGCTCATGCAAAGAAGTTTTGTGAATTCTAGCCTGCGAATTTGAGTCACATGAAGAGACTGACCAAAAGTCGCAGCATGACCTCTTAGCTGTATTATAAGAATTATAAGAACACTTCAAATTTCCAGGTTGGCTGCAATGCAGGAGATTGAAACATTGTTACATATTGCATCCATGATTTAAAATAAAACCCATAAAATACATTCCTTGCAGGGTCTGAAAAAAGTTTGCATGGTCAAAATCTAGTGGAACCACAGCTTAAGCTGGTCATTATTGCGAAATACAGTAAATCATGATAGCATGTAGAGCATTCATGGTTATTACACGTCTATCATGAAATGCTGATTTGAGCAGAATTTATTTCATAATCTTATCTGTATATTATCTGAAAACATGCTCTAAACAGTCCAATACAAGTTCAAAACAATCAAGAGACTGAGTATGCTGTGAGATAAACGAGACAAAACCTTAATGCCAGTTTTAGTCACCAGATGAGCATCTGAGATATAATGTTGCCATTAATGACAGCAAATATTATGAAAATATGCAACAGTTTGCCAACATTTTCATTTACTTTGTTTCTGGAAGTATTTTTTCCCATAGAAAAAAAAAGCCTTTTATAAGCCATGTTATAAGCCATTTATAAACCATGAAACAAACCAAAAAAGTGGACAAACGTTGATTTGAAGCAAAATAATTGCGATTGAGCAATCAGAATCAAGTATTCCGGAGAGCCACGTAAAAATCTGATCTAATAAAAGCTAATAAAAGAAATACAGTGCTCAGACATCTGGGGGAAACAAAGATGAGGTGCAGAATCCTGAAATCAGATGCTACCCATATTTCCACCAGCAGACAGTATTCCCAGGGGAATTCTGGGTACCATCAGCTCCACATGTTGTGCAAAGGATCAAAGAGCAGCATCCGAGCCAGCAGAGCAGTGTGCCAACATACATGGCGACCTGCCAACCCCAGTTGTTCGTGCCATGCCCACGTCTATCGTGTTCAAACCTGACCTTTTGCATAACAAGCTGCAGCTTCATGGGGAGGTCCCTCCTCACCCTTATGCCAAAAATCTCAATTACATTACAATCCTAGCAAGTCTTTTTAACTAATGCACATGACAAATTAGTGCCCATTTCCTGTTTGGGCTTGTGGAAAAACTGGCTAAAGTAATGTTTGGTGGATCTAAGTTCCTTTTCAGACACGACTCAAATAAAGGCCACCACGCCCCAAGCTTTTGTGGAAGCAGCTGTTGGAAAATACAACATCTGCAGTCCAGAGCAGCAACAGGACCCAACCCTTCCGTGGCATGTGACCAACTCCTTGGGCTTCATTCACCCCACGCAGATAAAGCCTAAGTTCTGCCCTCTCTAATGGACACGGCACAATAAGGTGTTAAAGAATGAAGGATTATGATTATGACAGTTATTGCACTGAGACACGACATCTCTGTACTCACTGGTCAACATTTTATTCATTCCCCCTGGTGGACTTCATACCTTTCGTCAAGTACAGTACAGACCAAAAGTTTGGACACACCTTCTCATTCAAAGAGTTTTCTTTATTTCCATGACTATGAAAATTGTAGATTCACACTGAAGGCATCAAAACTATGAATTAATACATGTGGAATTAAAAAATGGAATTATATACATAACAAAAAAGTGTAAAACAACTGAAAATATGTCATATTCTAGGTTCTTCAAAGTAGCCACCTTTTGCTTTGATTACTGCTTTGCACACTCTTGGCATTCTCTTGATGAGCGTCAAGAGGTAGTCACCTGAAATGGTCTTCCAACAGTCTTGAAGGAGTTCCCCGAGAGATGCTTAGCACTTGTTGGCCCTTTTGTCTTCAGTCTGCGGTCCAGCTCACCCCTAAACCATCTCGATTGGGTTCAGGTCCGGTGACTGTGGATGCCAGGTCATCTGGCGCAGCACCCCATCACTCTCCTTCTTGGTCAAATAGCCCTTGATGCCTTCAGTGTGACTCTACAATTTTCATAGTCATGAAAATAAAGAAAACTCTTTGAATGAGAAGGTGTCCAAACTTTTGGTCTGTACTGTATGTGAAATCATTCTTTTAAAAGTAACGTTACACTAGAGTTGAGGGTGCTCAAGACAAGCCTGAACTGACATTGGAATGTGATATTACAAAATGATTCTATCAGATTTGTTCATTGAACTACATCTGGCAGGAGTATATTACAAAAAGCAGGATCCAGAGGGAGATAGGAAAAAGTATAGGCCTATAAGAGTGTTTCTTCAAAACTAAGCACATTTACTAAAGTGGAGAAAAAAAAACTTTCACTTTGGAGTTCTTGTACTTTCAATTTAGTTTTTAGTTACATTCTTTTGAAATTATAGTGGGGAAAATCAAGGAATAAAATGGCCAATTTCATTATCAGTGTTTTATGTACACTCTCAGAAAAAAAAGGTACAAAAGCTGGATGATACTAATTTGGACCCTTTAAGTACAAAGGTGTGCCCAAGTGACAGCTTTCATAAATTTATTTCTGAGAGTGTATCCTATTTTGTAGTATCTTGGGCAATGGGTATCTTGAGTATCTTTTCCCCCACGTTTGTTGAATTATTTGACAAAATTACAGACTGATTAAAAAAAATTGGTGGATTAAAAATATTGGTACCACTTTAAAATAGAGTTCCTTGTATTAACATTTAGTTAGCTACATTTCTTAATTCTGGCAAAGAGACACAAAACTGAAGAAAAGGGAATCAGGAACGGGAACTTGAACAATGAAAGAGTCCCATCAGGGTCAGGAAGTCTCTTTCAAGTCTGTTTGATGTCCATGGGCAGCAAAGCCTGTGGATATTTGAGAGGTGAATCTGTATGAATGTGTATATTTTGGAAGGCCCTCTCTTTGATATCAGCGGGGATTTTTTGGTTTCTAGGTCACCAAGACAGTGGTCAACAGTTATTCCATCCAAGCTGAGAAAAGCATTTATTTGAATGTCAGCTGACTATGAAAATAGGAAGATCTGGCTTTGAGCTGGAGGAAGCAAAGCCACCCCAAAGTCAACAGATCAACTCAGCGTGTTCTCAAGGATAGGGCATTCGGCCTGCACTCTTCTTCCTTTTTAAATTCACCTTCTTCTACAACAATAACATTTCAGCTGGTCCTTGGCAGCATGATGAATTTCCCAGCAGTATAATGTGAGACATGAGCAAACTGAGCCAATGATGTATGGATTGGAGCAGAAAAACAACGTACATAGCGCAGCCATCTTGATGAATCTGAACACAGATGTATGATGACAGTTCCTGCCATTGGAGTATTTCTTGATCTTGTATGGAGGGGGCGATGCTTGCATGTGGACTCATGACCTTTATCGTGTGCCAAAGCCTTACCCTTGAGACCTTGCCGCATAATCCATGCCTCATTGCTGGAATAAAGGCCCCTGGGTGGAGTTCATCTGCTCCATCCCATATCTAGATGGAGTTAATGTGGAATATGCACACCAATAAATGGTATAAAATATCTAGTAATGCCACTGATTTGGTTCACTTGAACACTTGAACTTCCACAGGAAGTGCATACTGCAATTTGGTGTCAATCAACACTACTTAGTTAAAAACACTATTGCAACATTACTGTTCACATCCAAAAGAGGTGCAAACAGCATCTTGGTGCACAACCCAACCCCCATTTACTCCTGTTTGGTTAATCACCACCACTGGCTTCAGGCCAGAATACGTGCACTTGTGTGTTGAGCCCCGCCAGCTCTGCCACAGGTCACAAATGCTGTGAGGAAAGCCATTAAAATGTATACAGCATGTTATGCAATTCTGGTAAATTTTATCCCACCAACAAATGCATGAGTATTCCTCATATCCTTCCTGTGCATGGATATAAAGAGAGGGTTTATCTCTGGTGGGAATGGTGTATGGGATCTGCATCCGTACACCCGTGTGATGAGCATTTTCTGCTCCCCTTGGATATGTTGGAATGACCTCACTGCTTTGACATTCCTATCTTATTCTTCTAAAGGCCAAAGCAGTAGCAGGATGAGTGACAACCTTTAATCAAATTATAATGATCTGACCCACCAGACAGAAAACGAGCAAATGATTCTGTCCATCAATGGAGGACGATGACAGTTGGATATTGAGCAACAGTGATTGCCAATTGTGGGTCTAGTATTTGGCAGTATTTTCCTCATGCTTCATACCCATAAGGATAAAAAAAATCAATAGACATGAACTAAACTTACAAGTTCTGAGGTGAACTGCAACATTACAAACAAAAAATAATTTAAAAAGTATATACAATTTGGACATAACTGCACATATCTTCAATAAGGGAATGAACTACAATCATATGAAGCAACATGAAAGATGTGATATAATAAAAAATGATGGGAAGCCATAAAATGATTGACCTAAAGATGTTGATTACAACAAAACAGAAATAAAAATAGAAACAAAAATGACATATGCAGAGGTATACGAAATTAGTAGACTTGCTTATATTCTGCAATTGTCATTGTTAGCTTACTATAAAACTATTTAAAATAATTTTCAGTAAATTAAATGCAGCAAGAGTATAATAAAAATACCATTAGACTTTTTTTTTTACTTAAAAAAGAAATATTGGCCTGTCAACTAAATGACATGTTTAAGTTCAAGTACTAAAATTACTAAAACTAACTAAAATAATCCTCAAATATATTGTAAAAGATATAATAAAAAAAAATAAATTAAAATTTACTAATTTAAACTGGAATTATAATAAAATAAACAGTAATTCAAATTATTATATGAATAATAGTAAAATAACAGATTACTTGATTGCAGTGCATCATTGGTATGATTTGTTTGCTTCCGTCTTCAAATCAGTGCATTTCTCTTCAGGATCATAGGTAGTGCGGTTTGATACAAAACTGCACAACTAAATACAATTTTTCGGAAACAAAGTAAAAAAAAAAAAAATACATTCATTTAACAACCTTAAGATGTTTACTTTAAAAACACAACTGTTCGTGTTCACTCACTAAAGTGTACTATATTCATATATACATATATATATATATATATATATATATACAATTTCCAGCAGAGCTAACTGGCAGTTGAAATGTGGATCCTCTAGAAAGAACAAAAGAAATGTTTAAATCAAATCCACCTGCATAAATTATTAGACTGAATACTAAAAACTGAAGCATTTGAATTCCAGACAGGAGTAATCCTTCATCTCCAGTGGGGCGCCTAAGAGTTGGCAGTCGCAAAAGTAAATAGTCTATGTTGGCATTTGTCAAGTGTTACCAATTACAACCTTTTTTTCTTCTAAAGGGGAGATATGAAGAGCCAAGAGGAATTATTACTGGAGGCATAGACTTTAAATTGGCCACCATACTATTCCCTAATTCTGTAAAGCCAAATGTTTCAGTTTTTTATATCAACTCTGTCATCTCCTTTAAGGCTCAACAAAACCACAAGTCAATCCATACGGTTTTCACTTTCTCAGTTTCTTGATTCAGCACATTTAGAAAAAAAAAAGATCTTGTAGGATGCTGTCATATTGCCATAAAGGAGATGCACTTTAATCAGTCAAGATTGGATTGGCAGGAGTTTGAATCCAATCTTGAATCAGTCAAGATTGGATTGGATCAGTCAGATTGGCAGGAGTTTCTCTTGAATGCCTAACACCAGACTGATGGATGAATGAGACAGACATGCAGTACCTTTCATTTGGGTCATGATAGGCACAGAATGTTTGTAAATGTGTGCGGGTCAAGATGTCCTTGACTGATGAGAAACACTTCAGGAATCCAGTATCAGCTTTCAGCCACATGCAGCCATCTTGTACAGGGAGATATGGGGCAGCTTTATAGACTCGATCACACATGTAGGTCACTCATGATATAATCCCAGCTGACACCCAAATCTATACTTTTGCTGATGTTTCCAACTTTTTGAGGAAGAAATCTAATGTATTGCTTATTTTCTTGTATCAATGCAATTACTCCCTTTGGTAGAATTTAAATTATCTATCTATCCGTTTTCTGGAAGTAACAATGCTCATGAACTTTTCATGTCTTATCTTTATTTTGCATTGCAAATGTATTTTTAACAAGGGCACGTTTCTTAACATTTTGCTTAGATTTAAATTCTATCTTAATGAATTGGAGCATACTTTTTTCATTTTGTTGTTTGTATTTACAGTGCTATTTTTTTCTTTGCAATCAATCAGTAAAGATATAATAGTTTCAAAAGGCTAAGATATTGAACATAATTGTGATTATAGCAAACTGTGTAATGTTTTAATAATGTATCATATTAAAGACTACAGTAAAACTTTACTTCATCAGGTCAAGAGATATGATCTTTTTTTTTCTTCTTGTGGCATAACATTCATACAAAAATACAAGACGTTTATGCTATATTAAAACACTGTTGATACAATCCTTTTCATACAACATCTAAGAACAGATGCAATAAGGTTGCTAGTTTATTTCATTTAGGCTATTTACCATTAAAACATTTACCAAACCATCCATTGTTATGGCTTCCAACAGCGCTGGTCTACTCTTCTTCTTCGGGTTTTTCTGATCTCACAAAAGTACTTTACTTCTACAACCCAAGTACAATTACACCATCAGAGACACCTAAACCCAACACTACAGTACTGAGAGTGATGTGAAACATGACTCCAGGCTTCTGTCCCATTAGAGCCCATTGCTTATGGAAGAAAACCATAACAAACTCACTGCATCATCATAAAACATTCACACCAGATGAAGCCACGAGAAACTCATTGTCCATTGGCCAGCCAGCAGTCAGCCGAGAACAGGAGACCGGTTACCATTGGCTGCCTCCTGTCAGTAGCATCTTGACTGGAAGCACAAGTTCCTGTATCGATCCAGAGTCGTCCTCACCCCTGGCAGAGGAAGGGGGATTATTTTGTTTTATCGGTAATACGATATGATGAAAAGACTTACCACACACACAGACCAGTGCCTTTAGTACTAAATACCAGCACACAGCGGTTTTCTTGAGCACATCGTTATAAAATGCTTTAATAAATAGTTGGATTTATTTCTAAGAACAAACATAAATTCCACTAAATGAACCAAATAACTTCTTTTCAGAGCAATTCTTCTGTACAAAAAAAATATATATATAATAATTATAATAAAATTACAGCTTAAAAAAACAAAGCAAAACAAAAAAACTCTCCTCCAGCTCCCTTCCATAACGGACATTGAGCTTAACTTGCTTATTTATATGTGTGTTTACTTGCATTTGGTTGTGAACCAGTTTGTTCAGGAACCATTTTAAACATTTCTCATCTTCCCATAAGCAAAAAAACTAAATTTTTAACATCATGATGAAAGAAATCAAATCATAGCCAGATGTTTCCGAGGTTATCCATTTCTTTGAGCTGGTACCTCAAGTACAAATGCTTGACAACATAATTGTTCCCTTCATGAAGTTTCGAGCCAACCAAACAAACAAACAAGGAGGAGAAAACATCATCTTGACATATCAGCATCTTTACAAGAAACAAGCAGCATGGTTTTTTGATCAGCAAGAAAGGACAGGTGTGGAAAGGGAATAGGGGTCTTTAAGGAGGCGAACACACACGCCACAATACAGCACACGATCGTATGATGTCTAGAGAAAACAAAACCAACAACATAATAGGATGATCTCGGATTATATTTTTGTTCTGACTGTGGGACGCTGTATACATCTTACAAAAACCTGCCATATCAGCTGGCATAAATAAAAGGAATGGTGTAAAAAAAAAAAAAAAAAAAAAAATGATAATCATAATATTTAAATCATAATAATAAAAAAAAAAGTTACTTAAGTTACTAAATTCAAATATACACAGCGACTCCTTTATTATATACACATATTTACAGATCTCTTGTCTTTGTTGAATACCTTGATGGTGATATGGGAGCTGCTCTTAAGACCAGCCTCTCCTCTTTGTCGTGATCTATCGGGTCAGGGGACCCTGAAACCGAGGGCTTGTCCGAAGGCACTTGCGACCGACTCAAAATACTGCAATCCGTTTTTTAAAGACCGTTCAGCCAAGACGACAAAGGACAGAAAAAAAACAAGGCCACTTTATAGGCACTGTAGCCCTCCTCATGGACGACGAGCTCGTAAGGCAGGCGTGGAAGGAGAGCAGATGAACGGTTGAAGGGGGATCCCCCGAAGCCAGCATCCCCCGCCCCCCGCACGTGGGCTGCACCGAAATTGGGCCACTCGAAACAAAACCAAAAACACAACCATTTGTAAACAACAACGTAAAAGTCTTTATACGGTTTCTCTCACGAGTTTCTTATTCCTGCTCCTAATCCAGCAGTTTTTTTTTCTCCGAAAACAAAGCTAGGCTTCTCACCGCCTCCTTATAAAGAAAAAGAATTTGCTTTCTCTGTACATAAAAAAGGGAACGAAATAAATTTGCCACTTTATCAGCCTCAGAAGAAGTCAAAAATAAAAATAACATGGGGAAAACTCAGTCTTTGTTTCTGAGATGGCCTTGGTCTCCTTGTCCTGCTCGTCGGAGCTCATACGCAGTGTTCTTTGTGCTCTTGGCCAGTGGTGGCGTTATTGACATTTTTACAGTTGTTGTCCTTTGGGCTGAAGCCTGTCCAGTAGGGTGCTTTGAGGGAAGGGCTGCTGCTGCCGCTGCTCCGCATGGTGCAGATCAGCCCATTCTTGGCCCGCGCTGCAGGTTTAGAGTACTTTTGGACGGGGAGCTTGCCCTCCTCTTCCACCAGCTCCAGATCTTCCTCCTCCATCTCCTCCTCGTCCTCCCCGCTTGTGCAGGTCCGATCTGGAGAACCCATGAGCTTGGTGCGCTCGTACTGTGCGTCCCGGTTGTCCTTGTGCTGTGGCCGTGTCACAGGCCTCAGTGGTTCCCACTGGTTGTTGACGCTCTCCTCCACAGGCACGCGCTCCCGCCTCTCGCGCTCTTTTCGCCGTTTACGGGTCCACCACACACAGACAATGACGCAGAAGACCCAGAGTATGCACAGGACGACGCACAACACGGGCACCAGGTAGTCTGCATGGAAAGAGAATCGAGTCAGACATTGCAAATCTAGGATTCATGCCAAAAATAATTAACAAAAAGGCATGTATTGGTTAATGGCCGAATTCATCAGTAAAGGTCATTGGTGGATATTTTGATTGGCCAGCATTTGATATTTAATTGTGGACACTCATTCCACCAAATTGTTTAAAAATATTATTCGAGACAAAATAGTGTGTATACATTAATAACATAAAATGGTGCAAATATATTATATATATATTAGAGATAATATATGATTAAATCGCATTCCAAAATAAAATACTTTGTTTACATAATGTGTGTGCACTGTGTATATTTATTATGCATATAAATACACAAGCATGTATATATTTCAGAAAAACATGTCATGTTTATATATTAAATATATTTTTATATAAATTATACTAATATAAATGTATACATGTAAATATTTTTTAAATATATACTGTACTTGTGTGTATTTATATATAAATATACACTGTACACACACATATATTAAAGCAACATAATATAATAAACACACCAATTTGTATTCACAATAATAAATATAATAAACACTCTAAAACAATTATATAAATTAAATTCAAAAAAATAGTTTAAGATTCAGAAGCCACTTCATTAACTACTGACAAGACTTATTTTAGATTTTTTTTCTAGTATATTTTGAAAATTGGTAATAACATTACAGAATCAAAATGAGGGAGAAAATTAATTCCCATAAGTTACAAAAAAAAATTTTTTTTTAAATAAATAAATATGATATCTCTTATATATATATATATATATATATATATATATATATATATATATTTTTTTTTTTTTTTTTTTTTTTTACACATTTTTAATTTCCTTAACCAAAAAATCATTAAGTTTGTCCCATCAATCTCGTTAATGTATTGCTGTGGCGTGACAGATGACTGTGGAGGAGTTAAATGACTGTCACACAGGTTTATGGCCTCCTGCCCACAACTTCTGGATCCTCTCAGTACCCTTCCTCCTGTGACTCACAAAGACATTTAAGCTGCACTAATTGGTGGAGATGGGGAATTGACACTCGGTCGAGGGATGAAGGCTGGCTTTAGCCTTGAGGCCAGTTGGCCCCTGCTCTACTCACCCACTGGCTGTGACACCACTTGCATTTCCACTTTGACCTCGATGACGGCAAGCATGACGGTGCTGTTGTGCCGCTTGGATAGCGTACTGACTATGGTACTAGCAGCCTCCTGGATCTGACTGTGGTTAGGCTGCTCGTCCTGCTGGAATGACTGCAGGAGGAATAGCAGGGATTTAAAATATATTAGATTGCATTCCAAAGATTCCAAGTAAAACCACTTACAAATGAACAATCTATAATTATTTACAGTAAGTGTGAGGTTTTGGGGTGTTGCCGCGATGAGACTTAACTATCCTGTTTTTGCTGATCTTCTACATTCAAGTTTATTTCTTGTAAACCAAAATATTTGGTTGTGGTGGAACCAGTGGAACCAATGGATGGTTAAACCACACCACAACTTAAATGTTTCAAATTTGCTTACATCATACAAGTATTGTGATACAGACCCCCCAAAAATGAACATTTTAATACGAGAACAAAAAGAGACTTGTCATCGATCTATGACAAACAATACGCAGAATAAAATAACTAAATGAGAGCAATCTTTATCCAAATAGCAGTAGACTCAATCGTTTCAACTCTATTCAACACGCAAAAACCTGCAGCTGTTCAGAGTTCCATTTTAATGAGTCAGGCCAGTTAAACACAGTCCTTCAGTTAGTGACTTGTTACAACACTGCAGGGATTTAGTGTAATCTGATCGTGGATAAAGGATGCATTGGTAGGTAACCACTATTTGTAAGTTACCTCCGTAAGGCAAAATGTTTAATTGAACGCAGGAAACGTGGCTTCAAATTACACAAAACTTGCCTGGCAGCACAAAGATATTCATTTTCATATCATTACCCAAGTATGTCTTTATGTTATTTCAAGATTATTTGATTGTGCAACATTTCATTGTCTAAAGACAAAAGTGTATATCTTCAGGCTGTGTGAGATGCGCTGAAGCCCGGTTCCAGCGCTCTCCGTGTGGGTGGAGGGAATACTGCAATGCAGTACGGCCCGCTGCTGGTCAGTCAACTGAATCTCATTACAACATAATGGGCTGGTTTGAAGAGGAGGCCAGTTGACATTGCTCTGGGCGTCTAAACTGTGCACGACTCAGTGAGGAAATCATATTTGCATCCATTAACAGATCTGTGCAACGAGTTTCCAGGACCCCCATGGTTTTGACTTTCTATTCCACTGATAATAGATCTTAGGGGCCCACACAACACTGCTGTGTAAATGGTACAGGCGTGCAAAGGACTCATGAATTTAAAATGTGCAAGCGCAGAAAGCTCTCCTTTCTTCAAAATGTACTTACGATGGCCACCTCTACTGCATCTTGGTTTTTGTAGGAGAGGTCACAGAGAACCAACAGCGTGTGATCTTTCGCCAGGCTCCGTGTGGCAGGCATATACCTCAGCTCTGAGCAGACGTTCTCCACAGTCGTTCCCTAGAAGATATAGTGCGTACTTAGAGGAATGTTTCAGAAAAAACACAATTGGGGATCATATTGTAATTACAGTACGTTAGGAGAAAGATTAAAAAGGTATGGTACCATATAACATTACCATGTGTTTTTGGACATGGTGGCCTGGTAATATAACATTTTTGGGCACAGACAGATTACTGAAAATACCAAAGTACCACATTAACACCATTGCTTTGTGAACATGGTACCCCAGTGATATAATATTTTCTGGAACTTTTAGACATATTTGGACAACTACAATACCAAAGTACTATGGTATTATGATATTTTTCAGAAATATACCAACGTTCCTTGAGATAAGGCTATGGTAATATTAAGGTAAAGTTACTGCTATCTCTTTGTGATCACGTTACCCTGGTAATACCATGATTGTCTGGACACAATACTATTCAGAATAAGTCGGTAAGATTTTTTACTTTTCTCATACTCACCAAGGAGGCATTTATTTGATCAAATCTACAGTAAATCTATGGTAGCTTGTAATACCATGTTTTTTTTATGTATCTCATAGACTATGGCAATGGCATGGTATTACCATAATTTTGCCATGGTACCACCACAGGGTTTTTGTGTAATGGAAGAAAACACCTACTTTTAAGTGAATACTTACTGTGGGTAATTTGTCCCTGTTGAATATTAGGGTGATGCGAGCACAGCTCTTGTCTAGATAGACTGAGTTGGGCTCACATTTTGTTTGGAGGCTTGGGGTGGAATCAGGGCTTGAACAAAACCCCCACTGGTGACAAGGGGGACAGAGGCACGTCAGGAAGTTGTGCTCCAGGCATTCACGACCTCCTGAACAGGAGTGAAGCTCTCTCCCAGGGGTCCCTGGCAACTGGCATGGCTGCCGGCCACACACCACCTGAGAAAAGTGTCATGATCACATCAATTTAGTTCTAGAAATAAAAAGAGAAAAAAATACTTGTTTTGACATGCTTTCTTCAGACACTTACCTTGGTACACTCCACTTTGCCATTGACACATTGACAAGTGTTGCATTCTTCCTCCCAACGGCTGCCATGCGGGAACTGAAGTCCAGCATAGTGACACGTCTTCCCAATGCCAATGACTGCGGCACAACACAAACACCGTAAGACTAGTGCCAATTCTAATTTAGGAGCAGATCCCCTTCCTGTCTGGAATGATTTAAATCACATGATGTCAGGCTAATGCTCCTACGAACGATGTCGTCTGCCTTTCATGTCGTTCACTCCTTAGGAACCAGAATTCTTGTTTATTGGCTTAAGATCCACATCTATTCGCTTTTAGCTCATCTATATGCTAGTATGGCAAATCATCATATTATAACATGTACAGTGTTTATTTTCCAGAAAAAATAATAATTATATATATATATATATATATATATATATATATATATTTATGACTTATCCTGCACTAGAGTGATTTTTGTCCAATCAAATGCTCTCTAGAGACAGAATGTCTCAACTGCTTCCGACTAACATGTAGAAACAATGTTCATGGCTGTGAAGTAAATAAACCATTCAGACATTTTTGAGGCTCTCATTAAGTAAAGCACATGATTTTATAGGGTCTTCAAGTTCCAATTCTCAATATCAGCAAGCTGAGAGTTGAAAAGAGATTGACTGTTTTAATGTTTAAACCATAACTCTTACACTCTTGGCATTGAGATCCAGTGCGACCGAGTGGGCAAACACATCGGAAGCCATTGATCTCATCCACACAGGTGGCACCGTATGCACAGGGTGACGACTGGCACTCATCAATGTCTGGTGAAGCAAAGAGAACATGCATCAGTACGCCTACTGCCCAGGGAAAAGCTTAAACTGTGATTTGAAATCGATACATAAAGTGTCAGGATTGATGGCGTTCCCATGGCTGCACCTCAGAAAATGAGGCCGGGGAAATGCATGGAATCCTTAAAGAGTAAGTCAGAGCCATCAATGGACACAAGAGACACAAGGAGAGGAATTTTTTCACTGGTTGAATAATTTATCTCCTCTGTCTGTTTGTGATCCATGGCTAACCTTTGACCCCTGAGGAGGTCAAAGGCCACGGGATGCTTGGTAATCCACCAACACCCTCTTTCTATACATCCCTATTCTTTCCTCCTCGAGATACTCACTGATTCGACAGTCGGGTCCAGCGAATCCAGGGGCGCATTCACAGCGGAACCAGTTCACCCCGTCCACGCAGATTCCTCCATTGTAGCTGCAAGGAGATGTGAGGACAATGAGGTTCTAAAGAGACACCAAAGAGACACCTTCGCCCCAGTGATTGACATAATACTTACAATTATACATGCATAGAAGTGGAAAGGCAGGAAAAAGGGGGAAGAGAAGAGTGAAAGAGAGATGGACGAAGAGGGATGTGGGATACCGGCACCTTTCAGATGCAAATCCCCACAGTGGCTCCTTGCTAGGATCCCCACCCCCTACTCCCGCCCCACCTCCCAAATCCCTTGCTCCCAGGTCAGCGATGAAGAAAGGCAGGAGGACAGAGCAGGCTGGGAGAAAAAAAAGCCTGTCCTTCCCCTCCTCCCCTCACTGCTGGGGGTGCTCTTTTACGGCCATAGGCTCCATTGTGGTCCCCATTAAAACCAGCCCAGGGTCTCCTGAGCTGTCGGATTTAGGGGTGATTTAGGGACATCTTCTCCAGTCTTTACAACCAGCGTCCCCCCTCGAACCCTTCCCCTCGGTGCATCCGCTCACAGAGAATAGGGGTTAGCGGGGCAGGAACAACAGGGTGGAATAGGGCAGAAAGCCACATTAGAAGGGTTATTCCTAGCCGTCTATGTTGTACAGGGAAGGGGAGGGTCGCCCCAAACAGGGGGCACAATAGATCTACCAGTGTCCCGGGGCAGAATAGAGTAAATTAGAATGGGGGACAATTGCAGAGCCACATAGGTCTTCTTACCAGGGGTGAGGGTTGCAGTCGTTGATGTCTGCGAGGAATCAAAAGAGAGGAAGAGGGAGTCAATACGAGACATTTGCGCATCTATCATATGTAATTTAACACTTTTGTGGATTTTGATGTTTGCTTTCAGTGGTATGCAGACATGCACTGGCAGCTAAATTATGAATGGCGGAATTCACTCACTCTGAGCGCAGGTGGGCCCCTCCCAGCCATCTTTACAGATGCAGGTGAACGTGTCACCACCACCCACGCATGTTCCTCCATTCAGGCAGGGGCTGGACGCGCAAGTACTGTTCTTTGCTGAAGTAGAAAGACGAAATGGAAAAGTTACAGCAAGTTAGCAAGTGATTCTGTAGACTAGTCTGTAATAAATTAGTGTCTTCCAGGGGCCAAAAGCTAGGGGGTCTGAAGAAAATGTCAGGATATGTTACTAAATCAAAAAACATTTTCTGTACAGACATTTAAAAACAAATTTCATTCATTTTCAACTAAAATTACATTCTTAATTAAGGTTTTAAGCCTGAATCAAATTAACCATCTCCAAAATTAATAGCAATATTTGTTTTTAAGCAAAAAAGACAAAGACATATGATTGACTGTATACTTTTATATACATTGTGTTAAATCAAAAAAGCAACCACGACACAATATAAAACTGAAAACTAAAATAAGTATATTACTAGTTATATTAGATGTTTATTAGAAAAGTGTTTTGGATCTGATATTTATGCACGCACACACACAATATATTTATTTTATGTATGCATATTTTTCATTAAAGTAATGATCCATTTAATTATTTGAAAAAATATTTTGGATTCATTTTCTGTAAAGGCATTTAAAAAAATGTTTTTAGATGGTTTCAATGTCTGAACCATGTTAAGAAGCAATAATAATAATATAAATACATACAAAATGTGATGTATAATTATACATTTAAGTACTGAGTAATGTTTATTAACTACATGTACTTACTATATGGTTAGCATTAGGATTAGGGTTTGTCTTAGGGTTCCTTACATTTACATTTATTCATTTAGCAGACGCTTTTATCCAAAGCAACTTACAAATGAGGACAGTGGAAGCAATCAAAAACAACAAAAAGATCAATGATATATAAGTGCTATAACAAGTCTCAGTTAGGTTAACAGTACACGTAGCATGGGCTTTTAAATAATATAATAAATAAAAAGAAAACAGATAGAATAAAAAATAAAAAAACCTAACTAAATGAAAAGAAAATAGAATACAAAAAAGTTAGAAAGGTAGTGAGATTTTTTTAAAGAATAGAATTAGAATAGTGAGTGTTAAAGTTAGAGGGTCAAATAAAGATGTAAGAGATGGGTTTTAAGCCGATTCTTGAAGATGGTTAAGGACTCAGCTGCTCGGATTGAGTTGGGGAGGTCATTCCACCAGGAGGGAACATTTAATTTAAAAGTCTGTAAAAGAGACTTTGTGCTTCTTTGGGATGGCACAATCAGGCGACGTTCACTTGCAGAACGCAAGCTTCTAGAGGGCACATAAGTCTGAAGTAACAAATTTAGGTAAATAGGTGCAGAGCCAGTGGTAGTTTTGTAGTCAAACATCAATGCCTTGAATTTTATGCGAGCAGCTATTGGTAGCCAGTGCAAATTAATAAACAGAGGTGTGACGTGTATTCTTTTTGGCTCATTAAAAATGTATCTTGCTGCCGCGTTCTGAATTAATTGTAAAGGTTTTATAGAATTGGCTGGAAGACCTGCCAAGAGGGCATTGCAATAGTCAAGCCTCGACAGAACAAGAGCTTGAACAAGGAGTTTTGCAGAATGTTCCGAAAGAAAGGGCCTGATCTTCTTGATGTTGAATAAAGCAAATCTGCAGGATCGGACAGTTTTAGTAATGTGGTCTGAGAAAGTCAGCTGATCATCAATCATAACTCCAAGGCTTCTAGCTGTTTTTGAAGGAGTTATGGTTGATGTGCCTAACTTGATGGTGAAATTCTGATGAAACGATGGGTTTGGTGGAATCACAAGCAGTTCTTTCTTGGCAAGGTTGAGTTGAAGGTGATGGTTCATTATCCAGCAAGAAATGTCTGTTAGACAAGCTGAGATGCGAATAGCTACCGTCGGATCATCGGGATGGAATGAGAGGTAGAGTTGAGTGTCATCAGCATAGCAGTGGTATGATAAGCCATGTTTCTGAATGACAGAACCTAATGATGCCATGTAGACAGAGAAGAGAAGTGGTCCAAGAACGGAGCCCTGAGGCATCTCTGTAGTTAGATGTTGTGACTTGGACACCTCACCTCTCCAAGATACTTTGAAGGACCTAAGGTTACTTGCATGTAATTATGCATAATTTATTGTTATTGTAACAAGGACACCTTAAAATAAAGTGTTACCGAGTGAAAGAACATTTATATAAGTGAAAAAGTGGAAGTGAAGTGAAGTTGGGGTTGCGGTGCCTTGTCTCACCTCAGTCGTGGTATTGAAGGTGGAGAGAGCACTGGACATTCACTTCCCCCCACCTACAATCCCCGCCGGACCTGAGACTCGAACCCGCAACCTTCGTGTTACAAGTCTAACCCTCTATCCATTAGGCCAAGACTGCCCCCGAACATTTAAATTAAATCAGCAGCCACAATACAATAAAAAACGGACTATACAGTGTGTATAATGAGCTTTGAGAATGCAGGATTGCCAAACTGACTGAGAGTGATGAGAGGGACTGATCTGATTATATAATTTGTAATGCTTCATGTAAGTTATGGGAGTTTGAGCTTATGTTTGTGGTTCAAAATGTCTAAGAAACCCAACTGTGAAAAATGCGAGTATGAAAACTGGACTTTCACAGAGGTCTACGCACCTGTATTGCATGTACTTCCTCCCCATCCAGGAGGGCAGGCGCAGCGGAAAGTGTCTCCGTGGTCATAGCAGGTCCCTCCATTACTGCATGTGGTGGCATCACACTGACTTTCACCTAAAGACATGGTTTAAAATATTTCCAGTCAGTTGACATATGCAGTTAAACTACATAATAGGAAAAGAGGAGGTACTTTGATAATAAAACACAGAGAGGTAACTCACGTGAATGACAGGTCTTTCCTTTCCAGCCATTGGCACATTCACAGTAGAAGTCATTGACCAGATCCACACAGTGGCCGCCATTCTTACAGGGGCTCCGACTGCACTCGTTCACATCTGAGTGCAGAAACACAAGTGAAAAAGGTAAGATACTGAATGTAAACAGGATCAAGATGATGAGGAAGATGAAGATGGATACTCACTGAGGTCGCAGAGGTCTCCTTCCCAGCCGTCCGGACAGAAGCACTGGAAAGAGCTGATCCCGTCGATGCAGGTGCCTCCGTTTCGACACGGATTGCTCACGCAGTCGTTTACATCTGGATAGTCGATTTAAAAAAACCTCCATGAACATCAAAATTTTTCAAACAAAATATACATAGACAATGGGGTTCAAAAACCACACAAATCAGATCGATCATGTGAACTTTATACAGATGGTCAGATTTTTTTTAATATCATTTTTTTTTTTTTAGCTTAGTTGGCTTCGTGGCCAATTATGACAAATACGTTTTCAAATATACTAAGGAATACAAGTTTATTCATAAAATTATTAAATCAATAATTATGACTACCAATAAAAATGTTTTTTTTAACATTTTGTCTCAATTTTCAAATTCGATGGGGGATGCTAGTTGTAAAAAATGGGAAAAGTTTGACTTAAAATAGTTCTACAGCACAAGAATCTGCTAAAATTGCTTCAAATGTAATGTCAATAACCCATCTATTCTATAAGGATAAACTAAAATAACTGAAAAGCAAACAAACAAGAATGAACAGGCATCAGATGAATATGATTAAAAAAGGAAAAATGGTAAAACAGTAAAGATGACTCACTCTCGTGGCAGTATGTTCCTGTAAAGCCGCGGTCACAGGTGCAGGTGAAGTTGCCGCCCGGCTGGCTGATACATCGGCCACGAGGACCACACACATTAGAGTTGATGTGTCTCACACCCCCATCTGAGCTGTTACTCGCCACAGCAATCGTACAGCTGTCAATGACTGGAAATGACAAAACAAGACAAGCGGGAATAAAGATCAGATGGCTACTAAGCTGGACTATTGTGCGCTATAGTACAAAAATAGGTCATCTTTAGCTATTGCATCTCGGTCGGCAGCAGAACAGGAAGGGCAGTACCTTGGCAAGGGGTTGTCCTGCAGTGGTCCTTGAGATTTTCACAGGTCTTGCCCTCGTAGTCTTCAGGACAGGCACAGTAGAAGTCACCCGGCAGGCTGTAGCACAAAGCCTTGTTCTGACAGGGGCTCGGTTCACAGGTGTTTGGGTGAGACAGACTCTCCACCTTCAAATGAGACCGGGATCTTGAGTTAGACCGATCTTCTTAAACTATAGTGATAAACAGTCAGCTAAGCTGTAGAAGGCTCCCATAAGCCTACAGCTAAAGGAGACCGCACCATTCTACTCATACGAAAGACCAATCAAATCAAACTGTGCAGCTAAATTTAGACATCCTTCCGCTCTTACAGAACATATTTAACTAGGACGAGAAACACTTTTGCACATCTAGTTCTACTTCTACCTTGACTTGGCCTTGTTCTGGTAAATATTCTTAGAAATTAATTTAATCATTTACACAGAAACTCATAACTCTTACTATATTCTTTTAATATGTTAACATATTAAATATAAACGCTACATAATTTTATATAAATTGTAACAAAAAAAATCTTTAAATGGCTCTGTTATGACCAATGAATTTCAAACATGCCATCTAATTATTTCATATGAGCTTAATTATAAAATGATTAAATCAACAATTATTACTATGAATACTAAAACTATTTAAACATACACATTATTTTATACACAAAAATAAATACACATATTATACACATTTTAAGGATGCTGTGTCAAATTATCTATGGGCCAAAAGGTATTATTATTATGCATTTATTTTTAATATAACCAATTAAAAAAATTTAAATTGATAGGCAAATACAATAATATTTTTTAGTGAATACTTAAAATAAAGTTATTTTAAATTGCATTTTTTTTTGTATTTTTGATCAAATAAATGCTGACTTTGGTTAGCATAAGATAATTATTTTCGAAAACATAAAAATAAAATAAAAACTCACTACAAACACCTGTTCCAATCACGTTTACTGATGTAGGTTTCTGCAGCTATGACCCCTTCAATATTTATTTATTTATTTTTTTACAAATGGCTTCCAGGGAGATGAACCTTTGTTGAAATGTAAACAACCTCTCTAAAGTACACATTATAACCCAGCGGCCATGTAAGGTGTTAGTTCATACTATATCACTGTTCTCCCGAGCTCTAAGACTGCTCAATTTAGTTTATTAGAGATATACATTGTATATACTGGAAGCCGAACGCCTGCAAATGTATTCACAGTCAGTTATGTAAACGGACCGTCTTCAAATCAGACTTTATCAAGATACATTAAACTGCTATAGCAGACACATGTAAGAGATAATCAGCCATCTGTACTGGATACGAAGAAGAAAACCAAGTTGGATGTGTTTTATACAGTGGTACTGTATATTGGTAGTCAAAACCGGTCAACATATAATTTTAAAATGTGCATCTGAAGCTTACTAGAAGAAAACAGATCTCAGAAGATTTTGTATAGTTGTTTGAAAATTTTACTCAATCTAGAAATAGTATGTCACAGTTTTTTTATAATGACTGATCCAAATCTGATCCCATATCAGGACGTGTTAGATGTCAATACTGTACTAAAGCTTTATATGTAGCCTGATGTGCACCTGCACTGAAAACAGCTCTACCAGATCAAAAGCTTCCCTAGTATAGTCTCACTTCTCCAAGAGACTGCAGACGGTATGGTCTAATCTGAGCTCATGTCATGCCAGGCATGAATATAACGTGAAAATCAAGGCCTTCTCTTTCCCGGGCTGATTGTGGGCAGGCAGCCAGGAGGGCAAGAGAAGAGTTGCCTCATTCACTACAACTTATTTTTAGTCTGCACAGTAAAATGAGACTGGCTCAGGACCAGCTTCCAGCACCTCTATGGAAGTCCATTTTTAGCCTGCCACTAGACTTAAACTGGCTCCAGACCAGTAATAATGGTCATATGAAGAAAAAAAATACTCCAGCCCTCCACCCAAACCCTACTCTAGTTACCCTGGCGCATCTGTGGCAGAATAGCAAGCTTGATCTGCCTTACATCAAGGCTTTAAACATGCATACATGCAACAGCAGGGGTGCCGACCAATTTAGCCGTGCCGAACGAGATTGTGAGCAAAGCATGAATGGAGAAGTGATCATCTGTAGTACTTCATGATTAATCAAGAATAAGCCCCAATGTTTACATTAAATGTTTACAAACCAACAGATGCATTCTGACTAAACCTTGAATTGTCATTTCCTGTCTGCTTTACCTACTATTTGTAAAAAAAAACGGACGGAAAAAGGCAAAGGCAAAAAATTAAATTAGAGCACAAACAAAACCAAACAATACAATAAACAATACAATAAAAACATCTGGGCATAAAAAAAAGAAATACATCTGGGCACAAAACAAAAACATCTAGGCACCACAAAACAAAATAAATACAACACACAAAAACAAAACAAAAATATCTGGGAATAAAACAACAACGCATAATAAAAAAACATCTGGGCATAAAACAAAAATTAAAACATCTAGGCACCACAAAGCAAAACCAAACACAAAACGAATCATGCTATCTTGCTGAAAAATACTGACAAAAAAGTTGATTGTAAAAAGCAGTTTTGCACTATAGCAATGTCTTTAACACTATAAACATTAAAGATTCTCACCTCACAGAGCATCCCTGCATAGTTTGTCGGGCATTCACAAACAAAGCTGTCCAGAATAACATGGCAGCGGCCGCCGTTTTGACAAGGACCACTGGTACATTTGTTCCTTGAGATTTCACAGTGTAAGCCCACAAAACCTGGAGGACACTGACAGTGGTAACCTCCATGAACCAGCTCCTGCACATACACAAATAAAATGACACTTAATATAAATAACACAATTAATTGATACTCTATAGTTAACAAAGTAAAGGCTATACCTTGCATGTTGCTCCATTCTGGCACTGTCCATGGCAGCCATTGAGATCTGCAGTCATGGGCAAATTAAATGAAGCAATTAATCAATGGCTAAGTGGAAGAAATCAGCACAGCGGTTAGGAGCAGCTGAAGACGTGCAATTAACTCAAATTAGATGAGCTTGGTGAGTGTGCTGAAGATGGAAATGTTAGTACAATCAACACAAATGTGAGGCACAACCAATAACCCAGCATGCAACAGTAGCTGTATCCCAAGACAAAATATACAGTGTGAAGAGCACTGCAGGATATCAAGTGTCCAAAGAGAAACCCTGATTGCAACTATAGTGTATGCTGTTAAAGATGGAGGAAAGGAGAGGAGAGGAGAGGAGCATAAGGAGATACTGACTGATGTCACAGTTCTGTCCAGCCCATCCTTGAAAGCAGTCACAGTGATATCCACCAATCATGTTTTTGCAAGAGTGAGCATTTACACAAGGCTTCCCCATACATTCATTTGCATCTGTGAAAGTGAGGGAAAGAAAGAGTTGGGAGATTTTGTAGACAGTTGGTAGATTGGGAGATTGAAGAGAAGGAGATGGGAAGTGTAGAGTAGCAGGAGAGGGGCAGAGAAATCAGAGATCTCGTTGTGTAACCCCACCACCATTAAGCCCATTGAACAGGCTGCTGGCTTGAAACTCTAACAGTCCCAAGGATGCCAGTCTGCTTGACTTCCTGATCAATTACCATTACACAGCCAAAAAAAATAAATAGAAAAAAAAGAAGAAAAAACACAACAAAAACAACCTTTATCAGTATATTTGTCTTGTTCTATGAGAAAAAAAATTCTAAACATCTGTAAAACATCATAATTTTCCTTAAGATATTAAGACTTGTATTGAAAAGATGTATCTTAAATGGCCCTACTGCAATATAATATAATATAATAAAATATAATATAATATAATATAAAATTTATATGAACATAAATAGAAAATATACAAAATAATTATTTTATTAAATGTTCTTCTTAAACAGATCTTATTTTAATGAAGTTTTAAAAATTTTACTGAAAAAAAAAAAAAAACAACCGAGAAAATATTTTTTTGCAACATACATGAAACATACATGAAGGTTCCACTCAAAATCACCCCTCCTTCTGCTCATCTCTCCTCTATTAGTCTACAGCAGGTGACCAGCCATTTCAGTGGGCTATGACTCTTTTGACTTTGCCATGAAAAAACTAGGGCTTATTAGGTGTTTAAATATTTATCAGGGGCCCCTAGTGAGGTGCGCTCTGCTCCCCTGCACACCTGTCCTCCAGGAAACACGACTCCCCATCATGCTCAGGCCTGGCTCTTGTGAGTGAAACCCAAGCTGGAGGCTAAGGTTCGATGCGTAAGAGGAGCAGCCCGACTCCTGTTCCCACCCCATGCTTGTTTACAGGTCACAATCCACTTCCTTTCACATTCATCACTTCCCCTGATGAGGGCTGAACACTATTGTGAGCAAAAGGATGATGGAAACTCCTGTGGCGCCTGCAATGCCATCTGATCTAGTCTTGGATCCAGGTCTAAGGCTGGCTCTCCTTGTTACATACACATATATGGGTGTCTTACAGTCAACAAGGATCAGGTTGCCACTATTAGAAGTTCTTCATGCAGTCTAATCAAATCACTTGTTTCAACTCTTGCTTTGTCTAAAACACATGCAGGCTTGTCAAGTGCATGCAATTTAAATTTAACGCACCATATTCAACCATTCGGGTGCATAATGGTTCATATTTTTCAACAAATGGCAATGCAAAAATGAATAATATGGTATGAGTGGAAGGTCCATTAAACAGTATAAATTAAAAACTCAAATGTTACAGTTCAAAACACGACTGCAAAACAGGAGGTTCTCAATCTTACCGATTTGACAGGTCTTCCCAACCCACTGAAGAGGGCAGACACACTCAAAGCCATTTTCCAGGTCGACACATGTTCCGCCTTGTGCACACGGGCTGGAGGCACATTCATCCATGTCTGCAAAATCAACACAAAATCATGTTTCATTCTGCCGATATGAAAAACACACCTGAAATTGTGCTTTAAAATGACACGCTGAGAGACAGTTTGCATTAAAAAAAGCTATTAAATATTATGGGATGTTTTCAGTTTCATGCATATAAACATTCAAACTGGCCAATTTAACACCCAGCATGTGTGTGCAGGCTATTCACCGCCCACCACACACACACACACACACACACTGCAGATACATTTCTAGAGAAAGAATCAGTTATATTGATAAAAAATTATATAAAGTAGGGCAAGCCATTATGATGTACACAGTGTAATGGAAACGTGTCAACATATCTGCTTTATTGTTTAGATTTTGCACCATTTTCCCAGAATTTAAATGAAAATCCGTCATAAAGCAAAATGCATAGCATGCACTCTGAAAACAATAAATGTGAACAATTTAGATGATGAATTGGTTCATGCGTCAGAAAGGTAGGTCTCAGTTTGGTGCAATAATAAACAATTCAAATGATGTACAGTCAGTATATGGATGTTTCATAATGGCTTCACACATGTCCAGTCATAAAAAAAACAAAAACACGTGAGGCCAGTATAATAATGTAACAGTAAACATGCATGAGTCCGTTATAATAATGTAACCGTAAACACGCGTGAGTCCGTTATAATAATGTAACCGTAAACACGCGTGAGTCCGTTATAATAATGCGTGTATGAGTGCTCTTGATGCACTGATTGCAGATTGTATTTATGCACAGGCACAGACATTTCTGTACATTCACGTTGTTTCCACAAACATTCACAATAATGTTTTGATTTGTCATGTTTATGTTGCCGTGTACTGTACTTTTTTTCTTTCATATGTGCTTATATGGGCTCCTTATATCACTTGCTTCTCTGGTGTCCTTTTGAAGTTTCTAAGTGTCCTTTTTTGGAAAGACATCAAAATGTATCTTTAAAAAGCTTGCAGAAAATAAAGATTTTTGAGACCCTTTAATCTTTTGGTTTACTTTGCTGGATATAGCAAATGATGAAAAAATAAACATTTGAAACGAGATAAATGGTCTATACTTAATTTCTTTGCGTGTGCGATTAATCAATTAAAATCACAGAAAAAGGGTGTGATTAATTAGATTAAAAACAAATCATTGATTGACAGCCCTAAATATAATATAATATAATATAATATAATATAATATAATATAATATAATATAATATAATATAATATAATATAATATAATATAATATAATATAATATAATAGTGGCTATGGAGAAAGGGCAGGAGAGGGCATGGTGTTCATCAGAGAGAGCAAAGGCTTTTCTTTATGCAAGACTGTAACACGATTAGAGTTCGATATAATCCTGGTCGCCAGATTAGCTGCTATTAGAGCACAAATCATTACAGTTTTAATAGGGGCACAAAGTACGGAGCAGGAGCCATTTGAAATTTGGAAGAAAATAGGAGGAAACGAAAACAAGAGAAATTCCTCCCTCCTTTCTTCTCGCTTTAGTCTTATACATATATTGTGGTGAATGGGGTGGAGCAGGGTGTGTAAAAGGGTCAGACAGGCAAGTGAACAGGGAAGACGTGGGGGGAAAAAACCTTTATGGGTGAAATGGTTGGGGGGAGGGGGCGAATGTCCAAATTCCAGCAGGGGACCCTGCTGTTGCTATGACGATAGAAACACAGCCCCATATGTGGTGGATGAGACCGAGTAGGTAGGATGTGAAGCGAGTGATGAAGAGTGTGAGAAATACCAAAAATTAAAACACTGGGCATCCAGGAGGTGAGAAACACATTTGCAACCGATCAAATACGAGCTCTGTGGCGCTAAAGTGGGATGCTTTGTGGAACGGGAGGGGTGGAAAAGGAAGGGCAGCCCATGCATGACACACTGTGTTCTCAATTTGTAAAGCCAAATGGTGGTTCAAAGTGAAGACAGATTATGCAAATCCCCCCTGTCTCAGTGATGGGTATCACCAGACTCTAATCCGGGACCCGTAAGAGCTCAGGCTATGCTCGCTATGCAATGGGACCCTGCTGTGCTTCCAAAATCCAAGACCAGTTTCCCCTGCCATGCACCTGACACATCCCAGCATGACAAGCAGCCAAGCAGCACACTGGCAACAGCATCTGGACACATGTTGGGGAGGGGACGGGTGTCTGTGATCTAGTCTAGGTCTGTAACTAGGTCTCCAGATGGAACAAACTGAGCCTGGAAAAAGACAGATGGGAAGGTGCACAGAAGGTTTACGCACCTTTAGCACAAGTGGGTCCCTCCCAGCCTGGGGGACACTGGCACTCAAACCCGCTCGGGACTTCATGACACGTGCCTCCGTTCGCACAGGGGTTGGAAACACATGCATGTTCAGCTGCAAAACACAACAGTGCATCATAAATACAGACAGAAAAGACACTGATAAAATGCCATGACTTTGTGATTTGTTGCTCTATCCATTCATAGAATTTTTCATCTAATTATCAATTTATCAATCTATCCATTTATCAATTTATAAATCAATCCATTTATCAATCTATTCATTAATCCTTGCATTAAATTATCCATTAGTTCATCCATTAATCACTATCAGGCCATCTTACATTTTTCCATCCATCCATCACTCAATCCATTTATTAATCTATCCATCTATTTATTACTACCCATCCATCCATCCATCCAACATCAATTCATCCATCCATTTATTAATATATCCATTCTTCCATTTATCCATCCATCCATGCCAACACCACCAATTCAACCCAACATCCACCCATAATTTTTTTTATATTCATACACCCATCCATCTATTCATCCATCTATTCATCCATCCATCATTTTTTCTATTTATTCCTCTATATATTCATCATTTTTCTATTCATCCAACCATCAATCCATCAAATTCTCAATTTAATTATCTATTTAGCAATCTTTCGATTTATATATCCATTTATAAATCAATCAGTTTATCAATCTATCCCTTTACCCATCCATCTATTCATTTATCCATGCATTGAATTATCCATGTATTCCATCCTATTATCAGTCCATAATTTTTCTATTCATCCATCCATCTTTTTCCTATTCATCCACCCATCCATTCACTCATAATTTTTTATATTTATCCATCCATATTTCCATTGAATTACTATCCATCCTCCCATAATTTTTTATTCATCCATCCACATATCCATCTTTTTTTATTAATTTATCCATACATCCATAGTTTTTCCTATTCATCCATCCATTTGTACAACATCACCTAATTAATTGCTCCATGCTCTTTTTTTTATTATTATTATTACTGAATCCTCCATTCATCTCTTACCTATTTCACAGTTCTTGCCCGAGTACCCTTCGGGACAGGCACAGTTATATTCATCTGGTTCAGAGTTCATGCAGGTCCCGCCATTGACACAGGGATGGTGCCTGCCGCAGTAGTTTAGATCTGTAAAGCCACATAAAAAAAATTAACTGGGGTACTTCCACGGGGAAAGAAATACTTACACTATATTCTGATTTTTATTTTTTTTAGCCTGCAAACATTTGCTCTTTAAATGAAAACAGTTGGCAGAAACTATTGCTGGGCTCCAAGCAGGCCTTGTAAGGCGAGGCTGTGCACATAAAAGCTGGTAAATAAATAAAGAGAACTGTAGGCACCTCTCAGCTGCTTCTCATTCCTAACCACCTTCCAGGATGCACACTGACCAACAGATCAGATATCCGAGCGCCACTCCAATCACAACCATAATATCCAGAGTGCGTGTTTGTACGTGCGTTGTCACATGATGCACAGCCTGTGCTAACATTGCAGCCAACAAACCAGCTCAGTGTAAGATGCTGTAATTCTATTTAACACCACGATATTAATTTGTTGCCCTGGCACCTCCACGGCTGGATGTTCACAGGCTTAATGTATTCATTCTGATCTACTGCTGACAATTTTTTGGGTCAATTCCAGGTTGACCTCCATTTTTTTGAAAACTAACTAGGTCAAACCTTCAGTTTCAGTGCATTTAGGACCCATACCTTTATTGCAGAGGAGACCGCCCCAGTTCTTCTCGCAAGTGCACTGCCAGGGCATGACACAGGTCCCGTGCAAGCAGCCGGGGTACGGCAGACACTCGTCACAGAACTGGCCCTGCCAGCCGTAGTTGCACCTGAAAACCACATAAGGGTGTTAACACCTAAAGGACCGAAACACCATGACATCTTAATGACAGACAGAAACAAACATACAGCTGCACATCGCTGCGCTGATACCTAATCTTATACAAGGCAACATTCCTTGCGACAAAGGTTAAGAACACTTTCACGACCGTGCAGACACGCACTCCCCCCTTTGGGCGGTATGATCGCAGCCTGGGGGTGCAGAGGGAAATGCTGGACAGGGGTTAACTAATCATTGGTTTATAGCAGCACTCCGCTATTCCAAGGCCAGTGGTGCGCTCTCTCCATCCACCACCACACCCCTCACCCAGCTGTCTTGTCATTTCTGAGCAGGCTATTTTAAGACAGCTCTCCTCCATGGCCTAACTCCAGCTGCCAAGTGGAGAGACGCTGTCTGCATATCTCCACCTCAGTGTCTTGAAGAGAGAGAAACGGCACAGACCTAACACTTACCAGCCTTACAAATAACTACTGAATATAATTTTGAATATCAAAAGTGATCATATTTAACATTGAAATAATATGAATATTATTAATATTAACTTGTAGAAATTAAAACTACCCAAGATTTATAAATTCTATGAATTAATTGTTTTGCATCAAATTGTTGTTAATGACACTAAATGTTATCAAATTAATTAAATTTTTTTTTCATCATTTTAATGTGCTAGTATTACATGCATTTGTATTTTACATTTACATTTATCTAAAAGGTGAGATCAATGCATCAATTAAAAAATACAAATTAGGACCACAATGCCCAGCTCACAACAACTCCAAAAGCATTTAAGGTGAAAAGCAATGGTGTATACAAACTAAATAAGGCAAATGTGCTCTTCGAGAAGGTGGGTGAAGTGGATTTGGCCACTGCATACACACCTGGCACATTCTCTGCATGGAGGCCTTGATCCAAATCCACTTTTAACATATCCAGTGTGTTCTCTGAAATAGCCCCCCAGAGCTGTGCCCAAGGGGCAGGTCAGAGGCTGGATTACTTACACCAGAGCACACACAACCTCATGCTGCCCAGTAACAACCGTACTAGTATTGTATGAAAGAGCATGTAGGCAGCAGAGTGTGTGTGTGTGTGTGTGTCTGAACCCTGCCTGTGCATGGAGGCGTTCAGCTCTGCCGAGCACTCCCAAACTTAAGCGTGCTCACTAACTCAGAGAAAGAGAAAGTTGCATTGCATTTACTTTATCTGTCAGGACATGTCCATTATTACAATAAAAACACATTTAACTTAAATCGCAAGTGCATTTGTATTTCAATTTGTTTTCACATTTGATTCCCAGCATGGGTTTGTAAAGGCTCCACAAAGTATTAGTGCACTGAAAGGGGTAGTTTACCCAAAAATGCTGACCTAAACATATTGGACTTTAACTGTGTAGACAAAAATGTTTGAAACAATCTTCAAAATATATTTTTTTTGTGTTCTGTAGAAGTAAGTTTGGGAAGACATGAGGGTGAGAAAATGACGACAATTTTCATTTTTGTGTTTAACTTTAAATAATGCTAGATTTTTACATTTACTTTTAATTATTTTAATGTTCTTAGGATATATGAAAAATAAAGTATACTACACTACACTTTTGGCAAAAATGTCCCAACACTTTTTGCAGCCCACTAATACATCTACTGGTAATTGTCTGTGGCAACCTCAGTCCTCTAGTCTCCACCTCTTTCCTTCCAAGGATTATCAAGCTATGACGGCAGGGAAGCGAGTCACCACATCCTGCAGGGGAGTGAGGCTTCCCAAATACTTAGAACTTCCCAAATATTTAAACTCTGAAATAAAATATTGGCCTCTGCTTCCTAGCCCCGGTTCCAGAAACTCTTTCTTCCAGGCCATCAAGAAACTTGGGTACATGATATCCTCAAGCATGTTTTTGGCTACTCTTGGCCTTTCTGATGCCTAAGGCAGAAAATACCCAGGTGAAGGAGGGCAGAAGAATGAGGGCAGGTATCTGTGCTCCGTAGAAGTAATGTTTGAAGGGTCCTTAAGTGTCTGAATGATTTGTTGTTAAAAGAATTCAGTATGTCATCATCGTCTAGAGTGACGTCCTGGTTTAGACACCTCTGGATCTACTCATTCGCTGCCCGTAGACACAGTGAGGTTAAAGGTGGCATGAGCAAAAAGCTTTCCTCATGCCAAACACTAAGAGCTTTTCCTGTGGTAAAGGAAGAAGGCAGAGCTAAGCTACAGGAAAAGACAAGGGGAATGCGATGTGCGATGGCGAGGTGGATTTCACGCTGTGCTCCAACACAGGAAGCATCAGAATTTCCTGTGACAGTAAGAGCAAAATACCACCATTTGACAGAATTATCATATGATGATAATGTCCAAATGGTATGTTGGGTCACTGCTTTGGGCAAAAATTCTAACTAGATTTTAACAGTTTATAAAGAAAACATAGAGGCTTTGCAAAACACGCCATGTGAGTGGCTAGAGTGTTATGAGAGGTTAAAGTCTTCAAAAAGTGTTGAACAGCACTGCTATGTGGTTGCTACAGTGTTTTGGGTGGTTTATAAATCCCAATACAAAGAACCCTTAGATATGATTCAAAACTCTCCTTCAGTCCATTTTTTGCCAGTTATATCATCTGCCAGATGAAAACTGTACATTAGATCGATTAGTGTAACAGGAATTACATACTGAAGGATAGGGATATTTCCCCCAAAATTAAAGTTTCATTAATTAATCACCCTTTTGAACACATAAGACTTTCGTTCATCCTTCTATTGGAAACCCATGCCGACAGAAGGTGAGCAATTGATGACAATTTTCATTTTTGTGTTGACTAAAACCCTAGTATGTGCAGCAATAATTGTGATGCCTAATGCATTTCATCCCATCAAATCATAATCGATCACAACTTTAAGGCACTCCAGAGAAAGTACAGCGTGATCAAAAATGCATATCAAACAAAAACAGCTTGGACAAACAATGGCTTCATTGCACTAATTAATTAATGGAAAGGTAAACAAACGAATAGACCTTATCAGCATGAGCACATATGGCTCTGCTGAAATTAAGGAGCCAGATTAGCCTGGCCAACCGAGCATGAAATGATGCTCAAACACTTACGTGCATTCTCCAGGCACCGAACAGCCTCCGTGAATCAGATTACAGCCCTGCTTGCAGATTGCTGGGAGAGGAGAGGGAGAGAGGGAGGGAGGAGAGGTCAGCATTGTTTGTGTTGCCTTACAAAATCGACAAGATAAATTCATAATGCCTGCTGTGACAGAAGACAACTTTATGGCCCGAACACATATATATGCTTGCCCCTTTCCGCCCATGTTACGCCCACCTGCTCGTACCCTTGCTCATTAGGATGGTGGCTGGTGATTTACTGCCTTTTTATTTAATGGGGTATATACAGAGGAGTTTAGGTTGCCTGCAGTGGTCGGTTAAAGACATCAAAACCCCCAGCATCACTCAGATTAATTGAGCTAATGGAAAGTGTGACTCCAGGACTGTAGAGGTGTCGTTTACAACACAATCTCACCTCCAGGCAAAGGACCAAAGATCAGAGGCCTGTGAAAACACTGATAGCAGCAGGTCTCTTTACAGGGTGGTAAAGGGCAAGATTTAACAGGGTTTCTTTTTATACGCTTCAAGACATTAGCCAGCTCTAGTTCATCCTTCATGAAGGGCAACGTGGCTAATAACACTTGGCTAGATATTAAGGATGCCAGATAAATCATTAACATTAAACCATCAAATGTAATCTTAAAATACATCAAATTTTCTCTAATTTTTTTCATACTGCACATTTTGATGCACACTTTACACTTTAAATAAAATAAAAATAAATTTTAGTGCAGTATTGTTATTGTTAACTAAGACAAAAAAAGTTAATTGAAATAAAACTGACATAAAACTAAATATTAAACTTAATTGAAAACTTTAAAGTAGCACTTTAGTATAGGAACTTATTCTCACTATTAACTACCGTATTTTTCGGACTATAAGTCGCACCTGAGTATAAGTCGCATCAGTCCAAAAATACGTCATGAGGAAAAAAACATTTATAAGTCGCACTGGACTATAAGTCGCATTCATTTAGAACCAAGAACCAAGAGAAAACATTACTGTCTACAGCCGCGAGAGGGCGCTATATGTTTTCAGTGTAGACTACAGGAGCACTGAGCAGCATAGAGCGCCCTCTGGCGGTTGGAGACGATAATGTTTTCTCTTGGTTCATTTCTCTCGGTTCATGTCAAATTAATTTTGATAAATAAGTCGCACCTGACTATAAGTCGCAGGACCAGCCAAACTATGAAAAAAAAGTGCGACTTATAGTCCGGAAAATATGGTAGTTGCTTATTAGCATGCCTATCATTGACATTAGCTGTGTATTAGTACTTATATAAAGCACATATTATGCATGACAATATTCTAGATTTCTAATCCTACCCAATACCTAAATTTAACAACTACCTTACTAACTATTAATAAGTAGCAAATTAGGAGCTTATTGAGGCAAAAGTCATAGTTAATGGTTTGTTAATAGTGAGAATTGGATCTTAAAATAAAGTGTGAATGAAATAACTACTAAAAGTACTACGCAAGTACTTAAAGTGACACTGAAATAAAGGTAAATAAAAATACAAAAGCACATACTTAAATTTCGCCTAAAATTACAATAAAACAAAAAATATAAAATATATTTTTTTTGTAGCCATAACATTACACTGCAAAGGTAAGTACAAAATACAAACGGTCAACATCATTCACCTGTCCGGCAGTCCTCTCCCATCCAGCCGTCTAGACATACAATATTTCCTGATGGATCGCAGCGGTAATGGCCAAAGTAGTCGTCTCTTGGTCGGCACTGTTTGTTGCACTTACTCCCATAGTAGTTCTCATCACATCGGACCCGGATGCGGTACTCAATGTGGGCAATGATGCCGGGATGCTGGATGGACTGCCAGTGGTCTCCGGGATTCACCATGCTGGCATGAATGTGTTGCTCGATCAAATTCTTCTCGCCGGCTGAAAAAAAAAAAAAAAAAAAAAAAAAAAAAAAAAAAAAAAAGAGAAGTAGACACATAAATTATATACTTTACATGAAAAACTATATTTTGCACAAACACTGTTATCAGAGATGGACAACTTGTAGTCCAACTAGTGCCTATTTAATTACTTAAGATCTGTAATTACTAGATTTTATATTTAGGCTACAATTAGGCCCAATCCCAATTCTATTTTATACCCCTTCCCCTTCCCCTACCCCTCTGTCTACCCCTTTCCCTTGTCCCTTGAAACAGAGTGTCAAGGGGTAGGGGAGAAAATATTCCCCTAAGGATTGGGACACCACTACCATGATGTCACACGCCATCATTCGTCGTCTAGCTCTTACAATACACACATATACTGATGTGCTGGTGTACATTAGAGCCTTTAATTATCGTTCTGTATTAATGAGCTGCTTACTGACACACGCACATATCGGAAATCGTGCAGCTCACACATCCAGGAGAAAATAAACTTGTCAACACTGCCCCACAACTTTTATTTTTACTTTTAACTGTATCAGCCATGTTGCCGAGATAATTCATACCCCTTCGTTTGAAGTGTGGTCCCGAAAAATCTTCGTTTGAAGGGCTATCTGACCCTTCCCCTTACCCCTTCCCCTCCAACCAAAAGAGAATCGAGACACCCCTACCCCTAAAGAGGAAGGGCTAAGGGGTAGAATTGGGATTGGGCCTTAATTTAGAGTGTGATTTTAGTCTGCTATTTTGTGCAAAAAAAACTTTAAGTAAACAATATAATAATTACATATAATAAAAACTTCAAGAACACAAAACAATTATATAAAAATTAAGAAATACAATTTCTAAAATAAAACTTACTCATTCCATTAATTCACATGTCAGTTAACAACCAGTACAATGTGATAACAAATGGGTGCGTAGATCAGCTGTAAAACAAGAGACAGGACAGACCCTGATTTTAAGCCATAAATTTACTAGTGAGTGACTCAGACTATCCTGTCCCTGCCAACTTCCTGCCTCACAAATCCATTCAGACAAATCACAGCACAACAAAGATACTCACACATGAATGACACCACTGACGAAACAAAGGGTTTTCAATTAGTTCTCAGTTAACCATTCGAAATCAAGTACTTTATTAACTGATTATTACAGCTCCTTTTTAACTAAAGTGGGAAGTTTTGTCATGGACATGGAGAGGTGTGGTATTGCTTTTCTAAGTGACCAGACTTCTGATTTTCAGTAAGCAGGCAATAAAATGGGCAAAAAGACCAGAATATTATACAGACTTAGGGTTGGACCAGTAACCATTAAGCAACCATCCAGAACACCCTAGCAACTAGGGACGGGTACCGAAACCCGGTATTAAACTGGCCCCGGGGCTAAATTATGAAAGACCGTAGTATCAGTAAGATCTTGACGGTATCGGTTCTGCTTTCGGTACTGGAGAAAAAAACAATAATATACTATGTATTTTTGCTTAATAATGTTATCATGCACATTTTATCTCACCAAACATTTCTAATGTGTGATCATATTAAGATGTTTGTCTGTGAGATCTGCGAGATCTCTCATGCGTGCCGCGGAGGCTGTCTGTCAGTCACACACACTCACAAACACCACAATGAGCGCGGCGCACACAAAACTCCCGCATAATAATAAAGAGTAACGATGGCGAAGAGATTTGCTTAATGTTATTGTGCACATTTTATCTTACCAAAAATTTCTAATTTGCGATATTATTAAGACGTCTGTGAGATCTCTCATGCACGCCGCGGAGGCTGTCTGTCAGTCATACACACACACACACACACAACAAGAACGAGCGCGGCGCACACACACGCATAAGGGGCCGTTCACATATTGCGTCTTTTGCGTGCTCAAGTTCGTTATTTCAAATGTAGGCGCGCGGTATGCGCGCTCATAATGGAAGCGACGTGGTCGCGGCGCGCACAAGATGCGACGAGCTCGTTTTTTTCCAGGCGCATCCACATCGCATCGAGTTAAAAACATCTCAACTTTTCAGAAAGCCGCAAGCGCACCGCAGGTCATGTAGCTTCCTCACCTTTTCCGTAACAACGTTGAAAGCTCAGCCAAGATGAAGGAACAGCTGATAGCTGTATGTGGATTTTTAAATTAATTTAGTAGCAGAGCTACTGCAAGCAGTTTTTAATGCTGCAAATCCATTTATCCATTGCTGAAATTTCTGCGTCTTCATGGAGAGAGCAGGTCATGGTTGCTTAGCAACGGCAGACTCCTCAGGAGCGCAAGTGCCCGAAATCTTTGGGGAAAAAATCAGAAAGCGGCGTGCCTAGCGTTTTCCACGCGTTTTTAGACGCGATATGTGAACGGCCCCTTACAGTACGAAAACTCCTGCTTAATACAAAGAGTGACGATGGCGGAGACAGCAAAACGTTCCAAAATGTGGTTATATTTCACTAGAGTTGAGGCAGACAACGCTGGTTGTCATAAGTGCAACAAAATTTTTGCATGTAAGGGCGGAAACACAAGCAATCTGTCAAAGCATCTTTCAAAAGTGCATTATGTGCAGATGGAGAAATGCAAAGTTTTCGACTGCCTAACACAACACAAAGTAACACCACACAAAGTACCGATAAGAATACCGTTAAAGTAACGGACCGTTAAGCAGTATCGGTAAGAGTACTAATACTGTTAAAACCTTAACGATACCCATTCCTACTAGCAACAGCACTGAAATCCCCTAAAATCACTCAATTTCTAGTGAGTTCTAGTCAAAATCTAGTTCTTCTAATAAAAACATTGATGTCTGGCCAGAGGGAGGGGTGCGAGTTTGACTGCTGTTACCAGGGAGATCTGGGCAAGATTGGCAGGCAGAGGATGCCAGTGGTCTCCATAGCCGTCCACTTTCAGCTCTTAGCACTAACTGTCCTTGATGGAGCTGGATCCCCACCCTAGTCCTAATCATCAAGCACACTGTCCACCAGGACACAGACCCTCAACACGACAATGAGAGCGGTTAGAATTCACATCAAGAGCTCCATTTTCCAAAGCTTTCCCAGCCTCTCTGCAAAGAAAGCAATCTTTATCGCAGTGGGATCGGAGACAGCGAACAATCACGGTGGAAACGGGGGGCCTACGATTTCCTCTGTCCTGATGTGCAGAGTGCGTCCGCGTCTTTCTCCTCTGGCAAACACACATGCGGGCCGAACATACACATACCTTCCTCTCCGTCCCCTGACAATGTCGACTGAATTAAGCAACAAAAACAGAAATAGCCCTGGCGCTTCCAGATAAAGAACAATGGAGCGAGCTTTTGCTGGCCCGTTCTGCCCA